>NW_025421490.1:1864599-2486132 GCF_011764305.1 Mustela putorius furo | reverse complement strand
AAAATCATGTAACCCAAGGCTTATATCTTCCATTCAACTGAGGAAAACTTCTCTTAGAAATAGCTACTGAAAACTTTTCTCATCTCTGAAACTCCTCCAGCAGAAAGACATTGTGAACAAGTTGTCATTTCTTTCAGCCAGAGAAAAGTGCTAAGACTAATTCAATTCTACCAAACTGATTTTCATGTTTGGTTTAACTGAAAACCAAAGTCCTTGAAAAATAAGTTTTTTAAAGAAAGAAGTGTGTCAGACTTAGAAAGTCACAAATTGAGGGGTGTGGTTAATTCAAATGAATCTAATGAAAATGAGATTCTGAACTGCATGATATTTTTTTGTAAGTCTCTATTTAGGCTAATTCTGAGCAACTGGAAGAAGGCCACACCCTAGTGAAAAACTATCCTACCTTGGAGAAGTAGACCACCTCAAGTACGTATAGCCCTTTAGAAGTCACGTAATTCTGTCTGAACCATGGATTAACCAATTCAATCTTGCTTCCAGAAGCAAAGATCATGTTCCAAAGTAAGACTCCAAGACTCCAAGTGTGCCTTTGAGGGGCACCTGGCTAGCTAGTCAGTCAAGCACACGACAGCTGATCATAGAGTGACGGGCTCAAGCTCCACGCTGGGCACAGAACTTACTCAAAAAAGGATACCTTTCATTTGCAAGAGAAAAGTTACTGCATGTTTCAGAAAATTTTATACAGGAAACAGTGAATTTCCAAGCTGCTATTTGTTATCTCAAACTATTACAAAAACAAGGACTTTTTCCCAGTGTGCCATCTGTGGTGTTGACTAACAGCTCGTGGAGAATTTCTGCTTTAGTTTCTGCACGGACTCCCTTCTGATTTGCTCATTAGGAGTCTAATACCCTGGGACGCCTGGGTGGCTCAGGTGGTTAGGCAGCTGCCTTCGGCTCAGGTCATGATCCCAGCGTCCTGGGATCGAGTCTGCATCGGGCTCCTTGTCGGTGGGGAGCCTGCTTCTCCCTCTGCCTCTGCCTGTCATTCTGTCCGCCTGTGCTCGCTCTCTCCCTCTCTCTCTGACAAATAAATAAATAAAATCTTTAAAAAAAAAAAAAAGGAGTCTAATACCCTGTCCTGGGGTGCCTGGGTGGCTCAGTGGGTTAAAGCCTCTGCCTTCGGCTCAGGTCATGATCCCAGGGTCCTGGGATTGAGACCTGCATTGGGCTCTCTGCTCAGCAGTGAGCCTGCTTCCTCCTCTCTCTCTCTGCCTGCCTCTCTGCCTACTTATGATCTCTGTCTGTCAAATAAATAAATAAAATCCTAAAAAAAAAACCCAAAATAAACCCTGTCCTAAAGCTGCTGAGAATGGCTATTCCCTCCACCTTTCTTTTATTAAACCCATTTCAAATGCTGTATCCTTCCTAGGAGCAGTTAGAAAGATTATAAAGACATACAGTGATTTCACACTCTCCACCAAAATCAGAAACCAGTTTCTAAATCTTAGAAATTCTGGACCAAAGGGCACGGTTAACCATCTGTTATCAACTCCATGTCCCCAAAACTCTTACCTTAATTCCAAAGTTATGCAGTTGCCTAGCAGCTGCTAATCCTGCTGGACCAGCCCCGATAATGATGACAGATTTCTTTAAAAAAAAAAAAAAAAAAGAAGAAGAAAGGAAAAAAAAGGAAAAATTTTTTAAAAAGGACCCAATTAGAGAAATGAAAGCAATATATTGTTCTCCTTGTTCTAAGAAGGTACTAACTGCCAAGCCACACTAGTTCATCTACATTTCTTGGATGTTCATAGAAAATTACTTTCCTCAAGAATATGGATGCATGTAATAAGCCCCTCCTCTTTTCCACAGTCTAGGGCACCGGTGCCTGATAGTCTCTTCCCCAGAGGAGCACAGTCTACACAACTCTTACTCTGTAGCTTCTGTGGTGATCATGTGACTGACACGAGTACCATGAACTAGTACCCACTAATGCTGTTGTCGCAGACTAGCATGTATCGTGATGGCGGTTGTGTTACCGTGAGAGCAACAGCCACCTACGTTGTGGTAATCTTTAGGAAGAAGATGCTGGTCGGTGCCGACGCTGAGAACTCCCGTGTTGATGAGACCTTTCCTCGTCATAAAATAAAGGATCCTCTCCACTTCCTGCACGCACCGGATACGCACGAGACCCCGGACAATGATGTGAGGAATACATTTCTGAGGGGTAAGAGCTTCCTGTGTGTGCAAACAAAACCAGACTGTTAAGACAAGTAGACGGAACTCTGGGCTCCTCGAAAATTGAACAGAATTCCTCTGTGACCCAGCAGGCCCCCTCCTGGGTATCCACTGAAAAGAACTGAAAACGGAAGCTCATACAAAATTCTTATTCCCGCTACTCAAATTGCCAAAAGGTGGGACTATCCAAGGGTCCATCAACGGATGATGAACAAACCAAATGGGGGTAGATAGGTACGTGGGCCATTATTTGGCCATAAAAAGAAATGAGGTACTGATCCGTGCCACAACACAGAGGAATCCTACAAACGGCATTCTGCTTGAAGAAGCTCCTCACGGGAGATCACATGCTGTAGGATTCCATTTGTAGGAACAACTCGCCATGGGCAAATCTAGAGAGGCAGAAAGTAGATCAGTGCTTGCCAGAGGCTGGGGGGAGGGAGGAATGGGGAGTTGCTGTTTACTGGCTGTGGGGTTTCCTCTGGGGGTCACCAAAAGTTCTAGAACAAGATGTGGGGATGATTACACAACACTATTTAATGCCACAGACTGTACCTTTTACAACGGTAAAAATGGTAAATTTTACATTGTGTTTTTACCACAATAACCAACCAAACCAAACCAAACCCCTCTTGGGGTACTCAAGTCCCTCTTGTGTCACTAAGACATAGTAGGATCAAAGCGGGTGGGGAGGACTGCCTGGTGAAGGAAGAAAAACGGACATAAGGAAGACAAGGCACTTTCTACTCCATCAGCTCATCTTCTCCTCCCCAAGGACAGCTACGGGGACCGGGGGCTGACCACGTCGCAGATACGTTCCTGACTCCATACACCACACAGCAAGAGCCACAGCAGAAGCCCATGCCGTCACTTATCCCAGCAGCAGAAAAACCTGGATTCTCATCACCAATAAGATGTGAGGAGACAGATTTAGGAATGTTAAGGAAAAAACAGCCATTGCCTTTTCCTGCACACCCCTCTGTCGTCAAGGCCTTGGAACATTTCAAAGATACAAGATTAACATAGCCTTGACCCACGGTCATGAAGTTAGAACAGGCTCAAGAGTGGGGGTCCCAAACTCTGGCTCATCCTCTACTGGTCCCCAACCCCCCAGCTCTGAAAGAACCGAACCACACACAGGAAGAGGACTTACAGTAGACCCATGACCAACGCGGGGTTGAACTGTGTGGGTCCACTCACACGTCGACATTTTCGATAAGCACAGTGTGGTACTTAATAACATTTTCTGTAGCTTACTTGCTTGTGAGAATACGTATATAATATACATACAACATACAAAATATGTGCCAATGAACTGTTTACATTATTGGTAAGGTTTCAAGTCAACAGCAGGCTATTTGTAGTTGAGTTCTAGAAGGAGCCAAAAGTTATATGTGGACTTTTGACTGGGCTGGCGGGGGTGTGAAAGGTGTCAACGCCACTAATCCCCACATTGTCCAAGGGTCAACCGTGTTCAAGAAATAACATCGGCTTGGGTTGGTGCAGAAGGTAAAAAACACTTGTTTGTAGTCATGAATTCTAAAAAAAATTTTTTTTCAAAATCTTTGGTTCTTTCACGGCAAATATATGTTTTCCCACTAGAATATTAAACACAAAGCATACTATTTTATTAAATATTAAAATAGATCCAGGCTGATAAGGTTCAGGATTTTTTCCTATAAGGTTCTTCACCACCATAAATCAATTTTCGAAGTCGAACCAAAAGAAATGTGAAGAAAAATGAATCCAAGGCTGTTTCTGAAGAGTTTATCTTTACAACTTATTTACAGGAAATTCTGACCACAATTTTGTTCAGTTCAGCAAATGTTTATTGAGCACCTACCTCCAGCCTGCTGGGGAGGAAATGAACAATTCTGCCTCATCCAACCCACTCACAGAATTCGTAGAAACTGATCCGTGAACTGGATCAGGCCATCTCATGCTGGATTCTAATCCAGTGAGACAGCACGGTCCATCTGGAGTATCTTTCCTGAATCAAGATTACTTTTGCGGCCTTGCCAGATGTTCCGCATTCAGCAATCACTCAAATAATTGCAGGAGAAATTAATAAGTCAGAAAAATACTAGGGTCATGAAAGCCTTTGTTTAGATAATAATAATAATGATAACAAAAGCTCCTATCCCCTCTCATAGGGTCTCCCCCCTTTCCAGGTGGGGGCTGTATGAGGCCCCTAACATATCTTTAGTCACAGCAGACAGCAAAGCACCAGTAAGAATCCCTGCCCTCAAGGGGTTATGACACTTTCTTTAATGCTTTATTTTTTTTCCTCTCGGCATTCATGCTGGAACTCTCTGAACCAAACTTTGCACCTTATACTCAATCACTAGAGAGTCAAAAATTCGGACATATGGTCTCAACGTGGTGGTTCCCAGGATGGGGAGACTCAGTGCCCGGGAGGCAATACCTGGGGTCAACGTCGGTTGTCACAACGGGGGATGTTCTAGTATCTAGGGGGCAGGGGCCAGAGAAACCACGAAACATCCTACAGGACACCGGGCAGCCCCCACACGATGAACATCCACCCAGTGTCCACGGTGGGAAGGCAGAGAGTCCCTGATCTCAAGTCCCCCCTCACCATACAGCAGCCCCCCCTCCTTCCAGAGCAGCCCCGGCCCGTGCGCACGGGGGGGGGGGGGCTCCCTCCACTCACTTTGCAGTTAGTGTACCACAGGGCGAGGGTGAGGTTCCGCAAAGCCAGGTACATGGTGGGGTCTCGGGAGTACTCCGGGAACTCGTAGAGCTCGTCCAGCTCCATCACGTCCGGCCGCACGCACAGGGCTTTGCCACACTCATTGGGCTGGTAGAAGGGCTGGAAGTACCGGTTCATGCCTGGAACTGACGGAAGGCACAGAGGCACACGACGCACACCCAGGTAAGCGACCGAGCAGGCGCGAAGCGGAAAGGACAGCCTCAGCCAGGGCTACGGTCTGTCCCGCAGGCACATTCGCACTCCCCGTCTAGTTAGATGAAATACCCGGGAACTGCGTATTCCTCCCATTCTTTCTTCACCAACGGAATTTCCATGGTATGGAAAAAAAAAGTTTTTTTTAAGGTTTTTATGGGTGTTAAACACCTGCCATAGGGGCGCCTGGGTGGCTCAGGTCATGGTCTCAGGGTCCTGGGATCGAGCCCCGCATTGGGCTCTCTGCTCAGCAGGGAGCCTGCTTCCCCCTCTCTCTGCCTGCCTCTCAGCCCACTTGTGATCTCTGTCCAATAAATAAATAAAATCTTTAAAAAACAAACAAACAAACAAAACACGGGCTATAAAATCGATCATCTTATCTGTGTTTACGTGTAGCATTGAACTGGGTTAAGGATATTCACACTGCTGGGCAACACGTCTCCAGAACTTGTTATCTTGTAAGACTGAAACTCTGCGAACACCAGCTCCCCATGGAAATAAATTTTAAAAGTAACCTTCACTGGAATTTTTCCGATTAGAACGTGAATCAGTTCACAGAGGTACAGAACAATCACTGACCTCAGATAACCTTGGAGCCGTGGGTAACATTTAAGGCTACAGTCTATCCTCTGTGCTGTTTCTACGCACAGAGACTATTAATGTATCATGCACTTGTTTTTTAAAAGCCTGAAAGATATGCTGTTTCCTAACCTGATTTTCAAGACCACTGTCCCTTGTCATTAAACACTGGGACTTCAACAGACACAGCGTGTTTTCCTATTATTTAACTACTCCTCCGTTCCTGGGCACTTAAATTTCATATAATTATTTTACTATTGTAAGCAATGTCATGTAAATCTTTGGATTAACCCTTTGAGGATTTACCTTGATAATTACTTACGACAAATTCTAGAATAAAGAGGGAGTCTATTTTAAGGTTTTTGATTCATGGCCAAATTGTCCCTCCCAATATCCATAACCACTAATAACATCTGAGTGCCTATTAAGGGCGGGCTAACCTTTGTTAACCCTGGGACTTACCACTTGGGGTTCGATTCGGGCCACATCCACATTTTCAGAGGGCCCAGTGTTCTTGGTTAAAAAACTTTAAATAGGGTGGTGCATTGTGGCTTAAGCAGTTAAGCATCTGCCTTTGCTCAGGTCATGATCTCAGTGTTCTACGATCGAGCCTACGATCGAGCCCCGCATGGGGCTCCCGGCTCAGTGGGGAGTCTGCTTCTCCTTCTACCCAAACCCCCCACACTCATGCTTGTTCACACTTTCTCTCAAATAAAATCTTTAAAAAAAAAAAACTAAAAAAAAATTAAAAGAGACCCTTAAAATAGGGCTTTTAGGTCAAAATCTATTTGCATCATCAAACATAAAAGTTTGTTAGTTTGTGGACAGGGGAAGGTCTAGAATTCTTGCTGGGACACTAAGAACTTGGGTGGAGAACTTTAAAGATCCATTTGAAGTAAGCGGTCACTGGTTTATCTGGCCTGACCTAAAGTTTTGGATTTTCTTCAAGTTGATCACTTCACTGAGGTTTTACGTGGCATAATTAGAAGCAAAAAAAGACTCCGAGAAAAAAGAGAAAAAGGCTGCTCATATGGTCGAAACTTTCTCCCGGCATGTCAGAGTTTTGAGTTACCATCAAATGATGCAGCCACTCAAATTTCAATGACCTAACTCATCAACCTTGGTAGATACAATTCCTGGACCAGTGTTAGACGTCCCACGGGATGGACGACCTACGTGGACACGAACCACGTGATATATGTGAACGCTATGACCGAGCCACGGCACAACCAAAGCCATGAAATCACACGGTGCTTTAGATCACGTTGCACACACTTTATAAAAAAATCTTTTGCGTTCTGCTCCCCCACCCCATTCCAGGAGAAGCGGGGGGGGGGGGGAGGAAAGCAGGGAGGGCCAGGGCCAGGACCAGCTCTCACCCAGCGAGGAGGGGACGCCCTTGGAGTGCTCCAGCTTCCCGGGGCTGCTGCTGCCGGCTGCGCGGTGGGTGCTGGCGCAAGACGGGCTCATGCCCACGCAGTCGGGGTAGTAGGCAGAGAGCAGGGGTGCGGCCACGCTGTCCTTCAGCAAGGGAGGGAGGATGAGCATGGAGTACCACCAGTGGTTGGACACTTCCGACACTCTCTGGAGTGGGGCAGAGCGAGACCAAGAGGCACAATGGCAGACAAGAAACAGACACGCAGGCTCAGCCGAGGACGGACGGCTTCCTGCCCCCTCACCCTCCACGGCCCCGCACCAGAGCTCGGCACACTCAGATTTAGAAATAAAGACGGCCGACGGTGCCCGGAGAGGTTTCTTAGCAGAGTTCTTCCGGATGGGCGGCAACAACCTCCTCCGGCGCCCCGCACCTACCCTCCCCCAACCCCGCCCCAACACTGACCCGCTGCCCCCCAACACCAAGTCAGTCTCCCAGCTACATCTAGGACAGCCTTCCAACCTTGCAGCAGCATCACAGGTAATGTAACAGCCAGGGCCATCCCCTAACTGCAAGCCCAGGTTTCAGCCTGACACGGGAAACGTCTCTCTGTTCAGCAATCCCTTATCACCCAAACCCCGCCCCCTTCACTAGGGATCTCGAGAGGACGGAACCCATAATATGGGGCGGAAAAAGATCGTCCTCCTGAGAAGCTGTCAAGCAGGACTCCTTTTTGCTAGAAGCTACTAAACACTTTCAGAGGAAGAAATACGTGACAACTATCGAAATAAGACGTTAAATGTGGAAATGAACAAAAAAGCTATTTTTGGTCTTAAACTATGTGATCACATTTCAGAGCTGATTTAACACATGGAGTCATCGGATCAAAGCATCCCCACGATGACTAACGACTGCAGTAAGAATAAAATTTCCTTGGCTTCCTGAGCTACTCTGCCGCCAAGCCCATGCTTGATGGATGTTTCTAATCGTGATCTTGAGCGCACGATCCAAGAACTCTAAGAATCTGATACAGGAGAGCCTTGAGCCCCGGACGCCTCTGGTGTCAGTCCTCCGGGCTCCCAAGCACGTGCCACCTGCTGTCGAGCCGGGCGTTGTGGCCTCAAGGTCCAGAGGGTGAGCCAGTCTGCAGAAGCATTTTGTTTGCTCCTTGGCTTTCATGGGGTGCAAGTCTGGGGCCAGCACTTCTCCGTTTAGGACGAGCCCCGACACATGCGTTAAGTGACTCCCAGCTGCTTCACACATTCTTTTTACCTGCTCCACCATGAAGGCATGTCGGTCTGCTGTAAGCTCTCGAGGCTGCCCTCAGCCAGCCCGGGCCATACCGAAAGAGAAGAGAAGCTTCAGTTCTACCCCCAACACACCAGGGCCGCCTCTGCGGACCCCTTCCTGGTGTAGCCCCAAGGACAGGGTAAACGGAGAGTTCAGATCCCGACATTCCAAACGGACCGTGCAGAGGTAGGAATGGAGACACCTCAATGAACAGGAACCCAAGTTCTCGGGCTTCCGGGACCTACCAGAGGCCCTGCCCTCCTGCTACCTGCTCCGAGCCCTTCCTCCCCAAGAAGCCCCTTGACCATGCTCCGAGTCGTCTCTGCACAGGGGTGTGAGCAGCTCCAACAGCCACCCACGAACACGTACTCCGTCCTGCTGTTCTGAGCGTGTCCCCCCCAGCGCACCCATCAGTCCCCGGGCACCTGGCTGTCACTCTGTCGGGACACCATCGAGAACCCCACTCTCACCAATACACGTACCACGTAAGAAATCATACTCAATAGAGTCAGTCCATCAGCATCTTTACACCAGGTTCCCCCCAAATCCACATCCACCCAGAACCTCAGCACACGACCTAAATGGAAACGGGGTCCTTATAGACGTCCTCAGTCACAGGGAGTAGGGTGAGCTCTAACTTCAGTGCAATTGGTGTCCTTATAGGAAAAGAAGGGACACAGCGGGGAAGACACGCAGGGAGAGGGTCACGGGAGCCTGCAGTAACCCCTGGACAAGCCAACCAACGCCAAGGATTGCTGCTGCCACCGGAGGCAGGAAAAGGCTAACAGAAGCACCCCCAGACCTTCGCGGAGGCACAGCCCTGCTAACAGCTTCACTTCAGACTCAGCCTCTGAAACTAGGAGACAACGTGCTTCTGTTGCTTAGTTTGTAGTAACGCATTACAGCAGCCCTAGGAAACGAATACAGGCGCTCAAAACTTAGAATCTGCTTCCAAAGTGAACCTGGAGCTGCCTGGGGGGCTCAGTCGGTTAAGCACCTGCCTTCAGCTCAGGTCATGATCCTGGGGTTCTGGGATCGAGTCCCGCTTTGGGCTCCTTTATTTATTAGTTGGCTTCTCCCTCTGCCACTCCCCTGCCCCCTACGCTCACTCTCTCATCTCTCCCTCAAAATAAATAAATCGTTAAAAAACATTTTTTTAAATAAAAAAATAAGGGGCACCTGGGTGGCTCAGTGGGTTAAAGCCTCTGCCTTCAGCTCAGGTCATGATCTCAGGGTTCTAGGATCAAGCCCCACATCAGGCTCTCTGCTCAGCAGGGAGCCTGCTTCCTCCTCTCTCTCTGCCTGCTGCTCTGCCTACTTGTGATCTCTGTCTGTCAAATAAATAAATAAAATCTTAAAAAAAAAAAAAAAGTGGCCCCTGAATCCAGAGGCATAGAACAGGGGTAAAGCAGGAGACACGGCTATAAACCTGTTCTAGACTCTTCCTTAACCCTACACAAAAGTAAATAACTGGCGGATGAAATCCAGGAACTCTTCCACACTTTTTAAAGTTCCTATATCCTAAGAATCCTGCCTCTATCCTAAAGTTCAGTGTTCTATATACAAAAGGGTCTGAATGCCAGCAGACAGACTCATCAGGCCTTGCAAATGCACTTGGCTATGTTTTCCTTTGTATCTATCTGTCTACCCGAAATTCTGAAATTATCTGGGCCACTGCTTTCCTATGGAAATGCTTGAGGGTACAACTAATTATTAAAAATACATGGGGGGAGGCACCTAGGAGGCTGAGTCAGTTAAATATTTGATTCTTTTTTTTTTTTTTTAAAGATTTTTATTTACTTATTGAGAGAGAGGTAGTGAGAGAGAGCATGAGCGAGGAGAAATCAAAGGCGGAAGCAGACTCCCCACGGAGCTGGGAGCCTGATGCGGGACTCGATCCCAGGACTCCGGGATCATGACCTGAGCCGAAGGCAGTCGTCCAACCAACTGAGCCACCCAGGCATCCCTAAATATTTGATTCTTGATTTCGGCTCAGGTCTTGACCCTAGAGCTGGGAGCTCCAGCCTGCTTAGGGGTCTGCACTGGGCGTGGAGGCCATTTAAAAAATGTGTGTATCTCACACATCCCTTTATGTAACAGAATGGATTTCAAGTAGATTTAATACATGTCACTTCTCCCATTGCCTAAAATTCAACCACAGCCCCCAAGTTTCAGACATGTGAAAAAACCACAAATTAACACCTCTGTATTACTGAAACACAGAATAGCTCAGAATTTCGGAATTTCAGACACTCAGAAATGCAAGACACCATTTTCTACAACAGCGTGGGATCTACCATACCAGCCAGGGCTCTGCCAGCTCCTGGAGCAAAGGTCCACAGGAGAAACGAGACCCTGAGGAGGCTCGGCCAGCCGGAGGCGCTGCTTCCCCTCCCCCGTCGGGCAGAGACCAGCTCAGAATACACAAGAACACTCTCTTGCAGCTGAATCTGGGCCAAGGCCATCAAATTACGGGCCTCTCGTTCTTTTCTCGGAAAGATTCAAGCAGAGATAAGGTCCCAAAAGCCGCCCATGAGAACCAAGGCAGATCTGCGGAGTAAGGCAAGCTACCCATTTCTTCCCTTTTAATTCCTTTTAACGTGTGGCCATATAATTTTATTTTTCTCTATAAGGGAGGGAAGGATCACCCATGATACCCTGACTCCTAACACTTTCATTACACCGGTGTCAGGTTAGATCAAAAGCCTTTGATCCGCAACCAAATAGAGAGAAACTTATGAAACTGTTATTGTCACTGACAGATAGTACTTTTATCATCGAGGGCACAATGAACTGTGGTCCAGGATGTGCTCAAATACTCACTAGATCCTCTGGAAGGGAACAATGGTCTGAGGTCTCGGGCTGCAAAAGAAAACCAACTGTTAATTAGATTTACTTATAAACTACAGGCATTAAGTGTCCGTTTGCTTTCAGTTAAGACACCCCTCTTCACCTGTGCAGCAAGTAAAAGCGACAAATGGGATAAAACAAGGCAGCGCTGAGGGCATGGAGGAGACAGCTACTGCCGTAAAGAGGTCCCGGGTGGAGAGCTGAAGGAGCGGAAGGACTTTGGGGGCAATTTGACAAAATGAGCAACATTTAAATGCACAATAATTTGACACTACCTTGCAGGCTGAAGACATACAAGCGATACACACAGCAGTTCACACCTGGCTAGTTTTTTGACAGGGGCTCTCAAACGTGTGCACCCACAGAAGTATTAGAAATGCTCAGGAGCACCTGAGGCGCTCAGTCCGGTAAACATCGGACTCTTGGTTTCAGCTCAGGTCGTGATCTCGGTCCTGAGACTGAGCCTCCCGCAGGGCTCCCCCCGCTCAGCGAGGAGTCTGCTTGAGATTCTCTCTCCCTCTGCCCCTTCCTCCACTCCCTCTCTTTCTCTCACTCAAATAAATAAATAAAATCTAAAAGATTTTATTTATTCTGGGGCGGCAGGGAGGGAGGAGGGGCAGAGGGAGAGGGAGAAGCAGACTCCCCGCTGAGCAGGAAGTCAGATGCAGGACTCCATCCCAGGACCCTGAGATCATTAACTGAGTTGAAGGCAGATGCTTAACCGACTGAGCCACCCAGCGCCCCAAAATAAATAAATCTTTTTAAAAAATGTTCAAAGGAGCACTATTTGTAATAGAAAAAAGCTAATCACAGCCCAGAAGTCCACCAAGAGTAGAACAGTGTTCTGTTCAAACAGAACACCCACTGGGGCGCCCGGGTGGCTCAGTCATTAAGCCTCTGCCTTCTGCTCAGGTCATGATCTCAGGGTCCTGGGATCGAGTCCTGCGTCTGGCTCTCTGCTCACTGGAGAGCCTGCTTCTCCCTCTCCTCCTGACTCATGTGCTCTATCTCTGTCTCTCTCCCAAACAAATAAAAATAAAACCAAAAAAAAAAACAGCCAATGACACAGCAATGCGAAAGAACCAAGCACACACCACACACTACCGCAGGGGCACACCGCACAAACATAACGGCGACAAAGAGACAGGCCCCGGAGAACGCACACTGTGTGATTCCACTTACAAGTCCAGTCAGCCAGCCCAGAGAGTAGGGGAGCAAGGGGCGGAGGGTGGGAGTGAAAGGGGTGCAGGGGGGCCTCCTGCGGGGCCGGGAAAAGTTCAATTTCTCTACTGGGAGCTGGTTAAAGAGGGACTCTCCGGAGCGCCACCGAGTTCCGCATTTTGATTTGTACATTTTCTGTTTCTATGTTATACTTTAATAAAAAGGTTACCTACATCAACTGAAGACCGGCATACCCGATGGCCTGGCCAATCTGACTCCTTGGAATACTCCAGAGAAACTCTGGCATGCCGGCACCAGGGGAGGTGTGCAAAAATGCTCGCGTGCACCTCACAGCCCCAAATGAGAACCCACCCTCACGTGCACGAGCAGAACAGGTGCGCTGCGGCAGGTGGGCTTACGCACGGCGATACTGCCCAGCAGGGAGAAGTAATGAACCAGGGCTCAAGCATCGACATGGATACTTATGGAAAAACCTCAGTGTTGGGTAAAAAGAGCAAGTCGCAGAGGAATACAAACAACAGGACATAATTCATAACCAACACAGAAATACAGAAAATGTTACATGTTGTTTTGGTTTCATAAATATGCATGACTCTGTAACAAAAAGCAGAGGCATAATACATGCAGAATTCAGAACGCTGCAGAACACTTGCAGGGGAGGGAAGAAACAAGTACCGAGGGGCCCCGGGGAGATACAGAGGCCTTGGCAAGGAACACTCTGCTTCTAAAACAGGGTGCTGGGCACCTGAGTGCTTGTTTTAAGTCTTTATTCCTTATGTAGCATTAGAAACCTGCTTTTGTGTCGATGTATTAATTCATATTAAAATGACCATATCAGGATGTGTGGCTGTATCAGTCAGTAGAGCACATGACCCTTAAATCTCAAGGTTAGGAGGTTCAAGCCCAGAGTTGGGGATGAAGCCTACTTAAGAAAAGAAAGAAAAGAAAAGAAAAGGGAAAGGGAAAGGGAAAGAAAGAAAGAAAATGACCATATATACTTAGACACAGAAATTTCACTTCCTGGAATTGATCCTCCAAGTAGACTGACAATGGCATAGATACAAAGCTATTCACTGTAGCACTGTCACTAACAGTAAACACAATTTCTTTTTTTTTTTTTTTTTAAGATTTTATTTATTTGTTTGACAGAGATCACAAGTAGGCAGAGAGGAAGGCACAGAGAGAGGGGAAAACAGGCCTCCTGCTGAGCCCAGAGCCTGATATGAGGCTCGATCTCAGAACCCTGAGATCATGACCTGAGCCGAAGGCAGAGGCTTAACCCACTGAGCCACCCAGGCACCTAACAGTAAACACAATTTAAAAGTCACCTAAATACCCTTTAGTCAGGGTAAATTCATCAGGATACACCAACTGAATGGACTATGTCCTACATGGTCTTTAAGAACAAAGAGATCTTTGTGTGCTGATATGGAAGCATCTTTATATAAACCAACAGGGGTGCCTGGGCGGCTCGGCTGACTAAGCATCCAACTCCTCATTTCAGGTCAGGTGGGATCTCAGGGTCGTAGGATCACGCCCCGCTTCAGGCTCCAAGCTGGGCATGGAGTCTGCTGGAGATTCTCTCTCTCCTGCTCTGTCTCCTAACCCCTCTGCCACTCCCCGCCTGTCTCTCCCCTTCTCTAAAAAAGATGTATTAATGACCAAAAGCAAAGCCCCAAAAGAGCAGGCGGCGCTCACTACCGTGCTGTTTAATACTGGTTTACAAATAAACCTCTCCAGACTTTGTCCTTGACAGAATGCCAAGCTGAAGACTGAAGTGACTCTGGGTCAATAAACACCATTTCAATAAATATTTCAAACGTTCTGGCTACGGATGGCAATCAGTCGAGACTGGGGCAGTAGGTCTGGAAGGGGATCTCTGGAGGGGAGAAGGAGATGAGAACAGTGATGGCATCGTCAGAAGCTGGAATTTAAGACCGCAAACCCTTCCACTTTAAGATGGTGGGAGGCTAGAGGAGAGAAAGACAATGAAATTTTCAACAATGGAAGAGATCTGACACCTCGGAGCCCCTGCTGGGGAAAAGTGCCTGCAGTTAAAATACATCCAACCACGTGAGGAACCGCAATAAAGAAGTGGGGACAGAGGAACTGTGGTACAGAAATTGTGGGGACAGTACAAGTAAAGCCCCATGAGCACGGAAGCAAGAGTAAACTACGGAGAGATTATGGGGACTGGGAATAAGTGACCCAAAACGCTAACAGGCACTGGGAGTGAGGAAAAGGCGGGGTGGCCCGAAGTGTGATGTAATCTACTTTTTCCTCTTTCGTGTCCCAGTGTTAATGAGCATCTAAGACTGAAACATGCAATTTTTAAAAAGAAGGGAGGGCGATTCCAACCCCCCAGCATTCTCCTCACGTATCTTTTCTTAATCTTTCAGGGAGATTTTCTTTTCTTTTATTTATTTATTTATTTTTAAGATTTCATTTATTTATTTGAGAGAGCACAAGAGCACAGAGTAAGAGGGAGAAGCAGGCTCCCCACTGAGTAGAGGGCCAGGGGGATGCGGGACTCGATCTCAGGACCCTGAGATCATGACTTGGGCCAAAGGCAGACCCTCAATGGACTGAGCCACCCAGGCGCCCCTCGGGGAGATTTCAGAAACTACTATTCCTTGTGATGAAGAAATTGTTCCTCCACGTTCAGCAAGTTCCTAGTTCCCTTTGGCTTCTTTTTCTTATGTTAAGTTTGGTTGTGTGAAATGCAACCACGGAACTTCACACCAGCACATGCGGTAGTATGTGTGACATACCAAAGCGGTAAGTCAGCCGGACCTTCTCCTCAGACACACTGAGGGGAATATTTTCGAATGACAATGCTGATTTCGTGATGGTGACCGCATGAGCTTGTTTTTTTGGCTATCATCTTTGTTCTTTTCTGTATTGTTTCAATGTTTCAAAGATGAGCACATGTCATTTTTCTAAAAAACAAGCTCATTCTACAGAAGACCTTGGGGTATTCCCAAGCAGTTCAAGTTGAAGAAAGTGAAAAAGACACGGACCACAGGAAGGAAAATCAGGTAAATTGGAAAAGGGACACAGATGACCTGAAAATGAGTAGAAACGATGTCAGAAAAAAGAAAAGAAAAGAAAAGAAAAGAAAAGAAACGATGTCGAAATTGTACTTTCTGTTACCACACGTGAATGAGAAGAGGGATGGCGCAGAACTCCAGACCCAGCTAAACCAGAGCCAGGACAAATTATTTTCATATAAACCCTGCATGTAAAACATACTTACTGTTTAGTAACATGACATCATCAGGCAAACCATCCAAGATATCTGTTTAATCCTTTCGAACAATTGTCTGGAAGCTTCACAAAAGCAGGATGGGTAAGAATGGCCCCAAGGATAGTATCTAGTAAAATAGTCTGCTATTTTTGACTGCTCCCTGGCCAGCTCTCCTTTTAAATACAATGGAATCCACTTGAGAAATCATCTGAGGCACAGGTGCTAGTCGTTAAGCTCAGGGTACACAATACTGATCAGCTCACCTGACACTCCAACCCCGATTCCCCGTCTCTGGACCCACTCAGCCTGGAAAATGAACTACCCAGCCCCCACATCAGGCCCCTCCCTCGTTCTCCTCTCCTGTCCCGCAAATGGCTTCTGCTCCAAAGGTCCAGCCCAAGCACCAATTCAGGTGCTGAACGGAACGGCTTCAGCACAGGACTTGCCAACTCCGGAACCCTGGCCCCCCCGGCTTAGATCTGTGCTTTCTACCCTTTCCTCCCAAACTGCCAACATCAAAAATGAAACAGGGGTACCACCACAGATCCCACTGAGAGGAGAATGAGGGAACAGTGCAACAACTCTAACAAGTCTGACAGTGAAGATAAAATACATTTCTTCAAAAACACAATTGGCGGGGCGCCTGGGTGGCTCAGTGGGTTAAAGCCTCTGCCTTCGGCTCAGGTCATGATCCCAGGGTCCTGGGATCGAGCCCCACATCGGGCTCTCTGCTCTGCGGGGAGCCTGCTTCCCCCCACCCCCACTGCCTGCCTCTCTGCCTACTTGTGATCTCTCTCTCTCTCTCTCTGTCAAATAAATAAATAAATCTTAAAACAAAACAAAACAAAAGACGTAGAGAAAGTTTCTAACAAAATCCAACATCCGTTCATAGCAAAACATTCTCAGCAAAGTAGGGAAAGAGAGGAACTTCTTCAGTCTGATCAAAGACATCTGTGAAAAGCTACAGCTGGCACTATACATAATGATAAAATACTGAACACATTTCTCCTAAGTCAGGAACAAGAAAAGATAGCTGTTCTCCAACTTCTACTCAACTCTGTGCTGATGGTCGTGGCCAAAGTAATAAGGCAAGAAGAAGAGTGAGCCCAAAAATTTAGTTTTTAAAAAAAGCACAAGAGTTGCTATGATGGTAGAAAATCCAAAGCAATCTACGAAAAGATCTTTGAAATTTAATAAGTGAATTCAAGAAAATCTCTGGGTAGAAAGTCAACATATACAAGCAACTTGTATTTCTACATAATTGTAACAAACAACTTGAAAAAGTTAAAAATAAATTCCACTTATAATTACAGAAAAAAGCAAAATATCTAGAAATAAATTTAACAAAGGACACCTTCAGTGAAAAACTAGAAAAACACTATGGAGAAAATTAAAAAGCCTGAAAAGATGGAGAGATATACCATGCTCATGGATCAGAACAGACGTTGGGAAACATTTTCTGTAAAGGGCTAGACAGTAACTACTTTAAAGCCTGTGTATCGTACAGTCTACATCACAAACCCCTTACCACTGGAGCACGAAAGCAGCCACAGACAATACATAAAGAATGAGCATGGCTGTGTTCCAATAAAACTTCATTTTCAGAGGGGAAGATGACAGCAGAGGAGGAGGACCCTAGGCTTGCCCCGACCCACAAATAAAACTAGACCATCATCAAGTCATCCTAAATATCCCAGAAATTGATCTGAAGACTGACAGAACAAACTCCACCACTAAAGCGAGAGAAAAGGCCACACTGAGGAAGGTGGGAGTGCAGAGATGCAGCTTGGGGGAGAAATGGATCCTGACCACTGCAGCAGGGAGGAGGGGCTGTGGTTGCAGAGACCGGCAAGAGACAGAATGGCACACGGGGGAGTGCACGGAGGCAACGAATCCCCATAGCAACTGGCTTGGAAAGTAAGAAAGACCAAATCTCATGAGTTCTTGCAACCAGCAGGACTTAAAGTCGGGAGTTCTAAAGGTCAATGGGGTTGACTGGGATACAGCGCGGAAGCTATCACGGTTACTCTTGGAGAGGAGGAAGGGCAAATCGTCCTCAGACACGCAGCATGGATGAAAGAGGGATCTGAAGAGCCCCTGGGGCACACAGTGGGGAGGTTCGGTGCTCATCTCAGAGCGTGTCCCAGAGAAGCGGTGATCATGGAGAGATACCTCTGGGAACAAAGGAACTGGCAGGAGCCATTTCTCTTGCCCATCCTTGGCACTGACACAGAGACACACACACGGGAACCAGCCCAGGGCCCACACTTATTACCTAACTTGCTGAGGTCAAGCCTCTCCCCAGCCCTGTGTTCCAGGAGAACCAACCATCCCAGTCACATTGGCCTAAATCCCAGCATGGCAGGCCCATGTCCCCCCAAAAGCCAGTGCAAGCCCTACCCACACTGCATCATCCCAGCCTGGAGGTTTTTGAGGCCTCGGTTCTGGTGGCAGTGATGACGGTCCCATTTCACAAGCAAACCAGAATATATCTAGTTAAAATGCACCACATCAGGCCAGGAACCGAACACTGCCCACAACGGGCAAAGAGGGCCTCTGCAGAGGACTAGCCTGAAGGATAAAGTGTCCAGGACACACCTGCAGAGTGCTCAAAAGCACACGCTGGAGACAGTCCCAGAAGCGCCAGGCCTTGGGGAACAGGAGACACTACAACAGCAGGGCACTGCAGGACCTCCTCTTCATAAGGCCACTACCCTCAAGAACAGATGTAGCTGATTTTCCCAACACACATAAACAGGCACAGAGACTTAGACAAGATGAGAAGACAGAGGAAGGTGTCCCAAATTAAAGAAAAGGAGAATGCCACAGCCAGAGCTCTAATGGAAACAGAAGTAACATGCCTGATAGAAAATTTAAAGCAATGATCATAAAGATCCTCACTGAACTTGAGAAAAGAGTAGAGAACAACACTGAAACCCTTGACCCAGAGAAAAGGAATAACATGGCAGAGTGAAATGAATTGATACAATTAACAGCAGGATGAAAGAAACAGAGGAAAGAATGAGTGATGTAGAAGACTGAGTAATGGAAAGTAATCAAGCTGAACAAAAGAGAGAAAAGACTTATGTAAATAAGAATAGACTTAGAGAACTCACTGACTTCATCAAACGTAGCAACATTCCTATTATAGGAGCCCTGGAAGAGAAAAAGGAGAGAGAGAGAGAGAAGGAGGCAGAGAATTTACTTGAAGAGATAACAGCTGAGTGGCACCAGGGTGGCTCAGTCAGTAAAGAATCCTACTGTAGATGTTGGCTCATGTCATGTTCTTAAGGTCATGGGATTGAGCCCCAGTCGGGCTCTGCACTCAGTGTGGAGTCCACTAGTCTCTCTCCCTCTCCTGGCCAGCACATTCACTCTCTCCCTCAAATAAGTAAATAAATAAAATCTTATTTAAAAAAAAAAAAGGGACGCCTGGGTGGCTCAGTTGGTTGGACGACTGCCTTCGGCTCAGGTCATGATCCCGGAGTCCCGGGATCGAGTCCCACATCGGGCTCCCAGCTCATGGGGAGTCTGCTTCGCTCTCTGACCTTCTCCTCGCTCATGCTCTCTCTCACTGTCTCTCTCTCAAGTAAATAAATAAAATCTTTAAAAAAAAAAAAAAAAGAGAGAGAGAGAAAGAAAGAAAAGAATAGCTCAAAACTTCCCTAATCTGGGGAAGGGAAGAGATAACTAGATCCAGGAGGCACAGAGAACCCCCAGTAAAATCAACAAAAGCCGATCCATACCAAGACATACTATAATTAGAATGGTAAAATATAGTGATAAGGAAAAAATATTAAAAGCAGTAATAGAAATGAAGACAGTTATGTAGAGAAAGGAAACCCCAAAAGGCGAGCCACAAATTTTTCAGCAGAAACGTTCCAAGGCAGAAAAGAGCAGCGTGCTATATAGTCAAAGTGCTGAATGGGAAACACATGCAGCCAAGAATACTCTTTCCAGCCAGGCTATAATTCAGAATGGAAGGAGAAGCAAGGACTTTCCCAGACAAACAAAACCTACAGGAGTTCACGGCAACTAAACCAGCCTCGCAAGTAATATTACAGGGGACTTTTTGAGTGGAAAGGAAAGACCAAAAATGGTTGTATGAGGGTAGGAAACACACAGGCAGTAAAAATGAGTATATCTGTAAAAAATTAGTCAAGGAGAACACAAAATAAAAGGATGTAAAACATGACACCCTATACCTACAAATGTGGGGAAGACAGGAGAAAAAACTGGGTTCAAACCTAAATGACCGTCCACTTAATAGAGACTACTATGGGACTAAAAGGTTTGTACAAACTTAATTTTGGGTAACCACAAATCAAAAACCACCAGCAAATATGCAAAGAACAAAGAGAAATAAATCCAAATATATCTCTAAAGAACACCAGCAAACTATGAAAGAGAAAAAGAAAGGATGAGAGAAAAACTTCAAAACAAATGACAAAATAATGAAATGGCAATAAATATGTATCTATCAATGATGACACTGAATGTACATAAACTAAATGCTCCACTCAAAAGACACAGTGTGACAGAATGGATTAACAAACAGGACTCGTGGGGTGCCTGGGTGCCTGCTTCTTCCTCTCTCTCTGCCTGCCTCTCTGCCTACTTGTGATCTCTGTTAAATAAATAAATAAAATCTTAAAAAAAAAAAAAGAAAGAAAGAAAGAAAGAAAGAAACAGGACTCGCGTACATGCTGCCTACAAGAGACTCATTTTACACCTAAGATTTAAAGTGAGAAGGTGGAGAAACATTTATCAGGCAAACGGATCTAAAAGAATGCTGCAGTAGCAATACTTCTATTGGACAAAATAGACTTTAAAAGAAAGCCTGGGGGCGCCTGGGTGGCCCAGTGGGTTGAAGCCTCTGCCTTCGGCTCGGGTCGTGGTCCCAGGATCCTGGGATCGAGCCCCGCATCGGGCTCTCTGCTAAGTGGGAGTCTGCTTCCTCCTCTCTCTCTGTCTGCTTCTCTGCCTACTTGTGATCTCTGTTTGTCAAATAAATAAATAAAATCTTTTTAAAAAAAGAAAAAAAATAAAGCCTGTAAAAATTAACAAGTCAGGGAATGACAAGATGCTGGTGAGGATGCAGAGAAAGGGGACCCCTCCTATGCTGTTGGTGGGAAAGCATGCTGGTGCAACCACTCTGTAAAACAGCATGAAGCTTCCTCAAAAAGTTGAAAATAGAGCTACCCTATGACCCAGCAATCACACTACTGGGTATTACCCCAAGACACAAATACAGTGATCCAAAGGGGCACACGCATCCGAATGTTCCTAGCAGCAATGTCCACAATAGCCAAACTATGGGAAAAACCTAGATGTCCATCGACAAATGAATGGATAAAGAAGATGTGGTATATATACACAATGGAATACTACGCAGCCATCAAAAGAAATAAAATCTTGCCATTTGCGACGACATGGATGGAACTAGAAGATATTATGCTGAGCGAAATAATCAGAGAAAGACAATTATCATATGATCTCCCTGATATGAGAAAGTTGAGAGGCAACGTGGGGGGTAGAAAAAGAATAAATGAAACAAGATGGGATCAGGAGGGAGACAAACCATAAGAGACTTTTAATCTCACAAAACAAACTGAGGGTTGCTGGGCGGAGCGGGGCAGGGAGAGGGTGGTGGGGTTAGGGACATTGGGGAGGGTATGTGCTACGGTGGGTGCTGTGAAGTGTGTAAACCTGGTGATTCACAGACCAGTAGCCCTGGGACTAATAATACATTATATGCTAATTTTAAAAAATTAAGAAAAAAAGAAAGTCTATAATAAGAATCAAAGAAGGACACTAAAATAAAGGGGACAATCCAACAAGAAAATATAACAATTGTAAATATGTATGCACCCGGGGCACCTAGGTGACTCAGTTAAGTGTCCAACTCTTGGTTTGGGCTTGGGTCACAGTCTCAGGGTCAAGGGGCTGAGCCCTACATTGGGCCTCTTGCTCAGCTCAGAGTCAGCTTGAAATTTTCTGTCTTTCTTTCTGCACCCCCCTCGCTCTTTAAAATACATAAAATCTTTTTTTTTTTTTTAAGATTTTATTTATTTATTTGACAGACAGAGATTACAAGTAGGCAGAGAGGCAGGCAGAGAGAGAGGAGGAAGCAGGCTTCCTGCCGAGAAGAGAGCCCAATGCAGGGCTCGATCCCAGGACCCTGGGATCATGACCTGAGCCAAAGGCAGAGGCTTTAACCCACTGAGCCACCGAGGTGCCCCTAAAATAAAATCTTTAAAAAATATATATTTATGCACCCAACATAGGAGCTCCCAAACACATAGAACAGTTAATAACAAAAATAAAGGACTAATCAATAATACCAAAGTAGTACGGCACTTTAATACCTGACTTACATGGATGGACAGATTGTCTAAACAGGACGTCAACAATGGAACAATGGTTGAGCGTTACACTGTAATAGTATGACAACTGTATCTCTTAAACTCTTTAAGAGATATATTGAGAACATTACATTCTAAGCAGCAGAATACACGTTCTTTTCAAGTACACACGGAACCATCTCCAGAACAGATCACATACTGGGCCACAAAACAAGCCTCAACAAATTGAAAAGATCAAAGTCCCACCATACATCTTTTCTCACTGCACTGCTATGAAACTAGAAGTCAACCCCAAGAAAAAAATCTGGGAAGGGCACATGGACATGAAGGTTAAGTAACATGCTACTAAACAATGAATGGGTCAACCAGGAAATACGAGAAGAAATTTTAAAAGTACATGGAAACAAGTAAAAGTGAAACACAATGATTCAAACCTTTGAGACACAGCAAAAGCAGTCCTAAGAGGGAAGTATACAGCAACAGAGGTCTACCTCCAGAAGCAAGAAAAAGCGCAAACAACTTAACCTTACACCTAGAGGAACTAGAAAAAGAACAACGAATGAAGCCTAAAGCCAGCAGAAGGAAGGAAAAAACAAAGATTAGGGCAGAAATAAGTAATATTGAAACAAAATATACAATAGAACAGATCGATGAAACCAGGAGCTGGTTCTTTGGGAAAAAAAAACCCAAAAAACCAAAAGAACAACCAATGAAATTGATAAATGTCTAGATGGACTCATTGAGAAAAAAAAGAGAAAGAACCCAAATCACAAGCGAGAGAGGAGAAATAAAAACTAACCTTAAAGAAATATAAATAATTGCAATGGTATATTATAAAAAACAATATGCCAACAAATTGGACAACCTAGAAGAAATGGATAAATTCACAGGAACCTATAACCTACCAAAACTGAAGCAGGAAGAAACACAAAATTTGAACAGACCAATTACCAGCAAAGAAAGCAAATCAGTAACAACAAAAACAATAAAAGCTCCCAACAAACAAAAATCCAGAACCAGATGGCTTCACAGCTGAATTCTACCAAACATTTATTTTTTATTTCTTATTTTTTTTTTAAAAGATTTGATTTGAGAAACAGAGAGAGCACAAGCAGGGGGAGAGGCGGAGGGAGAGGGAGAAGCAGACTCCTCGTTGAGCAGGGAGCCTGACAGGGGGCTCAACCCCAGCACTCTGAGATAGGACTTGAGCTGACACAGTCATTTCACTGACTGAGCCACCCTGGCGCTCCTCTACCAAACATTTAAGGAAGAGTCAATACCCATTCTTCCCACACTATTCCAAAAATTAGAAAAGGAAGGAAAACTTTCAGATTTATTCTGCGAGGCCAGCATTATTACCCTGATATCAAAACCATATAAAGACACCACAAAAAAGAGAATTACAGGCCAGTATCTCTGAGGAACATAGATGCAAAAATCCTCAACAAAATACTAGCAAGCCAGATCCAACAATACATTAATTCACCATGATTAAGGAAGGGACACACATTCCCGGTCTGCAAGAGTGATTGAATATTAACAAGAGAAAGGGTAACTACTATCTACTACTATCATTTCAATAGATGCAGAAAAAGCACTTGACAAAGTACAATATCCACTCATAATAAAATCCCTCAGGTGCCTGGGTGGCTCAGTTGTTAAGCATCTCCTTTCAGCTCAGGTCAAGATCCCAGGGGGTCCTGGGATCGAGCCCCGCATCCGGCCCCCCCTCGGTAGGAAGCCTGCCTGCTTCTCCCTCTCCGACACCCCCTGCTTGTGTTCCCTCTCTTGCTGTTATCTCTCTCTGTCAAATAAATAAGTAAAATCTTGGGAAAAAAAAATCAAAAAACAAAAACCCTCAACAAAGCAGGTTTAGAGGGAACATACCTCAACATAATAAAGGCTACATAGGAAAAACCGACAGCTGGTAGGATGCTACACACAAAAAACTTGAAAGACAACAAAAAACTGCTAGATTGGATCAACAAATTCACAGGATACAAAATTAATCTATAGAAATCTGTTGCATTTCTATACGCCAATAATGATGAAGCAGAAAGAGAAATTAAGAAAACAATTCCATTTACAACTGTGCCCAAAATAATAAGATACCTAGGAATAAGCATAACCAAAGCAGTGAGAACCTGTACTCTGCAAACTGTAAACCACCGATGAAAGAAACTGAAGATGACACAAAGAAATGGAAAGACATTCCATCCACATGGATCAAAAGAACAAATACTGTTAAAATGTCCAGAATACCCAAAGCAATCTACAGATTTAATGCAATCCCCATCAAAATACCAACAGCATTTTTCACAGAGCTAGAATGAGCAATCACAAAATTTGTACGGAGCCACAAAAGACCCTGAGTAACCAAAGCAATCTTAAGAAAAGCAAAGCTTGAGATGTCACAATTCTGACCTTCAAGTTCTATGACATGGGTGTAGTAATCAAAACAGTATGGTACTGGCAAAAAATAGACGCATTGGGGCGCCTGGGTGATTCAGCAGGTTGAGCCTCTGCCTTCGGCTCAGGTCATGATCTCAGGGTCCTGGGATTCAGCCCTGCATCAGGCTCTCTGCTCAGGAGGGAGCCCACTTCCCCCCCTCTCTGCCTGTCTCTCTGCCTACTTGTGATCCGTCAAATAAATAAATAAAATCTTTAAAAAAACAAACAAACAAAAAAGCAAACCAGATGCATACATCAAATAGAATGGAGAAACCAGAAATAAACCCACAATTACACGGTCAGTTCATCTTTGACAAAGCAGGAAACCTATCCAGTGGGAAAAAGTCTCTTCGACAAACGGTGTTGGAAAAAGTGAACAGCTACATGCAAAAGAATGAAACTAGGCTGCTTTCTGACACCATACACCCAAATAAACTCAAAATGCATTAAAGAGCTAAATGTGAGACCTGAAACCATAAAAATCCTTGAAGAGAACACAGGCAGTAAATTCTCTGACATTGGCCATAGCAACATTTTTCTAGACATGGCTCCTGAGGCAAGGGAAACAAAAGCAAAAATAAACTATTGGGACCTCATCAAGATAAAAAGCTTCTGCACAATTAATGAAACAGGCAACAAAACAGTCAGTCTACTGAATGGGAGATGGTATTTGCAAAAGACTTTGCTGAAAAAGGGTTAGTATCCAAAATATATGAAGAACCGATACAACTTAACACCCAAAAAAATAATCCAACTAAAAGTGGGCAGAAGAGATGAACAGACATCTGTGCAAAGACCATATCCAGATGGCCAGCAGACACATGAACAGATGTTCCACATCATTTACCAGGGAAAGGCAAATCAAAACCACAATGTGGTATCAACTCACACCTGTCAGAATGCTAAAATCAAAAACACAAGAAACAACAAGTGTTGGTGAGTGTGGAGAAAAAGAAACTCTCTTGCACTGTTGGTGGGAATGCATACTGGTGCAGCTGGTGTGGAGAACAGTATGGAAGGTCCTCAAAAAGTTAAAAACAGGGGGACCTGGGTGGCTCAGTGGATTAAGTCTCTGCCTTCCGCTCAAGTCATGATCTCAGGGTCTTGGGATCAAGCCCTGCATTGGACTCTCTGCACAGCAGGGAGCCTGTTTCCCCCTCTCTGCCTCTCTCTCTCTGTGTCAAATAAATAAATAAAATATATTAAAAAAAAAAAAAGTTAAAAACAGAACTACCCTATGATCCAGTAATTGCACTAGTGGGTATTTACCCAAAAAATACAAAAACACTGGTTCAAAGGGATACATACACTTGTTTGTTTACTGCAGCATTATCTACAATTGCGAAATTACAGAAGAAGCCCAAGTGTCCAACAGTAGATGAATGGATAAAGACGTGGTATACACGCACAGTGCAACATTTTTCAGCCATAAAAGAAGAATGAAATCTCGCCTTTCGTAACAACACGGATGATCTAGGGAGTATAGGCTAAATGAAATAAAAGTCAGTCTGAGAAAGACAAATATCATATGATTTCACTCGTATGTGGAGTTCAAGAAGCGAAACAAACAAGCAAAGGAAAAGAACAGAGAAAAACCAAGAAATAGACTCTTAAATACACAGAACAAACTGGTGGTTGCCAGAGGCGAGACAGGTAGGGCAAGGAAAAGAAGGAGGGGCATTTAGGAGCTCATTTATCATGACGAGTACCAAGTATGGACTTACTCAATCACTAGATTACATACCTGAAACTAATATAAAAAAAAAAGTTAGACATTTTAAATACTAATTACCACATGTCAAAAAAAACATATATATATAATACCAGTATACCAACTATGTCAGATTCCCAATTGCCCAAACATACCCATTCATCCCTTCTTCCTTACTAAAAGGATCCTGGTTTTGTTTGATTTTGCTCAGTTACACTTCCTTTGTCTCTACTGTTGTTCACAGCGGGTGCATGATCCTGTTCCAGCAATGAGATGTAAAGAGAAATCCACTGTTGGAACTACTGGAGGCTACTGCTTTACCAATAAAAGAGGGAGGAGCACAGCTGGCGCACCCTTCTTGGCCTCTGCCTTTCTCATCTTTTCTGCTTAGAATCTGCACACGATGGCTGACAGTGTGGCAACCATCTCCTGGTGGGACTGGAAACTAGAAGGGAGACTTTACTGGGCAGCCACACCAGCCCTGGGCAGGCTATTTCCAAACTGCTTATCATGAGGAAAAAAAAAAAAAAAAAAGTCCTCAATTGGGGTCCTGTTATACATAGTCTGATGCAATCCCAATAAAATGATCAATACAATAAATGAAAAATACACTCCATCACTCTTTAGTTACAACGAAATTAACCGACTCGTTAATGCCAAAGGAAAACCGACAGAGATCATACCTTAATAGTAGTATTCAATTTCATACCACATCTGTAGGTCCTTGCGATCTGTGGAGTGAGATGGATTTCCTTGGTAAGTTGTCTCCATTTTCTGCACTCGGGTTTTGTACACTGAACCTAGATGGAAAGCAGTATGTCAAGGTCAGTGAGTTGGTTAATCGTGAGCTGGCATGGCCATCTTCCTCCACTCGCTCTGCCATTTTTCCACAAGACCTGACCAGCCTTTTTGTACTTCTAAGTACTTTTTCCTCCCCCATCACCATCACCCATATAATTGAGCTCATGGGTTGTGAGACTGAGCCTTTGTGAACTCTCTCTCTAAAATAAATCTTAAAAAAAAAAAAAAACTAACTCAAGAGGGATCAAACATCTAAATGAAGGTCTGAAGTGATAAAAATCTTAGAAGAAAAGATCTTCGTGATCTCAGACTTGGCCAGGTTCATGGAGAGAACACCAAAAGCACAAGCAGCAAAAGAAAAAAACAGATAAACTAAACTTCAAAATAAAGAATTTTGCACATCAAAAAACTACCCAGAAGTGAAAAGGCAACCTACAGGAAAAATATTTGCAAGTCATATATCACAAGGATTTAGGATCCGGAATATATAAAGAACTCCTACAATTCAATACTGAAAGATATAAACAACCCAACTCAAAATGGGTTGTTGAGGGGCGCCTGGATGCCTCAGTCCTTAAGCGTCTGCCTTTAGCTCAGGTCATGATCCCAGGGTCCTGGGATCCTGTCCCGCATCAGGCTTACTGCTCAACAGGAAGCCTGCTTCTCCCTCTCTCACGCCCCCTGCTTGTGTTCTCACTCTCACTGTGTCTCTCCTCTGCCAAATAAATAAATAAAATCTTTAAAAATAAATAAATAAAAATGGGTTGTTTAAAAAAGATGCTTTAATTTTTGTCTGATTGCTGCTTAAAGAAATAAAAGGCATCCAAATTGGTAAGGAAGAAATAAAACCATCACTATTGGCAGATGACATGATACTATATATAGAAAACTCTAAAGACCCCACCAAAAAACTATTAGAATAAATGAATTCAGGAAAGGTTCAGAATATAACATTAATATATAGAAATAAGTCGTGGTTCTACACACTAATAATGAAGTGGCAGAAAAAGAAATTAAGAAAACAATCGCATTTATAATTACACCAAAAAGAATAAAAATACCCAAGAAAGTGAAAGACCCGTACTCTGAAAACTATAAGACATTAACAAAAAGAACTAAAGATGACACAAAAGGAATGATATACCACGCCCATGGAACTGTAACAGTGATACTGTTAAAATGTCCGTACTACCCAAAGCAATCTATAGATTTAATGCAATTCCTATCAAAATACCAAAAGCATTTTTCACAGAACTAAAATCATCCTGAAATTTGTTTGGAACTACGAAAGACCTCAAACAGCCAAAGCAATCTTGAGAAAGAACAAAGCTGGAGGTATCACAATCCCAGATTTCAAGATAAACAACAAAGCTGTAGTCATCAAAACACTATGGTACTGGCACAAAAACACAGAGGTCACTGGAACAGGATAGAGAGCCCAGAAATAAACCCATATTTATATGATCAATTAATCTACAACGGGGATGCAAGAACATACAAGGGGGGAAAGACAGTCTCTTCAATAATGGTGCTGAGAAAACTGGACAGCTACATACAAAAGAATGACACTGGACCACTTTCTCTCAGCATACACAAAATAAACTCAAAATGGATGAAAAGATCTAAATGTGAGACCTGAAACTGTAATACTTCCAAAAGAAACCAGGGGCAATAAAGTTCCTGGACATTGGCCTTAGCAACGTATTTATGGATAGGTCTCCTGAGGCGAGGGAAACAAGAGCAAAAATAAACAATTGGGACTACATTAAAATAAAAGGCTTTCACACAGTGGAAAAACTATCATTAAAACCCAAAGGCAACCCAGCGAACAAAAGACATCTGCAAATGATATATCCAGTAAAGAGTTAATATCCAAATTATATAAAGAACTTCTACAACTCAATACCCAGAAAACAAATAATCTGTTAAAAATGGCCAGAGGACCCGAATAGACATTTTTCCAAAGAACACCTACAGCTGGCCAAGAGACCCATGAAAAGATGCTCAACATCACACATCATCAGGGAAATGCAAATCAAAACCACAATGAGATCACCTTACACCTGTGAGAATGACTAGTATTAAAAAGACAAGAAATAATTAGTATTGGTGAGAATGTGGAGGAAAAGGAACACTCGTGCACACTTTCCTCCACATTCTCACCAATACTAATTATTTCTTGTCTTTTTGCATTGTTGGTAAGAATGCAACTTGCTGCAAGCACTGTGGAAAACATACGGCATTTCCTCAAAAAAATAAATAGAATCACCATAGGATCCATCCAGTAACTCCACTCCTGGGCTATCTACCCAAAGGAAATAGAAACACTAATTTGAAAAGACACACGTGCCCTATATTTATACTGTAGCACTATCTAACATAGCCAAGATATGAAAGCAGTTCAAGTGTCCATCAAGAGATGAATATAGGGCGCCTGGGTGGCTCAGTGGGTTAAGCCGCTGCCTTCGGCTCAGGTCATGATCTCAGGGTCCTGGGATCGAGTCCCACATCGGGCTCTCTGCTCAGCAGGGGGCCTGCTTCCCTTCCTCTCTCTGTGATCTCTTCCCTTCCTCTCTCCTACTGTGATCTCTCTCTGTCAAATAAATAAAATCTTAAAAAAAAAAAAAAAAAAAAAAAGAGATGAATATAAAAGAAATGATACACACACAGAATGGAATATTACACAAACCTAGAGAAGAATGAGATTTTGCTATTTGTCACAACATGGATGAACTTAGAGAACAGTGTATTAAGTGAAACGAATCAAAAATAAATACCATAGGATTTTGGTTACATATGGAACCTCAAAAACAAATGAACAAAAAAGCAGAAGAGACTCTTAATGACAGAGAACAAACTGGCTAGGAGGGTAGAAGCAGGGGTGAAACAGGTGAAGGCAATTAAGAGCTACAAACTTCCAGTTACTGATTAATTAATAAGTCACAGAAACAAAAAGCATAGCGCAGGGAATATAATCAAATAATTTTTAAAAAATGGGCAAAAGACTTGCACAGATATTTCTCATTACAAAAATGCGAATCAAAACCACAATGAGATACTCCCGCCAGGGGTATCTATCACTGATGCCTACCACAATAGCTAGAATCAAAATAATGGGAAACAAGAGTTGGTGGACATGTGGTGAGTTTTGAACCGCTACACAGTGCTGCTGGGAATGGAGACTGTGTAGCAGTTTGCTACGGAAGAGTCTGGCAGTCCCTTAAAGGGTTAAAGAGTTACCATACAACCCAGTAGTTTTATTGCTAGGTATATGCAAAACAGAATTGAAAACAGGTATTCAAATATTCATGCACAAATGTCCACAGGAGCAACTGTATGCAATAACTAAGAAGTGAAAACAACCCAAATGTCCAACAACCAATCTGTCCAACGGACCAGTACCCGTGAAAAGGAATGAATTACAACACACATGAACTTAAAAACATGATACCATGTGAAAGAGGCTGGTCATAAAAGGTCACATACTGCATGACTCCTTCATATAAAACATCCAAAATAGGTATCTCACAAAGATCAGTGGTTGCCAGGGGGTAGGGGAGAGGGAACGGAGGGTGACTATTCGAGGCGCGCAGGCTTCCTCTATGAATGGTGCGAATGCCTTGGAATTACCATTTGGTTGCACAGTATTATCAATGTACTAAATGGCATTAAATTGTGCACTTGAAAATGGTTACTTTGGGGGCACCTGACTAGCTCAGGCAAGAGCTTGCAATTCTTGATCTTGTGGTCATGAGTTCGAGCCCCACGCTGGGTGTACAGAGTGATTAAAATAATAAAACTAAAAAAAAAAAGTTTGTTATGTGAACTTTGCATTGATAAAAATAATTTTAAGTATGTAACAGAGAAGCTCAAAATTACTTATAATATTTTAAAAATTAACAAATCACTTATTAAATAACATAGTTACCTAATAGATACAATCACTAAATTATATTGTCAAAGAACGGCTAAATGGAAAAGTAAAATTAAATCGATAAACTAAAAGCTACAAAAAATTATACACAAAGTATGATTTTCGACCTAACTACGATCTATACGCTTCTTCATTTTACTGTGTGAATTACCAACGTTTCCAACAGAAATAAAAAATGTGATGTTTTAACAGACCCAGAAAGAAGAATAAGTGTAATAACAGAAAGATTTCCTAAAAATCAGTCAGGTCATTCATTCCTGTCTTTCGCCCCACAGATGTTTTCCAGAACAATACACTTTTTACCCAGTAGGGGAGCTGCTGGTCCGCCATGAAAGCTTTGGGACTAGGTTCGGTTTTTCCATTGCTAGTCCATATTTTTTTCCAGGCCATATATTTGTCATATCCGTCCTTATGGCTGAAAAGAATAAAAATAAATATATCAAGCTAGAAGTTCACCAGGGTCTCCAAACAGGAGGCAGGTCAGCAAGTCTTCTGTAAAGGATTTAACTGGCCGTATCATAAAGAGAGGGCGAGTTATCTCAGCCCCCCTTCAAACGGGTGATCAGGAAGGGTGCGTTCCTTCTAGTTTAGGATAGAAAACTAGGAAGACAGGATGGCTCCCCATCTGTCTGGCACCCCGCAGTTCTCAGCCTCCTCCCCCAAATCTCTGCATCGCTGGCCCCATGCACAGTCACAGAACAGCCGAGCAGGGCCCAGATTTTTCAGAACCTGCAGACTAGAACCTCACGGCAGGTGTCTTCTGAGCCCCGAACGTGCACACGCACAGCACCCACACACCCAGCCACCGCATGAGAGTTCTGCACAGCTCTCATCGGCTCAGACGTGGCTGAAAGGGTGGAAAATTTCAGCAAGCCCGGGGGCTCCTTCTGCAGCCCCCCACCCCACCCTCCCGCCACATCCCCTGGACAGCACAAGCTCCAGCAATTAGGGAACAAACCTTCGGTAGTAATGGTCAAAGCATTCGTTACAGAAATGCTCCCCGCAGGAGAGGTGATACCATCGGGACGTGTAGCCGTTTTTGGCACATCTGAAAATAGCAAAAAATGTGTAGCTTTGGTAATGAGTAAGCATTCTTTCTCGCTTTTTCAAAACAAGTCTTAAGCACATCCTAGGAGCCCATTTTGTACCATGTCCACTTAGAATCCTAACGGCCAAGAGCAGATGACCGGGAAACTTAAAAGGATGTCAGATCCACAATAAAACCTGACGAAGACAGAGGGACTTAAAGACCACCAACACCGAACCCAGCTGGCCGCAACCACAAGGGCTCGAGGACATGGGCTCAGAAGTTTTATGGAGACTCCCCCAGGGCAATGAGTTTTAGGACATGAAAAGGAGTGTCCCCGTGCTTGCTGCAAGCGGCACAGGTACAAAGGAGACAAGGACCGTTTCCAGCAGGAACATATGGCCCAACACGGAACCGCCAGCTGCAATCCGACCATCAGACAGGCTCTCCAGAGACCAGAACCTGTCGTCACACGGCCATGAACGTAGCCAAGGAAGGAGCTAACACCATCACCTCTCTGTGCTTAAAAAATAAAAATGGGGTTTGTTTTCCAGGTTTTATTGACTTGGAAGCCTTCACTGGAGATTTTTCTTGGGATGTCAAAGGTGATGCTTGGGTTGTCCCCATAAAAAGGACAAAAGTGAAGGGAGCTTCCTGGTGTCAGGGAGACCGGTACGTGTCCGCTGGAAGAGGAGGGATGTTTTCGGAGGGGAGGAGCAGCGCAGGGAAAGGGACACATGCTGGTCCCCATGGGGAGCCCAGGGTCCTCTGTACTGCATCCCTACCCCTGACCCTCAACCCCCAGGAGAGGGACAGCCAGCAGCGGGCAGGACCCTCAACCCCCAGGAGAGGGACAGCCAGCAGCGGGCAGGACCAGGGACACTGGCGGCAGCCGCGGAGAGCTGCTCTGACTAGGTCTCGGGTGGAGGGGGGGAAGCACCCAGGGGGGTGTGGGACGCAGAAATGCCCAACGAGTCTCTATTCTTAGGTGACTTACAGTATCTCTATCTATCTTTAGGGAAACAGTCCTGCAGGCTGAGCCTCCCACCAGGAATGCTCTCCCGGGCAGGGCGGGGAGGCCGAGGCGCGCCAGCCGCACAGACCTTTCCGAAGCGCTTGCAAAGCACACGGGACACGCGACGGTGCAGCCCGACTTCTCACATCTCCTGTATTTCTTCTCTGACCCGCCATCTTCGTCCTCGTCTGTCGTCTCCGTGGCTTTCTTCTTCGCCTGAGGAAGAACCAGCTGAGGTTACACGACTTCCCTGCAACGGCCCCCGGGGGAAGAAGGTGGAAGGTTCAGGACGGAAAGAACCTTCACCTTGTGAAGATCAACAACAACACCCCGCCAGTAGGTGAGGGGTGGACAGGACGGCAAGTTCCTTGAGACGGCAGGGCAGTGTGCAAATATAATTCAGACTTGCTGCAGACACAGAAGCAGCACCTGAACAACAGGTCTCTGAGGACAGAGCTGAAATGTGAGCTGAGAAACGTTGGGGCTTTCTTGGCAAAAAGGTGTACCAGTCAAAACAACAGCTACTCTCAAATCAAAAAAATCAAAAATCTTTAAAAGATTTTATTTAGGGGCACCTGGGTGGCTCAGTGGGTTAAAGCCTCTGCCTTCGGCTCAGGTCATGATCCCAGGGTCCTGGGATCGAGTTCCGCATCAGGGCTCTCTGCTCAGCGGGGAGCCTGCTTCCTCCTCTCTCTCTCTCTCTGCCTGCTTCTCTGCCTACTTGTCTGTCAAATAAATAAAAAATCTTTAAGAAAAAAAAGAGAGAGAGAGAGAGAGTGAGAGAGAGCATGAGTTGGGGGGGGCGGTGTGGTGGTGGAGAGGGAGAAACAGACTCCCCGCTGAGCAGGGACCCTGACATCAAGAAGGCAGACCTTTCACCAACTGAGCCACCCAAGCGCCCCAAGACCATTCTTTCTTTAATTAGACCAGTCACATCCTTTCAGTACTGCGGTTTTTAAAAAAAAATGGAATCATTTTTTTTTTAAGTTTATGTATTCTTTTTTAAAGATCTTATTTATTTTTTGGACAGACAGAGATCACAAGCAGGCAGAGAGGCAGAGAGAGAGGAGGAAGCAGGCTCCCTGCTGAGCAGAGAGCCCGATGCGGGGCTCGATCCCAGGACCCTGAGATCATGACCTGAGCCGAAGGCAGAGGCTTTAACCCACTGAGCCACCCAGGCGCCCCAAGTTCATGTGTTTATTCAAGTCCTCTCTATACACAGCACGGGGCTGCTCACAACCCCAAAGTCAGGAGTGGCAGGCTCTTCTGACTGACCCAGCCAGGTGCTCCCAAAAGCTGAATAATTTTAGAAAAAGAGTGACGTCATTCAATATTTTGCTTTAAAAAAAAAAAAGCCCTAGAAAAGGGATGGCAGCAAGTAACCTGCCAACAGCAGCCAACCGGCTACACGCTCAAGTCCGCATTCCTGTGAACGAGGCCAAGCCCAGCACGATCTGGCCTCAGCTCACATCCTGGGAGCAACCACACAGCTGTGGTTCTCTGAACGGCTCACGCTGATTCACACTCGATGCCCCTGTCTTTGCCACAGCCTCTGCCAGACACAGTTTTTTCCTACATTCTCTCACTGTATCACACCACGCTGTGATCGTTCTACGGGGAGTTTCTCCGCTAGGCTCTAAGTTCCTTGAGGACTGGAAATGCACCTTTCCATCTCTAATACTGCAGCCGCCATCTTTCTCACGCTGTGCGGCGCCGGGCTGGCTCAGTCAGTGGAGCGTGCAACTCTTCATCTCAGGGTTGAGAGTTCAAGCCCCATGCTGGGTGCAGAGATGACTTAAAAATAAATAAACTCGGGGCACCTGGGCGGCTCCGTCGGAGAAGCAGCCAACTCTTGATTTCAGCTCAGGGCCATGAGATCAAGCCCTGTGCAGGGGCTCTGCTGGGGCGTGGAGCCTGCTCAGAATTCTCTGCCTCCTCCTCCTCTTCCCACCCCTGCTTGCACTCTTTCTCTAAAAACAAACAAACAAAACCCGACAGGTGCACGGATGAACCGATGATTTCATACCTGCCTACCGGAGCTCCTCAAAGGCAGGCTATCCGGGGAATGATCAAAAGATGCTTTTTTCTTTGTCCTCCTCCGTGGTGTTGCCATTGCTTCAGAAAATCTTCAAAAACAAAATTAAGTAATAAGTAAACCGTAACACTTTCAGCACTCTGGAGCAAAGTTATTATGTCATTTCCCAGGTAAGAACATATGCTCTGCAGTCAGACTGCCTAGTGTGAAGCCCCTGCTTTCAAGGTCCTTAATCTAAGACCAAGCCTCAGTGTTCCCATATGTAAAGTGGGCACAAGTGTGAGCTCTAGTAGTGGTGTGAAGAGAAAGATTATTTAAAGCACCAGACCATGGGGCGCCTGGGTGGCTCAGTGGGTTAAAGCCTCTGCCTTCGGCTCAGGCCATGATCCCAGGGTCCTGGGATCGAGCCCCGCATCGGGCTCTCTGCTCCGCAGAGAGCCTGCTTCCTCCCCTCTCTCTCTGCCTGCCTCTCTGCCTGCTTGTGATCTCTGTCTGTCAAATAAATAAATAAAAAATCTTTAAAAAAAAAAAAAAAAATAAAGCACCAGACCTACATACCATAAGTACTTAACAAATGCTGTCCATTCGTAGTACATACATTTAAAAATGTAAAAATAGGGGTGCCTGGGTGGCTCAATGGCTTGGGCCTCTGCCTTCGGCTCAGGTCATGGTCTCAGGGTCCTGGAATCAAGCCCTGCATTGGGCTCTCTGCTCAGCAGGGAGCCTGCTTCCCCCTCTCTCTCTGCCTGCCTCTCTGCCTACTTGTGATCTCTCTCCGTCAAATAAATAAATAAAATCTTAAAAAAAATATGTAAAAATAAGAACCACCACACAGATGACCAATAAACCTGTTTTTTATACTGTTTCACTTCGGTGAGTGAAAACACCTGGTCTTCATCTGTTCCTCTCCCTCTGTGTCTTCTCAATAGCACCTAAAATTAGTCTTACTATACTTTACAAAGAAAACTCACTTGCTCCCTCACAGTACAATCTCAGGTACACTGTCCAGTCACTATTCAACTTAGGAATCTGGGTTGGACAGTCACTGGTATCTTCTACTAGAAAAATTTACGATCTTTCAAACTGGCTTAACAACAGCACAGTTAAATAAGCATTAAGAACTAAAATCGGTAAGAAAAGTCATGCATAGTAACCATGAAAGATTAAGTATTATTGAATTAGTATTTCTCAATTAAATAAAAAATAAAAATGCTTACCATAAGTATGCAATAACATACAGATTTTACAATCATCACAATTCCTTCCCTGATCTGTGCATTTACTATACACACACACACACAATAACATGAAAATAGGACATACCTATGGGTAAGGAATTTTAAAGTGGGAAAGAGTTTTAAGTTACAAATTCCACAAATATAATCTTCACCTTGGAGAAAAGCTTGGAGGTCCTTGCAATCCTACTGTTTTGTATCCGTGAGTTGTACCAACATTCATAAAAGCATTTTTCATGGATTATTAACAAAACATGTGAAAACTTCCTTCCCCACCTACAATGACTTTGAAAAACCCTGACAATGGTGGTAAAGAGGGCCTTCCTCTATACTACCATTGTCAGTCTTCCTCGGTCTTCACTTTCTCAATACCACTAATTTAGTTATGAATGCAAAAACCCTATACATGTTCTGAAATGCACTAGAATTAAGCATCAGATAAGTTGCCTTTTGGTTCTATACCATTATACTGGATAAAGCACCCCTGATGTAAACAGAACTACTGTGTACCTGTAATTTTTACACCCAAAGGCTTTCTGGATCACATTTATATTTTCAAAAGGCTGTCCAATCTTAACAAATCTCTTTATATAATGCATATATTCCACATTATTCATAAAATGAGCCACTAAGCACATGTAAATATATATATACGTGTGTGTGTGTATACACATCCATAGTATGTGTAAACGTATACTATGTGTAAGGATTGCAACAAAAATATTTGAGTCTAAGGTGGGGTTTGGGAGCATAAATAGAACCAGCCTTGTTTCATGCAACATTTCGCCCTGTCATGTAGGAATACTGGCAACTCAAAAGAAAGCATAGTTTCCAGAAATTTCAACAGACATTTTAATCCAAATGTGTACTGGAAAATATTTAATTGCAATGAAGAATTATATAATTCAAGAAACTAAGAGGAAAGGACAACATTAACTATAAAAGCCACTGTTAAATCTGTGTTTTCTATGAAAAACATAAGATTTTTTTTTACTGTTCGTACACTTTCACCTTTAATTATATAATTCACAGTGATATTCCCTCATCTTTTTAAAAAATTTTCATTTATTTAACGGACAGAGATCACAAGTAGGCAGAGAGGCAGTCAGAGAGAGGGGGAAGCAGGCTCCTCAAGGTGCAGAGAGCCCCATGCGGGACTCAAACCCAGGACCCTGAGATCATGATCTGAGCTGAAGGCAGAGGCTTTAACCCACTGAGCCACCCAGGCGCCCCTCCCTCATCGTTTTCTGACACTATAATTTCTGTTTTCACTATTGCTGGGGTTTGGGGCTTACGATGAGGGGAAAAATTGTTAAGTTGGAAGAACTACTGCTTTTGTGCTTCTCAATATAATCTTAGAAATACTTAGCACAAGTGCTAACAAACCCGCATACTCAAAGTGCTCTCCCCTTGTTTTTCAAACTGATAAACACACCTAACTAAATATAACCAATCTGTTTCACGTTCAATATCATTATATAAGCATATCTCCTCTTAATTTTAAGTGCGTAGCTTTGGCTTTCTTTTAAAGTGACAAAAAAGCAGAAAAAAGTGACTTTTTTGGGTGGGGGAGATAAATATATACATGGACATATAAATGTCTCGATTTCTATTTTAATAAATTGCCAGGTTTTTTTCTGAAGTAGCTTATTGATCATTTGATTAAAAAACAAAAACAAAAACAAAAAAAAACCACCCAGAATTCACAAAAACATGAATCCAAAAGACTTGAGGCCAGAATAAAAACGTAGTGGGGCGCCAGCATCATGTCTAAAAATGAGACAAACGACCAGAAACTTCTTCAGAGACAACAAAAACAAGAATTTCCCTCCGGGCCGCTGAAAATACGGCAGGACTAGCACCTTCTTGTACCCACGCTAACCAAGTTTCCCGAAATAGAGACCCCGTGCAACTGCCTGCATGCCTTTCTGACGACTTTCTGTGCCGGAAAGGCAATTTCATTCTTGATGGTCCTTTTCTCCTCTATCTCCTGAAGAAACCTTCCCTCCCGCCCCTTCTTCCACTACAAGACATTACAAACAACAAAAACAAAAACAGAGACACTGCCCGAACCAAACGCAGCAGCCCTGAGCGGCGTGCGTACCTGCAGGGCGAGGGGCCCACATGGAGCGGTCCGGGGGCGCCCGCCCCCCACCCCGGGGAGGGCTGGGCCTCCATCTGGCTCGGCTCCACGTTACGGAGCCTTAACTTTTCTACAGCTGGGCCTGCCTCTCTTCCTTCCTCTTTCACCTGCCCGCTGCCGGGCTGCTGACGAGCAGCCCCGGCGACCGGGCCGCCCCCTCCCGGCGCCCGGGCCCGCAGGAGTCACCCCAGCAACCGGGCAGAGCCGCCCGCGTCCGAACGCGTGGTGGCCGCGCCGGAGCGTCCCTCCTCCACCTGCGCGGGGGGCGGGCTCCTGGCCGCCGCACCTCGGCTGGGAAGAGCCGGCCGGGGAGTTCACACTCCCGGACTGCGGGCTCGGCGCCGGCCGCACGCACTCCGCAGGTGACCGGGCTCTGACAGTCCCCAGGAGGGAGCCCCCACGTTCCCGGCGCCGGCGGCAGCCGCCTCGCCCTCCGAAGCGCTTTCTCGTCTCTTCCCCGAAGTCGGAGAAGCAACAGCCTCCGGGGCTCACCTTCGCGCCGGAGAGGTGCGCGGAGTCGGGACGAGAGGGCGCCGCTGCACAGAAAGGAGGCACTGGAGGGGCGCGCAGGGAGACCCTCAGACCCCGCGCCGGGTCGGGGAACCCCGTGGCCGCCGCACGCCAGCCCAGGAATCCCCCCTCCTCCCTCAGACCCCGCACCCCCCATCTGCTCCGGGGAGGGCGGGGGCAGCCCCCGGTGCACCGCTGCACCTCCCACCCGGCCGAGGGGCGCCGCACAGACGGAGAAGGGCAGCCTGCACCCCAGCCAAGCCGCTTTGTGCGGAGCTGTCACCCGAAATCCGCCGCCGCCCCCGCGCCCGCCCCCGGAGCCGCGTGCCCCGCACCTGGGAACGCGGGCGAGACGCTGCGCGCCGCCCGGGGCTGCCGGCGCCCCTCCGGAGCCGCGCGCCGCGCGCACAGGACAGCAGGATCCGCGCCGCGAGCCGCAGCCCCCGCTCGGCCGCCGCCGCCGCCGCCGCCGCTTCCGCCCCTGTCACGGCGTGACCCGGGGTGGGAGGAGCCGGCGGGACCAGGGAGGAGTAGGGTCCCCGCCTTCGCCTCCGCCGCGGCGCTCGCCCCGCCCTGGCCATTTCCGCCGCTGCGCAAGCCGGGGCGCCTGGGGCGGGGGGCGGGGTCTGTGCGGGAGGAGGGGGCGGGCCCGAGGGCGGGGCGGGGGCGGGGCGCGCGGGCCCGACCCTTGGGGGCCCGCGGCGGCTCCGGAACCAGCTGCAGGCTGCTGGCGGCGCGCGAGGTAGGCTTCCCGGGGCGCAGAGAGGGCGCGGGAGAGTTGGTACGACTTCCTAGGTGCGAGCCTGGGATCGGATTCCGGACTGGGGCGTCCTGATGAGCGGGGGCAGCCCGGCAATCCGCGCCCTGAAATGGGGTTCAGGAAGCAGAATGGGATCTGGGAATAACAAGGTCGAGCAATGAATGACCTTTCTGAGTTCATGATTTAAAGTGCTCCCCCCCCCCCAAACATCGTTCTCCATTAGTGGTTTTTAAGATAAGAGAAGTACTTGCTAAATAGTGAGTGATGCTCTTGTGGGCAGGGGTGGGGAAGTGGGAACCGGGGTGCTGTGAATATTCCGTCTTGCTCCAAGGTTGTTAGGCACGTGTATGCATATCTAAAAATTCACTGAGCCGTACTCAGAATGCGCACTTTAGAGAAGTTATTATTCAATTTGACAACATTTAAAAATAAATCTAAAGCAGAAACATGTTTTTTTTTTTTGTTTTTTTTTTTTTTAAGTGAGAGAGGAAACCAGACTTGAGAGTCCATCGAAAGAGGATGCTCCTTCCGTGTATGGGTAGGAACAGCTGTAAACTTCGCCTTTCCTGATTCTTATAACTTGCACCTTTAGCTTTTTATAGAAAGAAGCTTTATCTTTCTCTCAAAAAGCACGCGGGCAAGTACACATTGAGATGCTATTAGAACCGCTAAGAAGTGGTTAAGTTATGTACATGATGTTAACTTACATTTCTAGTTGGTGTGAAAGGGATAGAATTGTCTAATTTCAGATTGCCCTGGCTCTGTGTTGAAATTATGCTTCCCTTTTGTTTTAAGTAGAGAACTGCTTTATGAATCCTTGAGCTCAGGTTCCAAAGTCTTTGGCTGAAGATGTAGATGGGAAAACTAATTCTTTCGCTTTTCCCTGCTCAATATAATCAGAGACTTGGCTCTGACATGTCAGATAACTGAGAGTCACCTCCTGACATCCACAGGACCTTGCAAAAGCATTTATTGACAAATATTTTCAGAGAAGAGAATTTATGTTCCCAAAGTTGGGGGGGGGAGGGGGCTTCACCTTAACTCCTAAGCCCCCTGGAACCAAATTTTGCAGTAAAGGGAACTTTTCCTGAAATGCCTGCTTGTAGGTGATGTGTGCGATTCTCTGATAAATCATTAAATTAGATCTGCCTATAATAGCATGCTAGTATAATCTAAACCAAATTAGTTTCACTGATTCAAAGGGAATGTTAGAATTAATCAAGTTATATTGTCCTTGGTATTACAGAGTTCCCATTGAAAGGACATTTTCCTCATACCTTCAGATAGATTTGCAGTTATGTTTAGGTGTCCTTTTTTCCCCTCAGTTCCTTTGTGTGCATTTTCCCATGCAAAAAAGAAACTATGAGAAAATTATTTGAAAATGCAAATGGTTGGATAGGACATCAAACCCACATATTTATTTTCACACCCTCTTGAAACCCCACTAGAACAACAGCGTTTCTTAAAGCATAAACCACTAGGGTAGAGAGAACAGATGAGAAGATAAATGCAATAAAATTTTGAAATCTAGAAAGCACATGGACAAGTGGAAAAGGATTTTGAAGAAAGGATTTTGAAGAAAGCTAAATTCTAAACTAGCAATGGGAACAGCCAATAAACATCCCTGTTTGCATTATAGAATCCCCAAATGCTCAGGAATTAGAAGAGTTTCCTCCAGGACGTAGAAGGGTATGATTGAAACTAGAAACATTGCTTGAAATTCTGCTTCAGAAAAGGCTAAATTCCCAGATCCTTTTCCCAACTTCCCACAACAAGGTAACTGACTGTCTCTTGTGGCACCAGCAGAGTTTGGGGGCAGGCTTTATCCCCTGCAGAAGGTAAGGACTCTGGACAGGAGAGAGACAAATAGATAGCTGGGGATTCGAGTACCATACTGAAAATGGAGACTAGTTGAACACAGATAAACTGAATGTTGGGACCCTCTCTCACTTCTGTCCTTTCCTCATGTGGCCCTAAGACTTGATCCTTACAATAGTGGTTGGGAGAGCCATCTATGGAAAGTCTGACCCGTCAATAATAATAATAATAACAACAACGACATCTGGGTTTCCACACAAAATCCACTCTTATCCTTACAATGAAGCTTATAGTCAGTGCGCCCACCCATATACTTAAACATCTAATCAGCTTTTCAGTACTACTCTTAAATAGGAGCGGATAATAATAATTTCTGGGCATTTGAGGAAAGTCAGTAGTTGGAAAGACAGAAGACAAATTAACAGGAAAAGTGACTTGTAAGCAGCAGTATATGTAGAAAAGAGAAAATATATCCATTCTATATATGAAATAAGAAAATAATATAAAAAGAACATCAGAAACAAAAAAATATGGTCTTAGGGTGCCTGGGTGGCTCAGTGGGTTAAAGCCTCTGCTTTTAGCGCAGGTCATGATCCCAGGGTCCTGGGATCAAGCCCCGCAGCGGGCTCTCTGCTCTGCGGGGAGCCTGCTTCCTCTTCTCTCTCTCTCTGCCTGCCTCTCTGCCTACTTGTGATCTCTGTCAAATAAATAAATAAACAAAATCTTTAAAAAATATATATATATATGCTCTTGAAAATGAAAGACTTAATGGCGGGAAAGAAAAGGCAAATCAAAAGAAATTTTATTTAAAAATTAATAGAAAGGTAGTAAGATAAAAATTAAGGTGGTCTCTGAGAAAATAGAGCAACAAGATGAAGAGCTGGAAAATAGAAAAAAATATGAGAAATTTGTAATACTACATCATGAGGTTCTACTGCCAGAATAAAAGAGGTCCCAGAAAGAAATAGAAACAAAAGAGGGACATAAATCATCTAAATAATTCGAGATTTTTTTCTAGCATTGAGGCATATGACCTTCCAGATTCAAAGAACTCAGGAAAATGGTGGAAAACAGAAAACAAAAAAGAAAGCATAGAATTATGAAATTGGAAAAAGAAGGGGCAAAGAAAAGCCTTGCGAGAGAGAAAAGCATATTGGCCTCATAGACTATATCAGAATGCTTTGAACTTAAGAAACATCTCTGGAAGCTAGAAGACAATGGAATGACTTTTTCGAAATTATGAGAAAAAAATGATTTCTAATGGAGAATTCTATACCCAGCAAAACTACACATCAAGGATTGAGAATAGTATGAAGATATGCAAAGTCACAAAAGCCTTTTTTCCTTTTTTCTCAGAAAGCTGTTGGAGGTCATGTTTCGCCAGTGCAAGGACAGTTTTAAAAAAAAAAAAAAAAGAGGAAAACGTAGGATAGAAGAATCAGGAGATTCATCAAAAGATAAAGAAATCTTTAGGGTGATGATTGAGAGAGAGAATGCTAGCTATGCACTGAGTGTGGAAAGCACCCAGGTCAGAAGTCTCTGGAAAGTCTCCTCCAAGAGGGTGATTTGGTAGAATATCTGATATCAAAGAGATTGAGAGTATTGATAGGGTTATTGGGGTAACTGGTGGAACTTGGACCTGAATTGGTAACAAGTACACAGGAATTTTATGAAGGAAAAAGCAAGGCAGTTGTTAACTACAGAATAAAAAGTTGTGCACAAAAAGAAAAGTAATCATAGAATACTATGTGCTTTAGCTGTGAATAGTATTTACCTGGTCATAGTCATGTGTACCCCAAATATTTAATCAAAAATAGACTGTAGTCAGAGGAGCACGAGACTCTTGATCTTGGGGTTGGGAGTTTGAGCCCCATGTTGGTTGGAGAGCTTACTTAAATAAGTAAATAAATAAACTTTGAAAATAAATAGGCTGTGCCTATGTTGAAAGGCTGGGGAAAATGAGAAGGCGGCATGTGTGTTGGGAAGTTGAAGGAGAGCGAAATGGGTATCATTTCTCCATGTTATCTAGAAATGAAAAATCAAGAAGATAGAAAATAAGCATTCTATTCTGAGATACAGAGTTAGATTTCTAGACTCAGCTAAGAGAGTTCAAGATGGTTGCCTTTCTCATTCGAATGGGGGCTGCTATTTTCACAACTCTGAATCTCTTTCAGTTATATGCATTACAATGGCTAAAAAATAAGTCAGCTTGAAATGAAATGTTAAAAACTAAAGAGTGAGATGCTAGAGAAAATCCTAAGCTTACAAAAATTATAAAGTGTGGCCTGCCTCTCTCTCTCTTTCTTTCTTTCTTTTTTCCATTTTTTTTCTCCTCTCCTTTTAAAAAACTTAAGTCCTAAGGACCCTAACATTAAGATATAATTCTATTTATTTAGAGATCCTTCCTAATATGTAATAGGAGGTGTGCCTCTACCATCAGACTCACTGAAAAGTAATTTTTCAGATGGCTTTTCTTTGGATATGGAAATAATTTTAAAAGCCAGACTGCTAAGGACAATAGGTTTGTATTTCATTCATCAATAGAATTGCCATGCCCTTGAATGACAGCGATCCGAATATTCTCGGTACAGGTGTTGGAGCTCTCTGCTTGGAAGGCAAGGCGTCTCCGGAACCATGGAGGGTACAAGAACTTTCCTTGATGTTAAAGAGTACCCTGACCCAGAGGTACAGAGAGATCGAGTATTGACTCTGGAAGAATGGCAAGAAAAGTGGGTGAGCCGCAAAATTGGATTCCATCAGGAGCAAGGGCATAAGTAAGAAATGTTCAGTTTATGACAGAGAAATGCTTTATTAGAAACTGACTTTGGCGGGGCGCCTGTGGGTGGCTCAGTGGGTTAAAGCCTCTGCCTGCAGCTCGGGTCATGATCTCAGGGTCCTGGGATCGAGCCCCGCATTGGGCTCTCTGCTCAGCGGGGAGCCTGCCTCCCCCTCTCTCTCTGCCTGCCTCTCTGCCTACTTGTGATCTCTGTCTGTCAAATAAATAAATAAAATATTAAAAAAAAAAAGAAAGAAACTGACTTTGGAAATAGAAATAGTAATATAGGGACCTGTTACTGGACGACTTTTACGAAGCACGTGTTTAGTTTTTCACGTTTCATCGTCTCTGCAGCATCACAGGTTGATGGGCAATCTTCTCTCTTCCCAGGGTGTATAAATAAAAGTGTGACTTCCATGTGCAGGCATCTCAGATTTATGAAATACATCTTTCTTTTAGGGCCCTGTAGCATCTGGGTATTGGTCATGCATATTTATATATACAGCGGAAGCCTGCATTTATGTATATATCTCTTTATACTGAAGAGTGGTGTTCTTTTTTTGTTCTTTTTTCTTTCTTTCTTTCTTTTTTTTTTGACAGAGAGAGGGAGTGAGCATGAGTGGGGAGGGCCAGAGGGAGAGGGAGAAGCAGACTCCCCGCTGAGCAGGGGACCTGATGCAGGGCTCGATCCCAGGACCCTGGGACCATGACCTGAGCCAAAGGCAGACGTTTCATCAACAGAGCAACCCAGGTGCCCCATGAAAAGTGGTGGTGTCCTGACTTTGCTTGCTGACAGTATGTGTTCAGATGCAAAGTGTTATCTGTGTGGTGGCAGAGGAGAAGCTGAGAGAGGTGATTACGAGAGCTAGGATGCTGAACAATGGATCGGTAGTACAAGGTTCTGGACAGTAGCGGTATATCTGGGCCAGCACTAGGTAAAGCAGTCAGGCTTGTTCAAGGCAACCGCTATGACTTTCCAGGGGATGACATCATCATCGTCATTGTCATCATCATCACACCTGCACACTGAGGGGCAGCTGGGCATCTCCCCAGAGCCATCCTATGGGTTATCTTTGTCATGTGGGTGACCTTAGAAGAGCCACGTCTCTACGGAGGGAATTAACTACAGAGTTAAACTTCTCAGGGCTTCATGGTCTGAGACCCTGGCACTTGTTTACAGAGCTTCCCATAAAACAGGTGTTGAAAAATCCGCTGAGTCCAGATGCTCCCCATCTCTCTTTCTCTCTGTCTCTCTCACATATACACTTTCAGAAAATTAAAGAATTTCCAAAACGTCAAGAAAAAACAACTTCAGGTTACTAATCAGGAAAGCCCCAGGGTCAACTCAGATTCCCTACTCACTAGCTACGGGACTAAGTGAGTCGCTTAACCTCCCTCTTCCTTCATATTTAAACTGGAGAGAAGAATAATGTTTTCTACTCTGTAAAGTTGTGGGGAATATTCAGGGAGATGATTTATGATGAGTACTTGACGTCATCCGAGTACAGTCCTTTCCTCCATGCACTGGGCTAATGTAAACAAAAAATATATTTTTTTCCTCCCCAGGCTATTAAAGAAGCATTTGGATACTTTCCTTAAGGGCGGGAACGGACTGAGAGTATTTTTTCCTCTTTGTGGAAAAGCGGTTGAGATGAAATGGTAAGAGCAAATAAGCATTCATACACTTTCTTTTCTTGATGGCAAATGTGTTGGGTGAATATTTAATAGGATGTAGGTTTAGAAATCCCATGCTCAGGAAATGCACCGGGATTCTTTATGTTCAATACACTATCACTGATGGGTTCATAGAGATAATATTCTCAAACAGTAAGACACAACACAAACCACTGGTGTGGTCTTGTCTTTCTGTATTGGGTTTCTAAGGGAAAAAAATATATAGTTTGCAACCAATGGTGGGGTTTCAGGGGGTACAGAGGACCAGCTTTCTCTCTTATATCTGCAACATCTTTGTATACAGTTTCATTTTTGTAGGTCGTTTAGAAACTTGGCTGAGTTAATTTTAGATATTTTTAATGGAGGTGAGCAGAAAAATTCAAAATGAATTATAACTCTTTGGCAAGACAATGTATAGACCATGGTTCAATGTAGCTCTTCCTTCCCACTACGAGTGCATAGGCAATTATTTTCAAGAATCATTTTTATAAAACCAGTGATGAGGAAAGTAATTCTTGTGAGTAATTCTCTGTGAAGAGAATTAGCTTTAGTAAGCCACCATTACTACAGATTACCCTGAAGTCACAAACCCGGCAATCATTTTCTATACGGAACTCCGCTGCAGTGAAAATGCATGGACACTATTTTTTTTTTTTAATTTTTAAAAGATTTTATTTATTTATTTAAGAGAGCATGTGAGAAGGGGGAGGGTCAGAGGGAGAAGCAGGTTCCCCGCTGAGCAGAGAGCCCCATGCGGGGCTCGATCCCAGGACCCTGAGATCATGACCTGAGCCGAAGGCAGATGCTTCGCCGGCTGAACCACCCAGGTACCCTGCATAGATGCTATTGTACATACCAAGATGTACCACTAATTTATAAGCTTGAATGTTGAGAATTTTGGCCATTAGGCAGGAAAGAACATTTCAAAGTATTTATAAAAGAGATTAGTATATGAAAAATCTAGTAACTTAGAAATGCTCTGTTTGCTATATAAATGTAGGTGGCTGCCCCAGAGAAATCCGAATGCGTTTGGAGCTGGTTTTCCAGGGCAGATGTGGTCTTCCTACAGGCAGCCCACCCACGTGCTCCACTCGTAGCTGAGCGTTTGGGACACGGCCATGGTAGCCTCAGATTCTGGTGCGGCCACGAAATTAATATTTAAACTATATCACTAGACTTACGCCTCCCTGATTCACTGGACTAGAAGAGTTCTTTGAAAACTACTTGCAGGAAAAACATGAACTCTATAAACAGATTGCCTTACTGTTCTGTTGTGAAGTGTTAACAATGGAGGGCTAGCAGAGGTTTAGAGACAAGATTAGGAAATGGAATGAGAAAACAGACAATCAAATGTGCTTGTCGAAATGTGTCGACAGGTGTGGAAATGTTCTTGGGATCTAAAGTCATTTGTAACAAAAACACCAGAACTAAGCCATTACAATGGTAGGTAAGCTTTTGTATCAGAGGGTTTTTCCATTTATGTATCTAATTTGTGTCTTATGGTCTGTCAATGTAACAGATGTAATCTCATAGTTATCTATGAGATGAGGCCCAACAGCATTAAAATAAAATGTTTAACATCTTTCCTTAGGTTTCTTTTCTTTTTTTTTTTTTTTTAAGATTTTATTTATTTATTTGACAGGCAGAGATCACAAGTAGGCAGAGAGGCAGGCAGAGAGAGAGGAGGAAGCAGGCTCCCTGCTGAGCAGAGGGCCAGATGCGGGGCTCGATCCCAGGACCCTGAGATCATGACCTGAGCTGAAGGCAGAGGCTTTAACCCACTGAGCCACCCAGGCACCCCAGGTTTTTTGGGGTTTTTGTTGTTGTTGTTGTTTTTAGTTTTTTTAGGGTTTTAATTTTTTTTTGTTCCTTAGGACAAAGTAGTCCAACATAATTCAGCCTATGTCAGTCTCTAATGGGCTCTGCCTTTATCTTCAAATGTAAATAAAAATCCTCACAGCCAGGGTGCCTATGTGGCTCAGGCAGTTAAGTGTCTGCCTTCTGCTGAGGTCCTGATCCCAGGGTCTTGGGATTGAGCTCCACATAGGGCTCTCCGCTGAGCAGGGAGCCTGCTTTTCCCACTCCCTCTGCTGCTCCCCTGCTTGTGCTCTCTCTCTCTCTCACTCTCTTTCTCTCACATAAATAAATAAAATCTCAAAAAAAAAAAAAAAAATCCTCACAGCCAGTCTGGGTAACTTCGTATGGAGAATTAAAAAATACTAAATTGTCCTCAAGTGGAGGCATTTGGCTAACTGAGCTGGAAAAGCATGCAGCCCTCGATCTCACGGTCATAAGTTCGAGCCCCACATTGGGCGTAGAGCCTACTTAACAAAATAAAAACCTCAATTATTTAATAAATAAGTAAATAATAAAATAAGACATTAAAAGATATTCCCTGTATGTTAACTTACAAATTTAGGCAAGTTATTAATGTGTCTATTTTAGAACTGTAAACAGTTTATGCTCTGACCTTGTTAAAAAGTGATAGCCTTGTGTGGGCAAGAGGTACAATCAGTTCCCCTCTACCTCTTGTTTTGAAAATGCTAACTTCAGTCCGACTGCATTGATAAGTCAGGGAACAACTTGAGCATGATGTGAATTTCACATTCGCTTATGTGTCATTTTGTGTGCAAGAAGCTTGAGGTAGGAGCAGAAAACCACACGCAGATGAATGCAGTCTAGTGTGAAGGGACAGGACACTCCCCGGTACACTCCTCCAGCAGCTCCTGGACACCTAGGCTGATCTGTGTGCTGTGAGCCCCTCCCAGCCACCGAATGTCCCAGTAATATCCCCCCTACCCCCTACAGTGCACTGTAACTAACAAGCTGCAGCCCTGCCAACACTCTGGGGTATTTATATATATTTGTAACCATTTAATATATTTTGTAACCATTTAACATGGTTAAAATACCCTACCACCATTTCTGTTAGGTTTCTGGAGCTCTCTCTCTTTTTTTAAGATTTTATTTTAAAAGTAATCTCCCAACATGGGGCTTGAACTCAACCCAGAGATCAAGAGTCATATGCTCTACCAACCGAGCCAGCCAAGTGACCCCTGTCTTTCCTCTTTTTAATGTGGCACTGGCAGGGTTGTTTTTTTTTTTTTCCCCTTATGCATTATTTATTCAGGTCATTTCTAAAGTATAACTGTATATTTTTGAGAAAATCCTAATTCACAGAGACAAGTGATGGCAAATGGGTAACAGCTTTTTAAGAAAATTTTAAATTAGGGGCGCCTGGGTGACTCAGAGGGTTAAGCCTCTGGCTTCAACTCAGGTCATGATCTCAGGGTCCTGAGATCGAGCCCAGCATCAGGCTCTCTGTTCAGCAGGAAGCCTGCTCCCTGCCCTCTCTCTGCCTACATCTCTGCCTACGTGTGATCTCTCTGTCAAATAAATAAATATTTTTGAAAAATTAAATTAAAGTATAATTGACATATAACATTGTGTTTGTTTCAGGTGTATAAGGTAATGATTTGGTATTTGTAAATCTGTACTTACAGAACTTTTTTTTCTTGTGATGCGGACTTTAAGATCTACTCCCTTAGCAACTTTCAAATATTATTAACTGTAGTCACCAAGCAGGGCATTACATCCCCATGGGGCTTTTTTATTTCATAACTGGGAATTTTGACCCCCCTTCGCTTGTTTTGACCAACCCCGACGCCCACCTCCGGCAACCACCAGTCTGTTCTCTGGATCCATGAGCTTGGTTGGGTTTTTTCTTTTGTTAGATTCCACACACAAGTGAGACCATACAGTATCTGTCTTTCTCCGTTTAACTTACTTCATAGAGCATAATGCCCTCTAGGTCCATTCCTGTTGTCACACATGGCAAGATTTCATTCTTTTTTATGGCTGAGTAATATTCCTCTGTGACAGAGTTTTTCAATGTTGTGCTCCACCCTCCCTTTTCTCCATAAACCTTTTGATTTTTATGGCTTGATTTTGCATAACATAGTGATTTTTAGGGATGCCTATGTTGCATTATAGCAGAACTGACTGTGTTTATTTAATTTGACAAAAATCAGTGCTGTGTCGCTAACACTATTTCCTCTGGAGTCCACGATCCCACAACTGTGGCTTCTGTAATTCTAAAGCTTACCAGAAAAACACAAGTTATTTGCAAATGGCAGTTAGATAAATTTCTGGATAGCGTTTATTGTCGGTAAATAGAAATTGTAAGATTGTAAAAATGGATGCTAATGTCCTAGAGCCCTATTCTCCAGCATGGCTGCTACTAGCCTCATGTAGCTATTTCAGTTTAAACTAAGTCACACTGGGGGTACCTGGGTGGCTCAGTTCATTGAGCCTCTGACTCTGAATTTTGGTTCAGGTCATGATCTCAGGGTCGAGAGATGGAGCCCCACTGAGCCCAGAGCCTGCTTGAGATTCTCCTTCTCCCTCGGCTCTTTCTCCCCGACCCCCCGCTCTTGGCATATATGCGCACTCTCAAAGTCTTTTAAAAAAATAAATAAAACAATAAACTAGGGGCTCCTGGGTGGCTCAGTGGGTTAAGCCTTTGCCTTTGGCTCAGGTCATGATCTCAGGGTCCTGGGATTGAGCCCCATATCGGGCTCCCTGCTCAGCGGGGAGCCTGCTTACCCCCCCCCCATCTGTCTCTCTGCCTACTTGTGTTCTCTCTCTGTCAAATAAATAAATAAAATCTAAAAAAAAAAAAAACCGAAAACCCAAAAAAACCAATAAATTAAATCACAATAGCCACATTTCCAGTGCCACTAGCCAATGTGGTTGGCTGCTGGATTGGATGGTACAGGTGCAGACACCTCTATCAGCACAGAGAGTTTTGAAGGGCAGGGCTGATTTAGAGAAACTGAAAAGCATTTCTAATCCACAGGATACAGGGAGCCTGGGTGGCTCAGTCGGTTGGGCGCCTGCCTTCGGCTCAGGTCATGATCTCAGAGTCCTGGGACCACACCCCATGTCAGGCTCCCTGCTCAAACAGGAGCCTGCTTCCCCCTCTCCCTTTGCCTCTCCCCCAGTTTGTGCTCTCTCTCAAATAAACAAAAGTCTTTTTAAAAAATCCCATAGGATGCTTTTAAATTAGAAACTCTTCTAATCAAACCCATTTGTAAGAAGATCAACATTTTAAGGTATTAGTTTTCCAAATTTTTAATTTTTTCCTGAAGTCATATAAGTCAGTTTCTCAGAATTCCATGTACTAGTAAGTTTCAGAATAAATAGATCCACTTCTCTACAAGTTCTGTGAAACCCTATGACCCCAAATTCATACAAATCCCTTAAAGTTAAGGGAAATGGATGTTTATAGGGATATACCCTTTTATTTAGTACTGTATTTGGAATAAAAATGTAAGTGTAAATATATTTCATGCAGGTTTGCAGACCTAGGACACAGTGTCGTAGGTGTGGAAATCAGTGAACTTGGGATACGGGAATTTTTTACAGAGCAGAATCTTTCTTACTCAGAAGAACCCATCACGGAAATTCCTGGAGCCAAAGTTTTCAAGGTTTGTCTTGTTTTTGGTAAATACTGATTTCCATATCCCCATAAGAAAGGTTTTTCTTAGCATGGATTATTAGACAAGTGTCACGTGACTCCCCTTTCCCACAGGGATTCACCGGGACATTACAGAGTTTAAGGAGCTAGGGCTGAAAAAGATAGGTAATCGCCAGACGCGCACAGATGTATACAACAGCTGATATCAAAGTCCGTCTATACTCATGTTTTGGTTTGCGTTTGTTTGATTTTTTAAATTTATAAAGAGGCATTTCTGAGAATGTCTTGTGCCACACCCTGCATAAGACACTGAAGAGATAAAAACACAATCCATGCCCTAAAGAATCTCTTCGCTTAGGAGAGAAGAAAAACACAGAGGAAAGCTCTTTGTCATACACAGAGCTAAGCGTAAAGACACAGGGCAAAATGGGAGCAACGAGGAGCCGCAGGGCATGGTCTCAGATCCCCTGGGAGGCTGGTCCTTCATTCTGAGCGGTAAAGATTTTAAGGAGGAGCGTGACTCGGCTGGATTTTTCTTTTGAGATGAACCATCCTTGCAGCCTCGAGGAAGAGAGACCAGATGGGAAGCTGTGAGCAGAGGTCCAGGGAACAGCTCTCGGAGGCTTGCTCTCGGAGGGCCATAGGGCATATAGAGGGACAGGCAGATCAAAGCAATGTTTAGAATGTCAAATGGGCAGGATTTCGGATTAACTGACTGGGGATGAAGGGGGAGCTGAGTTTGCATCTCCAGCCCAGATGCCTGGAATGGACCGCGCGGAGAATAAAAGAGAAACAAGCTGAAGGGGAAGAGAAAATGAGTTGTGTTCTCAGGATGATGAGTTTGGGGCCCCTGGCTGGCTCAGTGGCTACAGCACGAAACTCTACATCTCTAGATTGTGAGTTCGAGCCCCATGCTAGGCACAGAAATCACTTAAAAAGAAAATGGATGAGTTTAAGAGAACTATGGAATGGCGCAGGTGTAGGTGGCAAATGGCTTTCTGTCTGGGGGGCCGTGGGTGGCGTTTGGGCTGGAAGTGATCGGTCTGGGAGTTGTCTTCATCCTGTGATCACAACGAGCCAGAGGAATGCTTTGCCTGCTTGGGGTAAGAATGTGGGAATTAAAGACCACTCAAATGAGAACAAGCAAGGCCGTTTTTTGGTTTTTTTTTAGTTTTTTGGTTTTTGGTTTTCTTGGAGGGGCCAGCTTCTGAAAAAGCTCAGAGGCAGGCAGGGGGTGGGAGAGCTTCGTGCTGGAAACCACAGGGAGGCCATTTGGAGGCTGCGGACACCAGGGAGGCAGACGTAAGCTAAAGAGAGGGGGCATCCTGTGGGATTGGTTTGGGGACTGTATTTGGCTTTCTCTGGTTAATCCTGGGTTGGAAGAGAGAAAGGTGATGAAATTTAGGGAAGCTGACAGTCACGGACACGTCATTGAGCAGAGACTGTGGCTTGGCTTCCCAGGCTGGCTGCTGCAGTCGGTCCAAGCTCTCTAGTCTGACAGGGTCTGGCCATTGTCCGTTGGTACATTCAATCTCTCACAAGGTACTCTGTTTTCTAAATATTGAAACTAATTGCAGGTCAGTAGGAGGCTTAATAGTACTTTATTGTACAGCTTCCTTCCACCCTGTTCTCAAATCATCCCTGGAGTTAACTCAGTCCAAAGACACCAGTCCAGGAGCAGTGGTTCTCAGCACGTGTGCAAAGGCCTCCTGTGGCTCTTACAAAACTCTTGGTCCTAGGGCTCACCCCAGGCCCATTAAATCAGAATCACTAGGGGTGGGGCTCAGCATCAATGCTGTTTAAAGCTCCCCAGAGTTGAGACTCACGGGCTGTGCTCTCTGCCACCTCGCCCGCCCCCCTGGGTGGACCACCACAGTGCTTCCAGACTGGCCTTCAGAGACCCTGCTTCAACTTGTAAACCACTGTTGGTGCCTCCGTTCAGAATATGATCCAACACGTGCATGTCCTGACCTCTCCTTCCTTGTCCTTCACCCAGCCCCCAGCCCCCAGGCTTCTCACATCCCCTGGACCCAGCTGAATCCATGTCTCTTTATGCCCCTGGACTGCACTCCCAGCACCCCCCCCCCGTAATGTTAGCAGACGCTCCCCGGGCAGCTCCCCGCTCCATCTTCTGAGTCCCCAAGTTCCCCGGGCACACAACCAGAACAGCCCAGGCCATCCGGTCCTTAATGCATCTCCCGCCCACACCTCTCTGCTTTTCTAGGCTGTCCTCACTACGGGCAGAGCCCACGTCAGATCCGCACCCCCTTCCTAGAACCCAGGGTGGTTCTGTCCACCAGGGGCTCAGGCAATAAACGCCCACTAGCTGATGAATGAAAGAGAGAAAAGCCAGGAGTCCACACAACTGTACTTTGCAAAAATGCCTTTCAAAGTATCTGACCTTCCTCTATCAGCCTGCCTGGTCATTGGTTAACTCGTTTGTTTACCTTTAACAGTGTCAAAACATCAGGACTCTGCTAAAGTCAATATCGCTAAAACAGAACAAGCCCCCCAAATAATTGCTAACTCATCTTCAGGGTTAACCTCTCTATGATTTTTCTCTTTGAGTGGATCCCAAAGAACCTCAGACAGGCCAAAAGCAAAAAACAAAAAACCAAAACCCCAACTAACCAAACAAACGCAACGAAAGTAAAAAAAAAACAGCGCTGTTTATAAAAATTATTTATAGTAAGGTCTTATTTTATTTCCCATTAAAAAAAATTCCTTGCTACAATTGTATTCTTCATGTTTCCATATTCTCTCCCCACCACCTTTGCTGTGCCTTTCCCCTCTTATCTTTCCTTAACCACCCAGGTAGCTCCTAACTAAACAGCTTTTTTTTTCCCTTGACTTTCATTACAGAGCTCTAAAGGGAACATTTCATTGTACTGTTGCAGCCTTTTTGATCTTCCCAGGTAGGACTGAATCCTACGTCTGTACTTTGAATGCCCTGAGTGTTCACCAGGCAGTGCTGGGGGAAGGGGGGGCTTTTGCTGACCCTCGCCCAGTCGGGGTAGCACGGATGGGAGTCTCCGGCCTGTACTTCTTCGGACCACAGCCTACCATGTCTGCACACTTGATAGCTTCATCCTTGGATAGCTTCCAAAATATGGAGAACATTGTTATGACTCCAAGCTGGGCGGGGGAAGGAAGGAAGAGCAAGACAGTGTCTTCGCTTCACACCTGATCGGTTACAGAAAGGACTTTCGAAGTGTAGAAGGTGGTCTTACCTCCTGAAAGGCTCTGGTGCTTCCTCGGGAGTCTGGGAGTGGGTTGTCACAGATTGCCCTGTAGCTCTCCTCTGCGCTCCCAAGTCAGAGCAGAAGGGGGAGGCTACTGCCACCAGCTCCTAAAGCTGGAAGGAGCTCCTCACACCCACATTCAGGCATCCCCGCAGAAGTGGGGAAAGCAGCCAGAGATCCGGATCCCTTGACAGCTGGTGCAATACCAACACGCGCCGCTAGGGACGCTGTGCTGCTTGTTCGAGACTCGGTTTTTTTCTTATGTAAGATGTATTTCTGTTTCTTTTTCTTCCTGCTAGAGCCAATATTGACAAATTTGACCGGATCTGGGATAGAGGAGCATTAGTTGCTGTGAACCCAGGCGATCGTGAGCGGTTAGTAATTTGGTTTCTTTAATGACGCTGGCTTTCCCTTTTGGGCCTTCTTCATTTGACGTGCTGTACTTTTCGTGAGCTCCAGAAAATCAGTTAAGACTTCCACTAGTTTGAAACAGCTTCTTGTATCTGGAATTAGAAGACCTAAATTAAGTACCATCTTTGTGTAAAAAAGATAGGATTTGGCTGTGGCCATGGGGAGTTGGTACAGGCTTGTGGCTCTGTCCCTTCCAAGCTGTGTTGCCTTGATCCAAGTACTCAAGTTCTCTGTTGACTCCTCTGCAAGATGGCGGAGTGTCTGCTAATAGGGCCCCCCTCCCCTACACCCCCTCCCCTATCTCCCCCCTCCCCTACCCCCCACTTCCACTGACCTCACCTGGCACCTGTCTGGGGCACTTGCCATGTGACAGGCATTGCTTGAAACACTCTATCAACAGCTTCAATCGACCAAACAACCCTGTGGGACATATGCCCCGTTGTTCCCATTTTACAGATGGGGAAGGATGGAGCGTGGAGCCCAGCAAGGGGCGTGAGTTATGGTCAAAGAGATCAGGTTGCTTGACCGAAGTCAGGCAGCTGGCACGCAACAACAAAATCCAGACTCAGACCCGGGGAGTTTGGTCGAAGCCCGCACTCACCATCCTGCCTTATTCTCCCTGAGGAAGTTGTGGTGATTAAAGGGGAGGCCGGATGTGGAAAGTGCCTGGCTATTCTCCATAGCTGTCTGAGTATGAGCTGCCGTTATGTCAGAGCTTTGGTTACTGACATGTTTGACCATTCTTACCACACTTACTCTTATGAGAAAATAAAAGTGGAACATGAGAAAGCATACGGAGTAAAACATGGCCACTCCTAGGTACTTTCCAATCCAAATATCACTCACGTACTTACTTGGAGAGAGTATATAAATGTTGAATTATATCGTGGGATGGAGGCCAACTCTTAACACATGTCCAAAGGCTTGCACCCACGTCAGTGAAATGAAATTTTTATTTCTTAAAAATTAATTATTTCATGAATCAAGCCGATTGCCAAACCTAATCTTAAGAAGACCATGCCACATTTTCTTTTTTTTCCTTAAAGATTTTAAGTAATCTCCACCTCAATGTGGGGCTTGAACTCATAGCCCCAAGATCAAGGGTCCCCTGCTCTACTGATGGAGCCCGCCAGCCATGTGCCCCTCATGCCATATTTTCTTTTCTTTCCTCTTTTTTTTTCTTTTTTTAAGTAGGCTCCACACCCAGCCTGGAGCCCAATGCAGGGCTTGAACTCACAACCTTGATATCAGGACCTGAGCTGAGCTCAAGAGTCAGACACTTAACTCACTGAGCTACCCAAGAGCCGCACACATTTTCTTAATATATATTTTCCTTCAGTGATAATTCACACTCCTGTGTTCCTTTTTCTTTCTGTCGCCACTCCTCCTCTTTCTCCTCCTTCTGAAGCTTCCCTTTCCTCACACGCCTAGAGGCCATCATTCCCTAAGGGACCATCCTCAACGTTTGCTTGTGTCTGCCTGTCCCTTACCCTTGCTTCTTTCCTGAGCCCTTCAATTCTGTTACTTTCATTCAGTCATTCAACAAACATGTACTAAGTTCCTGCCATGTTCTAAATACACACTGTGCCCATGTTAGGGAAATGATGGACCAAATCGTGCCTGGTACCTGCCTTTCTCCTTGTTCTATTTCCAGCTCTGGTCTTCACCTGGACATCCACATCACATTTCAACATCTGCTTTGCATTTCTTGTGTGACGTCCATGTGCTTTGGCAACTCACGGTATCCCGTGCAGCGGCTTTGTTTCCATAAAACACCACGTATGTCCACTGAACCCACATCTGCTGGATGTCTACCCTTGTTGGTGTTTTCCTTCCCCTGACGACGTTTATCCTTGTCTTGAATTAGTCCTTGCAGGGGCTTTGATTTGTGGGCTCAAATCCACAGGGAGGGGAGCAGATTGGAAGTCACAGAGCTCACTCGAAGGGCAGACCAGGCACACTGTCTAATTCCCCCCCTCAGCTGGCACCGTCTATGTCTCGCACATAGTAGGAGCTAAACAAACACTTGTCAAATAAATGAACGAAAGACGACTAGACTCAGAGCAAAGGAAATCCACGGTTTCCTACCAGCCACGACCACCTCCTCTGTCCTAGACATAAAGCGAGTCGTGAGACCCATCTAGAAGTCTTGTTTAAGGCGTTCAGTTCTAGCTTAGTCACAGTCTCTGTGTCCTCCAGGGTTCCTCCTCTTTTCTCGAAGCCCAGCCCTGTGTGTGTGTGTGTGTGTGTGTGTGTGTGTGTGTGTGAGAGCACAGCCCCAAGCACACCTGAGAACACGTTGGCCTTCATTACCAGAATAACAGCTTCTGTCAAGCCAGCAGAAAAATACGTTTCTTTATTTTCGTCCTGGTACTTCGCATGTTCGAACTGCATCTCATTCCTGTCGTTAATACCTGCTTTGACGGCACGCAGGCAAGTCCTGAGCTGTTTGCTGTTGGGCCCTTCAGCTCTCTGGCTTGACATAAATCGCTGGGGCAAACCTCCCTCATTTTTCTGAATTTTTTGGAAAATGGTTGAGAAAGTCTGCATTCCAGAGGGAAGGAAGTGTGTCAGTCCCAGGAAACCCGGCCAAACCAGTCTGACTGATCACCTTCATGGGAATGGCACTTCCTCCTCCTTTTTTTTTAAAAAAACTTATTTTTTCATTTTGAGAGAGACAGGGTGTGAGCGGGTGGGGGGGGGCATAGGGAGAGAGAGAGAGCCTCAAGCAGAACTGAGGGGGGAAACCAACACAGGGCTCAGTCTCCTGACCCTGAGATCATGACCTAAGTGAGACCTAGAGTCATGTGCTTAACAGACTGAGCTACCCCAGTGCCCCACGTCTTCCTTCTTCTTAAGACCAACAATCAGAAAGTTAAGGTTTTACTTTTAAAGATTTTATTTATTTACTGAGAGACAGAGCAAGCCCACTCATGAGCATGGGGGAGGGGCAGAGGCAGAGGGAGAGGCAGGCTCCCCGCTAAGCAGGGAGCCCGATGTGGGACCCTGAGATTGTGACCGATTATGACCGACCTCAGACACTTAACTGACTGAGCCACCCAGACGCCCCAGGGTTTTTTGTTCAAAAGTTTACTTTGGTCCAGCACTTTCTCTTGGAAGGATGTGTGACCCCCTCGAGCCAGCCCTAACTGGGGGAGTCAGCTAAAGAGAATAACAAAAACTAACCTGGGTGCTTACCTCACACCAGGCAACGTTCTAAGCACCTCATGTGTGTAAACTCATCAAATAGGCACCACAACCTGTGAGTCAGTTCCTAGTCTCAGCCCCATTTTACAGATGAGGAAACTGAGGCCCGCAGAGGTTAAGAATGTGTCAAGCTCATGTAGCCGCTAAGTGGAAAGGCTGGGCTTCGAGCCCTGGCATCTGGTGAAGCCCACACTCCTAGCCCCCATGTAAGCCCCTCCGTCCCCAGTTTCTCACGGAGCCTGGGGCAGGGGTCACGCTTCATCCAAGCCCAGCAGAAATCCGAGTGCCTGGAACCAAGGCGCTTCCCTCAGAGCTGGGCAGGCTGTCCGTCTCTGTCTGCCTGTCCCTCACGGCATCTCTGCCTCCCTGTGCCCGTCTCCTCCATCCTCCTGCCCTGGCCATTCGGCTTCCCCACCTCCTCCACCTGTGCTCCCACATGTCTGACTTCTTACAACCCCCAGGGCCAACCAGCACACCCCGCGAGAGCTCCAGCTCCAGCTCCAGCTCCAGCTCCAGCTCCAGCTCCAGCACAGTGACGACAGCTAACCAGCCCCGCCTTCCTGGGGCTCTCGGTTCTGTTTCCCAGCACAGTCATCAGACTGGCCCAACTCCACATTCTATCCTGGGCCCAGGTCCTGCTCCTGGTCACTGTGCTGATGGGCCCTGTCCCAGGCAGTGCCCCCGTTCTGAACCCATCAGACCTGGCCAGGACGTGGCATCACGTGCACCCAGGACACCTACACAAAGGACTGAGCCAATAGCACCCAGGGTTTACGTGGTATTTGCTGGGCTTTTATTTCATACTCCCTTGAATTTTTTGTCTGTCTTTTTTTTTTTTTAATTTATCTATTTATGGGGGGGGCAGAAGGAAAGAGAGGGAATCCCAAGCAGACTCCCCACTAAGCCTGGGGCCAGACGGGGGCTCGAGCTCAGGACCCTGAGATCATGACCTGAGCCGAAAAGAAGAGTCGGAAACTTAACCCACTGAGCCACCAGGCGGCCCCGTTTATTAGTTTTGTCCCTCTCCAACGCGATAGAGGAAAGGGGTTGTGTTTTGTACTTCTCACACATGCCCCTGGATATTGTTATCAATAACCAATAACCAGCCCCCCAGGATACTGTGAAGCTGCAGCATCCCAGGCCCTACAGCAGACCTCCCAAATCGGGCTCTGAGGCTAGAACTCAGGCATCTTGGTTCCAGCAATGCTGGGGTGACTGCTCCCCAGCCTGGTCTGGGACGCCCTGCCCCAGAGCTTTAGTGCTGTGTGTGTGTGTCCAGAGACCTGCATCAGGCTGGAAGGAGTCTCTGCTTGGCTATAGGTGACATCTTCCAGTCTGATGGGCTCTGGAAGCCCACCCCCGTTTGAGTCCTGTCTTTACTCTTGCCCAGCAAAGGCAGGTGATGGAATTTGCTGACTCTTTCTGACATTTAGGATGCGAATTGACTTCAGGGACTTGTTACGAGAATGAAACTCAGTCATGTAGGGGGCCATGAACCTGGTTTCCCTCCCTGCCTCTCACCCCCGGCAGGCTTTGCCTTTATGGAGAAATGTAACCCCTTACCCTGTTGTGTTCTTTTCAGCTATGTGGATGTCGTGCTGTCCCTAACGAGAAAAGGGTTTCACTACCTCTTGGCTATTCTTTCTTATGATCCCACTAAATACGCAGGTAAAGTTTCTTTTGTTTTTCTTTTTCTAAGATGTTCCCTTATTTCCTGATTTAATTCTATGACATGGATAGCACTACTGGCTCCCAATGTAGATCACAGGAAGAATACTGCTTTTTTTTACCCAGGAAGAAAAGTCTGGTTTGGGTAAATGGAAGCTATAAACCTTTTTTCCCTCTTCCCACTTGATACACATTTTTCTTGTCTTCCGTTTCGTTTACGGTTCCCAGCTCAGACTATACAAGACAGGGAGAAATGGATGGCCCTAATATAAAAGCGAGGTCTCATGAACTCTGGAGTAGGAGGAAGAGAGACTGTTTGCCCGGCTTGAATATAGCCTGTATGTTTCATCCCCGCTGTGGGGGACGTGTTAGGTGCACGCCCGCAAACACACGCACACACACACCGCCTCTAGGACAACGGGTGAGACAGGGATGTACGGCGATAGGAGGTGTGCAGAAAAATCCCCGCACTATTATGGCTTTTTACTGCTGAAATTTTACAATTTATTGTGTTCTTTAATAATGATCGTTGTTTTGAACTCATCAAAGTGAGGTTTTCTTCTGGATTCCTTTTGATGGGTTTCAATGTTGTAGGCTTAACCTTTGCCCTGACTGATCTTTTATTTCCAGGAAGAAGTGAAAACCAAATACATAGACTTTTATTGTAAAAATCACCTTTTTGATTTTTTAACAGTTTTTAAATTTTTTTTTAAAGTGCGGCTTTTTATAAATAATTACATAGGCTCGGGTTTTGTTTTTTTTTTTTTTTTTTTCTGTTTTAGTAAATCAGATCTTAAAAGCTCATTAAAAGATGAGCCCTAGTGTCCATAATTAAGTCTGGAACAATCAGATGGAAATGGAAATTAATGGAGACAGACCTCAGCCCTGCTAATCTGATTTAAATTCCGTTCCTGAACAGGAAGCTTAAGGCAGGGCTTGTGGGCAGAAAACACAACAGGCTCTGTCTGGGGCTGGAATTCAGAATAGCTCTTGAAAGGAGCAGAAGCTAAATTTTCTTTAAAGTAAATGGCCTGCAGCAAAGTGGGAGGGATATGTAGAGAGTGATTGAGTGTAGGAGTCACCGGAAAACAATACTCCAGAAGATGAAGGAAATGCCAAGGAATTTGTTAATGAACTTCATTCTGATTTTAAAATTCCCAAGTCCCTAAAACTAGACAGCAGCATGCAAAAGAATGAAACTGGACCACTTTCTATACACAAAAATAAATTCAAAATGGATAAACGATCTATATGTGAGACCTGAAACCATAAAAATCCTAAAAGAGAACACAGACAGTAACTTCTTAGACATTGACCGTAGCAACTTCTTACTACGTGCGTCTCTTAAGGGAAACAAAAGCAAAAACGAACTATTGGCGCTTCAGCAAGATAAAAAGCTTCTACACAGCAAAGGAAAAACATCAACAAAACTAAAAGGCAACCTTTGGAATGGGAGAAGATACTAGCAAATGACACAGCTGATAAGGGGTTAGTATCCAAAATCTACAAAGAACTTATAAAACTGAACACCCCCCAAATTAAATAATCCTGTTAAGGAAAGGGCAGAAGACATGAATAGACATTTTTCCAAAGAAGACATAGAGATGGTCAACAGACACAGGAAAAGATGCTCAACATCACTCAGCATCAGGGGAATACAAATAAAAACCAAGATGAAATATCACTTCACATGCCTGTCAAAATGGCCAAAATTAACAATACATCAAACGACAGGTGTCGGCGAAGATGCAGAGAAAGGGGAGCCCTCGTGCATCGTTGGAGGGAATGCAGACTCGCCACTCTGGAAAACAGTATGGAGGTGCCCAAAAAAGTTAAAAATAAAACTGCCCTACAACCCAGCAACTGTACTATTTGGTATTCACCCAAAGATCACAAAAATACCGATTCAAAGGGATACATGCACCCCGATGTTTGTTGCAGCATTATGTACAACAGCCAAACTCTGGAAAGAACCCAAATCCCAAATGTTCATCGAGTGATAAATGGATAAAGAAAATGTGGTATGTAGATATAGGATGGTATATTACTCAACCATAAAAAAGTGAAATCTTGCCATGTGCAACAGTGTTCATGGAGCTAGAGATACAATGTTAAGCAAAATAAGTTAAAGAAGGATAAATACCATATGATTTCACTCATATGTGGAATTTAAGAAACAAAACAGATGAACATATGGGGCAAAAAAAAAAAAAAGAGAGAGAGAGAGAGAGAGAAACCAGGAAACAGACTTTTAAGTGTGAGAACAAACTGAGGGTTACCAGAGGGGAAGTGGGGTGGGGGGGCGGGGGGTGAGGCAATGCTGGTGGGATGAGTGATGGCTATTAAGTAAGGCACTTGCGATGAGCACTGGGTGTTATAGGGAAATGACGAATCACTAAATTCTACACCTGAATATTACTCTGCATATTTACTAACTGGAATTTAAATAAAAACTTGAGAAAGGGGGCACCTGGGTGGCTCAGTGAGTTAAGCCTCTGCCTTTGGCTCAGGTCATGATCTCAGGGTCCTGGGTTCAAGCCCCGCATCGGGCTCTCTGCTCAGCAGGGAGCCTGCTTCCCTCTCCTTATGCCTGCCTCTCTGCCTACTGGTGATCTCTCTCTCTCTCTGTCAGATAAATAAATAAAGTCTTTAAAAAATTTTTAAAAACTTGAGAAAGGAAAAAAATTAAAAAAGATCCCAAGTGCCATGGCTGGCCCAGCCATGTCACGTAAGTTGGAGATGGGCACCCAACACTGGCTTCCCCTGGGTAAGCCCGTCTACTTCTTCGGTATGACACATGCAAAGGCAGTAGCAGAGGAATTGGTCACATCCTTACCAACCCAAGAATTAAGCTGAGTATGGAATAATTCCACCTAAATCCTGGAAATCAGCTGAGCAGTGGGCTCTGAGAATTTCTCTCTAGAATTAGATCTGCAAAAATTCGTCTTCACGTGCTTTCTCTTTTACCTAGGTCCACCATTTTACGTTCCGGATGCTGAAGTCAAAAAATTATTTGGTAAGTTATTTCTATTTTAAATAAAGTCAACAATTAGCCATTTGAGCTGTTACCACCGATTCATCTCTGGAAGTCTATAAAATCTGGAAGTCAGAAACCCTTTTACTGAAGAATATTTTATCCCAGAAAAGGGACCCATCTCTGTCATACGCCTTTTTAGCTAAGCGGTTGTGCTTTTGTGTGAGAGGCATTTGAATTCTTCCAGACAGAATGTGTGTTTCATTCGGGTCTTAGGAGTTCTAAGTGGTAATAGCAATACAGAGGTCCGTTTGCCTTTAGCGTTTCCCCATTTTCATTAAAAACAAAGGGGGGGCACCTGGGTGGCTCAGTTGATTAAGCTTTTGGCTCAGGTCCTGATCCCAGGGTCCTGCCTGCTCAGCGGGGAGCCTGCTTCTCCCTCATCCCTCACTCACTGTTCTCTCTCTCTCTTGCTCACTGTCTCTGTCAAATAAATAAAACCTTAAAAAATAAGTTCTTAAGAAAAAAAAAAAAGAGGGGCATGTGGCTGACTCCGTTGGAAGAGTATCTGATCCTTGATCTCAGGGTCATGAGTTCAAGCCTTACATTGGGTGTAGAGATTCACTTAAATAAAACTTTTAAAAAAGAAAAGAAAAATCTTCAGTAACACTACTTTTATAAAATGATTTGATGAGTTTTTAGAAGAACCCCAATTGCATTCTTTTTTTTTTTTTAAGATTATTTATTTATTTGACAGCGAGAGGGGGAATACAAGCAGGGGGAGTGGGAGAGGGAGAAGCAGGCTTCCCTCTGAGCAGAGAGCCCAATGCAGGGCTTGATCCCAGGACCCTGGGATCATGACCTCATGACCCGAGCTGAAGGCAGAAGCTTAACCCACTGAGCCACCCAGGCAACCCACATTCTTTTTTTTTTTTTTAAGATTTTACGTATTTATTTGAGAGAGAGTGAGTGCAAGCAGGGAGAGGAACAGAGGAAGAGGAACAAGTAGACTCCATGCTGAGTGCGGAGCCCGACAGGCGGCTCTATCCCACCACCCTGTGATCGTGACCTGAGCCAAGGTCAAGAATGAGATGTTCAATCAAATGAGCCACTCAAGTGCCCCTCTAATGCCTTCTTCATTAACCATTTTGCTTGTGTCCCTTTCTTCTTGTTACAGGCTCATTATGCAACATTCATTGCCTTGAGAAGGTTGATGTTTTTGAAGAACGACATAAAAGTTGGGGAATTGACTACATTGTTGAAAAGTTGTATCTGTGTACGGAAAAGTAAATGAGACAAGTAATAACAAGTGATATCAACATGTTTTTGGGCAGCTGACGGTTATGCTAAGGCAAGAAACTATACTGATGGCTCTTGAAAAAAATTGTTTATAAATCACATCACAGATCTTTGCTCACAAATGTGTTTAACTTTATAGAAAAGAATACAACAAAATTGATAAAGTAGCTACCTTTAGAAAGTGTAATTGGAGGGGGTCACAGAATATACCTGTTTTACTTACAGATTGCAAGAAATTTTTTACAACCAGCATGTGTTATGTAATTTAAATAAGTTAAAAACTAAAGGGGCTCCCAGCTGTCTCAGTTGGTGGAACTATGTGAATCTTGATCTCAGAGTCATGAGTTCAAGTCCTACGTTGGGTGTGGGGATTACTTAAAAAATCTTTTAGGGGCGCCTGGGTGGCTCAGTGGGTTGAGGCCTCTGCCTACAGCTCAGGTCATGATCCCAGGGTCCTGGAATCGAGTCCCGCGTCGGGCTCTCTGCTCAGCGGGGAGCCTGCTTCATCCTCTCTCTGCCTGCCTCTCGCCTACCTGTGATCTTTGTCAAATAAATAAATAAAATCTTAAAAAAAAACTCCTTTAAAAAATAATTAAAATTTTAAAATAATTTTTAAAAATAAATTAAAAATAATAAGTAATTTTTAAAGTAAAAATAAAAATAAATGCAATGCTTGTAACTTAAGGAAACAGAATAGGCAGAGAAATGGATACTTTTATGAAATTTAGAAACACTGAGGCCATGTAACACTTTACTAAGGTTCAAGGTAAAAGACCAAGAAATTTAATGTGGGGCGCCTGGTTGGCTCAGTGGGTTAAAGCCTCTGCCTTTGGCTCAGGCCATGATCCCGTGGTCCTGAGATCGAGCCCCGCATCAGGCTCTCTGCTCAGTAGGGGGCCTGCTTCTCCCCCTCTCTCTGCCTGTCTCTCTGCCTGCTTGTGATCTCTGTCTGTCAAATAAATAAATAAAAAAAATCTTTTTTAAAAAGTTAAAAATATTAAGAAGGTTTTTCTCTAAGTTTGGCAGGGTTTTTTGGTTGTTTTGTTTTTCTATGTTTAATCTTGTTTAAGTGCTAACATCTTACAAGCTACAGTGTACTTGGGGCTGGATTCAAGACTGTTCCTTTCTCTGTTTTTCATTCGCATCACGTTTTCTTATCTCAGACACCTCTCTCCAGCCGTACAACTTCATACCCAAACGATCTGGATTATTCAGCTCATGTTAATAGGATGGTGTGTATTATAAAAACAAAAAACAAACAAAAAAACAACGGTTACTTGATGGTGTGTGTGTGTGTGAGAGAGAGAGAGAGTGTGTGTGAGTATGTGTGTGTGTGTGTGTGTGTGTGTGCGCGCGCGCTGTTGGTAATGGGGAAGTTTATAAACCCCTTCAACACTGAAGAAATCTACAAACACTCTCCCCGGAAATATGTCATAAGCAGAACACCATGAAAACTTCCTTGGGCTTCAGAGCTGTGGACCTACCTCCCCACCACTTCTGCCCCATGTAGGAAGTACCTTCTTCGATGCTCTCAGTCACTGGTCTTATTCTAATCCTTAAAAGGCAAGTAAATGGGAGTCTCCAGTCTCACAATGGAACTTGCCTCTCTGTGACCTGCCCCCATCCAGAGCATGGGGTTCTAGAACCCATGATCACCCGACTCCGCCTCTGTAGCCAGTCGAATGAACCAAGGATGGACGACTGACTTGAGTTGGGCTAATTTGATTCTCTTCGGAGATTGTCAGGATTGTGGCGGGAAAAGCAAGGTAGCCACTGAGAGGAGACACAACTGAAGTGTGGCCCCTGGGACTGTGGAGCAGCCACAGTCCATGACACGGATCTGAGAACCAGAGCACGCTGATCTGCAGAAAGAGAAGTGGAGATGGGAGCTGGAGAGGGGCCCCTGGTGTTCCAGATTTCTATTTTCCCTCCTTCCTAAAGCCCAGCTGCACTGGGGAGAAGGCTCCATGTCCCTCTGATATAGAACTCTTTTCTCCTTGCACTCAAAGAATCTTCAATAAAATTGAGATATTCTTATGTAGTTGATTTTTTTTTTTAGAGATTTATTTATTTGAGAGAGAGCAGGGGGAGAGGCAGAGGGAGAGGGAGAGATGCAAACTCTCCACTGAGTGTGGAGCCCTACGCCGGGGCTCCATCCCATCACCCCGGGATCATGATCCAAGCCTAAAGAATCTGGTGTTCAACCAGCTGGAGAGACCCAGGTACTCCTGTAGGGTTTTTTTGGTTGTTGTTTTGTTTTGTTTTGTTTTGTTTTTAACATATTATGTGCCCTCATTGGGAGAATACTGACCTTTTAAAAAGTCTCAAATGGTAGATACACTATATATAGTTCTAGAGCTACTGAAATTTTTTAATGTTTTCTAAAAATGACTTTTATTTAATTTTGGATTTTTTTAAAGGTTTTATTTGTTCATTTGACAGGCAGAGATCACAAGTAGGCAGAGAGGCAGGGATGGGGGGGGGGAGCAGACTCCCCACTGAGCAGACCCGATGCAGGGCTCGATCCCAGGACCCTGAGATCATGACCTGAGCCGAAGGCAGCGACTTTAACCCACCGAGCCACCCAGGCGCCCCTAATTTTGGATTTTAAAGAATAGCTTTGCTGAACCTCTGTACCCTGCCAACAGCCATTTATGAAACACCTGCCCTAAGTAGCAGGCACGCGTCCCCAAGCATGTACGCTCAGCGTTTTCACAGCAGGCGGTACAAAACAAGAATTTTAAAAGTGTGTAACAGTCTTCTCGGATGGGTGTGGGAAGATAAATACAAAGCTTTTCAAAGCTTTATTGCCTGCCTGTGGTGAGCTGGAGATTGGGTTGTCTAAAGGGTTAACGGTGTGGGGACCCCAGAAGATTGCCTGAAAGAGATGTGAGGGCGACTGTCCCCTACGGGGGATTTCTGGGCAAAAGAATGAAGGGACAAATAAAAACATGACCCACAGAAGACGTAGTCCAAATAAGTTTTTCCCATTTTCCACTGCAGTGCGTACCTGTTGTTGTTTATTTGAATAAGGAAGAGCGATTCAGAAATGTTTATGCAAATATATATATATGTGTGTATGGTACACTTTCTTTGAAGGTCTGTCTTTTAAAAAAATAGAAATGGTCAGAGCACCTGGATGGCTCAGTCGTTAAGCATCTGTCTTCGGCTCGGGTCATGGTCTCAGGGTCCTGGGATCGAGCCCTGCATCGGGCTCTCTGCTCCGCGGGGAGCCTGCTTCCTCCTCTCCCACTCCCCCTGCTCGTGTTCCCTCTCTCACTGTGTCTCTCTCTGTCAAATAAATAAGATCTTTTAAAAAATAAAAATAAAAAATAAATAAAAATGGTCTTTCATCCTGACAGCTCTGACTTTCCCTCCCTTCTTATCTGATGTGCTTTCTTTTTTATCAAGTGTTACATTACAAATTCGCCAGAGTGGCGAAGTTGATCGGGACAGGACAGAATTCCATATACATACCTTAAAGCTCAAACTCACTCTGCTGGGTTTCTACAAAGAGTCACATCCCAGTTTTGTTCATTGTGTGTCGCTTTTATGCATGAACTGAAAAGATACCTCTAAAAACCTGTGACCCCTAACCACTAGGTCTTAACAGACATTTGTTTCACTATTGGTTTTTTCTTTTTTAAAAGATTTTATTTATTTATTTGACAGAGAGAGATCACAAGTAGGCAGAGAGGCAGGCAGAGAGAGGAGGAAGCAGGCTCCCTGCTGAGCAGAGAGCCCGATGCTGGGCTTGATCCCAGGACCCTGGGATCATGACCTGAGCCAAAGGCAGAGGCTTTAACCCACTGAGCCACCCAGGCGCCCCAGTATTGGTTTTTAACACTAGAAGCTCGAAGGAAGATAATCAAGGGAAGTATTTAGCAATAAAATAGACCATGAAACATTAACACTTATTTATATTGAAATAATAAGAAAATAATACTTTCTCACTGCAGACAAACTCAGGAAGCCCAGGAACATCTAGAGAAGAAACACAAAAGTGGCCAAATCCTATCACTAGAGAGAATGACTGCTAATTCTGTGTTGCGTTTTCCTGTTTGTCTGCTCCCACCTGGGAACGTTGCAGACACGTGTAGGTTTCTGCAAAGTTGTGATCAATTCCAACACAGTACTGTATCTTTTCTGTCTTCTCTGGTGCTTCATCTGCCCTTCCCTCATGTCACTAAGGATTTTTTTAAAAACAAGATTTTTAAAAATAGCTTCATCATGTCCTACCATATGGCTGTACCACGATTATGTAATCTTTCCCCCCGAATAGATCTGTCCAGAAGATGTAAGTAGTCTCTCATGGGCTAGAGGAAGACGGATGGATGATTGAAGGCAGCCCTGTTCCAAGGAAGCGTAGGCTCTCCGGGCACAGACTGCACAGGGAACGTCATTCTACAGTGTCCTAAGCCTGCACTAGGGGTGTGTGCGGGGAATGAGCACTCAGCGAGAGCAGATGGGAAGAGAAGAGAAGATTGAGGACAGCACCCTGTGACACCTTTTTAAAATTGAGAAACATTAAAACGTCCAGGTTCCCGTTGCCCACCGTACGTCCCGGCTTGTTTCCCAGCAGGCACTTCCAGACATCCGAGCTTGGGTCACCATTCATTCCCACCTCCGCCAAATCTCTCGCCCCTGAGAAAGCACACACAGGGGCACGAGCGACAAAATCAGAGAGCTGGTCAGAGTGCATGCTGGAAGACAAGATGGCCTGGCGGAAAGCCAAAGCCGGAGACATCCCCACAGCCCAGGGCAGGGTCCACGGAATCACAGGCTGGCCCGAAACGCAAACCGGACCGGCGTGAGAGGGATTCAGGTTGGCAAAGGGTACTCTTGCTCTTGGGGGCTGTAAGCCCGTGCAAAAGCTTCTGCTGTCTTGGCTCCTCCTTTGGAAGATTGTGCATCTCCTCCCTGATCGAGATGCTTCTTTCCTAGGGGCTTTCTCCCCTTCCTTTCTTTCCAGTCACTGTCAGGTACAGACTGGGATGTAACGGCGTCATTGGAATCATTCCAGGATTCCTTCGGAATGGCATGTGAGTGGCATATCTTGCCACACTCGCAAAGCCAGGAGTCCACGAGCCTGAGCACTAACTCCCTCCTACGATTCGTCAGCGTCACCTCTGCTGCAACCACCCTGAGCTAGGTCCCCGTGTCCCCTCCCCTGCCAAGTGCTCCTTTGCACACAGGTCAGCAGCCCCTGACTGCAAGTTCTGTTTTTCAGATGTTTTTGCCCCATATCTCTCAGCGCTTGTTCTAGGTAGAAGCAGGAAGGCTCGGGTGGGCTCTTCTAGAACCTTCTAAGTGAGGAATATTGGAGGGAAGCGTGGGGGAATTCCATGGAGATCCAGCCATGAGGGAAGAAAGAGTCATCATGGGAAGCTCCAAATGTTGGAGTCAGACTCAGGGCATTGCTTTTGTTAATCAGTATGTATGTATGTATGTATGAGGATTAGACTCAATAAGGTATTTGAAAAACCTATCAGCATTGACTCTAGAGATAAGCAAAATGTTTAGCACAGTTCCTGAATAAATGCTACTTTAAAATAGAAAAGTATTTATTTGAGAGAGAGAGAGCAAACATGAGTAGGAAGGAGGGGCAGAGAGAGAGGGAGAAGCAGGTTCCCCACTGAGCAGGGAGCCAGATGCAGGACTCGATCCCGAGATCCTGGGATCATGGCCTGAGCCAAAGGCATATGCTTAACCCACTGAGCCACCCAGTCGCCCTTAAATGCTACTTTTTAAACAATGCTTCCTATAGTACTAGAGGATCTTGAACGAGAAGGTACAACATCTGGGTTGAATACCTGTAAGTTGCACCCTTTAAGCATTCATCCAATCATCCTTCCATAAAACGTTTGTTGGGCTTCTCCCGTGTCTTAGCTGTATGCTAAGTACAGGGGATAAGGTGTCTCGCAACACCAGATGTGGTTCTTGCTCTCCTGGGACTTTATGTTTCCCAGACATAAGAGCAAAAGAAAGAGGGGATGAAGATAAAGAGGAATTTTGGGGTTGTACAAAAAGGAAAACTGGACTCTATGTTTTGGTAAAGGAGAAAGGCTGGGTTAGGTGGATAGTTTCTATTTCTTTCCATGGAGGGGCAGCAAACTATGAAGAAATTGGCATCTACAGGTGCCCAGCCAGAACGTGGAGATCCTCAACTGTGGGACTCAAACATCCACGTTTTTCGTTTGGAAGCCCTTTGTAATTGAGAAAACCTGAACTCCCGGTCAAATGCCCAAACAGATGTCCACACTTAAGTTGAGCGTCAGGGTCTTGACAGTCCGTCATTGGGATGGATGGTCTGCGCGCGTGCCACAGAGTTTTCCAGAACCCCTGTGCTGTCTAACCACCACATAGTAGAGCCATTACTGCTAACATTCTTAAATAGGTCGGATTTAGGGACGCTTTTTCTGATTTGCCTCACTGAACGCCTCTGCCTCTTGGTGCAGGACTCCCAGTTACCCCGCAGGGGGCAGCAAAGGATAAGAAGAAGCGGTGGGAGCCCCAGGAGGCCCGAGAATCGCACAGAAGGGTCTGCTTGCAGCACTGCCATCGCCAGCCATGAGCTGGAGTCTTTGGGTCCATCTCAAAACGTTGTCAGAGCAGAGGCAAGTTACAAGAAAGTCACGGCTCAATGAAATCAATCTGGAAAGCATCTCGGGGAGGCAATATATTGGAGCACAGACTTTATCCATGCCGCAGCCGCCAGCCACATGCGGAAACAGAGCGTTTCACGTGGGGTCTGTCTGGATTAGGATGTGCTGTGAGTGTAAAACACACACTCGATTTTACTTAGTACGAAAAAACGGCCGTGAAACTTTGTTCATAATCTTTACAGTGGTTACATCTCTAAATGATATTGTTTGGGGGTATTGGGGGGGTCAAATAAAATATGCATCAAATTAATTACACTAGTTTCTTTTACTTTTTTAAAAGGTGGTTCCTGGAAATTTTAATATTATATATGTGGCTCTCATATTCCTTTTTTTCTTCTTCTTTCTTTTTTTAAAAATTTTTTTGGAGAGAGCGAGAACAAGTGGGGAAGGGAAGGAGACAGAGATTCTTAAGGAAGCTGCGTGCCTAGCAGGAGCCTGACACGGGGCTCGATTTCAAAATGATTTCATGACCCTGGGATCAATGACCTGAGCCCAAATCTAGTGTCGGACACTTAACCGACTGAGCCACCCAGGGGCCCCTCTGCTATTTCTATTACATAACATTAGCTCTAAACATTTTGTATTTTTGGTGTCCTGAATGTATTTCTTCCCTTCCTTTGGTTTGTTTTCGCTTTTTTCAGTACACTGCACCCCCAACACGGGGCTGGCACTCAAGACTCTGAGATCAAGAGTTGCATGCTCTACGGACTGAGCTAGTCAGGCTCTCCCTGAATATATGTATGTGTATATATATACATATGTATGTATATATATATATATTTTATTTTTTATCTATCTTTAAAAGATTTTATTTATCAGAGGAAGAGAGAACGAGCCAGAGAGTGCACAAGCAGGGGGAGCATCAGACAAAGGGAGAAGCAGGATCCCTACTGAGCAGGGAGCCCAATTCCAGAACCCTGGGATCATGACCTGAGCCAAAGGCAGCCCTTTAGGCGACTGAGTCCCCCCAAGCGCCCCTGAATGTTTTTCTTGACTCAAAGATTACTTCAGAAAGTAATTTCTATTTGATGTGATTTTAGTTACATTAAGGCTCCCATCAGGGGCCTCAAAGGGCATACAAATCCTGTTTTCTCAGAAGTCTAGCAAATAAGAGGATGAAGGTGATAAAATAAAATGATTTAAAATGAAGGGAAGTGATCTGGTATATGGTCTTATAAAACCAATGTCCGTGTAAGGCACTGTGAGGAGGGATGGGGAAGACCGGAAAAATGAGAAGCTGTAGCATCACAATGGATTCCTGAGAGAGCTCATGTTATCTCCTGTTCGCACACCTTCAAGCATATGGTACAGGGTCTCTGTTTTCAGCCTTGCCTGAAGCTGGAGGAACCCGGCCTGGTGCTGACTGGAAGGGGCTGCAGTGAGTGGTTTTCAAACTTAGCTGCACATTAGATTCACCCCGGGGGGGAAGGGGGGGAGCCTTCACGAATTCCAGCTGCCCAGGCCGCACTCTGCACCAGCGAAACCTCCAGAGAGGCTCAGGAATTCACCACGTGCCAAGTTTACCAAGGCTGAGAACCTCTGGGATAGAGACGAGAGGGGCTCTGCAAGCAGCCGGGCTTCAAATCCCAGCCCAGTCCCTTCCTGGCCAGGTGACCCCCGGCCAGATACTTAGCTCTGTGAACTCTACACCAGAAAAGGGGTGAGGGAAATAATAAGCCCTTTATAGGATTGTCCTGAGCTTTAAGTAAGCTAATCCATGTCAACCACTTAAAAGGAGGCAGTACGGATTATGAAGTGCTGTAGCAATTATGATCGCCAGCGTTCTCACTTCATATTCCTCTGGCTGACTTTCCCAGCCATGGCTCCACCATAGGACACTCATTCACCCAGGCCGCGTCTTCTATGGTCCTTTATCATGGCTTTGTTCATTCGCGAATTCTTTTTTTTTTTTTTTTTTTAATTTTATTTATTTGACAGAGATCACAAGGAGGCACTGGCAGACGGGGGCTGGGGAAGCAGGTTCCCCACAGAGCAGAGAGCCCGATGCGGGGTTCGATCCCACGACCCTGGGATCATGACCTGAGCCGAAGGCAGACGCTTTAATCCACTGAGCCACCCAGGCGCCCCTACACGAATTCATTTTTACGAGTATTCATAAAGCAGCTACTTTACTGCAGGTGTGATGAAGGCAACAGGCACACCTGCCTCACCCCCGCGGTCCCCTCCCCCCCCTCCACGGGTCTGCGTTTCCCAGTCAGATCCTAAGGGTCATGAGCTGTGAGACCGCGCTTTGTGCCTGGCATGTCCTACCACTCAGCACTCAGCACCCAGCACCCAGCACTCAGCACTCAGCACCCAGCACCCAGCGCCACAGGCTGGAGACGGCAGGGTACCACCGCCGGAACACCGTATTCTAGCTCCTGCTCTGCCACGTGCAGCCTGGTAAGCTCCAACAGCTGAGCTTCCTCGCGCGTCCAGCGCAGCCGACGCGCCCACACTGTCGCCAAGTCGCGTGGATACAGCTCGCAGGCGTCCACGCCCGGGCCCTCCCGCGTCAGTACCGCGCGCGCCCGCCAGGGGTCAGCAGGCCGCGCCGCCCGGCGGCTGCGCGCTGGACCCGCGACGTCAGCACCGGCGCCGCGCCCCGCCCCGCCCCGTGACCGTGACCGAGCGCGGCGCGCGGACGCGGCGGCCCCGTGGACTGGCGGCGGCCCGGGGAAGGCCGGCGGCCGCGCGATGGGGGCCGAGGCGTCGGGGAGCGGGCCGGCGCTGCAGGAGCTCGTGCGCGAGGCCGAGATCAGCCTGCTCGAGTGCAAGGTGTGCTTTGAGAGGTTCGGCCACCGCCAGCAGCGGCGCCCGCGCAACCTGCCCTGCGGCCACGTGGTGTGCCTGGCCTGCGTGGCCGCCCTGGCGCACCCGCGGACGCTGGCCCTCGAGTGCCCCTTCTGCCGCCGGGCCTGCCGGGGCTGCGACACCAGCGACTGCCTGCCGGTGCTTCACCTCCTGGAGCTCCTGGGCTCGACGCTCCGCCCAGGCCCCGCCGCCCCCCGCGCCGCGCCCTGCGCCCCCGGGGCCCTCAGCTGCCACCGCGCTTTCGGAGGCTGGGGGACCCTGGTCAACCCCACGGGCCTGGCGCTGTGTCCCAAGACGGGGCGGGTCGTGGTGGTGCACGACGGCAGGAGGCGGGTCAAGATCTTTGACTCCGGGGGCGGGTGTGCTCACCAGTTTGGAGAGAAGGGGGAGGCTGCCCAGGACGTTAGGTACCCGCTCGATGTCACCGTCACCAACGACTGCCATGTGGTTGTCACCGACGCCGGCGACCGTTCTATCAAAGTGTTTGATTTCTTTGGCCAGATCAAGCTCGTCATTGCAGGCCAGTTCTCCTTACCTTGGGGCGTGGAGACCACCCCGCAGAACAGGGTCGTGGTGACTGATGCGGAGGCAGGCTCGCTGCACCTGCTGGAAGTCGACTTCCCCGAAGGGGTCCTCCAGAGGACAGAGAGGTTGCAAGTTCATCTGTGCAGTCCCCGCGGGGTGGCCGTGTCTTGGCTCACCGGGGCCATTGCTGTCCTAGAGCACCCTCTGGGTCTGGGGAGCGCGGTCGGCAGCACCACGGTGAAGGTGTTCAGCCCGACCATGCAGCTGATCAGCCAGGTGGATAGCTTTGGGCTGAGCCTCTTTTTCCCCTCCAGAATAACTGCCTCCGCCGTGACCTTTGATCACCAGGGGAATGTGATTGTTGCTGATACTACTGGTCAGGCTGTCCTATGCTTAGGAAAACCTGAGGAATTTCCAGTCCTGAAGCCCATCATCACCCACGGTCTTTCCCATCCGGTGGCACTGACCTTCACCAAGGAGAATGCTCTTCTCGTGCTGGACAGTGCAGCCCATTCTATAAAAGTCTACAAGGCGGACTGGGGGTAAAGGGGTGCGGTGGGGGCTCTGGGGTCTGCAGGCACAAGCCCTGGAATGCCACTAATGAATTGTTTAATCTTGGATCGGTTAATCTCATCTCTCCAACAGGGATCATCCTAGCTGCCTGGCAAGCTTACAAAGGTAGAGGTAATTATTAAAGAATAATAATAAAGAAATAAATCTACCGTTTATTGAGTATGTGCTTCCTGTGCTGGGAAATTTGCAAATACTCGCTTCGTGTATTCTTACAGCTGTACGCAGGGAGGTAATGTCTGTTATTAATCCCATTTTAGAGATGAGGAAAACAGAGACCCAAAGAGTTCAAATGACGTCCCCAAGGTCACATTTATTTACTGTGATAGTCACGATGGGAACTCAACTCGGACTCCCCAACCCCTTTGCTCTTAAATAACATAACAGATACGGGGGGGGGTGTGACTGTATATTGTACAGGTAGCTATTTCTTTTGGTTTGATGTTCAGAGAAAGGAGACTTTCTAGAGAGTTCAGGAGACAAACAGGTTGTTGATGGGCTTGAGTCTTTCAGCTTGCAGCTTCTTTGATGGTGCCTGAGATGGGAGAACTGTGGATTCTGAGTTACTTGACTAAGGAAGACAAGTGAGCTGCCTGTGGAAAAGGTAAACGTGTCTGTTCGGACCTGTGTCTCCTCTGCCACAGGCACTCAGGAAATACTAGTTGGTTGGTGCAGCAAGGCCTATATGGGGATGAGTTCAGAAACACTGCAGACCACGCCCCATTTACACACCTGCTGGGAGAGGCATGGGAGGTGGTCCTGTCACATGGGCGCGTTCGTAGAGGGAGAGTCTCCACTGCCAGCCCCACACAGGATCTCTGTCTGCCTCTTCATAATTAGTGGTGACCTTAGCTCTCTTGTACGCTTTTCCTCTGCACCTCTTAGCTTGGTCCCATTGTATACACGCGTTCTCAGTGACCAGTTCCCTTGATGTTAAGCCAGCGTTCAGAAATAAAGCTTTGACCAAGAGAAGGCCTGCTCCTTAACGTTGCAGTCGGTAGAGCGAGTAGGGCGAAATTTCAGGTGATGTGGCAGGTTCTTTATAAACTGTGTGTTCTCGGCAAGTGTCAACATCGCAGAGTTTGGGGCTGCTGGGATAGTACCAAACCACGGGGACCTCAGAAGCCGCAGAAAATATAAATTTTTTCTTGGGGGAGGGAATACTGGTTTTGAGAGGTAAGAGTTTACTTTAGGAAAGAGCTGATTTAAAAAAAAAAAAAAAACAATAGGTTTCTATTGCACAAGCAAGTTTAATAGATATAAGGGAGGAACTGGAGAGAGCCCCCAAATTAGGAGTAGGCTGTGTTCGAGAAGGTTACGTTTGTCCTCTGGAGCTGAAAGGGAGGCCGTGGTCCGTGCCAGTCCTCAAAAGCCCGTTGTCCTTTCAGTGCTTCCCTCATGTCACGCTGAGGTTGCAGGGACCCTGGACCCCCACTTGTAAATGCGTTCCACATAAGGGATTCTGGGGACGACCCTGTTCCCCCACCCTTAGGGGTCATCTTTAGATCAGTGACCTCACAGGTATTCTCAGCTGTGTAGCAAGAAAAGCCACCTCGGGCAGAGACAGGGGTTCAGGCTTGGTCATTTGCAAGTGGGACAAGTGACCTTTAAGAAGTCTCCCTTGGGGGACACCTAGGTGGCTCAGTGGGTTAAAGCCTCTGCCTTCAGCTCAGGTCATGATCCCAGAGTCCTGGGATCGAGCCCCACATTGGGCTCTCTGCTCGGCAGAGAGCCTGCTTCCTCCTCTCTCTCTGCCTGCCTCTTGCCTACTTGTGATCTCTGTCAAATAAATAAATACATACATACATACATACATAAACAAAATCTTAAAAAAAAAAAAAGTCTCCCTTGGGAACAATGACATTTTAATGGCCCCAGAGTCAGCCATTGAAGGGACTGTCTCCTATCTGCCGTTACCAATGGCATCATCTTTGACTAGAGAGCTGTGCTAGGTCCTTTTCAGACAGCGCCGGTAGGACAGGAGAATTCGCAGTGTGTAGCGTGCTGTGTGGCCCGGGTCCGGCTTGCTACCGTGTCATGACCCAGCCTGAAGGATGGCGTGTGATGAGTCCTTGAGAGATGTGAGAGCGAGTCGGAGAGATGAGAGTGAGGGGCCTCGCTGATGACCTCCAGCCGGCGGGTGGGCAGGCTCGGGAGTGGGGAGGACGGCTACGCAGCAGAAAGACACAGCAGCCCCTCCAGGAATGGTGTCGTGAAGGAGCGGGGCTTCCCTGCAGCCATGAAGCTTCTGGTGCTGGTCTCTGAGCGGCTGACGCTGAATTCCTCTTCTGGCCTGCATTCTTTAAAGCCAGCTGGTTAAAGGGCTTGCAGACAGGCCAGCCCATTCCCATCAGGAGGGTCTGGGCGAGGCAGGAGCCACGGATTGCAGCAGGAAAGGAAGGCTCAGAGGTGATGGAGAGGAGCTGGGATGACCCTCCCTTGCCTGGAGACAAACGAATGTGACTGGGAGTAACTGTAGATCAAACAGGCTCTTTCTGAAGGTCCCCCTCCGTAGCGTCGCGTGCCGCACTAACCCCCTCCGTGTAGCACCTGGTGAGTCCCTAAAAGCAAGTGCAGACACTCTGGCTGCTCTGGACTCAGCAGTTCTGGTATCTTCCATCTGTCCAGTTTTGCCCAGTTCCTGATCCGTGAATCATCCTATGTTTGACCTTGTTCTGCCCTCTGACTCGCCACCTGGACTGCTTTCCTCAGTCTTTTTCCTTGGTATTTTCTTTCTTTCTTTCTTTCTTTCTTTCTTTCTTTTTAAGATTTTATTTATTTATTTGACAGAGAGAGAGATCACAAGTGGGCAGAGAGGTAGAGAGAGTCCGAGCCCCGATGTGGGGCTCGATCCCAGGACCCTGAGATCATGACCTGAGCTGAAGGCAGAGACTTTAACCCACTGAGCCACCCAGGCGCCCTCCTTGGTATTTTCTAAAGACTTCAAGTCCAGATTAATAAACCTCCCCTCTAGCAAGTCCTCACTCTGGATCCCAGAACCCAAGCCATCACCATGACAGGACAGCCTTATCTAGACCTTTCCTCACTCTGCACCCACTTAGTAAATTAGGCATCTTTCTATGGAAGAAGCAGTACTCCATAAGCCTCTGAAAACTGAGGAGAACACACCGGTGAGTGTAGATGTAATCATCCTGACCCCTGCCCCCAGAAGGAGAAGTGCACGCTGGGGGTCAAGGCTCCACTAATAGTGATCTGCTACAGTGGTGTCTCATGGTGACTAGGGAGAGGAACTCTGCTCTTGAAGAATATGTAGAAAATATGAGAGCAAAACTGCCAAGACCCACAGCTACCGTCCTGAAGCTAACCTTTGCAACAGAAAGTGGCCAACAAAAGTCATACTGCGGGTTTGATTTCTTTGAAGAAAACTGAGCTTGAACCTCCTGATTTGGATGCTGGGAGTAGGAAACGGTTTCTGAGGGGGCCACACTCTCCTCAATACCCCCACCCCTGACACTGGCAGGGCCCAAGACCACGGGTACACACGGAGCCCCACAAGCCATGAGTCTAAATATCTCCATTACCAACAGAGCCAAATCTGTCAAATAAAATACATCCGTTCCTCCTCCTTTGACAAAGGTAAATATAAATGTTTAAGACATACTTTCATTACAGTCTGGGAAGCCAGGTTCCGTTTTAGAATACTTGGATGGGGTTTATGCTCAATTTTAGAGTGTCGAATTTTAAAGAAAGATCATGATAAGCTGGAGGATATTTAAAAGGTCTGAAGAAGGGGCTCTGGCTGGCTTGGGAGAGCATGTGACTCTTGATCTCCAGGTTGTGAGTTCAAATCCCACATTGGGTGTAGAGATTTTTAAAATAAATAAATAAACTTTAAAAAATATAAGTTCTGAAGAAGAATCTAAATAGCATGTTTTTTTTGTCAGCCTCTAACAGCTAGAACGTAATCCATGAGGCAAAGATATTTGTGTTGTTCCCAGTGGAATCTCGCCTACACGGAGCGCTGCCTGACACGTGGTAAGCATTGAAAAATACTCATTGAATTAATATATTCTGTCCTAAGGGGTTTTTCTAGACCAGGTATTCCTTTCACCAATAAAAGGGAAGTTCTGTCAGTAGCTGGGTAGTTTGGGGAAGTTGATCCAGAATTAAAGCGATGTGTGGTGAGTTTGCGGAGTAACCCGTAGAGAGTCACAAAGCCTATGGTGACATTGTGGTAGCCTTGGTCAGGACTGGGTGGAGAATTTCATGTTCTCAGTTGCCACATTTCCAATCTCACCGAGCACATGCGACTTTGAGAGATGGGATTCCCTGAGTCACATCTTCTGTCGGATCCTGAAGGACAGCGACCACCCCAGCGTGCTGGTTCTCCAACATCGAGCAGTGCTGTCAACACCCGAGAGAAGAGAGGAACTGAAAGTGCTTCTCTCCCCCTCACCTGGTGGTAGGCTTGGACCATTGCAGAAGTCATCTCAGGGGTAAGCTAGCTAATAATCCATAAAGAGGATTCCAGCTTCCGGGAGCCCCTCCCACAGCATGGGCTGCCCAACCACGGACGTTTGTTGACTGACTGGCTGCAAATGGTGACGGATGGGATACCTACAACAGTAGCTGAAGAGCAGCTCATATCTTCCCCCAGAAATAATGACATAAGAGGGGGGCTAATCTCCTGACAAAGGACTGGGGTCAAATCGGTCAGTGGTTTAACTAGCAATGTCTTCAAAGTAGTTATGACAAAAATCTGAAGTCCCATATAGAATGACCATGTGAAATTGTGCATCAAACCATTGCATTTTAGGACCGGGAAAAAAGCTTCGGAATGATTTCAGTGATGCCCACGGCCCACTGAGTCATGAATGGGCTGGTTTACATCACACAAGTCATTAAGGGGAGACCTCGGACTCGAAACTGGATCTTTCCTGAGTCCATATTGACCCTTCTCAAAGGTCAAGGGCTAGGGCTATACACATGAAGAGACAGACAGACATACTTGCATGTAAGCACTGGTACTAGCTCTTTTACTGGTAAAGGGTTTTTTTTTTTTTAAGATTTTATTTATTTATTTGACAGAAAGAGATCACAGGTAGGCAGAGAGGCAGGAAGAGACAGAGGAGGAAGCAGGCTCCCTGCCGAGCAGAGAGCCTGATGCAGGGCTCGATCTCAGGACCCTGAGATCATGACCTGAGCCGAAGGCAGAGACTTTAACCCACTGAGCCACCCAGGCACCCTACTAGTAAAGTTCTTATGTTCTTTACAAATAGAACTGTTTATCCCAAATTTTCTTTTTTTTTTTTAAGATTTTATATATATATTTGAGAAAGAGAGAGCGATAGAAAGAATGAGCAGGAAAAGGAGCAGAGACAGAGGGAGAAGCAGACTCCCTGCCAAGTAGGGAGCTTGATCCTAGGGCTCTGGGACCATGACCCAAGCTGAAGGCAGATACCCAACTGACTGAGCCATCCAGGCACCCTGTTCCAAATTTCCTTAAGTTGGCTTATATTTATATTTTTTTTTTCTTAGATTTTATTTATTTGAGAGAAGAGAGAGACAGAGATAGTGACAGAGAACACAAATGGAGAGGAGAGAGCCAGACGCAGGGCTCGGTCGATCCCAGGACCCTGAGATCAAGACTGGAGCCAAAGGCTAGGTGCTTAACTGACTGAGCCACCCAGGCGCCCCTGTTTCTTTCTCAAATAGCACCCAGGTTTGCATGCATGCTCACTCAAGAAAACCCCATGGTATTTCCAAATTACCAATGAGACCAGGACCCAGAGGCCAGTCTCTTTATCATTGAACACATAGGCCCCTGAGTCCAGGGTCATGAGAATTTGCCCCAAAGGCGCCACATAGCTTTATTGTGTCTCATGGTCACCAAATATGATGTAATGATGCTCGTTACAGAAAGGACCCCTTGGTTAATGTTAGGTATGTTTCAGTGATGAAGAAACTGAAACATACCTAACATTTTCGTAACACTTGGCAATTGCTCCACAAAGCTGATCATTTCTTTGACCCTCACAGCATCTCTGAGGTAGATGGGGCAGGTCTCGTCTAGGTGACTTGACCAATAAAGAAATAAAGAAGCAGAGACTGACAGAGACAGCATCCTTTCATGATTACACCACCAGATCCTGTTGTGTTTGGGTGTCAGGGTTGCGGGGGAGCAAGTGTTCTCTCTAAATCTCCCTTTGGTGAGTCTCTGTGAAGCTAGGTTGGGGTCCCGCTGCTCTAGAGAAGAAACACGCCCCAGCCATCCCTTGGTGAGCTCCCAGCTACTGTTGACATGGGTTTGTATCGCCCCAGGTGATGCTCTTTGGGCAGAATCGTTGCCACCCTCCTGAGTGTCAGAGCTCCAGACTCTACCGTGGATGGGTCCCGTGGATTCCCGAGTGCCCCACCATCCGCCCCACGTGGCCTTGGGCAGCTGTGCAGAGAGGCCTGTTTCCATGGCAAGAGCGAGAGCTCTGTCTGGGTCCTAGGAGCACGGCCCTGAGTGAAGGAGGTCGAGTTCTGGTGTTTCCTTGTTTCACCCATTTGTGAAAGAGAAATGAAATGTGCTTGTGAATTTTAGAAATCAGAGAATGTGATGGTTTAGCTGCCCGGCCCACAGTGCCCTGGGGCTCTCTGATCTGACAGGGAATGTCCTACAGGGCTTCCCTCTTAACTGGGGGAGGAACTTCCAAAGTCAAGTGCTGAGGGGCTGATGCCTCTGAAACACCGGGGCCCAATATTCTCTTCCATCTCTCCCTCCTTCTGGGCGCCCTTTTCTTGGTGCTCACCAGCGCCCCTGCCAGTTGTGGAAGTAACATACATCCTAGTAGCCTTGGAAAACACAAATGAGCATGAAGATATCTAATCACTTTCAATTAGAGAAAACTACTGTTACCATGTTTGAATTGGGTGAGTCATCGCTGCAGAACGAGTATTCCTGGAAATCACTTCATAGATCCTGATTTTGCAAAAACGGTGAATGTGTCATGTAAATTGCAAGCTCTTCTGCAAAGCACATTTAAGTGGCATTTAGCGGAAGTTCAATTTTGGAGATCCCAAAACATGGGAAGCAAAGGCGCCACAATAGAGGGAGAGAGAAGGGTACTCACCAAATAGTCCGTCTGCCTTCCCCGTCTCCCAGCCTCTGTGGTTCAGGTGAGGCCACACGACCGGCCCTAGCTGTGAGCGGAACCCAGGGCGAAGCCATATAATCTCTGTGAACTGAGAACGAAGGAAAAGTAAAGAGACAGGAATGCATCCAGGGAAAGCAGGGGTCTCGAGGTTTCTAATCCAAGTATCATCATTTACGGAAGTAAAATACTTAGATTTTATATAGATTTAAGTGGGCTCTAAGTCAGCTCCTGGTCTTTTCAATCGTATCGAAATTTGCATTATCACCAGGAAAGTTTAGGTTAGCATATGTTTTCAGGATTTTTTATTTTATTTTGCCAGTCATGAGGGTAACTTGGCACTGCTGCTCAACAAAGGAGAAGAGCTGCTCTAACTATGTGAAGTCGGCGGGGCGGGGGCTGCGTGATGCTCTGCGGAGTTGCACGTGATGCACGTTAGAAGTGCAGGAGCGGGGCGTCTGGGTGGCTCAGTGGGTTAAAGCCTCTGCCTTCAGCTCAGGTCATGATCTCAGGGTCCTGGGATCGAGCCCCACATCGAGCTTTCTGTTTGGCGGGGAGCCTGCTTCCTCCTCTCTCTCTGCCTGCCTCTCTGCCTACTTGTGATCTCTGTCTGTCAAATAAATAAATAAAATCTTTTAAAAAAAAAATTGCAAGAGCGTCCTGCTTTCTTCTCATCAGCCAGTTCTGCATTCTGATGAGCAAAACACTCCAAAATGGGCTTCAGCCGCATGGCCCATGTCCCCAGACCAACAACTCCCTGCTATTTATTTCCATTTCCAAACTGCTGGTTGATGTATCCGGGCGCACTGTGAAATTGATGAAACCGGGGGCCCATCATGTTACATTTTGGACAACCACAAGTTTGTCCCCCTCCTGGTAGATGACCCCTGAAGTATAAATCTGAAAACCAACAATTTTTCTTTTCTGATAAAGCAGTAAGAAATCCTTCGTGTGAACATACTGTATTTGCTAGGGGCACTGTATGTACAGGTACACGTGAGGATATCCAAATGCGTTTCAGTCGGGCATGATGCTTATCAGCTCTTTGAGTCACGTCCTTGGCAGGCTCTGGCACTGGGCTTGGACCGGCTTCATGAAAGAGGTTGGGAAATGTTCCTTCTTCCTTTATTTTCTGAAAGGACTGATATAATACTGATGTTATTTCTTCCTAAATATTTGGTATCTGATGGCCAGGAAATTTCTTGGTGTTTGTGAGTGTGTCTGGAGATTAGAGTTGTTTTCTCTGGGAAGATTGAGCAGTTAGAGTTTATGCAACCATACTGGAAAAGAAAGTCTATCCATTAAAAAAAAAGTTTTAAGGGCACCTGGGTGGCTCAGTTAGTTGTGTGTCTGCCTTCAGCTCAGGTCATGATCTCGGGGTTCTGGGATTGAGCTCCACATTGGGGGAATGGGGGGGAAGGCCCTGCTCAGCAGGGAGTCTGCTTCTCCCTCTCCCTCTACCCCTCCCCACTGTCTCTGTGCCTGCTCTCTCTCTCTCTCTCTCAGATAAATAAATAAAATCTTTAAGGTAAAAAAAAGAAAGAAAGAAAGAAAGAAAAACATAGATTTAAAAAACATATAAAAACACAAAACTTTTAAATCTCTTTGATTTTTCTTTTTTGGCAAGAATTTATTCCATAAATGTTTCCCATGTGCTCACTCTACGTTAAGCTAGGTGCTAAGCGGTGAGGACATCAAGACGCGCTCAGGCACTAAGCGTCTGGTGTGGAGAGGGGAAGCTCCTCAGGAGAACAGAGCACGGAATGGTTAGCGCTTTGGCAGGGATAACCCCAGGTGGCTGCAGCAGACAAGGCACATTGGGAGCGATGACATCGCCCTAGAATTCCAGACTGATCCAGGTCCTAAATACCACTTGCTTCATCCAAAACCCATGAAGAGGAAACAGTTGGTTTTAAGCCTGCCCTGATTCTATTGTGTTGGAATCTACCCTCTGTAGCTGTTTTCTGAGTCTCCAGGATTAGTACGAAAAAGAGAAAAGGACACGTGTGTCAGAGCATCTGAGGGCATTCACTGATATTTGCCCATTTCACTAAACACTGCAGTACTAAATTTATTAATATCTACTCGGGTTCCTTAACTAAAGCGCCCTTCACTCTTAACTGTGGAGCACAAACTGCATAGCTATGAAGGACAGATGGTTATCAGAGGGGCAGCGGATGGATGCGGGTATGGGTTGGCAGCGGATGGATGCGGGTATGGGTTTAAAAAAAGAAAATAAAGTGCCCTTTCAAATGCAGCTTATTTACCTTGCAATAAAGTACTTTCCACAGTGTTTTACAATCCTCTCCAGGAGGTAGTCCTCTCCCATCACCATGGCAACCACAGAGCCGGTGGGAGGGAGAGTGAAATTGACGCAGGTACTTCCCCAGTTCAGAGGCGCCTGTTGCAGGTGTCCTCCTATCCCGAGCTGTGCTCCGGACATCTCTTGATGTCTGGCACCTGCCAACAGGCACCGTGGGATCAGGACCTTGCTGGACACCTTGGCATGGAGGGAATTTCTTGAATCCTTCCCTTTACCGAGCCTTAGCAGCTCAGGGGACATAGCTCTGCATACCAGCCAAGGGACCGAGGAGAGAAAAAATATTCAAGATAAAGAGATTTCAAGGGGCACCTGGGTGGCTCAGTGGGTTAAAGCCTCTGCCTTCAGCTCGGGTCATGATCTCAGGGTCCTGGGATCGAGCCCCGCATCAGGCTCTCCACTTGGCGGAGAGCCTGCTTCCCCTTCTCTCTCTACCTGCTTGTGATCTCAGTCTCTGTCAAATAAATAAATAAATAAATAAATAAATAAATAAGAGATTTCAAGGTTTCACCTGGTACCTCTGTTTAACAGATCGGGAGCCATGTGTTAAAAGAGGTCAGAGGTCAGAAACGTGGATTAATTTTGAAGAACAACATAAGAGAAACATGGAGCCCTACAGTAGTTCTGACTCCTGGGGCCCATCACTTGGCGAGGAAATCCAGAACAGCTTCTCCCGCTCCAGTGGAAACCATTCCTCAATCATGTGTTGATGGGATATTTCACAACTGAGTTAAAAAGTATCCTTTGCCACTCTGTATGTGAAAGTGTCCATAAGATCCTATCTTTGTTGCGAACCAGCCAAATGATATATGAGTAATATTTAGCAACATCCTTTTATGTCATCACCATCAATGAAAGGCTTCCTGTCAGGATATGACCTTCGCTTGGGTCCCATAATCTCTCTGCCAGTCAGCTTAACTCATTACCATCTCTCTCATGGGGAGAGGGGCTCCCACCAGCAGATCTCCTGCTGGCCCAGTCTGAAGCTGGCTCCTGCCCCAGCAGGAACTGTATAAGAAGCCCCCAGCTAAAGGTTTCCCTGCCTGGTGTCTAAGGGCTGCCATCCAGAGCATTGGCCTCGTTATTGGCTCCCTGCTAGGCTAGACGGGCAGCTTTGACTGCTCTTTCCCTCAGCTCCATCATCCCAACACGGTCCTACATCTTGGTCCCAGCTTTGTCCTAGCCCTGTGGCTTTGGGTTTCCTTCCCTATATCCCTAGCTATAACCACTGTAACACTTTCTATCTTGTCTAATGCTGTTAGAGATCTTGGAATGTATGAAGTTGAGATTTTTTGGACCACTACAGGGAAACAGACAAAGGGTAAGAAAATACCAAGTAGAAACGCTGCCAAGAATGCTCGGCTTTTTATTGACCACAGTGACTCCATGTTGGGTACCATCCTTTGGCTCTAGTGTACCGTTATTTTGTCCTCACTACAACCTAGGGAATAGCTGCTATTGGCATTTTTATAGATGAGGAAACTGAGGCACAGATGGGTCAAGTAATTTGCCCAAGACCGTACATACAGAAAGTAGGCAAACTGATTTCTCTGAGCCTTAGTTTCCTTGTCTGTAGAAGAGAGATCATAGTAGCCGCTCTCTAAACTTGTCGTGGGGCCTAAATAAGTTTATACATGTGCCTTAGAACAGGACCTGACACATGGTAAGTGCTCGATAATTCTTAGCCATCATTATTGTTATTTTTAACAATGGTCCGAAAGTTCAAGTTTTAATATATTTCACCTGAAGGGCTTTTTAGCAACACACAATGGTTGGTATTTTCTTATAAAGATTTTATTTAGTTATTTGAAAGAGAGAGAGTGCGCACAAACAGGGGGAACGGCACAGGGAGAGGGAGAAGCAGACTCACGGCTGAGCAGGGAGCCTGATGTGGGGCTTGATCCCTGGACCCCGGGATCATGACCCGAGCTGAAGGCAGCTGCCCAACTGACTGAGCCACCAGGGTTGGTATTTTTTAAATTGCCATTATGGATTTCTTCCTTTCTAAAGATTTTATTTTTAAATAATCTTTATGCCCAACGTACGGCCCGAACTTACAACCTCAAGATCAAGAGTCATGTGCTCTGTGGAATGAGCCAGCCAGGTGTCCCTTTCGTTGTTAAGGTTGAGTATGGTTGACAAACAATATAACTTTAGTTTCAGGTGTACAACACAGTAATTTAACTTCACAGTACATTATGCTATGCTCACCCCAAGTGTAGCTACCATCTGTCACCATGCAATGCTATTATAATGTCATCGACTGTGTTCCCTGTGCTCTGCCTCTTATTCCCATGACTTATCCATCCACGACTGGAAGTCTGTACCTCCCACTCCCCTTCACCCATTTTGCTCATCCCCCCAACCCCCTTCCTTCTGGAAACCACCAGTTTATTCTCTGCATTTACAGATCTGATTCTGCTTTCTGTTTGTTTGTTTATTCATTTCTTTTGTTTTTTAGTTTCTGTGCATGAGTGAAATCATATGGTATTTGTCTTTCTCTATCTGACTTATTTCACTTAGCATAATGCCTTCCACATCCATCCATGTTGTTGCAAATGGCAAAACCCCAAATCCTTTTGATGGCTGCATAATATTCCTACACACACACCCACATCTTCCTTATCCATTAGTCCATGGGTGAACATTTAGGTTGCTTTCATATCTTGCCTATTGTAAATGATGCTGCAATAAACACAGGGGTGCATCTCTCTTTTCGAATTAATGTTTTCATGTTCTTGGTAAATACCCAGTAGTGGGATTATCAGATCATATGGTATTTCTATTTCTGATTTTTTTTAAAAGATTTTATTTATTTATTTGACAGAGAGAGATCACAAGTAGGCAGAAAGGCAGGCAGAGAGAGAGGAGGAAGCAGGCTCCCCGCTGAGCAGAGAGCCCGATGCGGGACTCGATCCCAGGACCCTGAGATCATGACCTGAGCCGAAGGCAGCGGCTTAACCCACTGAGCCACCCAGGCGCCCCTATTTCTGATTTTTTGAGGAACACCCATACTGTTTCCCACAGTTCTTATTATTTTGCTTGAACTATTTGGGGTAAGGCGATACTTCTTTTTTTTAAGCAAAAAGTTAGTGATTAGGAAGCTCAGACCTGTGGGAAGCCATCTTTGCTCCCATGTGGGGAGAGCCTGGCTGACAACAAAGCCAGTAGGAGAGAAAGCAGAGCTGAGAGACAGAGGAACACAGCAACTCTGTAACATGGTGTGGGTCCCACAGTTCTTCTGTTCCCCCAGCTAGATGTGACCCTGGATGTCCTAGTTATCTGAGCTGGTAAACTCCTCATTCTCTTGAAGTAAGTTTGAACTGGGTGTCTGTGACTTTCGCCTAAAGGAGCCTTAAGAGAATCCAAGGCGGATGCTTCTAGAAAACATCACACCTATGTCAAGGCAGCACAAAGCCGGTTTTCAGTCTGCACTCGGAGTTCCATAACAGAAGAAAATAATTTGTTTCCCTTGAGTTTTGAGTGGGCCATCCAACTACTACTAAGTATTTGATTTTTTGACCAATGGGAGGAGAGTCATCTGGGTACCAGTTGCAAGGATTTTTTGGATTTTTTTGGATTATCAGAGCTCCTTTGGTGCGTGAGGTTTTCAAGTCTGCGGGATCATAGAGATCTTGATGTCCAGTTCTTTCTGTTTATAAATGAGTAAATTGATGCCTGGAGAAATGAAGTAATGTAGACAAGTGATTCATCTTCTTAGGAGAAAACTCAGAATTCTGAATCTTGCTGCCATTTGAAGTTTTTCTGATTTTGGATTTTCAGCAATATAAGCTGTGCACAGCATTTTTGTTCCTCTATGGATGTGCAGAAACTGGAGACAGCTATCAGCTGATGTCAGCTCTCCTGACTCTTAACTGAGTTTGGTTTTACCATCGAAGCATGCTTCTTCCTGAAAAATAAATGCTTTACGTGTGGCTGCTGCATTTACTTAATCTTTTATGGCAGCATATAGCAAAAGTGGAGCAAAGAAAGGTAGCCCCACAGGACGTCACCAGAGTGGCGTTGTGTGGAGAAAGGGGTCCTGTGTTTAAACAAAAATGTATGAGTTAATTGGATGTCTTTATCAGAGCCCTTCTCAGAGCCATTAATAAGCTATGTTGCATTATTAATTGCAAAATATAGGAGTGGTTAGATAGGACATGGGGTTTTCCAAGCTTATCTGACCAATGGTCTAGCGTTCCAAGATATGCTGTATTCGAGACATGAAGTTTTCACATTTTTTCTAAGGCTGAACACCTACCCTTACTTTCTGAGGCCCATTTTTAATTCTTAATTTCAATTCTCATGCTTCCTCCCGTCCTTTTATTTCTGCAAGTTTCCTTTAAAAAAAAAAATTATCTTGGGACGCCTGGGTGGCTCAGTGGGTTAAGCCGCTGCCTTTGGCTCAGGTCATGATCTCAGGGTCCTGGGATCGAGCCCCGCATCGGGCTCTCTGCTCAGCAGGGAGCCTGCTTCCCTCGCCCCCCTGCCTGCCTCTCTACCTACTTGTGAACTCTCTCTGTCAAATACATAAATAAAATCTTAAAAAAAAGTTATCTAAATAATCTACAGTCAACAAGGGCTGAAACTCTTGGCCCCAAAACCAAGAGTCATACACTCCCCTAGACACCCCCCTCCTCCATTTCTGCAGGTTTCTGTTTCCTTGCTTCTCTGGGGGTAGTTGTCTTTCTCAGATTCTTTGTGTGTGGCCTTTATTTTGGAGATAAAGAGATACTGTGGGCAATATCTCTGGCAAAATTTAATGTGGGGGTGCATGGGTGACTCATTGGGTTAAATCTCTGCCTTCGGCTCAGGTCATGATCCCAGGGTCTTGGAATCGAGCCCCGAATCAGGCTCTCTGCTCAGCAAGGAGCCTGCTTTCCTCTCTCTCTCTCTCTCTCTCTGCCTGCCTCGCTGCCTACTTGTGATCTCTGTCTGTCAAATGAATAAATAAAATCTTTTAAAATAAATTTAGGGATGCCTGGGTGGCTCAGTCAGTTAAGCATCTGCCTTCGGCTCGGGTCATGATCCCAAGGTCCTGGGATGGAGCTCCGCATCGCCAGGGAGCCTGTTTCTCCCTCTGCCTGCTGCTGCTCCCCCTGCTTGTGCTCTCTCTCTCTCTCTCTTTCTCTGACAAATAAATAAATAAATAAATAAAATCTTAAAAAAAAAAATTTAATGTGGACTCACCACCCCCCTCACCCCCGACCTCATTACAGCTCAGTATCCCTGCACTCCAGGGAGGGCTTGCAGGCAAGAATAGCCCGTTCAGATGCCTTCAAAGGCTCGCCCAGAAGTGCCATGACAGCCTCTGTCCCCCTTGCTGAGTCGAGGTTGGCAGTGAGACCTCTCTGCACACTCCCCAGTCATCGGAAGCTTCTCTCCTCACTTCCAGCACCTGCTGGTCGGTCCCAGCTCAGCGTTTGGCCTTTTCTCTCCTGACAAGGTGACAGTCTCTCTGGGATGACATTTCTACTTTGACAAAAAAGAATCCACCTTGGGCGCCTGGGTGGCTCAGTGGGTTGAGCCGCTGCCTTCGGCTCAGGTCATGATCTCAGGGTCCTGGGATCGAGTCCCGCATCGGGCTCTCTGCTCAGCGGGGAGCCTGCTTCCTCCTCTCTCTCTGCCTGCCTCTCTGCCTACTTGTGATCTCTCTCTGTCGAATAAATAAATAAAATCTTAAAAAAAAAAAAATCCATCTCCCTCGTGAATATTTGAAGCGACTGTCACTGAGTAGGATTCTTTTTTCTTTCTAAAGTGTTCTGTGAAAAAAAAATAATAATAAAATAAAAATAAAGTGTTCTGTGTTTTCTACATGTGCCTTGTCGTGTCCTCAAAATTGCAGCGGTCATTCTGAATAGATTCGGCAAACGGGGGCGATTTGTCTTCATGCAGAGTTTTCACAAAAACTCACACACTTTCACAAAATCCCCTTGTTTTCAGCATTCTTCATAGACCTGATGACAGAGTCGGCTCCTCTGTCGGTGGAACAGTGTCTGAACTGACCTGACTGCTGATCTAATGAAATGAACTCCCGTGACTTCTCACATTTTCCGCCCAACATTTTCCACATTCTCTCTGAAACCGAGATGCATTTTATGCAAATCTCTCATTTGACGAGTTTTCAAGAAGATTAGCGCCGCCTTGGGCTTCACTACCGAGACCGCTGGAAAACAAAGACGGATTTTCAAAGGCCAGGTGTGAATTATTGACAGTTGGCGATCTGGACACGCTTGACACTCCCCAGTGTTTGTTTTGAATTTTGATACGATCTACAAGAATAAATCAGAAAGTGGATTCTGAAAAGCTGATGCTAAGTATGTTTTTAAATATTTTCCCCTTTGATGGCTTTCCTAAAGACAGGCACACCCTTACCCTAGTTTCTTTTTTTTTTTTTTCAAGATTTTTAAAATTTATTTAACAGACAGGTCATAAGTAGGCAGAGAGGCAGGCAGAGAGAGAGGAGGAGGAGGCAGGCTCCCTGCTGAGCAGAGAGCCCGACTCAAGGCTCCATCCCAGGACCCTGGGATCATGACCTGAGCCGAAGGCAGAGGCCTTAAACCACTGAGCCACCCAGGCGCCCCCCTTACCCTACTTTCTATGGAGTCAGACCTTCCTGGGGCTGACTCCCATCACACAGCACTGTTAGGTAGCTGCTGATCACTTGTCATTTTCCAACATTTCAGTGTGTCTTAGGGTCTGCCAGTCTTTAACTTGAGCTCTCGTTGGCACGCGGGCGGAGAACAGCGACCTGCCAACACAACGCGCCCTCACTCAGCCTCGTCCCTGGGACTCCCTGAACACAGCCGTCCCCAGCCGCCACGCCCACAGGTATCAACGCTGGAACCTGCAGCAGAAAGGATGCCCCAACTGGTAACACCCAGATCCAGGACAGAAGAACCTAAATAACGTTACTCCTCTTCTAAACCCGAGAATCATGTAACTTGATAAGCACTACCTGGCTGGCCATTAATTTAAATAAGTTACCTATTTGCACTGAGGTATCACACCAAGGTGTTAAATTTAATCTCTAAAGGCTTATGCAGTTTGGACTATGAATGTTCTCATGGAAACAACTTCCTTCCCTTCTCATGTTAACGGACCCATTTAAGGACGGAGCCCGGACCACAGGGGAAGTCGAGGCAGAGACGGGATTTAAGCTGAGTGCCTGGGCACTCAGGCAACTTGCCCAGCTCACCGGAGATCTGAACGAAGCCTAAAGCCTTGGGCAGTAGAGCTTCAGACTTTCAGCGTGAGAGCCCAGGGTGTAAGTCTGTTCAAGACCATGTCTCCATTTCTTTTTCCTGTTCTAACAGATACTCCATAAAGATAGCCCTGTGCCTTCCTGAAACTCCCAGCCCATAGCAAGCTTAATGTTGGGATACTTTCTGCTGCGGCAGCAGAAAACCCGACTCAGGACAGCTTCAGTAAGCAGGGTCGTTATCCTCCTGCATCAGAATCCTAGAAGCAGGCTTCCTCCAAGTGGAGTCAAGTCAGCCACTCGTCATCAGCTATATCCACGCTCCGTTCTATCATCCCGCTCAGACATCCTCTGGCCAAGGTCGGCCATGTGGGAAGATCGCCTGAGTTGTAAGAGTCATACTCCAGGGAGGAAGAGACACCATTCCATCCCACCTCCTCCTCTGTCTCATGTCTCATTTTAGGAAAAAGTAACTCTTCCCTAGAAGCTATCATATCCCATCGAGTATAACCCAGACATACGACTGGTCCTAACCTGATCACAAGAGGAATGGGAACGTCATGGCGGGCTTAGAATCATGCTTCATAGTCCTGGCAGCATATTTTAATACCTGGGGCTAAACAAAAAACTTTGACAAATACCAATATCCAAGATATTCTGATTTAATTGGTCTGGGGAGCAAGCCTAGGGATGGGTGTTTTTTAAAGCTACCCCCAGTAACTCTAATGTGTGTCCGGAATTGGGAACCACTATCTTAGATGAATTAGGACTTATCCCTGAACCATACTGGGGGAAATGAAATCAAAGGGCAACCAGGAGGCTGAGAGGCAATGGCCAGTGGACAGGCAACTCACAGATGACCAAAAATATTTGTTGAATTTCTGAGAAGAAGATACATATGGCCAACAAGCACATGAAAAGATGCTCACCATCACGAGTCATCAGGAAAACGCACATCAAAACCACCACTGGATACCCCCTCATACCCATTAGGCTGGCTACTATCAAAGAAAAAAAGAAAGAAAGAAAGAAAGAAAAATCACAAGTATTGTTAGAACGGGGAGAAATTGGAACCCTTGGGCCCCGCTGGGGGGAATACAAAATGGCGGTACGGCAGTCCTTCAAAAAATTAAGATTAGAATTACCATATGACCCAGCAATGCCACATCTGGGTAGATGCCCTAAGGAACTGAAAACAAGGTCTTGAGGTATTTGTCCTTCAATGTACATAGCGGCATTATTCACAATAGCCAAAAGGTGGGAGCCACTCAAGTGTGCGTTGACAGACGAAAGGATGCACAAAATGTGGCGTACACATACCAGGAAATAGGACTCAGCCTTCATTCACATTGAAGGAAATTCTGACACTCGCTAGACATGCATGAGCCTTGAGGACTGTATGTGAATCAAATAAGCCAGGGGTTAAAAAAGCAAATCCTGGGACGCCTGGGTGGCTCAGGGGGTTAAGGCCTCTGCCTTGGGCTCGGGTCATAATCCCAGCGTCCTGGGATGGAGCCCTGCATCGGGGGCTCTCTGCTCAGCCTGGAGCTTACTTCCCTCTCTCTCTCTGCCTGCCTCTCTGCCCACTTGTGATCTCTGTCTGTCAAATAAAGAAAGAAAGAAAGAAAGAAAGAAAGAAAGAAAGAAAGAAAGAAAGGCAAATACTGCTAGGACTGCACTTGTGCGTCAAGTACTCACAGCAGCAAACCCCACAGAAACAGAGTGTAGAGCGGGGGCTGCCGGCCCGGAGGATGGGGGCACTGGGGTCACGAGGACAGGGTTCACTTCAGCGAGATGGAAAAAGTTTCAGTTGCGCAACAATGAAATACTTAACGCTTCCAAACTGCACACTCAAAAATGCTGGAGATGGTACATTGCATACTATGTGTACTTTTACTACAGTGAAAAAAGCATGTTTATTGAATGGATGCGGACCTGAGAAAGCCACTTGCTCTCCAGACCCGGGACTGGGGCTGCAGGACAGAGGTGGGGCGGTGGTGGGGGCGGGGGAGGTGGAGCCTGAAGGCAGCGATTGCATTTCTTTAAAGGGCAGTGAATTCCAAATTCCAAGATTTTCAAAAAGACAGGGAAGGGTGGGGAATGAGAATTGGGAGAGAAATTCCCAGAAGGGCCCACACCTGGTGGGCGATCAGCCTGTCTGGGAGCCCCCGCCAGGTGTTCTCTGGCAGAAGTCCCTGCGGAGCCCCGGGGAGGCAGAGGCAGCCCAGGGATGTGTTACTGCCGGCCTCTGCGCGGGATTTTGCAAGAAGCAGGCGGAGCACATGTCTCCGCCTCTCTCCCGTTTCCATTTTAATGAAGCTGCAGGGACTGGAAAACCCCAGACCACGGGTAGCAAAGTCTTTGATGGTCGGTTGGGGAATATGGACCGATAGGAATGCTCACGTTGGAATGGGTCTGCTGTAGAGGGAATTTATAACCCTTCCAGAATTTATAGCCCATTCGTCAAAGCGCTGCCTTGGTGTAAGCTAAAAGCCCTCCAGCCTCACGGGTTCCTAGCACTGCATCCTGGCTTTCCAGAAAGGCCACATGCTCTGTTTCTCCACTCCCCAAGGGTCCGGGCAGCACACTCCATAGCCTGGTGAGGCTTTCCCCATCTCTCCCCATCACCTCACCGCCTCTTCAGCTTACTGTCTTTCTCACAACGCCCCCCCCCCCGACAGAGTATATAATTAAATATCTGGCATGCTGGCTAATGGAACATAATAAAAAAATTTTTTTAATTAAAAATAATTGGGGGGGCACCTGGGTGTCATAGTCAATAAGACGTTTGCCTCCAGCTCCTGTCTTGATCTCAGTGTCCTGGGATCGAGCACCCCCCCCACACCTGTCATAGCTCCCCTCAGCAGGGAGCCTACTTCTCTCTCTCTCTCTCTCTGCAGCTCCCCCTGCTTGTTTTCCCTCTTTCTGTCAAATAAATAAAATATTTTTTAAAAATTAAAAAAAATATTCAGCTTAAGGGGGAGTTTCTTCAGATTGTTACAGATGAAAGGCAAGTAGTAGTAGTCTTGGTGATAAGATTAAAAAAAAAAAAAAAAGACTGCAGTTTCCAGATCATGTTTCCAGAATTGTGGGCAATAGTCCAGTTGACTCAGAATTACCTGGGCCAACTGTGAGAAATCAAACTTCACGGAACCCACACCCCCGGCACCAGATCTCTGGGGTTGGGCCAGGAAACTGCCTTTGAACAAGGGTCTTGAGTGATTCTTCAGCCACCGAGGATGAAAAATAATCTTCCTTCTGAAGAGGGAGCTTGCCATAGTTCACCTGCAGAGCGGATGATCTTATGCCAAATAAGGTCTTTTGGAGGCAAAGGCGGGAGCTTATTGATAAATGATCTCCTTTAGGGTGCCTGGGTGGCTCAGTTGGTTGAGCAGCTGCCTTTGGTTTAGGTCATGATCCCGGAGTCCCAGGATCGAGTCCTGCATCGGGCTCCCAGCTCCATGGCAAGTCTGCTTCTCCCTCTAACCTTCTCCTCACTCGTGCTGTCTCTCACTGTCTCTCTCTCAAATAAATAAATAAAATCTTAAAAAAAAAAAAAAAGATCTCCTTTGAGTAACTTGTATATAAGTTATGTCGTTTAAACTTCTGAACAATTTTATAAAATTGGGTATGTCAGAATCGCGACTTTGAAGTTGATCAGTGCGAGACGGAGAGAGGTTAGGTGACTTCTCCAAGAACGCCAAGAAAACTAGCACTTCAATCCAGTTCTAAGTGAAAGTCCACCCATGCGTCCAATCCCAGAATCTGTCCCCTTTATTGTATGAGTGGAGCCTAGAGGATGATAGCTGGTGAAGGTCAAGTACTGACCTTCAGGCCTTGCAGTCATTTCAGTCCATTACCCCCAGACATATCCGTAATGCAAGCCCTTCACTCACTCCACAGGCGAGGCAAGGACCCTCGTGGCCCCTGCGTCTTCCCTCATTTAAAAGAGAAGCAAAGGGGCACCTGAGTGGCTCAGTGGGTTAAAGCCTCTGCCTTCGGCTCAGGTCATGATCTCAGGGTCCTGGGATCGAGCCCCGCATCAGGCTCTCTGCTCAGCAGGGAGCCTGCTTCCTCCTCTCTCTGCCTACTTGTGATCTCTCTCTCTCTCTGTCAAATAAATAAATAAAAAATCTTTAAAAAATAAATAAAATAAAATAGAAGCAAAGGACTCCTTCTGGGGTGTGACACATGACAAAAGGGAGTGGCACGCCCTCAAAGAAGGAAGGAGAGAGCCAAGTCCCCAGGGTGTGGTCTGATCGCTAACGTTCTTTTCCGCTCACAGTCCAGGCTTTGACCCGCTGCTGTTTTCATTCACCAGGAAGGGTTCGACTTTCTGAGCTCCTTGAGAAGACCAAGCCTCTTCCCTTACCTCCTCCACCCTGGCCAGGCTCACTCAGGTGGCCATGATTTGGGGGCGGGGATCCTGTGTTCTCTCGGTCTTTCCACAGAGGTTTAGGAAGACGCCCCAACCGTGTCCCAAAGTTAAAGGTGAATAAGGCATCACACACCTGCTCCCAAGGAGCTTATAATCCAGTGAGGGAAGCCGATCCCCAGACAGTCTGTTTTTGTAGTCAGACACAGGGACAATGAGTTTGGGGACCACGTCGGAGCGATGATTAATCATAGCCGCCCAGCCCAGGACTGGGCAGCTGGAGAGGGCGGGGAAGGCTTCCTGGAGGAAACCGTGTCTCCACGGAGGTTTAGGGGGTAGTGAGTGGAGTGGCCAGAGGAAGGGGACAGGTACAGGGGACGCATGAGCAGAAACAACATCGCGTTCAGACCAAAAGAATAAAACTGCACCTACCCTCAAGTCCCCGCCGAGCATTTCCACCTGGCAGGATCAGCCTGCTATTTCTCAGCAGATTTTCCCAAAGACACTACCTCCCCAAAGGTCTTTTGGCTATAGCGCCTGGGGCTTTTCCTGACCCCGTATTTACTCTAAAATTAGCTGGAAGGTCTACCTTTCCCTCCCATGCCAAAAATCTCTTGTCTTTCCCCCCCACCTAGTTTCCCCTGCTTTCCTCTGCTTTCGATAATTTCTTAATATTTAGACATTCTGTGGGAGGATATTTTTTTGTCAGAATGACTGAAACTGTCTGTCTTCTTTGACTCGTGAGCAGTGAGAACAAAGGACTAAATTTATACGTTGATGTTCCGTCTGGAAACTGGAAAGGTTTCTTGAATGGGTGTCTTCCCGCTCTGAAGGGGGGGATCCCCTTTCAGGCTTCAACTGCCTCCCCTCTGTCCTCAAGCTGTCCTTCCTCCCAATTAAGCTCTTCCCAGTTTATCCCTTACCTCAGGAGGGCCGGGCTGTAATGTGCACCGGGTGTTATACACGACCATTGACTCATGGAACACCACATCAGAAACTAATGATATACTGTATAGTGACTAACTTAACACAATTTTAAAAAGGTGGGGGGGCACCTGGGTGGCTCAGTGGGTTAAAGCCTCCGCCTTCGGCTCAGGTCATGATCCCAGGTGGGCTCCCTGCTCAGCGGGGAGCCTGCTTCTCTCTCCTTCTGCTGCTCCCCCTGCTGGTGTTCCCCACCCCGCAAAATAAACAAATAAAATCTTTTTTTTTTTTTTTTTAATTTATTTGACAGACAGAGACCACAAGTAGGCAGAGAGGCAGAGAGAGTAGGGGAAGCAGGTTCCCTGCTGAGCAGAGAGCCTGATGTGGGGCTCGATCCCAGGACCCTGAGATCATGACCTGAGCCAAAGGCAGAGGCTTAACCCACTGAACCACCCAGGCGCCCCTATAAATAAAATCTTTTTAAAAGGGGAAGTATTTTCAGCACTTTGGAGACAGTCTGAGACGCTGATCCACTACCTCGCCGGTGGCGGTGGTCTCAGAGAAATAATCCCACCACTGCTCATTTCTCTGCTTTTGGAGTTTGTGAGCAGTGAGGGGCAGAACCTGGTCTGTGCAGGACCCCCAGAGTCAGGCGCTCTTGGCCCCTGGGAGCCCCGGCTGCAAGGCCCCCTCCAGCACTGTGGCTTGAACAACCTCCAGCACATGAGAACGATTCTCTCTTTTGGCTTCAGTCTGAATGTTAAGCTACGCGTTTTGTCTTTCAGAGCAGGCCGGGCTCCACAGAAACACTGTCCCACACTTCTTGTAATCGCTTCATCATGAGAATGGACTTTTATGGATCGAGAGTCTATATTAATACAAATATGATGAGAACCAGAAGAATCTGAACCAAGTGACTATTCCCACATGAAACGCCTCCACACATTTAGGAATTGATTGAAAAAGCTGAGAAAAGTGATAAGAAGCTATGGAAATTTTTCTGCAGGGAAATAAGCCTCTGGAATTACAGTAATGAACATAGGCCTAGTGGAACACTAATGAAAACACATTAGGAGATAAGAAGCTTTCTTTTGCATTTTAAGGAATAATCACTATCCAAGCTTTGTGGTAACAAGTGGAAATTGCTTTACACAAAATCAAGAGTAACACCTTGCCAAGCAGTAAAACTCAGTCTCTCTGAATTCTCGAAGTGCATTTATTTTTTTTTTAAGATTTTTATTTATTTATTTGACAGAGAGAGAGATCACAAGTAGGCAGAGAGACAGATGGGGGAGGGGGTGTGGGAAGCAGGCTCCCCACTGAGCAGAGAACCTGATGGGGGGCTCCACCCCAGGACCCTGGGATCATGACCTGCGCTGAAGGCAGAGGCTCAACCCACTGAGCCACACAGGTGCCCTCGATTGTGCATTTATAACAGAATGATGACCTGTAATCCCAAAGGCCATGCATAGTACAGTAAGAATCGAGTACCCTGATCCTAAATGGAAGTGTTGGACCACTGTCTTTGGTTGGGTTCAGGAATGACTACAAAATTTGTGGGGTCCGGTCAAAAGTGGAAATTTGTTAAAAATTATTCATAATTTCAAGATGGCAGGACGCCTGGGTGGCTCAGTCGGTTAAGCATCTGCCTTCAGCTCAGGTCATGATCCTGGGGTCCTGGGATCGAGTTCTGCATCCAGCTCCTTGCTCAGTGGGGAGCCTGTCCCTCCCCCTGCTTGTGCCTGTTATGGCTCTCACTACCCCAATAAATAAATAAAATCTTAAAAAAAAAAGAAAAAGGTTTCAAGATGACAACAGCTGATTAATCCATATACAAGGTCCCACACAGCCGGCCCCAGCTGGGCTCTTCCTGTTGTACAACCTGAGGATATAGTTTATTGGGGAGTTAATTCCAGGAAGTGTCAGTAGGGATGAGGAAGTGACCCAGAGAAGAGTAGGAAGTCAGTTTAGGGTGCATTAGTAAGCAGGGTACTACTGTACCCAGTTGCTGGAGAAGTCTCCCACCGGAAACTTCCAGGACATAGTGTAGAGTATGACTTTGAGATGCCCCATCCAAGGAAGCCAAGTTAATGAATCACCAACTCCCATTTCTTGATAGTTGGTGGTTACTCTAGAGGGTGTTACCTTCCAGGAACACTGGCTTTCCCCACGCCCAGGCTGGTCATGTTCCTCCAGGAAGAAACAGGCACTTACCATAGGGCAATGGATGTACAAACATGAGGGCCAAAGGCAGGGCCCCAAAAGCGTCTGCTATAACCCCCTCTGTCGGGTAGGTCAAGACTCAGAAATTGGAATCCGTCCACCCCAGTTAGAAAAGAGTCATGGTAGAAGGCAGTGAAAGATATTTGTGAGAATTTTTCAGTGAAGAGTAAATTTTCAGTACCTTCTCCAAAGGAGAAGTTCAGTGCGTTCTCTTCTTTACCTTAAACTAAGTAAGAACAGGAGTTCAAGAAAAGCACTTAAAGGATGGGACATATTTTCCTAGAGCTGGAGATTCAGGACCTGGTCTGGGAAATATACCTGAGAAAACTGAAGACGAGTCCGGCTGATGGTGACAGAGCCAACAGGAGAGCATTGCACAGTAGTGAGTTGCACCTCAAACCATCACGCCGTAAAGATGCCTGCTTCCTAGGGATGACGTGGGGACCTAAAGAAGGGAGTCGGCCTGAGCTTGCAGTAATGCATCTCACCGAGAGGTCTCTCGGAAAGGCAGAGAGCCTCTGATAGAAAGTGGGGGTGGGGGGCTTCCAGAAGCCCAGGGGCTGAGCTAGGAGACATAAGGGGCCAGCTGGAGGCCAGGAGTTGCCTGTGTGGGAGCCAGCTTCAAAGACAGTCCCAAAGATCCCTGCCTCCTGGTATGCACACGCTTGTGTAGTGTCCTCCCATATCACATCAGGGTTGGTCTACGTGATTGCTAAGGACTGAACTGTGTCTCCCCAAAGTTCATATTTTGAAGTCCTAACCCCCCAAAAGGTGGTATTTGAACATGAAGTCTACGGTTTAGAGGAAGTCATGAGGGTGGTGTCCTCGTGACGGGGTTAGAACCTTATAAGAAGAGATACAAGAGGGCCCCCTGTCTCTCTCTCTCCACCATGAGAGGACACAGGGAGAAGGCAGCCATCTGTAAGTCAGGAAGAGAGCTCCTACCAGAAACTGGCCACGCTGTCACCCTGGTCTAGGACTTCCCAGCCTCCAGACAGTGAGAGATAAGTTTCTGTCATTCTAGCCACTTGGTCAAGGCATCTTGTTATAGCAGCCTGGGCTGACAAGACAGTGGCCAATAGAAGTGATGGTGTGTGACTTCCAAGACCAGGTTATAAAGGACTCGTGGCTCCCTTCTTGTTCTCTTGACTCACTCTAGGGAAAGGAACCATACAGAGAGGTCTGTGTGTTGAAGAACAAAGGCCACCTGCCAAAAACCAGAACTAACTTACCAGGCACATCAACGCCAGGCACAACTTGTCCAGCCACTGAAGGCCATGACCTTTTCCACGGATCTCCTCTCCCCCGGGTCTGTCACTGTTGGCGGTGGGGAGAAAGGAGACAAGGATGGACACTGGTCCAGAAACATCATCTCTTTTCAAGGGGAGTGAGTGAGTGAGGCGAACAGAGGAGTCCCAACCATGCCCCCTCACTTCCCACCCTGGACCACCAGGCTTAAGGAGGTCTGGTCTCCGTGAAGAATGGGAGAAGTTTAAACATCTGATAATTTTACAGTTTTGATATGATGCTGTAGTAAACCAGACTTACGTGATCAGACTGGATCAGATCCTAAGCCAGTGATCTGAGGACTTCTTTTACTCCAACAAAGAAGTTCTATGGTTTGCTACATATTTACGGATGGGGAAGGACAGTTCTCCAGGCAACTTTTAATGGAGCAGAATTTGAAAATGGAGTAATTAAAGTTGCTTTCTGCTTACATACACCCAATAAAAGGGTCACCCATTTATTTATTCACTGTACGCCTATAATATGCTGGCCCCAGGGTGGCAGTGAATAGGACACAGTTCCTGCCTTCAAGGAGTTTACTTTTCTTTTCTGTTTTTTTAAAAGATTTTATTTATTTATTTGACAGACAGAGATCACAAGTAGGCAGAGAGGCAGGCAGAGAGAGAGGGGGGGGGGGGAAGCAGGCTTCCTGCGGAGCAGAGAGCCCGATGCGGGGCTCGATCCCAGGACCCTGAGATCATGACCCGAGCCGAAGGCAGCAGCCCAAACCACTGAGCCACCCAGGCGCCCCAAGGAGTTTATAGTCTAGAGAAAAATGCAGACCGGAAGACAGGTGATTGCAGCTCACAGGGGTAAGTGTCACCTGACCACAGGGTGGTCGTAACACAAAGGAGAGGTCCCTAATTTAGTTAGCATGGGGCAAGGTGAGACCTGAGGAATAGGTAAGAGGTTTCCAAATAATGAGGAAGAGGGAAGAGTGTGCTCCAAACCAGGCAAATGTACCCATGCCCCTGGGTGTGGGCGAGAGACAGAGAGGAAAACACACAAGCGCTTGCAAGTGGCTGAAACAGAGAAATGTGGCTAGAGCTCAGGGAACAATGTTGGAGAGGACCCAAAAAATGAGGCTTAGGAGGTAATTAGGGCCAGACATGTGGCCAGGGGATGGGAGTAGAACAAGGGGAGCCTGGAAATGTTCAATCAGGGATTTAATATCAAATCTTAGATTATCCCCTAGAACTTGAATTTCCAGCAACATATCTTGCATAAACATATGATGTTTGGGGAGATGAAATTTCTAATTCAAAGCTTTGCAAGCCTCAGCAGGTTGGAGTGGACATCCAGGATATGGTGACACAGGGCTTTCACCAGAGAACAATCCGTCAAGGTGGGGGAGGTATAGGACAAAAATCAGAGGTATTTCAGGGAACCAGAGGGAGGCTGGCAGGAAGACGTCAGAGGCTGGGTGGGACAAGCAGATACCTCAGTGGGGCTAGGACAAGAACCAAGGAGGGTATCAAAAATCCTTTGCCCCAGTCCCCCAGGACTGTAAACTAGATTCTCCAGCAGCTGTTAGTCACCCAGTTACTGCCATTCCTGGGTAGAGCGCTCTAGATAAGTGTTCCAAGTCTCCTTGGAATGAAGAAAAGTGTTCTGCAATAAAAGAAGCGTCAAGAAATGTTGTACACCACGGTCTCTTTTTAGAGAAACACTACCGGCATGCTTTCATATATTAAAGGCTCTGAGAAGTCCTGCAGTGAATTGTTAAACTTAGTATTTTTCAAACTCTTTGACCACGGAACCCTCTTCTCCTTCAGAATGCCTATTCAGAGCCTGTGGATGTCATCCTTTCTGGAAACACCATAGAAAACACAGATGTGGGCTTTGCACTAGGTGAAGAGAGGCCAGGTCCTCCTGTAACTGGAATTCTTCTCATTCATGGAGATAAATCCCTCAGCTGCTGTTGGAACTGGTGTTCCCTGTGTCCTCTGATGGCCTGTGCAGTGTGGCAGGAGTCATTTCTACTTAGGAGGAAGACATCTAGGATCTTCTCTGGGAAACTCTTATCTTTGGGATCCTTGAATCCTCTGTGGCCAAAGGCAGGTTCCTGGCGGCAGGACCCACCCTTCCTTCTTTTCATAAACACTCGTAGTCATTTTGTTGTAAGAGCTGGACTTGGCAGAGTATAAGCATAAAATAACTTCATTCTTTCTTCCCCTGTCCCTTCAAACCGCTCCATGGTCTAATTTTTCCTTGCCCGAGGACAGAATCACGGGCATCCCCTATGGCTTTCCCAGTCATTTTTAGAGAGTAAATGAAAAGCCCCTTGTTTGGGCCTTAAAAAGTAAATCTGTTTGATAATCATATAATTCTCGAGTCCAGTATAAAAATCAGAACTTTCTATTTTATCCAATTAAGACTTCTTTCTTTCTCGAATTTGGGCTTGGCCCGAGCCAGGAGGCAGGACAGAGGGCAGAGTCCGTTTTTCTTTTCTTTCTTTCCCCCTCCTCCTGCTCCTCTGCTTGCGAGCTACCCTGTGTAGCCCCACCAGGCTACAGCCTGGGAGAGGGTTTAGGAAGAGGGTTTTGGGACAAGGACACAACAGGGCTCAGTTGGCCAGCGGTGACCCTGCTGCTGGTCCCTCTGGATGGCCAATGTTTTCTCCCATAGCGAGTTTTGCAGATGCCTCAGAGATGTGCCTAACAGCTCCCCAATGGAGACGATGCATTCCCCCCACCCCGCTCGGGGTTGCTCATCATCTCTGGGCCTCCAGTGTCCACTCCTTCTGCCCCTCCAGGCAGGCCTCTTGGGAAGAATTATGGTTTTGTTTTGTTTTGTTTTTGTTTTTATCAGAGAGAGAGAGGGGGGGAGAGAGCGAGCACAGGCAGACAGAGAGGCAGGCAGAGGCAGAGGGAGAAGCAGGCTCCCCGCTGAGCAAGGAGCCCGACGTGGGACTCGATCCCAGGACGCTGGGATCATGACCTGAGCCGAAGGCAGGCGTCCCGGCAAGAATTATGTTTAAGCAAATCCTAGGCTAGCGACCTTCCAATCCAGCCCATACCAGACTGCCGTGGAGACACAGCTGACCCACAATGCACCCTGCCTTCACTCCACTCCAAGAGAGCAGAAGATCCGGCTGCATCCTCTCATCTCTAGACGTCCCTTGGCAAGAGTCAGACGTGAGTCCCCAGACCGGAAGCTTTGCGTGTGGTTCTCTTCAAACTCTCCTTCTTTGACTCGAAGCCCACTTCTTCCTGTCTGTGGGGTTTGGATGCCTAGTGTATTGAAAATTCTCACCAAAGAACATCTCCTTCCAGCGTAGATCATTCAAATTCAGTCTTGAAGACACAAGTGCAGGTAATTGGCTAATGCTGGCAAAACTGGTCTCCAATTCTCTCAACACGTCATGCCTGGGAGGGCCATGCCCAGCAAGGGGAGAGCCTCCTTTATCATCTGGGGGACACTTGGCACTATGGTATTGTCCTCTGTTTGGGGGAGCCTGGCTGAAACCAAGCCAGTGAGAGTCTCATTTTAACATCCTGGTGTTTATAATTTTCTTCCTCTGGAAATTTTAGTCTGAAATGTGACAGTTTGCAGTATCACGAGGCATTGACAATATGCAGGATTCTATACAGATCCCAGTACCCCTAGCTTAAGGTTTAACCTTTAGAAAACTCGTGTTTCCTGGGGCGCCTGGGTGGCTCAGTGGGTTAAACCCTCTGCCTTCAGCTCAGGTCACAATCCCAGAGTGCTGGGATTGAGCCCCTTATCGGGCTCACCGCTCAGCAGGGAGCCTGCTTCCTCCTCTCTCTCTCTCTCTGCCTACCTGTGATCTCTGTCTGCCAAACAAATAAAGTCTTAAAACAAACAAACAAACAACAACAACAACAACTCATATTTCCTAAAAATAAGAAAACTCCTATTTCCTCATCTGAAACTGTAATCTCTCCCAATTCCACATTATTGTCCTGCCCTCCTTGCTATTAATAAACCCTTGTTAGTAATGAGGATATTACTTGGTTTTAAACATATATCTTTTCATTCTGATGAATGGAATGGGGTAAGGCTGTGTAATTCTAGAGCCATTTGGTTACCTGCACCTCTCTCCTTATATACATAAATAACTAAAAGATGAGGTAGGGTATGATACATACTAGGATCAAAGTAGTACAGAAGTTTGGGAAGGAAAAGATTGAACTTGACCTAAAAAGTTTTCCTGGAAAAAGGGAGATTCACCCAAACTCTGTGACTTTGAGCAAGTTGCTGAACTTCTTTAAACTTGGGGGTTTGATAAATGGCTAAAATGGACAAGGACACTCCAGGAATAAGAACCAGCTTGAGGGCGCCCGGGTGGCTCAGTGGGTTCAGCCTCTGCGTTCAGCCCGGGTCATGGCCTCAGGGTCCAGGGATCAAGTCCTACATCAGGCTCTCTGTTCAGCAGGGAGCCTGCTTCCCCCTCCCTCTCTGCCTCTCTGCTTGTGATCTCTGTCTGTCAAATAAATAAATAAAAATCTTTTTTTTTTTTTAAAGATTTTATTTATTTATTTGACAAAGAGAGATCACAAGCAGACAGAGGCAGGCAGAGAGAGAGAGAGGGAAGCAGGCTCCTGCTGAGCAGAGAGCCCAATGCGGGCCTCGATCTCAGGACCCTGGGATCATGACCTGAGCCGAAGGCAGCAGCTTAACCCACTGAGCCACCCGGGCGCCCAATAAATAAAAATCTTAAAAAAAAAAAAAAAAAAAAAGAACCAGCTTGAGCAAAGAACATAGATGACAATGACAAGTGCCAGTAGAGTGTGCACAGAAATATATGGGCCGAGGGGCAATGTAATGGGAGATGGTTTTGCAAAGGTATTTCGGGGCTGTGTTTCGGAAGATTTTAATTACCAGTCTCATGAGCTGATATTTGAGTCCACAGGAAATAGAAAGCCACGGAATCCTCTTGGCAAGGAGGGGACATGCTATGACTGCTGTCCCCCGAAATGTGTGACACCTTCATCGTCTCTGGGTTCCTTGGATGTGTGCCAGAGTTAGAAGCTTTGCCTTCACGTGGTTCCTCTTAGCCTGTAATGATTCTCTCTTCTGGGCTGAAGGAGCAGCGTGAGATGATGGAGGGGCCGTCATTCTGGACCATCCGAAGGTCAGCGGATTCCTAAATGCAACATTAAATGGGAGTAGAGAGTCTGCAAGACTGTAAAAGTGAGCTGGGACGGTAGGTTACAGCGATGGCAGGAGGGCTGGAATGAATGTCCAGCTCCGAGGCGCGTAGACTCTCCCACCGGCCATGGGCACCCCCTGCCGAGTGCCAAGGGGGGGCAGTGACATCACAAGTGAACTTGTGAGTAGAGGAATCAGATGCAGCCATCTGAAAATTAGTTTCTGTTTGTGCCTCCCCACAGCCACCTCATCATTTCCAGAGTTGGGTTTTTTTGGCTTTGTTTTTAAATCCCTGGAGTTCTGACAAGGCTACAACAGTAATTCAGATGAATTCCAACGCCATACTTCCCCAACTAATTTCAAACAGATCAAACTTCTAGGCCCTCTACGCCTCATCCCATCCAAAAATACTACCCCAGCTCCCACCCTTTGAACAATTTATAAATCTTGGGATAAGAGGTTTGGGTGTATTCTAAGAAACCCGCTTTTATTTTTCTTTTGAAGGGCAAAGCATTCAGTGACTCCTAGAAACACACGAGCCTTGCGTTGCCTTTGTGGCTGATGGAGAGAAGTAGGTTAAAGTAACTGAGCTTTTAATTTGAGCTAATGCAAGCACTTTGAGTCATTGTTAGCCAGGGATTGGCCCTCCTTAGGAGAATTATTGAGCACAAACACAAAGAAGGCATCTTGGAAATTCAGAGGGTCCACACAGGCTACCAGTGGGAAGTGGAGTGTGGGAAGCTGTGCAGTTACTGTGGTCCCAGGGCCATCATCCAGAGAGTGTAGGTCTGAACTGTGGAGCTGTATTTGAGTCCAATACTGGCAATTGGCGACTGGTTCCCATCCTCCACTCAATAATATTTCATTCATCTTTCAGTAAGGCAACCTCCCATTTCACATAATTCAAGTTTTTGTTTTTGAGTCTCAGAGCATGGCTAATGAGATAACCACATATTAGCAGTTTCAAGTGGATTCTAAAGATTGACTGAACAATGCCTCTGATTTGGGATTTTCAACAACGTAAAAGAATCCATAACAGCCCGCAGTCCTACTGAGTCTCTCTCTGCAATGGATTTGTCAACAGAAGCACAGCACACCCTCACAAGCCTCAAACACCTGGAGGACTAGACATGGATGTTGGTGTTTTCTCAAGAACTAGCCCCTCAGAGCCTGCTCTGCTTAGCCTGGCTCTTGACATCTGCCATAAGGATGAGCCAACATTTCCTCACTTGGTAACTAGTTGATGCTCTAAGGGATGAGATCATTGGGGCAGGCCAGGATTTTGGTGAACCAAGATGTATGTTTTTGTGACCCGAGTGAAAGAGAGAAAAAAAGAAAGGAAAAGAGAAGATGGTGTGTTGTTTAGAAATGCATTTTTTATATACATAAGCACCCATTTATAGGACTTGTCTAGAACAGGAAGAGCTACAGAGACAGAGAACAGATCAAAGGTTGCCTGAGATTGCAGACAGGGATTGACTGCAAATAGACACAAGGGAATTTGGGGGGTTATGCAACAGTTCTAAAACTAGACTGTTGTAAAGGTTGCACAATAGTATGAATTTACTAAAACTGATCACACTGTACACTCAAAGAGGTAAATTTTTAAAAACTGCACTTATAATAGCATTAGAAAGAATTAAATGCTTAGGAAAAAATTTAACCAAGGAGGTATGTAAGACTTGTACTCTGGACACTACAGAACGTTGGTCAAAGAAATGAAAGAATGCATTAAAAAAAAAAAAATAGAAAGACATCCTATGTTCATGGACCAGAAGACTTAATGTTGTTAGGATGTCAATACCCTCCAAATCTACAGAATCCATGCAATCTCTATCAAAATGTCAATGCCTTTTTTTTTGGTAGAAATTGAAAGGCCAATCTTCAAATTCATATAGAAGTGCAGGAGGTCTCAGCCAAAAAGTATTGTGAAAGAACAAAGTTAGAGGACTCATAATTTTTATTTCAAAACTCACCACAGAGCTACAGTATTTGAAGCAGTAGGGGTAGAAGCATAAGGACAGGCACATCAACCAGTGGGATAAAAACTGAGAATCCAGAATAAATCCATGCATCTATGGCTAATTGATTTTTGACAAGGATGCCAAGACCATTCAATAGGGAAAGAATAGTCTCTTCAACAAATGATACTGAAACAACTAATTGTCCATGTGCAAAAAAATAGAGCTGGATTCCCTCCTATCTGCTACCATCTACAAAAAATTAACTCAAAATGGAGGAATGTCCTAAATATAAGAGCAAAAACTATAAAACTCTTCAAATAAAACACAGGCATAAATCACTATGACCTCAGATTTGCCAGTGGCTTCTTCGATCAGACACCAAAAACATAAACCACAAAAGAAAAAATAGATAAATAGGACTTCACCAAAATTAAAAGCTTGTTTGCATGAAAAGACACCAACCACAAAACACCCTATTAAAAGATAGGCAAAGGACTTGAATAGGCATTTCTCCAAAGAAGATAAGTGGCTAATAAACACATGAAAATATAAATTCAACATTACTAGCCATTAAGGAGCTGCAAAGCCAAATTACGATGAGATAACACTTCACACCCACTAGGAGGGTGAAGAAGATGATGATGGTGGTGGTAGCATGTTGACAAAATCACAAGCATTGGTGGGGAAGTGGAGAAATTGGGTCTCCCGTACACTGCTAGTGAGAATATAAAATTGAGCAGCTGCTGTGGAAAACCATTTGGTGGTTCTTCAAAATCTTAAACACAGGGGCGCCTGGGTGGCTCAGTGGGTTAAGCCACTGCCTTCGGCTCAGGTCATGATCTCAGGGTCCTGGGATCGAGTCCCGCATCGGGCTCTCTGCTCAGCAGGGAGCCTGCTTCCCTCTCTCTCTCTCTCTCTGCCTGCCTCTCCATCTACTTGTGATTTCTCTCTGTCAAATAAATAAATAAAATCTTAAAAAAAAAAAATCTTAAACACAGCATTACCATAAGACCCAGTAATTTTAGTCCTAGATATATGCCCCCCAAAAATTGAAAGCAGGGACTCAAACTTCCATGCCAATGTTTGTTGCAGCACTATTCACAATAACCAAAAGAAGTAAACAACTTAAATGTCTAACAGATGAACAGATAAACAAATGTGGCCTACACCTACAACAAAATATACTCAACCATATAAAAGAAATAATACCACATGAATATATGCTGAAAGCATTATGTTACATGAAATAAGCCAGGCACAAAATGACAAACATTGTAAGATTCCATTTATATGAAATATCTAGATTAGACAAATTCATCAAGGCAGAAGATAGAATGGTTGTTGACAGGGACTGGGGATAGGGAGAAATGCAAAGTCATTGTTTAATGGGTACAGATATTCTGTAATGAAAGAGTTTTGGAATAGTTGGTGGTAATGGTGGTACAACATTTTACATGAAATTAATGCTACAGAATTATACACTTCACAGTTGAAATGGCAAATTTTGTGTTAGGTGTATTTCACCACAATTTAAAAAAGTAAGAATAACCAGGTCACCCAAGTGCAGTTAAGAAATTCTGATTTCAAGAAAAGTTACAACACATGCTGTTTGCAAAGACTCTACCACACTTGAGCAACCCCAATCCTGTTTGGTATAAAATTTGCCGTACGTGAGCACTCATTAAATATTGACTAACCCTTAGAAGATGGAATGATAGCAAAAACAATTATGAGGGGGAATAGCCCTGAACTGTAAGGATCATTTTAAGGTGTCCCAGGTAGCATTAATGGAGAGCAATCTTCCAAGCAATAAAATATGTTTGTTGAGTGAGAGAAAAGACTTCTCTCTGTTGAAACAACTGCCAGCCTGGTACACTGCCAAACCTCCAGAAATTATGAAGATGGAAGATAGAATTTTCTGTGGACATGAATGATGAAAGCTGTAAATAAAGGGCAGCAATTAAAGCATTTTCTCTAAGTGTTAAACCAAAATATGCCCTACAACAGCCAATAATTTTCAGATGTCAGCCAACAAACGACACAGTCACCAAATTTCTGCTAGAGTTTATTTTTCACTCACTTTCTTGCCAACCCAAGCTTTTTAGACTTTGTGTCTGCCATGCAGACTGGAGTTGGCCGTTTCCCTGCTGGTGATGGAATTCAGTGTGAGACTCCAAAGGACTGGCCTCTGGCTTTCTTCATGTCAATCACACTGGACGTACTACTGACCTGAAGGTCATCTGCTCTACTTAGATGGGCCACTGATAAGAAGAATCATACTTGGGGGCACCTGGCTGGCTCAGTCATTAAGCATCTGCCTTCAGCTCAGGTGTCATAAACCCTGGGTCCTGGAATCAAGTCCCACGTTGAGCTCCCTGCTCAGTGGAGAGCCTGCTGCTCCTTTTCCTCCCTGCTCATGCTTCTTTCACTATCTGTCTCTCAAATAAATAAATAAAATCTTTAAAAAGAAAAAAAGAATCTTCCTCATTTCTTGGTGCATACTCATTTCCTTGTTATAGTATCTCTTGTATTGCTTTATGAAGGATTAGGGATGGCCCAAGAAATGAGATTGCTTTCATAATTAAAGCATATTTTTCCTTTTTAAAAAAAATTAATTACCCTTTTCTGGTTGGATTTATGGGGTCAGGCCAGAGCAGGAGAATCACTGGTCATTCTGAGCGGCTTTCCTGGTTATAGCTCCTATTCAAGTAACCTCCCACATGAGAAGCTTATGCCAAAACAGAACTAAATGGCTGTTATGGGCTGAAATATGCACCCCCGTTCATATGTTGAAGTTTTAACCCCCAGGACTTGTTTGATGAATATGTCAAAACTTTTGACATGCAGCTAAGACCACAATGAGAGGGAAATTTATAGCCTTAAGTATATGTATTAGGCAAGAAGAAAGCCTAAAAGCAAATGATCAAACAAGAACCTAGAGAAAAGGAGAGCAAATTAAATCCAAAGAAATGAGAAGGAAATAAATAATATGGATGAGAGCAGAAGTTAAGGAAAAAGATGAGACAAGGGGCTCCTGGGTGGCTCAGTGACTTAAGCATCTGCCTTTGGCTCTGGTCATGATCCTGGTGTCCTGGGATCGGCCCCGAGTCCAGATCTCCATTCAGTGAGTGAGCAACCGGCTTCTCCCTCTGTCCCTCCTTCCCCCCAACCCACTCATGCTCTCTCTCTTTCTCTCTCTCTCTTTCAATATATATATATATATATACGTATATATATATATATACGTATATATATATATATCTTCTCTCACCTTAAAAATATATATATACATACATGTATATATATGTATACATATATGTACACATATATGTATGTATATATATATATATATATATATATTTTTTTTTTTTTTTTAAGGTGAGAGAAGATCTAAAAGGCATAAAGACTGGAAGGGAAGAAGTAAAACTGTCCTAATCACGGGTGACATAATTGTATACATAAAATTTCAAAAAAACCCACAGATAAACCATTAGAATTAGTAAGTGAACTTTAGCAGGATTGCTTGACACAGTTTATATATAAAAAAGAAAGTTTGTGTATTTCTTTTTTTTTTAATTTTTTTTTAAGATTTTATTTATTTATTTGACAGAGATCAGAAGTAAGCAGAGAAACAGGCAGAGAGAGAGAGAGGAGGAAGCAGGCTCCCCACTGAGCAGAGAGCCCGATGTGGGGCTTGATCCCAGGATCCTGAGATCATGACCTGAGCTAAAGGGAGAGGCTTTAACCCACTGAGCCACCCAGGCGCTCCCAAAAGTTTGTGTATTTCTATACACTAGAAATGAACAATTGGAAAATGCTTTTACAAACCATAAGAGACTCTTCAAGACAGAGAACAGACTGAAGGCTGATGGGGGGCTGTGGGGGAGAGGCCAGCTGGGAGATGGGGAGGAAGGAGGGCACTTGTTACGAGGAGCACTGAGTGTTGTATGTAAGTGATGAATCATGGAATTCTGCTCCTGAAACCAATACTGCACTATACGTTAGCTAACTAGAATTTAAATAAAAAATTTTTAAAAAAGAAAATGCTTTCAAACAATATAAAATAGCATGAAAATACCTAAGAGAAATCTATGAAAGATGTGTAAGAATTCTACATAGAGGATCACAAAACATTACCAGGAGTAATTAAAGAAAACGCCAATAAGTGGGAGAAACTATGATGTTTATGAATTGAAAGACTCGATATTATAAGGATTTTCCCCTAAATTAATCTGTGGATTTTATCTAACCCCAATAAAAACTTCCTTAAGATTTTTTCTGTGGAAATGGACAATCTGATTCTAAATGTTATAGGAAAATCCAAAAGGGACACCTGGGTGGCTCTGTTGGTCAAGCATCTGACTCTTTCAGCTCAGGTCATGATCTCAGGGTTGTGGCATTGAACCCCTCACTGGGCTGTGCATGAAGCCTGCTTGTGATTCTGTCTCTCTCTCTCTTTCTCCCTCTGCCCCTCCCCACTCCCCCCTTCTCTCTGTCTCTCCCTTTCTTTAAAAAAAAAAAAATCAGAAAACACAAAAGCCAAGCTAGCCCAAAAAATGTCAAAAAAAAAAAAAAAACAACCAAGATGAAGGACTAATTTATACGAAGATTATTATAAAGCGACACATATATGCAAACAGTGTGTGAATGAATCACTGCTAGATAAACAGACTAGTGGAACAGAATAGAAAGCTCAGAGACAGACCCACACATATACTGTCCCCAAATTTAATGGGAAAAAATATGTTTTCAATCAAGTGTTACTAGATAATTGAATATCCATTTATTTTCTATTTTTATTTATTTATGAGACACAGAGAAACACAGAGAGAGAGGGAGCACAAGCAGGGGGAGTGGCAGAGGGCAAAGCACGCCTCCCACCGAGCAGGGAGCCCAATGCGATGCTCAGTCCCAGGACCCTGGGACCATCACCTGAGCCGAAGGCAGACGCCCGACGACTGAGCCACCCAGGCGCCCCTGAATATCCATTTAAAAAAAAATAAATAAAGCATGATTCTACCTCACACCATGCGCAGAAATTAACTCCAGAGGAATTTTAGATCTTTGATAGGTAATAAAACATTGAAAAGTGACACAATAAAGGTGTCACAATAAAAGTCCAGGAAGATAACAAAAGAGCATCATCTTCATGACTGTAAAGTCAGCAAAGATATTTTACACCAAGCACAGAAGCACTAGTCATAAGATCAAAGATTGACAAGCCGCACTTATTAAAATTTTAATACCTCTGGGACGCCTGGGTAGCTTAGTTGGTTAAGCAGCTACCTTGCTTGGCAGAGAGCCTGCTTCTCCCTCTGCCTCTGCCTGCCACTCTGTCTGCCTGTGCTCGCTCGCGCTCCCTCTCTCTCTCTGGCAAATAAATAAAATCTTTAAAAAAAAAATTTTAACACCTCTTTTTATGAAAAGATTGCATTGAATAAGTATAATGGCAAGCCAAAGGGTACGAAAAGATATATGAGATATATATATATACACATATATGATATATGATAAGATATATGATATAGGATAAGATATATCTATATCTATATATATATAAAATCTGGAAAAATGATTCATTTCCTGAATATATAACTTTTTAAAAAGATTGATTGATTGATTGATTTGAGCACGGGAGAGACAGCACGAGCAGGAGGTGCAGAGGGAGAGGGAGAGAGACTCTCCAGCAGACTTTGCACTGATCATGGAGCCCGACTGGGGCCCAATCCCACCACCCTGAGATCACCACCTGAGCTAAAACCAAGAGTTGGACACTTAACGGAATGTGCCACCCAGGTGCCCCACACCCAGAATATAGAAAGAACTTCTCTAAATCAGCAAGAAAATAAGAATCCGATTTTTATTATTTTTTAAAAGATTTTATTTATTTATTTGACAGAGAGATCACAAGTAGGCAGAGAGGCAGGCAGAGAGAGAGGGGGGAGCAGGCTCCCTGCTGTGCAGAGAGCCCAATGCGGGGCTCGATCCCAGGACCCTGAGATGATGACCTAAGCTAAGGCAGAGGCTTAACCCACTGAGCCCAGGCCTGGCACCCAGGCGCCCAAGAACCCAATTTTTAAAAAGTATCAAAAAGGGACGCCTGGGTGGCTCAGTTGGTTAAGCAGCTGCCTTCGGCTCAGGTCTTGATCCCAGCATCCTGGGATTGTGTCCCATATCAGACTCCTTGCTTGGCAGGGAGCCTGCTTCTCCTTCTGCCTCTGCCTGTCAATCTGTCTGCCTGTGCCTGCTCTCTCGCTCTCTCTCTCTCTCTGACAAATAAATAAATGAGGGGCACCTGGGTGGCTCAGTGGGTTAAGCCGCTGCCTTCAGCTCAGGTCATGATCTCAGGGTCCTGGGATCGAGTCCCACATCGGGCTCTCTGCTCAACAAGGAGCCTACTTCCCTTCCTCTCTCTCTGCCTGCCTCTCTGCCTACTTGTGATCTCTCTGTGTCAAATAAATAAATAAAATCTTTAAAATAAATAAATAAATGAAATCTTAAAAAAAGAAAGAAAGAAAGAAAGAAAGAAATTAAAAAATAAAAAGTATCAAAAGTGGTGAGTATACATCTGACAACAGGAGTATCTAAGTGAACCATCAGTGTAAGAAAAGATGCATAGCCCCATTAGTTACGGAAATTAAAACCACAATCAGGTATTACATCCTCACCAGCATGGCTACAATTTAAAAATTGACAACACCAAAAAAAAAAAAAAATTGACAACACCAAAAAATGATACAATAAATAAAAATAAAAATTGGCAATACCCAGTTTAGAAAGAGAAGGTAAAGCAGCTGGAAGACTCAGATTTTGCTGGTGGGAGTGTAAGTTGGTGTAGGCACTTTGGAAAACTTTTTGGCAGCATCTGCTAAAACTGAACATATGGATAATTTAGAGTTACCTTGTATTTCTGCTCAGAGGCATCTAGCCAAGAGGAATGCATGCATATATTCATAGCAGCATTATGTATAATATTCAAGAAACTAGAAATAACCCAAATATCCATCGATCGCAGATGTGTAGCTCAATTATGGTATATTCTTAGAGCAAAACTCTGTGTGTCAATGGAATTCAATACATCTATGGTTTCTTTCTATCTACTGCTACAAACAACAATACAAACGAATCTCACAAACATAAAGTTAGGCAAAGGATGCCAGACACAAAAAAGCGTATAGTATATGGCCCCTTTAAAAAAAAAAATTAACAACAGGTAAAATGGCATACAAGTCAGTGTAGCTGTTCCATTTGCAGAGAGTGAAGGAATGAGGGAATGCTCAGATCAGTAGGCAAGACAGGGAAAACGTTGGGATGCTGAAAAATTCACCAGAACATATATATAGTCTTTTCTCTATGTAAATTCTACTTCAATAAAAGTTCACCAAAAGATGCTAGCACAGGTGGTTAAAAACCAAGCAAATATAACATCTCTCATGTCTTCTTGCTTTACCTATTGTTCTTTTAAATACCCGCCCATATTTCCATTTTCAGCGGTTCTGTGTCGTGGCTCTGCAAATCCCTAGGCAATCTGAGATCGGTCAAGTGGGGCTTCCAGGTTCGTTCGAAACGAAAAGGTTCTTTGTGGAGGCACCTGAGCGTTGGTAGGCTTGCACTCTTCCATCGCTGGCAGAGCAGCACAAAACAGTGTCTGTTCCAGAATCATTGCCTGGAGCTCAGTTGCTAACAAAGCAAGCCAGAATTGAATCGTATGCAAGTTTAATTTTGGTTTGGGTTCTCTCTGGCACAAGAATTAAAAAGCCCATTCAGCTAGACAAAGCCTCCCTCAACACCACTGTTCAACTTCAAAGTCTCCCGAGCCCAGGGCAGCCCCGATGCGTGGGCTCTCCCTCCAGAGCACGCATTACTGACCCTGTCCCACCCATTTGCCAAAAAGACTTGCATTAGTCTCTCCCTCCCTCCCTCCCTCTCTCTCTCTTTAAATGTAATCTCTCCATCCAACATGGGGCTTGAATCACGACCCCAGGATCAAAAGCTACATGCACCTTCAGACAGAGCCAGCCAGGTGCCCATGCAATATTGTCTTTAGGAAGTTCTTCTATGTCTCCAAATAGATTTTAGTCCTTAAAACATTCCCCTTGGGGGCACCTGGGTGGCTCAGTGGGTTGGGCCTCTGCCTTCAGCTCAGGTCACGGTCTCAGGGTCCTGGGATCGAGCCCCGCATCGGGGTCTCTGCTCGGCGGGGAACCTGCTTCCCCCTCTCTCTCTGCCTACTTGTGGTCTCTGTCTGTCAAATAAATAAATAAAATCTTAAAAACAACAACAACAACAACAACATTCCCCTTGTATTTCTACAATGTAGCAACTCCGCATCCCCGGCTTGGAACCACGTTAAGAAGTAGATTTCTGAAACTGTTCTTTCCGGGGATGGCAGGGGACATGGAGAGGAAGCAGAAAAATTAAATGCACACTCTCCACAGCGCACCCACACTTCTGTCCCTCCGTTTTTCCTTACCTTCTCGGAGCGAGCTTTCCTGACCATGCGTTAAAGTAAGCCTCCGTGCAATCTAGAGACCAAACTGATGGTGGCTGGGGGGTGGGTGAAACAGGTGATTAAGGGGATTAACAGGGGATTAAGGAGGCCACTTGCGATGAGCACCAGGTGTTGTATGAAGGGTTGACTTGCTACATTGTACACCTAAAACTAGTATTACACTGTCTGTTAACTAGCGGAAGTTACGTAAAAATTAAAAAAAAAAAAATAAAGTAAACCTCTTCTAGCCTCAACACACCATCTCAATACTCTATTTATATTGCCTTTAGCATTTTTCACTCCCTGAAATTCTTTATTTTGTGTGTGTGTTTGTGGTCAGTCTCTCCGGGTAGGATAGAAGCTCCAGGAGAAGGGGGGGCTGTGGCTCGCCTCCCCACCCTATATATTCCCAGCACCAGGATCGGGACTGACCATGCCTGGTACATAGGAGAGGCTCAGTAACCATTTGTCGTGCTCGTATGGAAACCCCACTGCATAGATCAGACTACAAGGCCGACAGAGGAAAAGTGACTGGGCTCAGGTCCTATAGTTTGGTTTTGGCAGAACTGGAGCCCCAGCCCAGGTCTGTGTGGCCCCAGAGTCCGACCTTCTTAACCACTTGACTGAGACGCCATGGCACCAGCTTAGGTGACAAAGAAGTTGGAGCGTGCACGGCAGAAGGCTCGTGCGTGCAGCCACAACCGGAGTGTCTCTGGTTAACCCCATGAGGAGACTCCTTGGTTCAGCCGTGTGAATAGACGTCTATGGGAACAGATGAAAGTCATACTGGTTTATTTAAAACAGGGCTCCCCAAACTTGGGTGAGCCTCAGAATCATCTGCAAGATTTGCTGAAAAACCAGGTTATGATCCCTCCCCCACCCTCCAGGCCCCTTCCCAATTTGGGATTCATTAGGTCTAGGGAAATATTCGATAATTTGCCTTTCTGACTCAGAACCACGCTTTGAGGGGGGAAAAGACTTAATTAGGGATGGATAAATAGATCGTTTAAGAGAAGACGGGCTGTGCTCGCTTCGGCAGCACATATACTAAAAAAAAAGAGAAGATGGGCCAAGTTTATCCACTACAGTTTGGCATCATGGGGAGAGACTCGTGGCAGTAGTCCTGTCGTCACTGCCAACACCAGAAGATGGCCCCTCTGGGAACTGTGGCACAATGGCTGAGAGGCTGCCTGGAACATGATTCCTGCTTCTCCTGGCACTGCCAAGGCTGTGGGCAAGATCATCCCTGAGCTGAAGGAGAAACTCACGGCCATGACCTTCCATGACTCTAGATGTCATCGGGAAGGTGACAAAGGGCCTCCCCAAAGGGCATCTGCTTTTCTACCTGCAAAGCTGGGCTTGGCAGTGCCCTCAACCACCACTTCATCAAGCTCATCTCCTGGCGTACCCATGAATTTGGCTACAGCAATGGAGCAGTGAACCTTATGGTCCACACGGCCTCTAAGGAGTAAGAGCCCCGTAGGACACCAGCCCCAGCAAGAGCATGTGAGGAAGAGCAAGGCCCTCGGCTGCTGGGGAGTCCTCGCCAACTCGATCCCCCAACACAGAGCATCTCCTGTCCTCAACACAGTTCTCATCCCAGAGCCCCTGAAGAAGGGGAAGGGCTTAGGGAGCCCTACCTTGCCACGTGCTAATACAGTACACTATACTCAGCAACCCCCAACGATGTGATTAGGGATGGATAAATGAATAAATGTTGAAGCTGTTAATCATAGAATCAAGGGGACGGGTATACAGAGATTCACTGTAAAATCTTTCAGTTCACTTATACTTTTGAAATTTCACGACAGAATGTTGGGACAAGGGCTTATCCAAAGACTGGGACTCATAAAGGGATACAGATAGCAAGTTATCAGGAATCCTGTTACCACAGTGTTAAAGCAACCTGTGAGCTGATGAGAGAATTAATGACACGTGTGGACTAATAAGTCTGTTTACACATCACATCCTCTAAAGACTTAATTGAGTGCTTTCCTACATGACCTTTGATTTAATTCTTGTCATGAAATGATTAAACAGTGTGCCAACAGAAAAACATCAGTCCATTGCTACTTACTTAGTACAGGCTGAATCCTCTGCAGTAAAGGAGAAGAAGCGATTGTATTGCAATGTTTCCCCCCAAGCCCAGGATGAGTGCCCAGAGAAAAAACGACTCTGATTGCAAACAATTAATATTCAATACCGTAGACCAGAAGTGCTTTCTCTGGTCATTCCATCATTTCATTAACTGGGCAACTATTTCTTGGAAGTCCGCTCTGTGCTGGCATGGTAAGAGGTAATGAGGATTCTAATACTAGTATTAGTACTAGTACCAATACTAATACTAATACTAATACTATAATACTAATACTAATAAAATACCAGCCCTCATGGAGCTTCCATTCCAGTAAAGAACAAGAACCAAACAAGAGGGGGCAGGAGCACAGGGAGTGGGGAGAGAGTGGTAGGCGGTGGGCGGTCAGAACTTGGAGGAGCCCCGGTGCAGGGGTCGGACCACGCCATTGCTTTGCAGCCCTCGCCTAGTCCCCTGGCCCCCGGGGGAACTCCCAGGCAGAGGGTCATGATTTGCCTTAGGTTTCACAGGCGTTGGCTGTGCTGTGAAGATTCAGGATGATGAGGACAGCGACCCAGCCTGGGGAGAGCTGCCCACCCGTGCATTGCAGGAACTCCTCAAACATAGGGCAGGACGTGATGTGCTCCAAACCCCAAAGCCAGCCACGGGGAGCGCACAGCCCCGGAGGTGACCTGCGCGGGCTCCGCAGGACATTTGAGTGGACCTAGGGCGTGGATGGGATTTTGGAAAAGAAGAAGTGGGGGCACCACAGAGAAGGGACAGGGGGCTAGGAGAGGGTAGGGGCCAGGAGAGGGTAGCGCAGACCTGGGCAGGGCCTGAGGGAGGTGGTGGGGAGGGAAGATGATGGGGATGGGTCACGGGGGTGGGGGGAGGGGGGTACCTCCAAGGTGCCCTTGAAGGCTGTGCTGAAGAGCTTGGGCCCGATCTGAACCGGGAACTAAAAGACCCTATTAGCGGAGACCTTGGGCAGCAGCTATAAAGTCAGTCTGGACAACGAGGTTTCACTGAGGCTTTTCTTCTTTTTAAAATGCTTTTTAAAATAATTTTTTAAAATTTTAATTGCTTAGAAATTTTTAACAAATCAGTTCAGTAGTGTTAAGTATACCCACACCGTAACACAACCAATCTCTACAACTTTGGCATTTTACAAAACTAACCTTCTGTGCCCATGAAACAAGACTCCCCAGAGCATTACTCTCCCTCGAGCTCCTGGCACCCACCATCCTGCTTTCTGTCTCTATGAATTCACATACTCTCCGTATCCCATACAAATGAAATCATACAGTGCTTGTCCTTTCTGGGACTTCGTTCACTTAGCATGACCTCAAGTTTCATCTATGTGGCAGCACAGGTCAGAATTTCCTTCCTTTTGGGGTGCCTGGGTGGCTCAATGGGTTAAAGCCTCTGCCTTCAGCTCAGGTCATGATCCCGGGGTCTTGGGATGGAGCCCCACATCGGGCTCTCTGCTCAGCAGGGAGCCTGCTTCCCCCTCTCTCTCTGCCTGCCTCTCTGCCTACTTGTGATCTCTGTCAAATAAATAACTAAAATATTTTTTTAAAAAATTTCCTTCCTTTTTGTAAGCATCATATGCTTATGTCATATATTAGCATGCATTTTGTTTATCCATCCACCCATGGACGGACACTTGGGTTGCTTCTACCTCCTGGCTGTTGTGAATAATGCTGTTACGTACATGGCAGTGCGAACATCTCCTTGAGGTCCTGGTTTCCGTTCTTTTCGATCTACACCCAGAAGTGGTATTACTGGGTCCCCTGGAAATTCTACTCGTCATTATTTTAGAAACCACCATACTGTTTTCAAAGCAACAGCCCCATTTTGCATTCTCACCAAAAATGCACAAGGCTTCCAGTTTCTCTCCATCCTTGCCAACATCTGTCATCTTCTGTTTTTTTTCGATAGCAGCCATCCTAACCGGTGTGTTATTCTCTTCTTTGTTTTTTAATCAAAGTCATTAATATGCTCCAATTCCTTTCACCCATCCCAATCTCTTACACCAAGCAGATTTCCGGGAACCCCTCCTGTTTCTGCTTTGCTAGAACACACAGGAGTCCAAACTGGAAAAATTAGGAGTGGCTGAAGTCCTTCCTTCTCCCCTCCCAACTGTGTTCCCTTTTACTTGCCAGTTCCTATCAGGAGAACCGAGTATAAACTTTGCTTCTTTGCTAGGTCCTGTGAACACAACGAATTTTTCAGCACTGTATTTTTACCAGCTTGAACCACAAAAACACTTCCAGAAATTCAGGAGAGAAAGGCATTTTATTTGTAGTTCTCTTAAAAGTGAAAGTGGAGTCTCGTGCCCTTTGGGCCGGCGGTCAGCGGCCTGGCTGGAAAGTTTTTTTGGCCTCCGTAATGATCCACGCTTAAACCGCATCCCGTTTTTATTGTTGGACTGTTGAGATGTGTGTGTCCAGCTGATTAGATAAGGAATTCTAAGCGAGGGTGGAGGAGGAAGATGATAGCATTAAAAGGTTTTTCTCCTTCAGTTCCTGCTTCTGAAGCTTGCTTTCGTCCTCCGAACGTCCCTCAAGGAGATGGACTTCGTAACCACGTCCTTGGCACGTACCAAACCTTGTTTCAAAGTTTTCTGCTTTGAATAAGAACTCTTTGATTTTTTTTTCCCTTTTGCCCTTTAAAAAAAAAAAAAAATTGCTGTAGTCAAATGCCCTGGGCCAAATTCTGCCCCTAGTTACTATTTCTATGGCATTTGTATTGTACACATAAGCAAACCCAGAGTTTGATTCCATGACAAATTTTAATAACATTTTACATCTGTGTATCCCTTTCTATTGTGGAAAATGATTGCACATTCATTTGCTTATTTAATACACACACACATATACACACACACTGTGCATTAGATAAGGCAGAAATATTTAGTACAGGCAAAATAACTGAGACTCAGAGAGGGGAGGTGGCTGGTCCAAGGCCAAGGCATGGATAGGACTCAGACCAAGACTTTCCGATTCTTAAATCTGTGCTAAAGACCGTTTTGTTTTGCTTTGCTGACGATTATGGAGTTATAAATACACACGCAAAGATAGATCATTACATGATTCCTATACCATGTGTGGTGTTTCCAAAAGATACGAAGAAACCATGAGGAAGTGAATGGAACCAAATTTGGGAAATACAGGACATAGGTAAGAAGCTCGCAGGAATTCATCAGAGAGAAGATAGATTATAAACTACTGAGGGAATTGTCTGAGGTTTATTTTTGCCTTTTGGATAGCCATCAACCCAGCGCCTCGCCCTTAGCGAGCACAAAACGAGCGAAGGAATGAGTGACGACACTTTCCCAGAGTCCTAGAGGAAGCTCGCCAAGGGCTTGGATGCGGGCTGGGAGAACTTCGTGAACTTTAAATGAAACAACGGATTTAATAAAAAGTTTAATAAAACTTTCATGAAGTTCTCCCTGGGGAAAAAAAAAAAAGTCTTCACTGGCTAACCAGGGTTTCTGCTTCTGTAGAGCCAGAAAACAGGAAGGAAGGAAGAAAGAGATGGACTCTCATTCCATCTATCTGAGACTCACACGGTTGGTAATAGGCACAAACTTGGGCAAAAACAAAACAAAAACAAAAAACCTTGTGCTAAGAATGTTCATTTTTCCTCTAATCTGTCATCATTGTTTTGATGGATATAGTGGTGTTAATGACCTGCCAAGGATCTGAATATCCCTAGTCATGGTGGGGGGGGGCAGTGCCTAGCCCTCCGCAGGGGCTCAGTAAGTGCTACTTGAAGAATGGGTAAATGTCCCCCAGTTAAGAAGTTGCAGACCAAAGCAGTCTGGCAAATGGGGAGGGCCTGGAGAAGGAGCCACCCTATGTCCTACACACCCTCCCCGCCAATTGCCACTAAAAAGTGGGACCTTTGTTTTGGAGAAGTGGTACTTCCTAGACCATTGACATATTTGTCCCGTGATTTTAATGGTTTTCTGTTTCTTGCACCTGTTCTTTGTTTCTCAGCCTCCTTTTCTGCCTTCCCTGGTTTTAATCAAGCCCTTTATGTGATTCCACGTTCTCCCCTCTCTTAGCACAGCAATTATACTTCTTTTCAAAAAAATCGTTCTTTAGTGAAATAAGTCAATCAGAGAAAGACAACTATCATATGATCTCTCTGATATGAGGAAGTGGAGATACAACGTGGGAGGTTTGGGGGGTAGGAAAAGAATAAATGAAACAAGATGGGATTGGGAGGGAGACAAATCGTAAAAGACTCTTGATCTCACAAAACAAACGGAGGGTTGCCGCGAGGTGGGTAGGGAGAAGGTGGTTGGGTTATGGACATTGGGGAGGGTATGTGCTATAGTGAGTGCTGTGAAGTGTGTAAACCTGGCAATTCACAGAACTGTACCCCTGGGGCTAATAATACATTATATGTTTATAAAATAATACATTATATTATTAAATTAAAAATTAAAAATAATTTTAAATTTAAAAATAAAATTATTAAAAATAAAATTTTAAAAATTAAAAGATTAAAAAATTAGTTTTGAAAAAAGAGAGAGAAGAAAGAAGAAGCCTAAAAAATAATGTTATTTAGTGGATACCCAAGAATTTACAATATGTATTTGCACCCAACCTAAATCCATTTGCATCTAAATCCACTTCCAAATAACACTCTACAGCTCATGAATGATGTAGGTAGCTTTTCTTTTTTTTTTTTTTTTAAGATTTTATTTATTTGACAGAGAGAGAGAGGGAGGGAGACTACAAGTGAGGGGTCGGTGCGGAGGGACACAGAGGGAGAGAGAGAAGCAGGCTCCCTGCTGAGCAGGGAGCCCAACGCAGGACTCCATCCTAGGACCCTGGGATCATGACCTGAACCAAAGGCTCACTTAAAGACTGAGCCACCCAAGTGCCTGGTGTAGTTAGCTTTTCATAGAGTAGTCCCGATTCCATCCTCCAATCCTTTATAACATTGCTCTCATTGATTTTACTTATCTATATGCCATACTCATCCAATAGTTATCTTTTTGATAAATTAAGAATAAGAAAAATAATGGGTGACTTATAGGGGGTTTATAGCCTCTGCCTTCAGCTCAGGTCATGATCTCAGGGTCGTGGGATCAAGCCCCACATCAGGCTCTCTGCTCAGTGGGGAGCCTGCTTTTCCCTCTCTCTCTGCCTGCTTCTCTGCCTACTTATGATCTCTGTCTGTCAAATAAATAAGTAAAATCTTTTAAAAAAAAAGAATCTGAAAAATAAAAGATCCTATTTTACCTTTATTTATTCCTTTTCAACATTCTTCTTTCTTTCTGTAGATCTTCCTTTCCTTTCTCTATCCTCTTCCTTCTCTTTGAAGAACTACCTTTGACACCTCTTACAGGCAGGTCTCCTGATAAGGAATGCCTCCATTTCTTTTGTTTGTCTGAGTCAGTCTTTCTTTCTCCTTTGCTTTCAAAAGATGATTTCACTGGATATGGAATTATAGGTTGATGGAGGTTTTCTTTCAACAGTTTAAATATTTCATTTCACTCTTGGTGCTTTCATGATTTCTGATGAAAAGTCAGACATTATTCCCATTTTTTGCTCCACTGTAGGTAAGGTGTTTTCCCTTCTCTGGCTTTCCTCAAGATTCTCTTTGTCTTTGGTTTTCTGCAGTCTGAATACCATATAGGTAGGTATGGATTTTTTGGTATTCAACCTCAGCTTCCTGACTCTGCGGCTTCATGTCTGTCATTAATTTTGGAAAATTCTCAGACATGATTACTTGAAATACTTCTGCCCTTTTCTCTCTCCTTTTCCTTCTGGTATTTGTTATACCTTTTACAGTTTCCTCACAAGCCTTACATATTCTGTTCTGTTTTCTGTTATTGCTGTTCTTTTATTTTTTACATTTCAGTTTGAGAAGTTTTTATTGACATATCTTCATGTTCACTGCTTCTATCCTTGGCCGTGTCTAGTTTACTGATGAACCCATCAAAGACTTTACTTCATTGGTGCTTTTGATTTCTAACATTCCCTTCCTATTCTTTCTGAAGGTCACTTTCTCTGTGCTTCCATTACCAATCTCTTCTTGAATGTTGTCCATCCTTTTCTTTAAAACCATTAACATATTAATCAGAGTTGTTTCAAATTTCCTCTATGATAATTCCAACATCTGTGTCACATCTGAGTCTGATTCTGATGCTTAGTTTGTCTCTTCAGACTGTGTTTTCTTTGTCTTTTCACATGGTTTGTCTTTTTTTTTTTTTTTAATGGAAGTGGGACATAATGTTTTGGACAATAGGAACTGCAGTAAACAAACCTACTGATGAGGTTTTACGTTGATCTGGCCAGGAACTAGACTGTTTTCTATAGCTGGAGGTGTCAGAGATTTCGATCTCCTCTAGCGTCCTTGTGGTTTTCTTCTCTCCTGTGATCTCGGGGCTTCCCTAAGAATTTAAACAGAGTCTATCTTGTCTTTCCTTTAGTTCTAACCTGTTGATATTATGCTGGAGCCCTGTTGGCTTGATGGTAAGGGGTAGGGGAGGGGAAGTGCTCTGTAATCTTGTAATTAAATCTCGGTCTTTTAGTGGGCTTAGATCCCTGAGCTGTGATCTTCAGCAACGTTTCTTATCCTTTCTTTCTTCCCCTGAGAGAAAACAGGGATAGAGGGGCTGGAGTTGGCTAATTGCCCTTCCCCACATAGATAAGGTTCTGATAAGGTTGATAAAGTTGTTACCCATAGGGAGCATTCTAGGTGCATTTCAGAATGGTATCTTTTCCTTTTGCTGCCCCAAAATACGAGGGCACTTTTCTCAGATCTTCATCTTGCGCATGTGGTAGGATTCCTGGAGGTAAAAGTCATGAAAGTGGGGGGGGGGTCCCCCTAGACTGTGTCCCCTTGAATTTCTCCTCTCAAACCAGTCCACACTCACCATTTAGCGATTCATCCCAACTGCTTTTTAAATATTCCTGCCCATTTCTGATTCTAGAAGCTGCTGCTCCGGGTGAGCTGATCTGTAATTCTCTGTGTTCACCTGCGTCTCCAGATTTCAGGAGGACAGTTGCTCTGATAGGTCCAAAAAAAAGTCACTGCTTTCCATATAGTCAGCCTTTTCTTTTGTAAGGGCAGGAAGGATGAATTCTAGGCATTCTACATGCCAGAGCTAAAACCACTCTCTCCGTATTTTGAAAGATCTCTGCTGAGCTATTCTGCCTTCCTCCGGATAGAGTGCTGAGAACACCAAGAAAGTAAGTTACCAAGGAGGGTAGGCCAGTGAAGGAATCCAAGCTGCATTGTTCTTCCTTCTGAATTCTTTATGCTGCAAACCATGTGCTTGTCAGGAACATTCCTCCCTCCCCTGGACTGGGTTCAGATATAAGAAAATATTAGCAGAAAAAGAGATTTGAGCAAGTTTTTCTGCTCTGCCAAAGATTTCATTTAAGCATGAACAAACATGTCGCATAAATCAAGGGCTTCAAAGTCTACGGGAGGGAGGTGTAGTTACCCTGTTGAAAGAGCGCCATTCACAGAGTGTATGTGAGCAGAGACAAGGGAGGAGGGGTCATTGGCTGGATCTCAAGATCTGACGAAGCCCGCTTCAGATGATGAGGTTCTTCTGTTTTCCGGCAAAGAGGCACTCAGCAGTTGCCCTGGGAGTCAACCTTGAGTCCAGGGGCAAAGCGTTTGAAAGAGGAACAATGGGGCAAGCTGGAGGGTTTATCTTTGGTGCCCTCACACTTTTCTGTCCTTCAGGCTACCTTTCTGGACTCCCATGGTGCTACTCTCTCTTTTGTTTCCCCCAAATATTCAGTACTCAGTTTCTGCAAATCTAGCTCTCGGCTGGCGATCAGCCACAGTGATCTTGACTTTTTTGTTTCCATTCCCGACACATCTCAGAATATGCAACATGTATGACCTTTCCAAGGAGTATCTAAATTTTGATAAAGGGTACTTCCTTTGGGATGGAGAAGCTTCCAAGATAGTAACCTAGGATATAGGGAGTCTATTTTTCAGGCGATCATCCTACCTTAGGGACATACCTCTACCCCTAGCTGTATCCCTAAGTGGTTTCCAATCCTCTGTTTCATAAGAATGATTTACCCTTAACCAAGGGAAGGGAGAATGATCAATATTAATCTCCTTGGAAGAGAAAGTCAATTTTGGTAACACAGGTAAAGTGCCAAAGGAGCATGCTTCTTCAAGAGAAAGCAGTCCAGGGGTGCCTGGCTGGCTCAGGCATTTACGCATCTGCCTTCAGCTCAGGTGATGATCCCAGGGTTCTTGGATGGAGTCCCACATCAGGCTCCTTGCTCAGCGGGGGAGCCTGCTTCTCCCTCTACCTGCTATTCTGCCTGTGTGTGCTCTTTCTCTCTCTGACAAATACATAAAATCTTAAAAAAAAAAAAAAAAAAAAAAAAAGGAAGAAAGAAAACAGTCCACGGGTCCCACACTTCTTAAAAAGACTGCCAGATACAATCATTAAGAGCACAACATTTTTCAATTTTTTATTAAAAGATTTTATTTATTTATTTGACAAAGAGAGAGAGAAAGATCACAAGCAGTCAGAGAGACAGGCAGAGAGAGCGGGGTGGGAAGTATGCTCCCTGATAAGCAGAGAGCCCAATACAGGACTCTCGATCCCAGGACCCTGAGACCATGACCTGAGCTGAAGGCAGAAGGTTAACCCACTGAGCCACCCAGGCAGCCTCAAAATTTTTCATTTTTAAACTGGTAGATAAATTTCTCAGTGAAGAGGGAAACTTGTAAGAGAACTATTTAAAAGCCAGTGCAGACCAGCTTCCTGGTTTTCACCCTTTTTTCCCTTCCTATATCATTTTTCAAAGCAAAGCTCTTCTGCACGTAGAAGAAAAATTAGAAACCAGCTTACTTTTGTCTCTCGTAACTTTACCCTTCTCTATTTCCATCATGACTTTGAAGTGATGCTTCCGAATGTGATTCCTAGACAAAAGGTCATACTATAGAGGAGAAAAAGAAATCCTTATTTTTAACGAGAGAATAAATTCCAAGAATTTTTCACTGTTGAGTGGGAAGATGTTGAGATACTTGCCACCCATCTACCTAGGAGTCCAAACCTCCAGTGCTGTATTTAATCCCAGGCTCTTTTTCCCCCTAGAAAGATAGCTAGAGAACAAAGGTTAATTCGAAGAGGAACATCAGTCTAATAAGATTTTAGAGTTAGTGCCAAAGGAAAATATTAGAAGACATTTTGGATACCTAGGACTTATTTTTATTCGTGTACTTGTATTGTTCAGATGTATTTAGTTGTTATAATGCACCGTGGTTAAATTTTTCTATGTCCATAGATGCCGAGATGTATATTGAAGTACATAGGGCTGAACTTATATGATATTTGGAATTTGCTCTATAAGGCTTCGAAAGACAGAGAAAACAGATGCAGCAATTAGGACAGAATTGCGATGTTGGAACTGTGGGATGGGTTTGATGGGAGATGTTCATTTCCTACAGTTGCCATCACAAAGTACTCCAGATTTAGAGGTTTAGCACAGGAGAAACTTACTCCCTCACAGCTCTGGAGAGCAGAAGTCTGAAATCAAATTTATCAGCGAGGCCATGCCCCCTCTGGCCTCTTTCCTCACCTCCTCCAACTGCTGGGGGCTCCAGGCAAGGCTGTCCTTGGCTTGTGGCTGTCCCACCCCAGTCTCTGCCTCCATGGTCACGTGGCCTGCTTCCCTGGGTCCCTGTCATCTTCTCTTCTGAATCTTGCAAAACCACGTGTCGTTGATTTAGAGCCTGCTAGATAACCCAGGATAATCTTACTACAAGATCCTGCACTTAATTACAGCGGCAACTCTGGTGTGTTATATCAAGCGGCCACCTGAAATCAGCCATGGACGTGGAGACTGGTTATACCACAAAAATCAGCAAATCCTGCAACAGGGCTTTCTCCCAACCTGCTTTGGAACAGGAAAGAGGTGAGAAGGCTCACTATCAGAAGCGTATATGATTTTGACTTATCACACTCTTAACTCCTGTTAATATCCCCAATGCTTAGCTACACATAAGAATAGATTAGCTGCTATTCCTTTACTTTTATTAGGCTCTTAGTAACCAGCACTAAAAACAATTACTTAAATGTTAAAAGCAAAAAAGAGGGGGCTCCTGGGTGGCTCAGTGGGTTGAAGCCTCTGCCTTCAGCTCAGGTCATGATCTCAGGGTCCTGGGATTGAGCCCCACATTGGGCTCTCTGCTCAGCAGGGAGCCTGCTTCCTCCTCTCTCTCTGCCTGCCTCTCTGCCTACTTGTAATCTCTGTCAAATAAATAAATAAAAATCTTTTAAACACACACACACACATACAAAACAAAAAACAAAACATCACTTCTAAAAAAAACAAACAAACAAACAAAAAACACTTCTTGTGTCAAGCTTTCCTGAATTCTCCCTTATTACCCTGAACCATGAGTTCAAAAGAGTGGAGACTGCACCATCCTAAACTTGGCTCATTTTCCATCTTCCCCAAGGTTTGGCAAGAGGAGATTCCACTCTGAATTATCAGTAGTGTTGGTGATGCACTCATCGCTCTGAGTCAGCAGGAGGCCAAGGTGCTGCACCATGGGACAGAAGTTCTAGACGGAGATTTCTGATACTACCTTTTCGATATTTTCAGAAATTACAGCTGATACGTGTCTGGGAATGTTACCTATATAAATAACCTAAAATGCAGGCAATAAAACGCTAGGTCTACAGTTTTGTTTTGTTTTTTTATCTAAGCATGATTTATAGCACTGAAAAACAGAAACAGAAAATCCAACCATGAAAGGGATGGTTGGGAAATGCACTGTGTATGATAGAGTATGATACAACCATTTAAAAACGTGAGAAGCTTTTCATGCCATGGAGAAGTGCTTATAACGTGATGATAAGGGGAGAAAGCAAAATAAAATATGCACATGCAATAATATATTTTTTAAAGATTTATTTATTTGAGAGAGAGAAAGAGCATGACCCGGAAGGAGGGGCAGAGAGAGAGGGAAGGGGAAAAAAAGAGAGGCAGCTGGGTCTCTTAACTCTTAAAAGAGTTAAGTGTCTGCCTTCAGCTCAGGTCCAGCCCCACATCAGTCTCCCTGCTCAGAGGTAGGTCTGCTTCTCCTTCTGCCTCTTCTCCCTCCCCCACCCTGCTCATGCTCTCTCTCTCTTTCTCAGATGAATAAATAAAATCTTTTTTAAAAAGAATCTGCCTACCCAAAAGTATGGAGACATTTCTTGGTGGTTTCTCCTGGAAGATTTAGAATTTTCGTTTTCATATTTAGGTCTATGGTTATTTGCTTATTTTTTTAATCGTAAGGGGGAAAAGAATGTAAGCTTAATCAAAGAAGTGTACATGGCAGGCTCTTAGTGAGTTTATCCATCATTTACATTGGGGAATGTTGAAATTTCGGCAGTAACAGAATATGACTCCCAGGGGTGGAAGCCTAAGCAGTAGTAGAGTTTCTAGAACATCCTGATTTTAACTCTGGCCCCGTAGACAAGCTACACCTGGGGTTTCTTAGAGTTGAAGTTTGGAAGATTTAAAGAATTTGGGGGAATTGGGAATAAATAGACTTGTCAATAAATGGGCTTGAAACAACTCCTTCTCCAAGGCTCAGACCCATATCATCTCTGCAATTTTCTGCGGTTAGTGTAGACTCTGTTAAAAGCCCGGCTGGGCTGACTCCCTCTGACACAGACACATCCAGAGGCCGGAGGCACGAAGGAGAGGCAGGGTGGGGTAAGCAAAGGGGAATCATAGCATTATTTACGATGAGTTGGCATGGAAGAGATGTTAGTCATGTCTCCAATGTAGAAAGATATTGAGAAAGTTCTCAAGATGACCAGAATTCAGGGCCCCAAATGCCTAAATCCTCTCCCATTGCTAATGTAGCAGCTGCCAGCCCATGTGAGTTTCCCAAGCAAAGTACATGCACAGCGGACATGGCCAAGAGCAGGACCACTTTATGACCAATGACTCTGGGTCCCAAACCTCAAACACTTGAGTTGCGTGATCTTAATCCTGCTCCTCTAGCCTGGGGCTCACCCTTGAAGCACCAGAGTAACTTCGTTGGCCTTCCTCCCTAGGTGGGAATGACGGATCTCTTGTGTATGTATGGCCACGCCCACTTCTGTGGCTAGCGTGGGTCCTGTGGTATGACACACAGATCCCCTGTCAGGACCCATGCATGCATTCCCACAGCTGCCGCAAGTGTGGGCCACTCGTGGCTTATAACTGTATCTTCCCTGCCAATGGCTTTCGTCAAAAGGAGCTGCCTTCCCCCAAGGTCACATCTCTCCAGGGTCAATGGTGGGGAGAATGAGGGAGAGGATTAATCTAAGGCCTGGCGCCTCCTCTTAGTTGAGACAACCCGGTTTCAGAGATCACCCATGAGGTTGGCTGAGGCAATGTCTCATCTTGCTTCCCTCATGTCTTACGAGTGTAGTTCTCAGGTAATGCTCCCCAATAAACCTCCCGTAAGCAATTCTCTGAGTCTCAGAGTCTGTTTCTGTGGAATCCCAAGCAGGGGCGATGTCAGAAGACGTGACCAGCTAATTAATTGTCTCTCTTGCTTTTTTCTCTTGTTGAGTCTGGATAAATCTTAAGGGTCCTTCTCAAAACAGCCCTCCAAGTACCTACAAGAAACTAACTGGAGTGAGGAACAAGCTGAAACCCATTTATCACCCCTGCTCCAAGCCCTTGTTTTATTATCATTCTTCTAGATCTCAGTGCTCTGATGGCAAGAAGAGGCAAGAAGAGACATGCTAGAAAAGAAAAAAGAAAAAAAAAAAAAAAAGAAGAGACATGCCTAAGGGAAGTGTACCAAGAGAAGAGAGCTGCCAGAATGTACAGCCTTGAGCAAAGCCAATTTAAAATGTTTCCCCCAGTGTTGCCCCCAATTCCTCACTCAGGTGGGAGACAGCCCTGGCATGGTCAGCTGTGTAGAGGGAAACCAGCCCAAAAGGGTCAATCTGAGAAGAGGATCCACCACTAATTCTCAGTAGCTTTACTGTCCGATTATCATACCAAAGTCCCACCCCTGCACACCAAAGTCACAAAATACCCTTGGCCTCGACCATTCCTATCAGTATTCTCCAACTTTCCCTTGAGGCCAACACGGGTGGAAAATCTGGTGACCTGAAGTCTATACACACCTCCCTGAGAAACTGCCTACCTTTTGGATAAGGCACCAGGCACTAGCTTGCTCATTTATAAAATGAAGGAAATGCACACAGAAGATTTCTAAGACTTGCTCTTGGAGGGGCGCCTGGGTGGCTCAGTGGGTTAAGCCTCTGCCTTTGGCTCAGGTCATGATCCCAGGGTCCTGGGATGGAGCCCCACATTGGTCTCTCTGTTCAGCAGGAGCCTGCTTCCCCCTCTCTCTCTCTGCCTGCCTCTCTGTCACTTGTGATCTCTCTCTCTCTCTAATAAATAAATAAAATCTTTAAAAAAAAAAAAAAGACTTCTCTTGGACTGGTATGAGATGCTGTGCATGGGAATCAGGCTGAGTGTGGACAAACTTGCTGTTGGTCACAGTGGCACTGTTGTAATAGCACAGCTGGCCCTTGTCTCTGTGACCCAATCAGATGCAGAGAAAAATGCAACAGAGAAGAAGATAAGAAGGGAAAATGGAGGTAAGACGGTGACACTATTATGGCCAAGTGACAGATGCAAGGACCGTGGGCAGGACAGGCAAGCTGTCTCACAGTTTTCCCGTGCCAGACATTTCTGGCTCTCGGTTCACCGATAGCAACCTACTTGTCTTGTTACAGAATTTGGTCCAACCTTTCAGGATCCCTGAATATTGTTTCTGAATCTGTTCAACGGAATATATTTGCCAGATTCTTGGGTTGTGATGTCAGAAACACAACAGAAGAAAATTTAGGCAGCCACTCCAGGCTCATAATCTCCTAGTTGAACCACCCCAGGGGGAAACATGCATCTGTCTCCGGGAGAGCCTCTGAGGAGTGAAGCTGGGATCACACACCCATCCCCAGGATAATGGTTGTGGCTGGCTGGAGTCCATATACCCTTCGAGTCGGGGAGGAGAGGGCACCACCACTGACCACTACTGACATCCCTTTGCCGCTACATAGAATGCAAGGGTGGTTTTCTTTAAGGAAAGTTATTGGCAAATAAAAACATGTTTACTATATAGGTATGACCTAGTTCCAGTACCTCTGAAACCCCACTGGATTGACTGTCTATTTCTACGTAACAAATTGCCACAAACTTCGCGGTATAAACAAAGGCAAACTTATGACCCCCCATTTTCTGTGTGTCAGGGGTCTGGGCACAGGGTGAATTCTCTTCTCAGGGTGTCACCAGGCTAAAATCAGGATGTTGGTGGGGACTGTGACATTATCGGAGGCTTAGGGGTCTCTTCTAAGCACAGGTGGGTTGTTGGCAGAATTCAGTTCCATGCAGTTACGGGGCTGAGACCACTGGCTGGAAGCCACTCTCAGTGTTAGAAGCACCTAACATCCTGACCATGTGGATCCTTCCATATTCAGTTCACAACATCCCACTTCGCTTTCTTGCAGACCAACGGGAGTGTCTCTCTGATGCCTCGCCTGATTAGGTCAGGCTCACCCAGGCTAATCTCCCTTTTGATTAACTAAAAGTCAACTAATTAGTAGCCTAATCATGGCAGTGGTATCCTATAATTTTCACTGGCCCCACACACACTCAGGGAAAGGAAATTATACTAAGTATGTACACAAGGGGGTGGGAATCTTGAGTGTCATCTTAGAATTTTGTCACTCGGAGTGCCTGGGCGGCTCCAACAGTTAAGCGTCTGCCTTCAGCTCACGTCAAGATCTTGGGGTCCTGGGATTGAGCCCTGCATTGGGCTCCCTGCTCAGCGGGAATCTGCTTCTCCCTCTCTCTCCGCCCCTCCCTACCTATATGTGCTCCCTCTCTCTCTCAAATAAATAAAATCATTAAAATGTCATCTAAAAACACTCAATGAAAGCTACAAAAAAAAAAAAAAAACTTCGGATAGAAAGACAACAGAGACAACTGGGGATGCACTACTTCAACAAACCTGTGTGCCTGCGTAGCATGAGCAGTAAGCTCCCACGCCCTAAGGAGCTTCATAAAATCTCGGGGGTGAGGAGTGACGTCAGCAAGATGGCCAAGTAGTAGGACAGCCCTTGTTAGTAGTCCTCCCTCAACGACAATCACCTGGCATCCGCCCACGAACAAAAGGGCTTTTCTGGGAGCTATGGGATCCAGGTGGGAGACTCTGAAACCCCAGTGCAACCCCAGTGGAAGCCCAGTGAAACCCCAGTGAAACCCCAGAGCGGTTTTGAGAAAGCAGGCTCAGGCCAAGACACCTGACTCACGAACCATGGTCCTGGCTACAAACCCAGAAACAGCTCCATAACCCTGAGAAACTCAATAAACAGCTCCATTCGACTCGTTCTGTCAGACAGGGACGAACACTGTATCGTCTCACTCGCCTATGGACTCTAAAAAAGCCAAAGTCATAGAAACAGAGAGTTGAACTGTGACTGCCAGGGAGGGGAGCATGGAGGTAATGAAAGTTCCAGTTATAAGATAAATAAATGATGCCCATAACTGCACTGTGTCGTCTGAGAGTGGCTCAAAGAGTAGATTTTAAATGTTTGCATGAAACACGAAAGGTAATTAGGTGACATGATGAATTATGTTTACTAGCCTTATTGTAACCATTTCCCAATATATATACATGTAACAAATCATCACACTGTGCACCTTAAACTCATACCATGTTGTATGTCAATTATGTCTCAATAATCCTGGGGTGAAATTATAAAAGAGAAAGAAAACCTCAGGTTTTTTTTTTTTTAAAGATTATATTTATTTATTAGAGGAAGGGAGAACACAGGTGGGGGGAGGGGCAGAGGGAAAGGGAGAAGCAGACTCCCCACTGAGCGGGGAACCCAACACAGGGCTTGATCCTACAACCCTGGGATCATGGCCTGAGCGGAAGGCAGCCACTTAACCAATTGACTGAGCCACCCAGATGCCCTGAAAACTTCAGGTTTTAGAAGTGCAAGATACTGGGGGCGCCTGGGTGACTCGGTGGGTTAAGCCTCTGCCTTCAGCTCAGGTCATGATCCCAGGGTCCTGGGATCGAGCCCCACATCAGGCTCTCTGCTCAGCGGGGAGCCTGCTTCTCCCTCTCTCTCTGCCTGCCTCACTGCCTACTTCTGCCTACTTGTGATTTCTCTCTCTGTCAAATTAATAAATAAAAAATCTTTAAAAAAAAAAGTGCAAGATACTGTAGAAAGCAGAACTAAAAACACTTGCTGAAAGTCTATACAAGAAACAGTGAGACCCTCAGATTCCCTCCCTCCCTCCTGACAGATGGGGGAGTTGTGCCTCCCCATTGTCCCTAGAAATTTACTCTCTGGAGACATGGAACCAGAATATCTCTAGACAAGTGTATCAGGCAGAGGAAAGGGTCGGAGGAACAGTAAGTGAGTATCTATGTGTTGCACAGTGGCCCCTGCACAAATCTTTTTGCTTTTTTCTATAAAGCTTGCATTCAGGCTCATATTCCTTAGGAAGAAGAGAGGAAGAATCTTCTCTATAGAAAACAGTCCCAGAAAAAGACTTCCAGAAACTGGCATTCCCAATGCTCAGTGTTCCAATGCTGCAACCCAAAAGCTAGCTTGGTACATGAGCACTGGGTTTTGACACCCACCAGCTGACAATCAACACACACACACACACACTTCCAATCAACTTTTTACTGCTTCCCCTACTATCAAATGGGAATGGTATAGACAAGCCTTGAGCAGGTCATGAAGCGTGGTGCCTATGCCACCTACCCCTGCTCTGCTGCTTCTTTCCCCCATACCTACAGCCCCACCAGTGTTCCTATTAAGTAGCAGATTGAGGGGGGAAAATTTCAAGAACAGTTTCTAGATCGTTTCCCCGCTGTATACTGGCACTGGCTAAACAGGAGCAGCCCTGGAGAAGAAGAGTGGGGGAGGGGAATCTTTTTGCCGGGCGGGGAGTCTCAGAATCTCCCGTTGCTTATTTTGCATGGAAAGAGAGATTTCCAGACAGAAAAATCTGTATTTCGCCACAATGATACAGTTCATGGTGTGGATATGAGGAAATCCGAAACAGACAAAATAATCCAGAAGAAACAAACACAATGCAAAAGACAGAAGAAAAGCTTTAAGAAACAAACTAGAGGGGTGTCTGGGTGGCTCAGTTGGTTAAGCGTCTGATTCTTGATTTTGGCTCAGGTCATATCAGGGTCCTGGGATAGAGCACCTCTCAGGGGTCTGTATTCTTTGGGGAGTCTGCTTGAGATTCTCTCTTTCTCTTTCTCCCCCCACCAAATAAGAAAAAAACTAGAATTAGTATCTTCAAAAACAATTAAGATTTTACTTATTTTTATTTTTGAGAGAGAAAATATGAGTGGGGATGAAGGGCGGAGGAAGAGGGAGAAGCAGGCTCCCCAGTGAGCAGGGAGCCCGATGCTGGGTTCGATCCCAGGATGCTGGAGTCAAGACTTCAGCTGAAGGCAGACGCTTAACTGACTAAACCACCCAGGTGCCCATCAAGAACAATAAAAAAAAAAACAAGAACAGGATGCTAAAACATAAGAGAATAATAAGAGAAACAAGAACAAGATTCTAAGGAGAAAAAAAAAAAGAACAAAATTCAAGAAATTGCTCTCGGAAATAAAAAATAAATAGGCTATCGAAAGGAAAAAAAATCCATGGAAATGATGTATAGCAATGTGGACAGAAATCAACCAGGATGTGTAACAAGATGGAAAACAGGAGTAAAAAAATAAGTAAATAAGAAAACTTGGGAATCATTCCAAGAGGCCCCAAACCCTGCTAACCGGTTTTACAGAAAGACAAAATGGAGAAAAGTATCAATTAAATAATAAAGAAATGTGTCAGAACTGCAAGACTGAGCTTTCTGAATCTAATGGGATTACAAAAGCCCAACAGATGGGGTGCCTGGGTGGCTCAGTGAGTTAAAGTCTCTGCCTTTAGCTCAGGTCATGATCCCAGGGACCTGGGATCAAGCCCCACATTAGGCTCTCTGCTCAGCGGGCAGCTGCTTCCTCCTCTCTCTCTGCCTGCCTCTCTGCCTACTTGTGATCTCTGTCTGTCAAATAAATAAATAAAATCTTTTTAAAAAAACGAAACAAAACAAACAAAAAAAAAAAAACCCACTAAGTCACATTGTCATAAATATTCCAAAAACTGTCAGCTAAGGGCATGGTAATGTTAGACAGTCATCTTCAAAGATTTTCCTTGCTGAGGATTGAGATGACGATGTACATGTTTTAAACATGCAAATGATCCCTTTCTTATCTAAAGCCGTTAGTTTTTTTCCTTTTGACCTTTGAATTCTGTTCCCCATAAATAAGACTGTGTGTGTGTGTGTGTGAGAGAGAGAGAGAGAGAGAGAGAGAGAGACAAGAAATTGCCAGATTCAGAGGATTCATTCAGAGAGCAGAATTCTCAGAGCAAAGTTTTGGAGTCCTTTCAGGGTTGACTAAAGCAGAAATGAACCTCAGTCTAGCGATGCTTTTTAAATTCAGAACTCACTTGGAACATGAAGGTGTCTTTCTTTTGAAAGGCTATTTTTCAAACACGCTAATGAAAAGACGAGGGAATATTGCTCTCAATTCTTTCTTTCCTCCCCAAGCAAATAGCATTCCTCTGCCTTGAACAGATGGGGCTCTGTGTGATAAATGGCCCAGTGTTTCCGTCCAGCAGGGGATGGCACTGACATCTTGTCCCCAGTGTTTATAAGCTGGGCTGTCCCTTCGCTTTCATTTCCTCCGACTACACTGGAGCGGTGTTAAGACTCTGGCAACCAAATGGGCGGGGCTTCGTTCCAGCCACCCTCACATTCCAGCCATTCCTCATGATAAGGATGAGAAGGGTGAGTGCCTTCTAGGAAGGATTCTGGAGGTGGTGGGAGCTCTGGAGGAGGAATGGAGTGGGGTGTCCCTCCTGCCTGGCGCTTAGTGCCTTCAATATTAATAGCTCAGACACTCATGGCTCCGGTTAATTACTATTCCCAGAGGATTCAGCTGGGTTTCCATTTACAGAGGCGGCTGTAACAAAAGTGCACACGCACGCACACAGACGCACACGCGCCACTATTCTTACTCTTCCAACTGCCTTCTGATAGGCTCCCTTGGAAGCCCTCACCCTCCCCATCATTACTATAAAAAATGTCAATCATCACTGAATGAGAAAATCACCCATCTCTTAAGGAGCATCAGATACAGTGTTTGCTCTTCTAATGACTTCATCTCCACTGTATGGAGCTTAGAATATGATTAACTTTGCATCAAAGTCCCCTTTGTCACGCTTCCGCAGATAAGGGCAGGCTGCCACAGCTGCCTTCCAAACCAGGAGGTATAGACTGTGCGACAGCAAATGTTCGGAAAGAGCAACTTCATTTTGGAACAACGGGACAAGTTTACATTCCTAAAGCTGCATTTCCTTCCTATGGTGTTGAATATTCTTCAAGGGTACTGTGGGTTGGTTCAAAATCCATGACTTTTGCCTATTTCTGCTCAGAAACACCTTTGGGTGCATTTTCCCTTTCTGCTTCTGACTGCTCATTCCTTAAAAACTCCATGTAAGGGGCACCTGGGTGGCTTAGGCACTAAGCATCTGCCTTCAGCTCAGGTCACGATCCTGGGGTCCTGGGATCGAGCCCTGCGTCATGCTCCCTGCTCAGCGGGAAGCCTGCTTCTCCCTCTCCCACTCCCCCTGCTTGTGCTCCCTCTCTCACTGTGTCTGTCAAATAAATAAATAAAATCTTAAAAAAAGAAACAACAAAAAACAACTCCATGTAATAAGAACGAGTTGCCAAGTGCTTCGTACCCATGATCTCTAAACAGTCGATCCTCAACCAATATTTGAGGTCCTGCCAACTGTCAGATAGGCTCTGAATGCGGGGTGCTGGGGATACTTGCCTTCAGGGAGTTTTCAGTCTGGTCACGTAACAGACTTTGTGAGTTGCATGGAGTCCGAAGTGTATACATTTAAGGGCGTAGGGCTCTTTAAGAAAAGGAATGTATGTTTACTATGCCAGACATCCATTTTAAATGAATACAGAAACTGCAAAAAAATTGCATCATTGTCCTCCAAGAAGGAAATAGGTGATGCAGATTTTCCCAAACTCATTCCATGTGTTTAACAATTATTTATTGAGTGTCTACTATGTGCCAGGCACTGTTCCAGAGGCTGGGGACATAGCACTGAATGAATGACTTGCCCGCAGAGTCCCAAAACCCAGTGTTTTGTTCCTCTTACCTGGGACCTCATCCCTCTCCCTAATCCCTGCCTTTGTTACCCAGTCTGAAAACCCAAAGTGTTTTTGTTTGTTTGGTTGTTTTTTTTTTGCCCTAGCCTCCTAATTAATTCTTCAGTTTCCTTTTGACACTGAAGCCTGCCTGAACTCCAGTCCCCTAGTCTGATTCCCGAAACCTTCGCAAATGTATCCAGCTACCACATCCACTCCCGGGAGCGAGCCCTACCCCCAAGCTTCCTGTCACTATGTGGGATCCTCCTCGAAACCACCTGGGCCACCAGAAATCAGACCTGTCACTTATAAAAAAGTCCCCATCGCAGTGGTTATACCGGCTCAAGCTTAGTCTCCCAACATCAGAATTAGGCATCACACCGCATTGAGCTCAAATGTCCACAACCTTTAGAACACCTTCTGCGGGGACACCTGTACGGCTCAGTCGGTGAAGCAACTGGATTGGCCTCAGGTCATGGTCTCAGGATCCTGGGACTGAGTCTCACATCAGCTTCCTTGCTCAGCGGGGAGCCTGCTTCTCCCTCTGCCTGCCCCTCCCCTGCATGTGCATGCTCTCTCTTTCACTCTCTGTCAAATAAATAAATAAATAAAATCTTAAAAAAAAAATCTATCGCCCAAAAAAAAAAAAAAAAAATCTGTGGGGCTAATGCAGAACTGTCACAAGGAGCAAACCTCAGAAACTACTGAGCTGCCTTGGCTTCCGTCTCGCCCGCCTCGTCACCCTTCTTTCCTCCTTCTCTTCTGCCTCTTCTACCTGTGCTTCCTCTGCTTCCTCCGCTCTTCTTCTTTCTTGCTTCTGCTTCCCTGCTTCTCTTCTTCCTCTCCAGGTCCTCACCCTCTGAGACACTTTGTATATTTTATGATCTTGTTACTGAAGTTGTAACAATCTCCAGATTGTGTCCTCTTCGGCTGCTGATAAGGTCAAGCAAGTCTTAAGGGTGATGAGAGCTATCATCCATTTCTTCTCTGCATGTACCGTCTCCGATCCCCACGGCAGCTCTCCGAGAGGCTGAGAAAGGGGATGCAACTTGCCATGGGCCACGTGGTTAACCACGGGGTTAAAGCGGTCGATCTGGGATTTCAGCTCATCTCTTCTGGATCCAAAATGCAACCTTGTTACACTCAACTGCTCTGATTCCCTGATGGGGGTTCCTTGGCTATTAATACCATGACCTTCTCCCAATCCCAAAGTAAATCTCAGTCTTTCTCAGAGAGAATCTGCAAACAAGACTAATACCTCCCATGTGACTTTCTCACCCTCAGAGCCTCCTGAGTTAAGACAGATCAGCCCTGTTTAAGCACTTCACCTGTCCTGTTTGTCTTTCCTTCTTAAGTCTTGCAAATATGAACTTAAATCTTGCTAATTTGCTCATTGGCACTTTATTATAATCTTCTTTACATGTGATAAGGACATACAATAAATTTTTTAAAAATGTATATCTTATATATTATTTATACTAGTACTCTTGTAAATCTGTTCTGTATTTTCAGGGTGGATTATTTGGCTACCTATCAGAAGTCATTAAGGTATAATTTATATTTCATGCTTCGTTAGTTCCATTCCTGGAAATTGATCACAAGGGGAAAAGCTACATATGATGATCTTTATAGTGGCATTAACAGAACACTTAAAAATCAAAGAGGCAGATGCTCCTGGGGGGCTCAGTGGGTTAAGCATCTGTCTTCAGCTCAGGTCATGATCTCAGGATCCTGGGATTGAGTCCCACATCGGGCTTCCTTGCTCATCGGGGAGCCTCCTTCTCCCTCTCCCTCTGCCCTTCCCCCCTGTTTGCATGCACGCTCTCAATCTCTCAAATAAATAAATAAAATCTTTAAAAAAAATAAAAATCAAAGACCCAAAGAAACTTAGGAGTTCAGCAGTTGGAGATGGCCAAGTAAATTACATATGAATGATGGGATATTATATAATTATTAAAAAATAACAAATATGATGGTTATGTCATTGACACTGAAAAAGGAGAAAACCAGAGCACAATTCTGTATCTGACTATGTGAAAGCTACATGTATGTATCTATACCAATTGGAATGGATTTCACACTTACAGATGCACATAGCGATGCGCGGATGGGTGGAGATATCCTATTTTTTAAATCAGAATTTCCGGGGCTCAGGTGGTGATCCCAGGAATCGAGCCCCGCATCGGTCTCTCTGCTCTGCGGGGAGACTGCTCCCCCCTCTCTCTCTGCCTGCCTCTCTGCCTACTTGTGATCTCTGTCTATCAAATAAATAAATAAATAAGAATTTCCTTGCAACATTTAAAAATCAATGAAATGGTGGCTCTTCGAAGTTCTAAGACAGTTTGAAGGGGACTGGTCTTTTCATTAATACTCGAGTTCATCTATAGGGGGCAATGGCTCTTCATAATCTACTCCAGTGAGGAGGGTCAGCCTCAGGCATCGAGCCCGGAGTGCTGGCTTGCTCAACAAACCTTAAATCAAGAGTAACTTGCTAGACAGTTTAGTTTGGTATGAGTACTTCCCATTGACATTGGACCATGAAGGGCCAGGGAGAAAGGAAATGGGGTCGAGTTGCCCATCATTTCAGCTGGATTACTGAACTGGGATGGTCTCTAAACAGACAGGAACTTTTGAGGCAAGCCTGGTAAGAATTCAGTCTCTCCCTAAACAAAGTGGAGATTGTATAATATTCTCCTCCCTAAATTCTTTCTAAGGTCAACTCCACCCATGTGTTGCTCATATACAACCTTCTCTGCACAGTGAACAAGGTGGGGATTTTTACCGATGAGAGATTTAATGTCTATAACTGACTAGGATCCAAATGTTAAATGTTAATCAGAGCTGTTAAGTAGACCATTTGAAAGTTCTTTTCCACACAAATACCTCGTCAGCAATGAAATGGACATGACCGATCTAGCCCCAAAGACACTCGAAGGGAAGACTCACCTGCCAACGTCATCTCAGCGACATTCCACAATGATTGTGCATTCGACACGCCACGACGTGAAAGGATTTGGTCAGGCTGGAGGTCCACAGCTCTCTCGAGAAGCCCTTCATGCTTGAAAATAGCAACGTTATCCTGCAATTCTGAAAAGAATTAATAGTTGAGCTTTGACCTTCCAGATAAGTTTGGTTTCTCCAGAGTACCAGACTCTCTGAAGATGGGAACAGGAAGAAGGTTTGCAGTTATATCATAGCATTAGAAATACTGGCATTTAGGAAAGGCGGGAGGGGTGGCTATCTGACTAACCTGAGGGTGCGCCTCTTTGTCATTGGGTGGATCAAGATGATGCTTTAGCACTACCTCACCTACGGACAGAAGGGTGAGATCAGCCCCCAGGAGCCGCTCTGCACTTGGGTACGCCCCTCATAAAACTCAGGTTGAAATTACGGCTTTGCTTTATTAGTCAGGCACCAATTCTTCTTCTCCTCCCCCTCCCCCTCCCCCCTCCTTATTTAAAGCAGGCTCCACACCCAACGTCAGGCTCAAACTCATGACCTTGAGATCAAGGGTTGCACGCTCTATCTACTGAACCAGCCAGGCGCCCCTAGTCTGGCGCCATTGATTCTTAAAATGAATATTTCATTCCTCTTTGCCTTGTGAGCTCTAAAGTTTGAGAGTTCCAACCCACCGACTTAGAGATGAATGATCTTGGACTGCACCTCTGCGGTTAAGAGGCAGGATGCTATGCGCAACTGGGAAAAAGCTATTCCTAACTCAGAGAGGGAAGCAGGGGGCCAAGAGCTGAGGACCCAACGTACAAGTGAGTTGTGTGGGGTATGTAGGGAAAGCGCCCATGAATACATTGAATGACTGTGAGAACAAGAAGCTGGTGTCAGAGCAGGTCTTCCAACAATGGAAGGTTGGGATTCAGGTTCAGGGTTTGGGTAGGGGAAATGACTGTGTGAGAGGATATTGGGAGGAAACTGGGTAAGGCTGGGAGAACCATCAGACCACCAAGCACATGCAAGGTGAGGAGATGTGTCCTCGACTGCCAGGAAGTCTCAATGAGGTCATGGGCTAGTCTGGAAGCTACAGTCCAGCCTTACAGAATCTTCCCTGTGTTCCAGAATAGCCTGTCTAGTGTCTCTGCTTCCCTCAGGCACTGGCCAGGGGCAGCCCTTGGAAGGCATCGCCTCGGCACACACACTCCAATAGATTTTGGAGCATAGCAATGGGGTCCTTGGTCGTTACACCTGCCAAAGTTGGAGGTCTACGAAGCATAGAATCAGGGCCGTCTCAAAGCTGCCCACAAATCAAAATGCCACTAATACCGACAGAAGGGTGATTTGGGGTAGAGATATAAATAAAGTGTGTATGGGCCACCGATGAAGCAAAACAAATAAAACCAGATCCATGTTTGGGGAGAAAGAAGGTGGACAAAGGAATGGTAGGACCGCTTTCTTACATCCCTGTGAGCAGAGTTTGCTAACATGCCAACTTGACCCACAAAAACAAATGAAACTGACATGATTTTGCTATAGAAAAGTCAAGAATCATTAACTAATTGGACAATAGCAATGGTTTGGACTTCAGCCACAACAGATGAAGAAGATTGGGTTTTAGCAGATGTAGGGTTTTAGAATATTTTCCCCAAAGAACAATTCATCTGTTGAATATATTGCTCCAGATGGAGTTTAAATACATTTATGCTAGAATCTTGGATATCTGCCTGTTTATTTTTTATAATACGAGACTAATATAATACGGGTCAAAGCGTCTCTCTAAGACAGATTAGTAGAATCAAATGAAACACAGAAAAAGACCCAAGTGCAAATAGAAATTTATTACATGATAAAGGAGGCATTTCTAAATAGTAGAAAAAGATTGTTAGATAGATTGTGTTGGAACAGGCGCCTGGGTGGCTCAGGGGTTGAGCCTCTGCCTTCATCTCAGGTCATGATCTCAGGGTCCTGGGATCGAGTCCCGCATTGGGCTAGAGAGGCAGTAGGGATCCTACTTTTCCCCACCCCGCCTGCCTCTCTACTTTTGATCTCGCTCTGTCAAATAAATAAATAAAATATTTTTTAAAAAATTGTGTTGGAACAACTGGAAGCCATCTGGAAAAAAAATAAATTTGGATTCTTACCTCATATATCATCCTATAATAAATTCAGGAAGGATTAGAGACAGAGAATGAGAGAGAGAACAAGAGGGGGAGGGTCAGAGGGAGAAGTAGACTCCTTGCTGAGCAGGGAGCCCGATGCAGGACTCAATTCCAGGACCCCAGGATCAGGACCTGAGCCGAAGGCAGTGGCCCAACTGACTGAGCCACCCTGGTGCCCCCAAATTCAGGAAGGATTAAAGACTTAAATATTAAAAATAAAAGTAGGGGTATCTGGCTGGCTCAGCCAGTTAGTGCATATGACTCTCGATCTCGGGGTCCTGGGTGAGAGCCCCAAGTTAGGGGTAGAGGTTACTTAAAAATGAAATCTTCAAAAAATAAGATAAAATAAAAGTACTGGTAAGAGAATTTTTTTTTTTAAGATTTTATTTTTTTATTTGGCAGACAGAGATCACAAGCAGGCAGAGAGAGAGAGAGGAGGAAGCAGGCTCCCTGCTGAGCAGAGAGCCCCATGTGGGGCTCGATACCAGGACCCTGAGATCATGACCTGAGCCGAAGGCAGAGGCTTTAACCCACTGAGCCACCAAGGTGCCCCGTGGTAAGAGAATTTTTAAATCTTCACTGAGTGACGAAGAACTTTCAAAATGTGAAAAAAAAACAAACAAACCCAGATGTCATGAAAGAATAGGAAAATAAATTTGATGAAAAATAAGTAGTTTTTGCAGGAGGGAAAGATACCTTAAATGAGTGCAGAAGACACGAACTATAAAAATTATTTTTACAGGGGCACCTGGTGGCTCAGTGGGTTAAGCCACTGCCTTCGGCTCAGGTCATGATCTCAGGATCCTGGGATCGAGTCCCACGTCGGGCTCTCTGCTCAGCGGGGAGCCTGCTTCCTCCTCTCTCTCTCTGCCTGCCTCTCTGCCTACTTGTGATCTCTGTCTGTCAAATAAATAAATAAAATCTTTAAAAAACATTATTTTTACAATTCATACTACAAAAGTCCAATTTCCCTGAAACATAAAAAGATGCTGGAAGTCGGTGAGAAAGACCATTAACCTCATAGGAAAATGGGCAAAGGAGATGAAGAGCTTGCTCATGAAAAAATGTGTAAATGGTTAAGTATATATAAACACGACCGTCTTCACTCATAATCAGAAAAATGTAAGTTAAAATTATACTTAAAAATTGAAAAAGCAGAGTCTTCTGAGATGCTAGAATTTTTTGTTTTGTGCTGTGTTTTATTTATTTATTTATTTATTTATTTATTTATTAAAGATTTTATTTATTTATTTGAGAGAGAGACAGTGAGAGAGAGCATGAGCAAGGAGAAAGTCAGAGGGAGAAGCAGACTCCCTGTGGAGCTGGGAGCCCCAGCGGCGGGACTCGATCCCGGGACTAGATCCTGGGACTCTATCCTGGGACTCCGACCTGAGCCGAAGGCAGTCGTCCAACCAACTGAGCCACCCAGGCATCCCTGTGCTGTGTTGTTTTAGAGGGAACAAGGTATTATGTTATTAGCTCAGGATATCTGAGAACAGGCACCAGGATGGGGTTAAATATGCAAGAGATGTAGGGGGGACATTCCCAGAGGGAAAGAGGGGAGGGAAGCTGGAGAGGGTAGAGAGAGCCTTAGGACCAGGCTGCAGGCCTGAGCCCTGTGAGGGGGAGAGGGAGGGGAGGAGGCAGGGCTGGAGAGGCTCAGGCTGCAACAGGGTTGTAAGGGGTTTTGGCCAGGCACTGAGGAATCCTACCTCCTGCGGGAAGGGGCCTGCCTTTGTGCCTATGGGAAGTCCAGCCTGAAGCTCTCCCGGTGGTGGATTCCCAGCAAAGCAGCAACTACATTTTTATGCAGCAAGAAGTGTGAGTGGTGCGTTTTTAAGACCATCTCGCAGGCTTGGTTGGCAAAGGTGGAGGGAAACAGGCCTTCTCCTACGTGGCTGATGGGAGTGTAACTGGGGGTAAACTCCACGGAAGGTAGCGCGTCTCAACATTTTCAAGGGACAAGCCATCCGTTGGTTTGTCCCACATCTCCAGACTTTTCCTAGAGACTTCTGTGTATGCGGGAGGGGTCCCTTCGGCCTTGTTTGTACTAGTAAGAGATTGGTAACAACCGAAATGCACAAGTTCGATAAGGAAGTAGTTAAATAAATGATAAGATATCATACAGCTAAAAAGAAGGAAGGAGGAAGATCTTTGTTTTATCGTCAGGAAACGATCTGTAAGATGGCTCATCAGGTGACTGAGGCAAGGTGAGGGGCAGGGCAAGAGAGATGCTACAATTGAGGTTAAAAATTTTAAAAGGAGGGGGGTGCCTGGTTGGTGCAGTTGGTTGAGCGTCAGGACTCTGGTTGCAACTCAGGTTGTGATTTCAGGGTCGTGGGATCGAGTCCCGCTTCCGGCTTAAGACTCTCTCTCCCCTGTGTCCCTCCCCCTCACTAAAATAAATAAAAATCCATCTATTAAAAAAAATGTTTTAAGGGGGGGGAATTGCACATATACAAATTTGTTGGTATAGGCAGAGGATGTCTCTGGAAGAGAACACGAGAAACAGGCAACATTGCTCATCCTGAAGACAGGAACTGGGCTCTTGGGAGACAAAAACGGGAGAGACGCTTTTCGCGGACTATCACTTTTTTCCCTTTTGACTTTTGAAACACGTGAATTTGAAAAAAATCAATACAACTTTCAAAGAACTGGAGTCTTCCTGACTTGATGGATGCTATCGCTCTCCCAAATAAGTGGGAGGTGGATACGTTGTGTGGAAGGGATATTTACTGGACATTGATCACCGGGGTCAGTCTCCCAGCTACTGACACAGATTCTCTCCCTCAGAAAAGGTATTTAAAAATGGATAAGTCAACATTAAAAAAAAAAAAAAACTAACATAAGCATCTTTGGTCCATCAGCCTTGACAAAGGAGCCTTCACAAAAGTCTGTGATGTTCAAATATAGAATTCTCAGATTCTTCCAGATTTCAATCAGGAACGGGATAACGCGGGAAGGGCTGACCCGTGGCCTTCCCTTTTCTCTCGCCACCTCGCACTCTGTCCGGAATCATGAGTGGCTTCCACTGGCACGTGTGGACCAGGCTACGTGTTCAAACTCCACTTACACGTCCACGAATGGTCATCCTTTGGTCACGCCTTGGGACCACGTGGTGACCCAAAGAGAGAGGGAATCAGGAAAAAGGTCCCTTTGGATTACAAAGTAGCACTGGGATCATTTGGGAATTGGGGGGTATGAGGTGCCCTACAGGGTCAAGAACAGGGATGATGGATTTTTTTAATATATCAAGTTGGCCAGGCTGAATTCTATTTCCCAGAGCTCTTTTTCCTTGTTTGGGTTTTTTTTTTTTTTTTAATTTTTAAAAGATTTTTATTTATTTGACAGAGTGAGAGAGCACAAGCAGGACAAGCAGGCAGAGCGGCAGAGGGAGCGGGGTGGGGGGGAGCAGGCTCCCCACCGAGCAGGGAGCCTGATGTGGGGCTCAATCCCAGGACCCTGGGATCATGACCCGAGCCGAAGGCAGTCGCTCAACCCACCGAGCCACCCAAGCGTCCCCCTTTCCCTTGTTTTTTGAGGGAGATTTGGTGAGGGGAGAGGAAGCCGAAGTCTCATTGTAGGTCCCTCGCGTGGTGGGTTCAATTTCTGGTTAACCTCCCGCTCTCCAGGCAGCAGCCTGCCTCGGCGCCCCCCTGGCCCCTCCCCGCCCCAGTCCTCCTTCAGCTTCTCTGAATTTTAGGTCAGGTGAGTGTGTTTAGCTCTGCGACAAGGGTCCCTGGCTCCTGAGGACACCTGCACCCGTGAGATCAAAACTGACACAGATTTCCATCTGCCCTCACGGGCCGCGGCTCATGCTGTGGGTTCCGGCGGGTTCTTCCTCTTCCCACGTCACGCCCATCCTTCCCATCCAAGCTCCACCAGCAGACCCAGGCTGCTTAGTCCCTCCCAGTATGCAAGGTCAAATCCCCAAGAAAAATCTCTCTCCCTCGAGGGCTCCCTGCCTCAGTGTGTAGTTATATGCATCCCCTAGGGATTGGGTTTCTCCAGCTGAACCCTAATTCAAGGGCATGGGCTCTTGGTAGATAACGCCTTGGCCTTGTGGTCTCCTTGCCCTATGGGAAAGGCAGGCCTGGAACAGGACAATCCTTTAAAGCGTAACACCCAGGCCGGGGCGTCAGGTCCCCAGAAGTAAGGGGAGCCCTGAACCCAGGGCAAGAGGAGAGAAGGCACCTGGCACAAAGTAGGGAGGGTCAGGGAAGGCCTTTCCAAGGTGGCCTTTAGCTGTGACATATATGATACAAAGAATTTTCCTATCCAGAGTTTAGGATAAAAGCTCTGAGTGGAGAAAGCCTGGTGTGTCCTGGAGCAGCGAGAAGGCCAGCGTGATTGAGCTGAGGAGCCGAGGGAGGGTGCTCAGAGGTGACACTGGAGGACAGGCAACGTCCAGGTGGACGTGAGCTCCACTAAGGAGCTGAGATTAGTTACGGGTGTGAGGAGAAGCTGCTGGGAGGTTCTGAACACAGGAACGACACACTCTAAGAACAATTTTAGAAACACTGCTCTGGGGACAGCTGGGTGGCTCAGCAGGTTGGGCTTCTGCCTTCAGCTCAGGTCGAGATGCTGGGGTCCTGGGATGGAGCCCTGCTCAGCGGGGAGCCTGCTTCTCCCTCTCTCTTTGCCCCTCCCCCTCCCCTACTTTCTCACGCTGTCTCAAATAAATAAATAAAATCTTTTATTTATTATATTTTTAAGATTTTATTTATTTATTTGACAGGCAGAGATCACAAGCAGGCAGAGAGGCAGGCAGAGAGAGAGGAGGAAGCAGGCTCCCCGCTGAGCAGAGAGCCCGATGCGGGGCTCGATCCCAGGACTCTGGGACCATGACCCGAGCCAAAGGCAGAGGCTTAACCCACTGAGCCACCCAGGCACCCCTAAATCTTTTTTTTAAAGTGACATTTAATGGGCACCTGGGTGGCTCAGTGGGTTAAGCCGCTGCCTTCGGCTCAGGTCATGATCTCAGGGTCCTGGGATCGAGCCCCGCATCGGGCTCTCTGCTCAGCAGGGAGCCTGCTTCCCTCTCTCTCTCTGCCTGCCTCTCCGTCTGCTTGTGATCTCTATCAGGTGATAAATAAAATCTTAAAAAAAATAAAAATAAAAATAAATAAAGTGACATTTAATTACATAACCATAATCCTATTATTGCTTCACAAAAGTAACAAAAATTCTTTAATTATCATCAAATACCTAATCCATACTGGAGTTTTTCTCAGATATCTGCCTGTAATAGTCAGTTGGTTTGACTCCAAACCGGCATTCCACCTGCTACGTTCGGTTAAGGTTTATATTAAAAGCTCTTTAAGGGAAAATTTACTGTCACTCCCCTCTTTGTCCAGTATGTGAGGATATTTGACCTTTTATAATAATGATTTCATAGAGTATGGAGGCAACACATACATATGCAGCTAAAGCCTTTTTAAAGTCAATGGGTGCTTGAACTTAGCTTATCTCCTTTGGAGAAAGCATTCACATAGCCAGAGGGGGTTCTCAATGGCCTTAAACAAGTGTTGCCTTACAATCTATTTTTGGAAACACATCTGTCCGCTGCCCCTACAGTGCATTACTTCCTCCACAAAAATGTGGCATTTTCTTGTTCAAAAAGGAACTGTTATTTTCAGAGCCATATTTCTTCCACTTGTCTCGGTATTTTTGGCAAAGTCGTTAGGAAACGCTTTCTAGATTCACCAAGTTATACCTGTCGCACTACCTAGAAAGCAAGCCCATGAGTGGAAGACAAAGCAGCACTCACTAGGGCTTCCTCTGGAAACGCACCCCTCCCCCCAGCTCCCACCAAGGCACTTTCTCCGGAGGAAGATTTTGCCTGTTACTGTTTTCCTACCATCTTACAGACTTTCTGGGAAACCACTACAATCAATGCCGGCGATGCAGAGCCACATACACGTTTAAGAGGCCTCAGGAGTCACCAGCCAGAGTTCGAAGGAGTGGATGCCCATCCGGAACTTTCTAGCAAAGCAAAGGGGTCTTTTCACGTCCATGAAGAGGGAAATATAATTCAATTTAAAGCTGCCTCTAAGTGACTCCAAACAAAGTTCATTAGCAATTTTCCAGCGGAATTTTCACTAGTTGTCTGTCTTGATATTAACTCGACTAAAAGAAAATGTAAAGAAAAACATATATCAAGGCACCTGGGTGGTTCAGTCGGTTAAGTGTCTGACTTTTGACTTTGGCTCAGGTCATGATCTCAGGGTCCTGGGATTGAGCCCCACATCGGGCTCCGTGCTGGGCATGGAACCTGCTTCAGATTCTCTCTCTTGCTCTCCCTCTGTCTCATCCGTTCACACACACCCTCTGTCTCCCCAAAAGAAATGAACAACACCCCCCCCCAATAACACTGCTTGTTTATTCTTTTTTAAGTTTTTTTTATTTATTTATTAGAGAGAGGGATCACAAGTAGGCAGAGAGGCAGGCAGAGAGAGAGAGGGAAGTAGGCTCCCCGCTGAGCAGAGAGCCCGATGCAGGGCTGGATCCCACGACCCTGAGATCATGACCTGAGCCAAAGGCAGAGGTTCAACCCTCCAAGCCACCCAGGCGCCCAACACTGCTTGTTTATTGACAAGAGCATTGTTTCAACTGAGCATTCCAATACGGCTGGGGATGTCAGCAGCGGGAGTACAGAATGGACTTGTGTCTTTGATGGCATGAAGCAAAGACAGATCGAGAATTCTCTCTGGAGAATTACGTCCTCATGCCCCAACGCATTCACTGTGTGCACTGAATTAGACCTCTAGAGAGGGGCTAGTTAGGCACTAGCCTTGGGAGAAATGAGAAAAGGATCACATTATTTTCTCTGCTCTGTGGTTCAGAGGTGGAATCTGGGTTGATGAAAGTCTGCAAAGCATCAGGTTAGAAGGCATGGACAGAGCCCTGGGCAGAGGCCCTGAATGAAGTGTGGAGTGGAGGTCAGATAGGATATTCAGGCTCTCCAGGCCTGCAGCTTCACAGGAAGGGAGGGTTTAATGAAAAATCTGTGACCTAGCTAGGGGCTAACCTCCAGAGAGCTGCCAAGGATGGGGTGGGGGTGGGGTAGGGGTGGGGATGAGGGGGATGGAGGGGGAGCTGTTCACATGCTCCCTTCAAAGCCAGCTCACACAGGCCCCATGATGACATCTTGGCACTCTGGGGTTTCTTGGAACTGGCTTCACTCCTATGCGAGTGAGGCAGCCAGCCCTGGTTTATGTTCAGTCAGTCCTCAATTTGGAATCAACCAGTATTTCCCCACTGATTCATCCGCTTTTCTCTCCAGGCTTAACTACAAGGGACTTTAAGCTGTTGATGAAAATCAAGCCCATCTTGGTGGCTTTGTTCCTGCCTGGCTATGTGACATTAGTCATGCCGCTGGATGTCCAAGGTGCCAATTTATCTGCCTAAGGCAAACTGATTGGATTAAATGATCCCTAAACTCCCTTTCAGCTTGAAAATCCTGAGACTAGGTGACGAATAAAGGATGACCTGCCAGTGTCGAAAATACTCACAAGAATGCGCCATGGGCTCTGAATGGGAAAAACTTAGAAACGTTACAACTGTGCGTTTCCTTCCAGGTGGATTATTGTGAAAAGAACAGAGACCCAACTACTCAATTCCCTCGTCCAGTGGCTCTCCAACTGAGAAGATACTAGGTGTCGGGTTGTAGCCATGGGCTCCCAATACTCAGATGAGCAGGACAAGTTTTCTACCATCTTCAACAACAACAGCCACAAAGTAACTTCCTTCAAATGAGTTCCTTTGATGTGCCCATCCCTTGATAGACTCTAATTCCTGCAGGAGTTCATAGTCCAGGAGGAAGACGATCAAACCAATGGATTATGGGGGCACCTGGGTGGCTCAGTCAGTTGAGCATCTGCCTTCGGCTCAGGTCATGATCCCAGGCTCCTGAGATTGAGTCCCACATCGGGCTCCTTGCTCAGCGGGGAGCCTGCTTCTCCCTGGGCCTGCTCTGCCTGTTCTGCCTGCTGCTCTCTGTGCTTCTGCTCTCTCTGACAAATAAATAAGTGAAAAATCTTAAAAAAATTTTTTTTAAATAAATAAATTTTTAAAAAATGGATTATGATACGCCATGATAATCAGAGTGAACATTGACTAAATTCTTACTATGTGAAGGCACAGTGCCAGTCACATTACGTGAATTACCTCATTTAATTCTGACAACAACCCCACCAGATGGTTCTACTATTGGCGACATTTTGTAGATGAGGCATTTGAGATGTAGGGAAGTTACGTAATTTGCCCAAGGTCCCAGATAACAGGTATGTAAGGTTCACTTTGGCTTCTGAGGATAAGAGGGAGGAAAGGGCTGGTGATTTTATAAATTCTCTGCACTATCTTCTATGTGAAACAAGTGAGGGCATCATAGCCTGTGCAGGCCACAAACCAAGAAGCAGACGCGTGTCTCTGCAGGAGGAAGCAGGCTAGGGCAGTGGGGTACCCAGAGTGGCCTAGAGAAAGTAGAAATGCGCACAGCACCCAAGACAGGCATGCTGGGCCCAGATTTCTCCTTGAGACGCTCGTCCTCTCCTTCCTTCTCATTGAGGGGGGACCATTCTGGAACCTTCTACTTCTGGGACCGGACATTTTGCTTATGACCCACACGTCACAAGACAGTTCAAGGGGCTCTCCACCCATCACTCTCGGTTTCTTAGACCTTTCCTCATGCGTCATAGACTCTGCTTCCTTCACCTACCCCTCCCTGGTATCTCCCCAACGCTGACAACCAGCACTTGTGGAGTGTGCAGAAGTACGGAGCAGCCCCGACTTGTCCCCTCCACACTTGTTCCAGGAGCTCCTCCTTCCTACTTAGGCTGCCTTCTGCAGTTGATTGGATGTGGGTCACAAGGCAGGCAGGGTCAGAGGGACAGGAATGTGACTGAATGATTTCACACATAAGCATGATGGAGCGGGCTCCTGGCTGGCTCAGGTGGAAGAGTATGTGGCTCTTGATGTCGGAGTTCTGAGTTCAAGCCCCACGTTGGATGTAGAGATCACTTAAATAAATAAATAAACAAACTTAAAAGTGATAGAGAGATCAAATTGGTGTCTATTTTCTTTCAGATGAAAGAAAACACCCAAGATACTAGGTGTTGGGTTGTAGCCATGGGCTCCCGATACTCAGATGAGCAAGACAAGTTTTCTACCATCTTCAACAACAACAGCCACAAAGTAACTTCCTTCAAATGAGTTCCTTGGATGTGCCCATCCCTTGATAGACTCCCTATTTTCTTTCAGATGAAAGAAAACACCTCTTCTGGTAGAACCACAGTGGCAGAGTAAGTATGGTGGGAATGGGGAAGTCAACTACCAATCCCACCATACATGGGACCAGAAAATTTAAAGTTCTGTCCACAGCCTCCCTCCCTCCTCACTGCACAGGAGCCCCCCTAGCCCCCAAATTCATGATTCCAGTTCTCTTCTTCCTCCTCCACTCTGCTGGCCGACCACTCCCCATCCTGCACACGCCGTTGAACTTCTGCCCCGTGAACCTTTTCTTCAGTCCATCAATGGACTTGTGGTTCCTGTCTCTCCAGCAGCCCTTCCTTCCTGCCAAATACACACACACACACACATTCTGACTTTAACCGGACCCAAATTTATATAGAGGACAAGCTATTACTTGCTGCTCGGCGTGGTTAGCTGTGATCGGGAAGTAAAAGAAGACCATACACGAAGGTGTCAAAGGTGGCCATTTTTCCTATGGGTACGGAGCTCGTCTAGAAAGAGAGAAGACTGAATTCAACATACAGAGAGATGAAAGACCACAGGGCTAAAAGAAACTGAGGCAGTTTTTTGAGTTCTTGACTTTCCAGACTCTGGCTGGGGCCCTTCATGAGACCTGTGGTACTTACCTCCCCAGAGAGATGGGCTCTTCCAACATGCTTCTCTTTTTGCGGTGGCCATTTTGAGTTTCTTGCAACCCTGTGACTTCTGATTAAGATATTCTCTTCCCTGCTTGGCAAGCCACCCCTGCGCCATCAGGATTCCATTCAAATGGCCCCTGGAGTGTGGAGTTCCTTTGGGATGGAGATCGCTGTCTCCCACCCAACTGGTTCACATGGCCATGAGAGCTGGCCCGTGGGAGAAGATGTCTGTCCAATTTTCCCTTGCCCCGGAGCCCCTTGTTTCTTGAGTTCCTGGCAGAGATGATGTCTGTTTCTGAATCCCCAGAAATTCCCACAAGGACTTTCTATGCCAGCTGCTCAGTAAACATTTAATAAATGAGTGGATTCATTAGTAAATGGACCGGAGGTGGGGAGCTTTTCCATTTCCTATCAGTGATCTCTACAGAATTAAAACCAAAGTGCTCCGTTTCCCCTGTACTTACCCTAATAACTTCCAACCCGAGGTCTTTGCAGAGGGTTAGACGCCTTGGAAAAGGCTGAGGTTTTGTTTTGGGCTTCTTCTCAACTCGTTTTGTTTGGGGTTTGGTGAGTTCCAAATCATTCCCAAGCCCACGTTTGGGAACTAAGCATCCACAACAGCCGGGGATAATCCCTTTGCCCTCACACTGTGGGCTGGAGCCAGTGGGACTTGCCAAGCTATTGCTGAGCCGTTCCTAAATGCCGGTCCAGGCCTGTGCTATTCCAGAATCAGCCCAACCCCAACCTGCTGAATCTGTGTGTGAGAGAAAACTCAGGAATCCCTGTTTCAAAGAACGGTCAGCCCGCTTTGGGACCCTTGGCTAGGTCACTGTGCTTATGACGGTGAGTCATGTCTGTGCATCAAGAGAGACCTCAGGGGCACCTGTATGGCTCAGTCATGAAGTGTCTGACTCTTGATTTCAGCCCAGGTCATGATCTCAGGATCACGAGACCAAGCCCCATGTCAGGCTCTGCGCTCAGCCGGGAGTCCGCTTCAGGTTTCTCTCTCTCCCTCTCTTTTTGCCCCTCACCCAGCTTGCATTTTCCCTCTCATTCTCTCTCAAATAAAGAAGTAAATCTTTTAAAAGGAGACAGACAGAGAGAGACCTCAGATTCTGTTCTGATCGGCCACTGGTCCTGCTTGGAAGAGGGCAGGGCAAGAGGGCTCCCCCCATCTGACCTGAAGTATATACATGAAGTCTTCCACCTGCCATGTCTCCCAACCCCTCTCTTTCTCACCATTGTTCCTGCTCATCTATTTCAAGTAGAAATGTGTAGTTTGCATCTGATCCATCTGATTTCTCCTGGGGCTGACTCCCCAGCATACATTGCCCGAGTAACTTCCCCTGCCTTTCTGCCCCTGTGTCTCTACTGTCCCGTACTCCAGCTAGACATAGAGTCATATGTCTATGTCCTAGCTTTCCCCCAGCCACAGCAGCAGGTGTAGAAACAGTCATAGTTACCATTGGCTGAATGCTTAGAAGACTTTATTTATTTTTCGAGGGTGCCCAGAAGGAGAGGGAGAGAGAGAGTCATCTAGCAGACTCCCCGATGAGCACAGAAACTTAATCTCCCGACCCCGAGATCATGACCTGAGCAGAAATCAAGAGGGGGACGCTTATCTGACTGTACCACCCAGGCACCCCTGAATGTTTCTTTTGTATACGTGGGTCACGAAGCCAGGCATGCTACACACCTTATCTATTTTATTTCAGCCTCACAACAACCCCGAAAAACTGATATTATGCAGTCACTTTATATGCAAGCTTTCGGGCTTGAATATCCAATGTAAACACAGCAGGTAAGTTCCAGAAGTGGAAAACAGACCACACTCAGTCTGACACAAAGTCTGTTTTCCCTGCTCTGCACGGTGAGCCCAACCTTCTCCGCAGATTCTAGCCCCTGGATCCTGCCATGAAAAAAAGAATGATTTTCTCTTATATTGACTGTAGGATTCTGGGACTCTTTTGTGAAAGCAAACTGTGAAGTCTAATTCCAACAGACTGTTATTTACACTGCTTCTCTTTTGTGCCAGAAAAACATAGATGAATGAGGGCAAATCCATTATTACCCTTAGGAAAATCATTCACATGCGTGTTCCCTTTTGTATGTGGTTTCAAACCCCAAGGCCACCCCCCCCAGGTACGTGACCTTGAACAGTTACCTAAACTGTATTTGTTGCTGATCATTATCATGAAGGATAATAGTAATAGTGTAAAAATGACTATTTTTAATAATATAATAGGGTTGTTGTCAGGATTAAATAATAGAATTATGCTTGGTAAGTAGTCAGTGTTTAATAAACGTTTGCTGCTATTAACTACGGCAAAGTATCAATGTTATTACGGCAGATGGCTTGGAACCCTTCTGTAGAGGAAAAACCTCACTGTGTTTTCTGTCTACTGACTATTCACCGAATACTTTTGTACTCCAAATGCGTGAAGGATTTTCTCCTCACTAAGTAATTCTTCACTTTTCAAGGGCACCAATTGGATGTCTTACAATTTAACTGTTTTTTTTTTAAGATTTTATTTATTTATTTGACAGAGAGAGATTACAAGTAGGCAGAGAGGCAGGCAGAGAGAGAGAGGAGGAAGCAGGCTCCCCGCAGAGCAGAGAGCCCGATGCGGGACTCGATCCCAGGACCCTGAGATCATGACCTGAGCCGAAGGCAGCGGCTTAACCCACTGAGCCACCCAGGCACCCAATTTAACTGTTTTGACACTATCCATCTGGAGTTCGCGTCAGATGGCACACAGGTCAGGGCTCAGTCCTACAAGACTGCCCTCCAGGGGTGCCTGGGTGGCTCAGTCAGTTAAGCATCTACCTTTGGTTCAGGTCATGATCCCGGGGTCCTGGGATCAGCCCTGTGTCCGGGTCCCCGCTTGGTAGGGCAGTCTGCTTCTCCCTCTCCCTCTGCCCCTGCTTGTGCTTGCTCACTTTCTCTCAAATGAATAAGTAAAATCTTAAAGAAGAAAAAACAAGACTGCCCTCCACCACATTTGACACCAATCCCAAGTCCAGTGTTCCTGCTTCTCTGTTTGATCGTTTGCTTGAGCAGACCATAAATTTGGGAAAACAGTTTACTCTTGACCCTTGAACCACACAACACAAGTGTGAATTGCACGGGTCCACTGACATGTGGATTTTTTCCCATAAATACAGTACAGGACTGTAAATGTGTTTTCCTTATGATTTTCTCATTAATGTATTCTTTTCTCTAGCTTATTTTATTGTAAGAATACAATACATAATGCATACACAAAATATGTATTAATCAACTATATGTGTCATCAGTAAGGCTTCTGGCCTTCAGTAGCTATGAGCAGTTAAGTTTTCGGGGGGGAGTCAAAATTTATATGTGAGTTTTTGACTGGGCAGGGGGTCAGCATCTTTATTTGACCCCATTGTTTAAGGGTCAGCTGGGCTTACTGGGTTACTGATTGATTATAAAAGGATACAACCTAGGAACAGTCAGATGGAAGAGATGCTTAGGGCAAGGTATATGGGAAATGGCGTGGAGCCTCCATGTTCCCTTTGGGTGTCCCAACCTCTGGACATCTCCACGTGTTCACCAATCTGGAAGCTTCTAAAACCTCATTTTTTTTTTTTTTAAATGGAGGCTCCACTGTGTAGGCCTGATTGAATAAATCATTGGTCATTGGTGATTGATTCAACCTCCAGCCCCTCCCCCCTCCCCCAACTTAGGGGTGAGAGGAAGTGGAGCTGAAAGTTCCAATCCAATCACGTGGTCGGTTCCCCTGGCAACCAGTCGCATCCTGTGGCTTTTCAAAAGTCACCTCAGCTCACTGTTAATGCTCCAGAGCTATTTTGGGAACGAAGGCTCAAACTCCCGGTATTGTGAGGAAAGATGCCCCTATGCTCTAATCACTTAGGTTTTAATTACAAGTTTTAGGAGCTGTGAGCGAGGAGTCATGGATGGACATCAAAATACATCTTCAGGGGTGCCTGGGTGGCTCAGTGGGTTAAAGCCTCTGCCTTCAGCTCAGGTCATGATCCCAGGGTCCTGGGATCGAGCCCCGCATCGGGTTCTCTCCTCAGTAGGGAGCCTGCTTCCTCCTCTCTCTCTCTCTGCCTGCCTCTCTGCCTACTTGTGATCTCTGTCTGTCAAATAAATAAATAAAATCTTAAAAAAAAATCTTCATTATATGACAACACCACACCTTTCCAGGGGGAGAATTACACCTTCCTGCTGCACTGATGTGACGCTAGACCCTGTAACTCATTTTGTCCAGCGAGAATTGAGAAGTGATACACACCATTTTTGAGTCAAAGCTTGAAGAGCCGTAGTGGGGTTTGCCACCTTTTCCTTTCCTGATGTCACAGATCTGGCGTTGTTCTGACTGGGGCTGTTTCATCAGCCTAGAGCTCAGAATGCAAATGATGGCAGCAGAGTCACCACCAGACGGTGATGGGCAGGTCACACAAGTGAGACATAAAGCCCTGTTCTTATAAGCCACTAAGATTTGAAGGTTGGTCACCATGATGTCACTTAGCCTAGGCTGACAGATACAGTTGTTAAACAAGACTTATAAAAAGCCTCATATTGGGGCGCCTGGGTGACTCAGTGGGTTAAAGCCTCTGCCTTCAGCTCAGGTCATGATCCCAGGGTCCTGGGATCAAGCCCCACATCCGGCTCTCTGCTCAGCAGGGAGCCTGCTTCCTCCTCTCTCTCTCTGCCTGCCTCTCTGCCTACTTGTGATCTCTGTCTGCCAAATGAATAAATAAAATCTTAAAAAAAAAGTCTCTTATTTAAGTATTTGCACCATCATTACTCTCCGACCCTCTGTTGACCTCAGCCATGAGCTGTTTGCCCATCAGCCCAGTAACCCACTTCCAACTGGAATACAGATGTTTCCTGGTACAGGTGTCTAACGGTCCTTTATAACCCGTGGCATTTCCAGTTTCTCAAGGAAAGCGCTATTAACAAGCCTCTTTTATCAAAGAGTATGTGTACACAGAGCACCTGGGTGGCTCAGTTGGTGAAGCATCTGCCTTGGGGGAGTCTGCTTCTTCCTCTCCCCTGTCCCTGCCCCGTGCATGCTCCCTTTCTTTCTCTCTTAAATAAATGAATAAAATCTTAAAAAAAAAAAATGCATACAGTGCACATACTGGGGCACCGGACAGCTGTATTAGTTAACTAAGCTTGTCTTTGGGGACTGTAGAGATGGTCGAAAACAACATCTGGGCCAGGCTGTGCTGTCAGGGAAGCCCCATCAGCCTTTCCATTGCTCAGCCCCAATCCATGGTTCTTCTTGGGCTAAGGCAGCTCTCCGAAGAGCTTTTACTTCTCTGCAGCAGGGTCATGACCTCACCAAGGTCATGACCTCAACAAGCTGCCTTCTGAGCCCTAAGCTTCTTTTCCCTCTGACTTCCAAGTGGGACATTGTCTGTAAGGCTCTCAGAACTTTCTTTGACGTTGCCCAAGAAAAGCACCTGCGTGCTTTTATTATCGTTTTTTGCTGCTTTCTTCAATTCCATAGGCAGGAATAAGAAAAACACCAAGCATAGATGCATTAGAAAGTTCCAGATTCTTAAGAAGTCTATCCAGTTAAAATCCCTGGTGTAGTTTATGACTCTTGTTAGATAGATAACCACCTGAGTTTCTTCTGCCAAATGTCTAAGTTTAGGTTTCCCACAATCTTCCTTACAGACCTTTGGGAACTTCTTCCTATGGAAGAACCCTGAGAAAGCCCTCAACTCATTCTTTTTTTTAAGCCTAAAGAGCAAACTGTGGCAGAATAACAGGTTCCCTCTGTGGCCTTGAGTGGTAATTTGTAGTTTTGAGGGATTCCCAGGTGGGCTGATGGGCACTGATGTTGAAGGCTAACTCTTTGGGGGATTTTTCTAAGTATGGCTTTTGATTTCATTCCGCGAAATACTTCAGACACTTAGGGAATGCGCTAAGATCACATCTACGGAGTAATGTTGAGTAACCGAGGCAGGGGGAGTCCGGATTCATCAATAATAGTGATGGTAATGGTAACAACAACACCTGATGCTTATTTTACCCTCACCCCGGTCAGACCCTGGTCTAACGGTGCTGGGCACAGTAGGTAAGCGCCATCATCATCACCATTTAGAGATGAGACAATGGAAGCAGAGACAGGATAAGTGACTGGAATAAGGCCACCCAGCTTGCAAGTGGCAGAGCTGGAATTTGAACCTGGGTTGCATGACCCAAAAGTGCATGTTTCACTCCTTGTGCTACGCTGCCTTTCTTTCTTCGACACGCTTATCATCTGTCTCCAACTTCCGAAGGGACTTATGGATGGAGTGCGATGTCAGCCTTATTTTGTGTAATTTATTGACATTCGCCATGCTGACAGAATGGCTTAGCTACGTTCATTGAGAATCTTCCGGTCTTCTCAGTCACGTGGGTGCTTTTCCCAGGTTAATTCTACCCTTACTGGAGGACCCAGGAGCAGAAAGGTAGCTCAGCCTTGATAGAGCCTAGAAGGTTTCAGAAACCCCAATGGGTCTCTCTTCCCTAAGTGTCCTGCACAATGGCTTCATGATTATTCTCCTTCAGAGTAGAGTTCTGGTCTACCTTAACTATGAAAAATGCAGGTTGACTGCTTGGAGGGGCCAGGTTCCCCTCAATGCTGTGATGAGAACATCACAGGTGTTAACTCGTTTTATCCTCATAACAACCCTATGAAGAAGGTACCTTTCCTATCATCACATCAGTCACCGTCATTCTATTTTACAAGCAAGGAAACCAAGGACCCAGAAAGTTAGTACATATTTTCCTGCTCAGAAAGGGAAGGTTCAGAATTCCAACCAGACAGTCCCATTCCAAAGGTCACACCCTTGAAATCCAACCCCAAATCTGTAGGGGAAAGATGATGGACTCAGCCGGTGGCAGGAATAGCCACGAATACTTAGGGTCCAGTGAACTGTACCAGGCAGGTGGGGTTCTACAGTACAAACCTGGCAGCGGAAGCCTAGGAGCCAAGGGGTGAGGCATAGGGGGAGAAGGAACTGGAAAGGCAGAACATTGCACGTCAGCCATTTTCCTCAAAAAGGCATCTACTATGTCCTGTGGGATAGGAGTTCAGATTCCCCTCTGATGCATGAACCTATTGAAGATTAGTGGGGGATTAAATAGCTTGTTCCAGGCTCCACGTGAGTGAGACAATATTCGAACACAGCCCATCTTATTCCTGAGCCTCACTTTATTCCAACACACTTTCAGAGGAGGGTGGCCAGAGGGACAGTCGAGAGAAGGTGTTACTAGGCAGATTGCATTTTCCGCAAGGGCTGCAAGTATCACCCACCCCACGTGATGTTCTTAAAATACTAACTTTGACATTTCGCTCATTGAGATAAGGGAAAGATAGTCCTGCCCTTGGATTTGGGAGTGCTGTGGGACTACGGCAGAAGTGACACTGGAGGACTTCTAAGGTAGGGTCATAAGAGCTGACAGCACGGGCTGGTACTCTCTCGAAATGCTCCCTCTTGGAAACTAGCCGCCACGCTGTGAGCAGCTCACGCATCCCCACGCAGAAAGACCATATGGAGACAGAGCCTCGAGACTGCTTAGAGACAGAGCAAAGCCTGACCTGTTCCAGCTGTTCCAACCCCCTCACGGCTCCTGCTCTAGCTACCATCTGACTAGAGTCTCGTGATAGAACCAGAAACGGAACTGCCCTGGTGAGCTCTTCTCAAATTGTTGCAAGCGCCATTGCTAGATTGGGGGAGGTTGTGTTATACAACCGCAGTCATCAGAACAGCTCACTCAGAGAAACAGAAGTCTTCACGTGGACGTGAGCTCCCGCCAACTTCAAGTATCTGAGGGGCTGCCACCTAAGAGAGGAGTTTGACTCAGAGCGTGAAGCTCTAGGAGACAGCACTCATGCCAACGGCGGGGATTTACGGAGAGGCAAATTTGATTCTTCACGGAGATCTTCTTCAACTTTGTGATGTTAGATAGAACAGAGTCACCTGGTAGTGAACCCTCTGCCACCAACATACTCAAGCAGAGGGTTGACCATTTTAGGGGATGTTGTAGAAAGGTCTAGAAGACTCCAACAAGGCACTTTCTTACTCTGAAAATATATGATTCCAAGTGAATTAAGACTAGACTCTTTTGGAGAATAAATGTTTAGTAAACCCTTTTTTTTTTTTTTTTAAAGATTTTATTTATTTATTTGAGAGAGAGACAGTGAGAGAGAACATGAGCGATGAGAAGGTCAGAGGGAGAAGCAGACTCCCCTTGATGCTGGGAGCCCGATGCGGGACTCGATCCCGGGACTCCAGGATCATGACCTGAGCCAAAGGCAGTCGTCCAACCAACTGAGCCACCCAAGCGCCCCTAGTAAACCCTTTTTATAAGAGGTGAGGGCTAATGTAGACCTTTAAAGTTGGAGAGGGTAGGGGAAGGAAAGCAGAAGTCACAACCACTCAGCAAAGAGCCACTGAAAGCTGTTTAACTAGCAGCACCCACCTTGTTAATCATTCCCCCTCTCGCCTTAAGACTTCTTCTCATCCATTTGTGGTGGGTTCTGGGCCATTATTTTTCTAGACCTTTCCCCAGTCACCAACAACTCTTTGGCCTCCCCCAGTCCTCACATCCCATCGATGGCTAAGTCATTCATTCCACTCTCGTCGACAACGTGCCCTGCATCTGTTCCTCTTCTCCCTCCACCCCACACCCCCCCCCACACTGTCACTGGCTTTGTTCTAGCCGTTGCCACCTGTCATTGAGATGACCGCAACAGCCCTCTGAGTCATTCCTCAGGATGTCCTGAACCTGTCAGTTCCCAGCTTCCAAACCAAAACCTTCAGTCAATTCCCCCTGCCCTTTAGAATAGAGTTGAAACTTCTTTAAAATAAAGAGTGTATATATTTATTTGAGACTGAGAGAGAGCAGGGGTGAGCGGGGGGGGGGGGGAGAAGGGGGATGGGCAGAGGGAGAGGGAGAAACAGAATCCCTGCTGAGAAGACTCCCCACTGAGCCCAACATGGGGTTTGATCCCGGGACCCTGAAATCATGACCTAAACCAAACGCAAACGCTTAACTGAGCCATTCAGACACCCCTGGAGTTGAAACTTCTTAGTTAGGCATTCGAGGCTTTCATGATACAGCAGAGAATTAAGAAGAGGGGAGAGGGGACATAAAATAAGAAGGATTTGGGGGAGAGGGAAAGAAACACTCATCCCTCTATTCCTTTCATAGGGCTGCTGTAACAAATTACCACAAACTGTGTGGTTTAAAACAACAGAAATTTGTTTTCTCGCAGTTTTGGAAGCTACAAGACCAAAATCAAGGTGTTGGAAGAGCTGTGCTCTCTCCAAAGGCTCTAGGAAAGCATCCTTCCTTGCATCTTTCTAGCTTCTCAGAGCTTTTGGAGATTCTTGGCATTCCTTGGCTTGTGGCTCCCATCACTCTGATCTCTGCCTCCATCTTCACATGGCCATCTCTGTGTGTGGGGTTTTAAATCTCCTGGTTCTTTCTCTTACAAAGATACCAGCCATTGGATTTAAGGTTCATCCCAGTATGACCTCATTTTAACCTGATTATGCCTGCAAAGCCCCTGTTTCCAAATAAGGTCATATGCACAGATACCAGGGGTTAGGGCTTGAGTGTATCTTTGAGGGCATAATTCAACGCTCTATAATGCACGCGGATGGAAACCACAAAACAATGGCTTAGCATGGGGATGGACTCTTGCTTGTGAAAAGGTTCTGGGTGACAGGAAGGACTTCAGGAACAGGCAAGGTAATCTTAAGTAGGTTACTGGATGACCAGGAGGGTTTTTTTTTTTTTTTAATATTTATTTATTTATTTGACAGAGAGAAATCACAAGTAGATGGAGAGGCAGGCAAAGAGAGAGAGAGAGGGAAGCAGGCTCCCTGCTGAGCAGAGAGCCCGTTGCGGGACTCGATCCCAGGACCCTGAGATCATGACCTGAGCCGAAGGCAGCGGCTTAACCCACTGAGCCACCCAGGCGCCCCAGGAGGGTTTGTTTATGTGTTTTTGAGCAATGGAATAGCATGCATGATCAAAGGATACAATTTTAATTAGGAAAAAAAAAATCAGTCTGGAAGTTGGATTTAAGGAGATAGTAATAGATAGACAGTAAAACCAGGAAGTTAAGAAAATCCCTGAGTAGCTGGAAGGCGAGGAGAAAGGCACAGAACTAGCAGGTTAGCCCCAGAAGTTTGTTAATCTTGCCTCTTCTTTTCAGCATTATATTCCAAGAGCCTAGAACAGTGTCTGTCACACAGTCGATCCTCAGGACACATGTGTTGGATAGACAAATGGGTGGACAAAGGTTTTCACTAGTAGGTCAAGGAAAAGAATGAAGGTGCCCCAAGCCTTTCAGAGGTGAGCTTGGTGGACTCTGGAACAGACAGAAGTAAGGAGGAGCATTCTTTTAAAGGAAGCCCACAAATCACAGCTTGGCACCTGCTGGACACCGAGTTGAACCTCGGTCACACCACCCTGCCCACACAGTGGCATTAGACCTGACTCCCGTGCTATTTTTCCCGACCACAGAATGTGAGTCTGGGGTACAGGACCCCTAAAACTTCATGCACGTCCGCGTGTACCTTTTTACAGCACCCTGCACGCAGGAGGCCCCCAAGCCGACTCTGAATGAACTTATGAATGACTGAATTTCCACATTTAAGCCAACTCGAAATCCGTCCCCCAGACTCGAACTCTGAATTTTAGGCTTGTGTACCCTTCAAAATGCCTGGCACACGGGAAGCTCCCGAGAAGCACTTGTTGAACCGAACAGAGTAACTCGGATTCACCCAGTTCCGCCCCGGGCAGCGAGGTCTGCGTCCGGCCGGAGGACGGAACCCAGGGCTCCTGCGTTCTTATGTAAGAGCGAGTGACCCTCCCAGCCTGCTTGACGTCCCTCGCACAGAAGTGGCGGGGAAGGGCCGGGAAGGGGAGCGCGAGCAGTCGTTGAGACACACACACGGTGCCGGTGGTAGTCGCATACACTCGTTTCCAGCCTGGGTCGGTCCCCCACATGCGTCTGAAAAGCCCGCGGCCCGCCGGTGTGGGGCGCGCGGAGGGGGCGGCGTGCCGGCCTTTCTCGGTGCAGGCGGTTCGGTCCCGTGGGGAAGGCCTGCCCGCCCGGCACGCCCAAGGGCGCCGGGGCTGCGGGTGACAGCGGCCCCGCTGGGGGACTCCGTGCCAGGCGGCGCCCCCGGGCTCCCCGCGGCCTCGGCCCGGGCACCCCCTCCCCGGCCCCCGCAGGCGTCCGGCCCCCGCGGCCCCAGGCCCCGCGCCGCTCGCCGTTCCCGCCCGGGCTCCCCGCCGCGCTCCGGGCGCCGACCTTCCCCGCTCCCGGGGGCCCGGCGGGGCGGGGCGCGGAAGATGGCGGCGCGGGCCATCCCGGGGCGGGCGCGAGGGGCCGCGGCGCGGCGCGCTCGGCTCGGCCGGCGCGGCTAGAGCGGCGCCTGGGCCCGGCGGCGCGGCCTCCTCCCGCCCGCCGCCGCCGCCGCCGCCGCCGCCTTCGCCGCGCCCCGCCCCGCGCGCCCGCCCCTCCCCGGGCCCGGCCGTGCCCCGCGTCGCGCTCCCCCGGGATGGCCCGCGCGCCTCGGCGCTGCCTCGCGGAGCACACGGCGGAGCGGCGGCGGCCGCGCTCGGGGGGCGCGCGGCTGCGGCGGCGGCGGCGCGGCGCGTGAGGGGCCGCCTCGGGCCGAGCGGGCGCCGCCAACATGTCGGATACCAAGGTAAAAGTTGCCGTCCGGGTCCGGCCCATGAACCGGCGAGGTGAGGAGCTCTCCGCTCGTTCTTTTTTTTTCCATCTGGGGTCGGGCCGAGGGCGGGGGCAACTTTGCAAAGTGCGGGCCGCGGGGCGGGGGCGGCGAGAGCGCGGCGGGGGCGGCGGGGCCGGGGCGCGGGCGGGCGGCGCGGTGGCCGCGGAGCCCCCGGCGCGCCCGGCTCGGCCGCCTCCCCGGGGGGAGCCCCGGGCCCGGGGGGGTGGGGGGCGGCGGCGCGGATGCTCGGCTCGGCAGCGGCCTCTTCCCTTCTGCTTCCAGAACTGGAGCTGAACACCAAGTGCGTGGTGGAGATGGAAGGGAACCAGACGGTCCTGCACCCTCCTCCTTCCAACACCAAGCAGGGAGAAAGGTAAAGCGGGCGCCGCGCGGGCGGGCGGGCGGGCGGCTCCCAGCCCGCAGCCCCTGCAAGTGTGAGCCCGGAGAAGGGGAGTGCTCGTCCCTATTGTTAGGAGGACGGCTTCAAGTTTGTCGCACGCTCCCGTCTGAGGCGGTTGCAAGTCCAAGTTCCTCTCCTCCCGCTGCCCTCCTCCTGGCTCCCTCCCATCCCGAGCGGCTTCCGAGCCGGCACCAGCCCGCCGCGTCCCTGGCCGGCTTCGGGGCACCCGGAGCGAGGGGGCCGGATGCGATCCTAGAGACGACTAGTTCCACATTTTACAGATTAGAAAACTGAGGCCTTAGGCGGGCGAGGGACGATCCCAAGGCCTTGTTTTAGTGGAACCCAGTGCCCTTCGTTTTTTTTTTTTTTTTCCCTACCGCTGCACAGTTGGTTTTATTTGGCGGAATTGTTAGGGACTTTGCATGGAGAAGAGGGGGACCCTCCCCATAATAAAGCAGAACAGTATTGTATGATGCAGGCTCAGGCGTGGACCATTTAAAATCTATTATTTTGTTGGTGCTGGGTCGAGATAATGCCTGAATGTAATGCGCGAATTTTGATTTTCAAGGAAACAAAAGTGGTGCCCTGAGCTGTGTAGACACTGGGGGGATGTTTAAAAAGAGGCTGCATTTACTGGATGGCAACATATTTGCATTTGAAAAGTGGTAACTCTTGGATCCTTATTAATTCTGCTCTATTCCACGCAGCAGTATGGGAAAATGCCTTAAAATAATTTGAATATTTGGCATTTTTCTGGTAAGCCCCCCGAGAAGAAAACGGTTGGAATTCATTCAGTATAGCAATGCAGTAGCTTGTAAAAATAGAAAGGAAAAAAAAAAAAAAAACCCACAAACCCGGGAAATCTGACAGAATTAATTCCTCTGGGACATGAGTACCAGTGTGTTTCTAAAAGTCACCTGTTGATTGATGGAGTACAATTTAGTGATTTTTGCTCTTGGGAGATTTTTTCACTGAATAGACACTGAAGTAGGGTTTGTTATTTTATGGCTAAAGGAAGCAGCTGCCTCTATTCTATAATCATGTGGTGTTCAGTCACAATTTTGCTAAATTTCGGGGAAGACGTTGTCAGGAGGTAAGATTGGGAGTTCTTTGCTTTTTGTGCTGAGGGTGGAGATTTTTGTTCAGTTTGCAAACATTCTGCTCCCTGTAGCAGATAGTCATGATGATAGTAGATAGCTAAAGTTATACTTAAAATGGGTTACATGGTTTTCAGTAATAGATGGTTTTCAGTAATAGATGTATCCTTGGATAATATCTTTAGATACATTGTAAAGATTTATAGTGTTTTAGATACATTTGTAGTGGTATAGTTGTATATTTCATGGTGATAGTGAATTGAGTAAATTTCAGTATTGAGGGATTGGATTAGATGTTCACATCATCAACATTTTTTTCTGGAACTGGGTATAGTTTTATTATTTTCTCTGCAAATTCTGCTGGGTCAGGTTCTTGAGAGCAGTCTGGGAAACAGGTAGAATATTCCCGTTAATCTAGCTGCCGCTTCTGTTTTCCTTGCTGGTTTAGCACCTGCTCCTTGTCACTCTTTTTTTTTTTTTTTTTTAAAGATTTTTTATTTATTTATTTTTTATTTGACAGAGAGAGATCACAAGTAGGCAGAGAGGCAGGCAGAGAGAGAGAGAGAGAGAGAGGAGGAAGCAGGCTCCCCGCTGAGCAGAGAGCCCGATGCGGGACTCGATCCCAGGACCCTGAGATCATGACCTGAGCCGAAGGCAGCGGCTTAACCCACTGAGCCACCCAGGCGCCCGCTCCTTGTCACTCTTAACCATAGGGAGTGCTAAGGTTAGTTACCGTTTAATGAGATGAAGCTAATTTGTGGAGAGAAACATTTAATTTTGTGGAACCCGGATACAAATAACTGTAGACAGGTGGTTAGAAATGCTTAATAATTAGTTGATCATTTTTAGGGACACCACTGCAATTACGAATGGGGATCTTTTAAGTAAAGATTTGTAGGGTGACTTGGGGAATTTTCCATCTGCTGGCTTATTGGAATAGCCCCTTATCTGAAACTGTTAAGAATAGCATTGAAACATAGGAGTTCTCTTGTTTTGTCCCCCTGACAGATCAGATTCTTTGGTGGATGGACCCTTTTTGTGGGATTCTGCCTGGGTACTGGTCACTCAGTTTACAGAAAACTCGAGTGCAGTCTCTCCAGCGGTGCAGCTTGTAGGTTAGGATTACTGTCTTTGCAAGGATGGAGACACCAGTGCATTTTGATTTTCATTATGTAGCTTGGTTTCATATTTCTCCACTGGTTTTCCCTTAAAGCAACAGTGTATTTAAAAATAGAAATGATTCCTCCCTTGGGCTCTGGGTGGATTAATTACAACAATGCTTCATGTTATGTTTGCAATTCATTTCTGTCATTTATTTTGGGCTAGAGCTCAGGGAAAGGTGAGAATATTATTTTTCTTACCTATTAGTTCAAGGCTTGAACTATAGGAAGTCTTAAAATAATACTGGCAAACCTGTGTCAAGGTGACGATTCTTATTTTCCTGAAAATTGCAAGAAATTACTAATATATTAACTATGAATAGAAATTTTAATTTAGTGGGTGAAAGTTTGCAGTCCTGCTAGTAAAAACAAGCAAGGATCCTTTGATTTCCAGAAAAAGAAACGGATAGGCTTAGCTTTCATGATTTCCCCCCTTTATGGAATAAAAGCCAAGACTACATGTTAAGGACCGAAAGATCATAGGGCTTCTGAGGTTAAAGATACTTATTCTGAAATTCTAAGATTATACTACACTACAGAGGTCCAGGTTAATAGTTGGACATATTTATTGTTCACTGTTTTGAAACATTAAGATAGATATGAACATGTTTCTTTTTGTTGTTGTTTTTTTTCCCCTAAGATCAACTACTTTAATTTTATTTATTTATTTTTTTTATTAACATACAATGTATTATTTGCTCCAGGTGTACAGGTCTGTGAATCATCAGTCTTACATAATTCACAGCACTCACCATAGCACAATACCCTCCCCAATGTCCATCACCCAGCCACCCTATCGCTAACACCGTAGCCACCTTCAATTTGTTTCATGACATTAGGAGTCTCTTATCATTTGTCTCCCTTCCAATCCCATCTTGTTTCATTTTTTCCCTCCCTAACCCCCACAATCTCCCGCCCTGCCTCTCAAATTCCTTATATCAGAGAGAGCATATGAAAATTGTCTTTCTCTGATTGAGTTATTTTGCTTAGCATAATACCCTCTAGTCCCATCCACATCATTGCAGATGGCAAGATTTGGGTTTTTTTTTTTTTTTTTTGGATGGCTGCATAATATTCCCGTGTGTGTGTGTGTGTGTGTGTATCACATCTTCTTTATCCATTCATCTGTTGATGGATATCTAAGTTCTTTCCATAGTTTGACTATTGTGGACATTGCTGCCGTAAACATTCGGGTGCATGTGCCCCTTTGGATCACTACGTTTGTATCTTTAGGGTAAATCCCAGTAGTGTGATTGCTGGGTCGTAGGGTAGCTCTATTTGCAACTTTCTGAGGAACCTCCATACTGTTTTCCAGAGTGGCTGCACCAGCTTGCATTCCCACCAACAGTGTAGGAGGGTTCCCCTTTCTCCACATCTTCGCCAACACCTGTCGTTTCCCGACTTGTTAATTTTAGCCATTCTGACTGGTGTGAGGTGGTATCTCACTCTGGTTTTGATTTGTATTTCCCTGATGCCAAGTGATGTGGAGCACTTTTTCATGTATCTGTTGGTCATTTGGATTATGAACATGTTTCCTAAAATATTGTTGCATTTACTATTCAGGAGATATTTATGAAGTTTACATCATATGGGATCCTTTCTTTTCGCAGAGGATCCAAAGATGAGTATGGGCCTAATGCCTGTATCAGAGGTCCGTGACTTCGAGAGACGTGGGAAGAGAGAAGGAAAAATAGTTAAAATACAATGTGGTAGATTATGTGGATTATACTTTTGCCATTGTATGTACCCTATTATTGGAAATGACCTGTTTCCTCTTCTGTCTCCTTCTGAGGTTGCAAGCTCCCTGAAGGCACTTACTTACCCTGTGTCACACCCTCACTAACAGCTGGCATACAGCAGGCGCTCAACAGGTGTCTGCACCGAGTACGTTCTCTGGTGTGAACAGGGTCCTGAGCAGGGGCATGGAAGTGCATGGAACAGGATGCAGAAATAAGGCAATTCAGGAGGGGAGAAGTGTGTGAGAATCCTTGATTTCCCAAATTAAAAAAAACACAGTATGAACAGATACATAGTTTAAAGTCGTCATCTTCTTCTTCTTCTTCTTTTTTAAAGATTTTATTCATTTATTTGACAGAGAGAGGCAGGCAGAGAGAGAGGAGGAAGCAGACTCTATGTGGGGCTCGATCTCAGGACCCTGGGATCATGACCTGAGCCGAAGGCAGAGGCTTAACCCACTGAGCCACCCAGACGCCCCTTTAAAGTCTTCTTTTGCCCCTATTCTTCCCATCCCCTCATCTCATCAAAAACAATGTATATTTTCAGACACAAACATACCTACTTGCACGTGAATATATTGTTTGTGTATTTCAACAAATACCTTTTCTGTCTTTAAATACCCATATATTCATATTCATTCTTTTTAATATCTGGTTTGGGTGGTATTGGTGGTTTTAAAAATATAGATGGATGGCTTATGAATCTGATTGTTACAACTTTTAGGAAGTGAAGTTTTATTATGAAGAGAATATAATGGAATTTGTTTGTTCTTATTTTTTGTAAAGTGAATTGTTGGATAAGTATTTAAAGCAACATACTTTAGCCAGGTTAAAGGAAAATGGAGTAAATTTAGGCTCTTAGTAAAAGAGCATCAAAGTCTTAGCTTCCTGCCCAATTTTTCCACACTGCAATATGTACATTGTAGCTTGTAAAGTGTATGTTTCCTTGAAGGTCCGCAGAAGAAAGCTATGTCTCTTGTTCAACTAGGTATATTTTCTTGTTTTTTTTTTTTTTTTTTTAATTTAATTTATTTATTTGACAGAGACAGCTAGAGATGAAACACAAGCAGGGGGAGCTGGAGAGGGAGAGCAGGCTCCCCTCCGATCAGGGAGCCTGATGCAGGGCTGGATCCCAGGACGCTGGGATCATAACCTGAGCCAAAGGCAGACGCTTAACGACTGAGCCACCCAGGCGCCCCTTTTTATGTATTGTATGTTGTAACTTTTTTCCCAAGTTGGCTTCCCCTGCTGTTCCAAAGGCACCTAGGACGGCTCCTTCTGCTCAAGTATCTTTGAGGACCAGAGATTTAGAAAGCAGTGAAAGTCATGTGAAATTTAAAAAAATAGATCATCTAAGAATCAGTAATATTCCACATTATGAAATTGTTTGGGTGACTTTGAATTTTCTTCTGTTTTCTGTGTTATACTTCTCTGTAGCTCAGATATTATAGTCAGTAGTAAGAAAGCAGAACATTTAGATTTCATTAGCATAAGAGTGATCATTCTTCATGTATGACATTAGTGGTATTTTTAAAGAGCATTTTAATGGAGTATTTTCATTAGCTGTCAACATTTGCCATGCCTTTGTTTTAAAATAAAGGTAGATTGGAATCTCTTACTTTTAAAAGCAAAACTAAAAGTAATTATAATGCAGTGTAGATTAGTGTTTTAAATTTTATTTTGTTCCAGGGATGCCTGGGTAGCTCAGTGGGTTAAGCCTCTGCCTTTGGCTCAGGTTATAATCTCAGGGTCCTAGGATCGAGTCCCACACTGGGCTCATTGCTCAGCAGGGAGCCTGCTTCCCCCACTTTCTCTGCCTGCCTCTCTGCCTACTTGTGATCTCTCTCTCTGTCAAATAAATAAATACAAATCTTTAAAAAAATTATTTTGTTCATAGTCCATGGTTAAAAATATATTTAACATCATGGACTCTGTGTGTGTGCGTGTACACATGAATGGAGGTTCATGAAAAAATTTACTATATGCAGTGTATCTGTTATTTCCTATCCCTCTGTTTTAATTCATTTTAGAAGTGATGGTTGACTTACTGAATTAATATCACAACCCAGGAATGTGTTATAATTTTATAATTTGAAAAACAGAAGTTTAGTGGGCAAGAGATTGGGTCCTGAATATATATATGTGTGTGTGTATGTGTGTATGTGTGTGTGTGTATAAAAATCAATGTACTTTATTTATTGAAATTTTTCAATTTTAAGTAATCTTTTCTGATTACTTAAAATAAGGGGGTTTGAACTCATGACCCCAAGATCAAGAGTTGTATGCTCTTCTGACTGAGCCTGCCAGGTGCCCCTAGTGTACATAATTTAAAGTGTAAAGTAGTTTTTTTTTTTAAAGATTTTATTTATTTATTTGACAAACAGATCACTAGTAGGCAGAGAGGCAGGCAGAAAGGGGGGGGGGGCGAGCAGGCTCCCTGCAGAGCAGAGAGCCCGATGCAGGGCTCGATCCCAGGACCCTGGGATCATGACCCGAGCCGAAGGCAGAGGCTTAACCCACTGAGCCACCCAGGTGTCCCTGTAAAGTAGTTTTATAATTTATAAAATCTGTGATAAAAAAGAAGGAATCCTCTTTTTCATTTCTTTCACAGAATCAGCCACATATAGCAATTTGAGCTCATTCTTTTGGTATTTCCCTCCATATTTCTTTGTTTCTTTCTTTCTTTCTTTTTTAGATTTTATTTATTTGACAGATTATAAGTAGGCAGAGAGGCAGGCAGAGAGAGAGAGGAGGGGGCACATGCTCCTAGAGAGAGAGCCTGATGTGGGGCTCGATCCCAGGACCCTGAGATCATGACCTGAGCTGAAGACAGGCTTAACCCACTGAGACACCCAGGCACCCCTCCCTCCATATTTCTGAATAACATGCTGGTAGTGCTAATTTTTTATTTGTTTTATGTTCTCTTTCTATGCCTTATTTGCACCGTACCCCCAAATTCTTCCCATCCCCTATTTCCCCAATATACTTATATAACAATTTTGATTTTATCCATTTTTAGTGTTTATTTATATGATTATATAATATCATCAACTATATACAGTTGAGCCATGGGCTCTTCTATGGTTTCTCTTCCTGTCATACAAAATTTTTTGTTTTTCCTGGAGTTAACAATTGTTTTTACTTTTGACTTTTTCTTTTAATTTGCTTCTTTTTCTATTTTCTTTTTTTTTTTTAAGATTTTTATTTATTTATTTGATAGAGGGAGATCACAAGTAGGCAGAGAGGCAGGCAGAGAGAGAGGGGGAAGCAGGCTCCCCTGCTGAACAGAGAGCCCGATGTGGGGCCTGATCCCAGGACCCTGAGATCATGACCTGAGCTGAAGGCAGAGGCTTAAACCACTGAGCCACCCAGGCACCCCCTTTTTCTATTTTCTTATCCTTAATTTAACATTTACATTGTCTGCTCCTTGCCTAAATCTCCTTTCAAGACATACCAAATACTTCTCTTGATTTCATCTTCTTGGAGACATTTCTCCTTAAGCCTTCCAGCCTGCTCCTGTATGAGCTGGTCGTCTTCAGTGCCTGACAAAGCTGTCGTGCCGGGGTTGTCTGTCACATCATTCTGCGGATTCCCGCTACCTCTCTTCTGTGTGGAATCTCTTGTTTTTCTGTCTCCTTTTTCTTTCTTGGTTTACTGCCTCAATTTTTTTTTTTTTAAGATTTTATTTTTATTTTATTTGATAGAGAGAGAGAGATCACAAGTAGGCAGAGAGGCAGGCAGAGACAGAGGGGGAAGCAGGCTCCCTGCTGAGCAGAGAGCCCGATGCGGGGCTCGATCCCAGGACACTGAGATCATGACCTGAGCCGAAGGCAGCGGCTTAATCCACTGAGCCACCCAGGCGCCCTACTGCCTCAATTTTGTGTAGAGCATATTGTTCAGTAACTTCCTTTAAGAGAGGGTGTTTGGAAGATAAAAGCTTTTTGAAACCATGGAAGTATCTATTCTCCTCCCTCACCTCATTGATAGTTTAGGTGGGTATCAAATTCCATTTTAAAGACGTATAGTTGCTCTGTTGTCTTTTACTTTCCTGGGCTTCTGGTGAAAAGCCCAAAGCTATTTGGATTTCTTTATTTAAAAAAAAATTTAAAAAGATATTATTTATTTATTTATTTATTTGACACATGCGAAGACAGAGAGAACATAAGTAGGAGGTAGTGGTAGAGGGAGAGGGGGAAGCAGGCTCTCTGCCGAGCAGGGAACCTGATGCAGGCTTGATCCCAGGATATTGCAATCATGACCTGAGCCGAAGGCAGACACTTAACTGACTAAGCCACCCGTGTGCCCCACTGTTTGGGTTTCTAATCTTTTAGATGTGACATAGATTTTCATTTTCTGGAATCCTAGAGAATATTCTTCCCCAATTTTTTTCCCTTTTTATAAATTATTATTTTTATTGACATATAATGTATTGTTTGCCCCAGGGATACAGGTCTGTGAATCATTAGGCTTACACATTTCACAGCACTCACCATAGCACATACCTTCCCCAATGTCCGTAACCCAACCACACTCTCTCTAGCTCCCATCCCCCGAGATTTGGAGCCTCTTATGGTTTGTCTCCCTCTGTTCCCATCTTGTTTTATTTTTTCCTTCCCTACTTCCTAATCCCCCACCCTGCCTTCTTCCCCATTTTTGAGAAATCAGGATAGACCTTTTTGATTTGGAAATTTATGTCCTGCATGCCTTGTGTCCTTGTCATCTTTTTGTTCTACCTTCTGGAAGAGCCCCTCTATTATCTCCCAGCTGTTATGTTTAATTTTTCTTTTACCCTACCAATTTTTAATTTCCAAGAGCTTTTATCTATCTATTTATTTGTTTATTTATGTCTCTGCCTTTTTTTTAAAATAGTATCCTATTTTTGTTTCTTGGTTATGGTATTTTCTGTCCTTTTCTGAGGACATTAATGATAGTTTTCTGTTTATGGTCTCCTTTTTTAAATGTGTTGTTTTGTTTGTTAAAATATGAAGTAGTTTTATAGAAGCTAGTTTAAAGTAAAGATAGCTTGATCTCTGTCTTCTTTGCTAAGGACATTGCTCAGATGTAGCTGAATGCAGCTAGACTCTCGTTTCTCCAGGGCAAGGACAATATATGACTCATCTTTGTAATCTCAGTGCCTAGATTCAAGAATGCCCAACACATACAGGAAGCATTTTGTAAGTTCTCTTCAGTGCCAAAAAAAAAAAAAAAAAAAAAAAATTAACCTTTTGTGTAATCTCTTCTGTTAACTTCCAACAATGGAAATAAAAATAATGATTTCCTTTTCCATAAGAGCATATGTAAATGCTATAATTGAAGGTAGTAGCTGCCCTAGACAATGCATAATTACCAGCATTCATAAAGGTAATTAGCTATAATTAGTACAAAAAGCTGTAAAAAGTAGAAAAATCCTAGTTTTGCATCACTAAATTCTAGTTGATTTTTTTTTTTTAGTTACTTTTAACTTAAAAATATGTATGCTTGTTGGGCTGGGAAATTTTTCCTGCATGATCTGAAACTGGACAGTTTATCACCCCACTAGTTAACTTGGTAGCTTCTGGCAAAAATCTAGTTAGAGATAAGTGGATAACTTGGATTGTGTCTAATTTTTTAACAAAATCACACCTGCTGTGCACTCATATTTTTAAGGATATTCCAGGAATGCGTTTCTCCAAGTAGCAGGCTGCTTGAAGACATCAGGGTTTCTTAGAGTCATTCAGCCACACTCACTCTTTCTCAGATCTTCCCTGGAGCTATGGTAGAGAAGGTGTTTATGTATTTAGAATTTAAAGGAGTTTGGAGAACATTACCAGCATAGGAAACAGAACAGCAGAGAAACCAACACAGAAACACCCAGAAAGATTGCATTGTTCCTTGACCACATAAGAAATTCAGTTTACTTAAAAACAGAGCTGTCAGTGAAGGAAGTAAGGCTAAAATTTATATGAAAACATGTGTTAAAACAACCAAGAATTAATTTTTGTGGGATTCAGGAGGTATCTCTTTTTTTTTTTTTTTGAGATTGATTTATTTATTTTGGTGGGGGTGTGCACACGTGCTTGTGAGCAGGGGGAGAGGCAGAAAGAGAGGGAGAGATAATCTTCAAGCAGACTCCCTGCTGAACAGGGAGCCGGACAAGGGGCTCGATACCAGTACCCTGAGATCATGACCTGAGCCAAAATGAAGAGTCAGTCACTCAACTGATTGAGGCACCCAGGCACCCCAGGGGCTATCTTTTCAAAGAAAGTCACTATACAAAATGTTTCTGGGACTTTAGACTTACAAGTGTAAGAAAAAATGTGAGAAGTTCCTCCTTGGAAATTAGTTTATTTGGCATTTTATCACCCAACAATTAGTGGAAACAAAACAAAAAAGTCAAGTTTTCACATCTCTAAAAATTTTATTTGTAAAAACACATAATTCTGATATTGGATTGTAGGCTCTAAGGATAAAAGGAAAGGTAGAAGAAACCCTTGCAGACACTCAGGGCAGCCCATCTAAGCCTCATTATTGACTTGAGTCCTGTCTGGATTTCCTTTTTCTCTGAGATGGACGATTCAGTGAATCACTGATAAAGTAGTAGAATAGTTTTTTTTTTTTTCTTGCACATTTATTTGTTTGTTGGTTTTTAAAACAGTAATAGAACTGTCTGACCAGATTGTTCTTGCAATGGACTTTTCACATCAAAGCACATTTGCATCTTTAAAAAAATTGCTTCCTTAGATATTCTAAAGTGTTTTTTCATGGGTATCTTTATCAGATAGAAGGCGGAAAGAAAACGGGGTGGGGTCACTATCTGGCCAAGCCTAAACAGTTCTTTTTCCTCTACCCTCATTTTGTCCTTGTCCAAGTAATACACAAATTTGCAGTTACAATTTTGTGTTTTGCTTTTCTCCCATTTATATTTTGTTTTGCTATATCATTTTAACAATTATAATTTTAATAATTGAATAGTCTGTTGAGTTTCATAATTTTTAGCCCTTTAAATATTTTTGGACCATAAGATTGCTTCTCTTAATAATTATACATAGCTGAGAGCATCTTCATGAAACTTTTTAGAGTCCTTTGCTAACTGAAAGACATTTCTTCTCAAACATGCCTGCTAACACAAAAATTCACCTTTGAAATTGTATGCAAACATGAACTATCTTCTTACATTATAATGGAATTAAAAGTTGATAATTTGCATATTTAAGTATGAGATGGGTGATGAGGAAAATGATTTTGTATGGGCCGTAACAAGACCAAGAGTTCTCACCCTTGAGTGTGTATCAGAGTTTTGGAGAGCCCCACCCCAAAAGGTTCTGATCCAAGAGATTTGGGATGTGCTTTGAGAATTTGCATTTCTAACAGATTCCTGATGCTGATGCTGTTAACTCAGGACCAAACTTCAACAATTACTGGTTTAGACTAGTGCTGTCCAATAGAACTTTCTGGAATGATGGAATTGTTCTGTGTATCTGCATCCAATATGGTAACCACCAGCCGTGTATGATTATTGAGCTCTTGATATGAGGCTAGTGCAACCAAAGAACTGAATTTTAAATTTTACTCAAGTTTCATTAATTTAAATTTAAACAGCTACATGGGGCAGGTGGCCGCTGTGTTGGCTGACAGAGGTCAAGACATGATCACACATTAGAATCACCTAGGTGCTTTCAACATCGATGCCTGGGTCCTACCCTCAGAGCTTCTGGCTGAATTGGGTTGTGTACACCTTAGACATTGGGATTTTTGAATGCTCTTCAGATGTCCCAGTTATGATTCCGCAAATTGCCCCAAAACTTGGTGGTCTAAAACAGCCATTTCCTTATGTTCATAGATTCTGTGGGTCAGAAATTCAGACAGAGCAAAGTAGGTATGACTTCTCTTCCACAGTCTGGGTCCTCCTCTTTGAAGACCAGAAGTCTGAGGGTGTAGACATCTGAAGGCTTGACCGGGTTGAACGTCCGCGGTGGTTGACTCAACACAGTTGGCAATGGATTCTCATGTGTAGCCAAGGTTGAGAATCACAGGTCCAATTTATTAATGAACCAAGTGTTGAAGTTCAGGGTCACACCTTGTCCTTTGGTCTGTTTTGCTGTTTTGATTGTGATCATGTACTCATAACCATTAACTTTCTGCAAATTAATGTAGGAAAGCCTCATAAAATCAGCCTAAATATTTACCTTATTAAGGTAACGGATGGAACTTTCATAGGGCCTTCCTGTGCCGGGGGTGTGTATTACTTTGAACGTGAAGCCTCGAAAGCTAAATAAATTCTTTCCCATTAAGAAAGAAAGAAAAAAAGCTTCCTGCTCCCTCGCCAGGTGTGTTTAATAAAAATGCCTCTCCTGATTTATTTTTACTTGGTTTGCAGCAGCAGGAGAAGGAATTACCTAAATGATCTAGATGCAGAGTACCTTGCCTCTTGCCTGTCCTTTGCCTGGATACTGACTTCTTGGGCCTATGGACTGCCCTTCCCGGCTGCGGGCCCTGCCGAGGGGGGGGGGGCGCAGCCCTCCCAGCTTCAGCTCCTGGACGGCCCCAGAGCCTGGGGACCCCGTGTATGTGGAGGGTCCGCATGGCAGGACGGACTGGAAGGTGGGGTGCTGCTGCTTCTGCCCCTCACTTGCGCTGTAATCCTTGAGCTACTTGGCAGTCCTTTTCCATCTGATGCTGTGTGTGTATAAAACTGAGGGCTAGCCCAGGTAATCTGTCACGTTTTTGAAGGCCTTAAATTCAAATGTATCCCATCTGTACTAATGTGTAGAGTTGAGTCCAGCAGAGTAATCGGGGTAACATTAATGGGAGCTGAAACGGGTGGCACTGTAACTTACTTCTGAGTGTCAGGAGCACAAGGGAGGACGGGGCCACTGATCTTGCAGGCTCTGTTTGCCCGCTGCAGCTGATGCAAGAGCCGAAGGTGTCGAGTGAAAGGAGACAGCCCTGCGCTCCAGCTCTCTGCGGTCTTCTCGCCAGCGGGTCCCTCACAGACCTTCTGCGAGCCTCCTGCCTGCCGGGGGCCGCCGCTTTTGTGTGCAGCCACCGGCTTGTAAATCACCTGATTTGGACCCGTCCATTAGTTTTCCTCTTGCACGGTTGTGCTTTTCTGGGGGAAGCAGTGGTTTTTAAGCTGTTCCTGCAGTCTTGCAGCTGTTTTATGCAACAAGCATGCACGTATGGGGGTGGAGAAGTGACCTTTCCAGAGCCGTTTCCTTCAAGTGCCCTTGGGCAGCTTGTTTTGTTTCTGGGGGTTTGGTGACAGCCCTACCAAACTGTGGTTGATCTCAGTATTTCCTATCTTCCATTGTGAGACCAGATCAGGTTAGAGAGAGAGAGAGAGAGAGAGAGAGAGTGTGTGTGTGTGTGTGTGTGTGTGTGTGTATTTCCCTTCCAGTTTGTGCTCTCTTAGTGTTTCTTTCCAAAGCAGAATAGTTACTGATTCTGGGCGGCCCCTTCAGTGTCTGGTCTCTAGGTGTGATGAGTGTCACTGCTGTGAGAAGCCGTGGTGAGGAAAGCGTCTGTGTGCTGTTCCCTTGGGGAAAGAAGTTTGCAGTCTTTTTCTTTCTTTCTTTCTTTTTTTTTTTAAGAAGACAGGGAACAGGAAGGAAGCCTTTGAGGAAAGGGAAGCTTTACTTTTTGCTGTTAGCCCTTTGTGTCGTCTGGAGGAGACACTCCCTAGCTTGGACATCTACCACCAAAGACCACAAATACTCCAGTATCTCCAACTGGGAGCCACAGAGGAAAACCAGAAGGGGCAGACAATGGTGACATGCAGAGATACTGCATTACCAGTAACAAGTAGTTTTATCCCCAATTCTGGAAGGCCACAAACAGTCAACCCACATACGGTTTGTCAAGCAGATTAATAAACCTCGTAACAGCCTTACAGCCCGTGGCTTCATAAAGCACGCCTTCAGAATTGATGCTTTGTGTGCCCACCTATCTATTTCTCCAGCTACACAGAATGGGTAAGATTTATAGGCTGAACCTGTAATTGTGATTGCCCTTTTTCAAAATTGGATAATACACTGTTAGGGCTTTTTGTTTTGTTTTGTCCTTTTGTTCTCTATCTTTAACTTCTTCTACTTATAGAGTTAATTAAAGTTTAGAATCCACTCTACAAATTGTAACAGGGAATAGTTACATTATTACATTGAGCAAGATCCTTAAAATTACTGTTTCAAGGGTAATGTTTTGAGTAAGTAGGGAGCAGTGTGGTCCGGAAAGCTATCAAGATAATGGTGTTAAATTTGAGCAACCCTCTCCAGTTTGACACATCTGCTTTTTTGGGTCTAGAGTTACAGCACAAATAGGTAACATTAGCATGGCAACATAACTAAGTATTTTTGAAGCCTTGAAGTATTGCTGGCTTTGATAGAATAATATTCCTCTGTTGAGGATGACAGCTTAGTCTGCGCTTTGACGCTGAGTTATGCAGTGGAAATAATTTTCCAAAATTGCTGGTCTACTGTACTCCTAAGGGACTCTCTCTCTCTCTCTCTTTTTTTTTTTTTTTAAAGTTCTCTAGCCAGGTTATTATTTAACTAGCTTTTTCCAAGAGTGACTTGTAGCTGTCCTTGCTCATTGGTTCCCAGACTCGAGACCAAGTTTTTTAAAAATGAACAGAAACGAAAGTGCCTGGCTAGCTCATTTGGTAGAGCATAGGACTCTTGATACTGGGTATATCAAGCCTCATGCTGGGCATAGAGCTCACTTAAAAAAAAAATTTTTTTTTTTAAACTCAGCAGAAATAAAAATTTGGATAAACAGTGTTTCTAGCTTACTTTAAATGTGCCAGGCAAGCACACTAAAACAAAAACACCACGTATCATGATACTTCATTTAATAAAGTAAACCTCTTAACAACAGAAGGAAGGACATAATTAGAATTCAAACATTGGATAAATTTAGTTTTGTAAAGTACTTACCACATGGTTAACTTTCCCCTTTCCTGGGAATTGTTGGAAACACCACCGCGGGTCACCCACAGACAGTGACGTGCAGTTAGTTGGATGTCCCTGGTGTCTGTGATGTCTAGTAATATGTCACTTATGACATTTGTGAATGAGCAGCTTTGACCCTTTGGTCCTTCAGGCCAAATCACAGACTATGAATGTTAAAGGATTTTTTTTCCCTTTAAAATTTGAACAAAGCAGGGCACCTGTGTGGCTCAGTCAGTTAAGCGTCCGACTCTTGGTTTCGGCTCAGGTCAGGGTCTCAGTCCTGGGATTCAGCCCTGAGTCAGAGGGGGCTGTGCTCTGCAGAGAATCCTCTCTCTCCCTCTGACCCTCCCCCTGCTTGCTTGCTCTCTCTCCTTAGATAAATCTTCTAAAAAATGAATAAAACATCTTCTTTATTTGTATGGAATTGAATTTTTGGAATGGTACAGGGTACATCTTTGCTTTTGTCATTTGATGTGTTGAAAAAACTCACCAATCTAGGTAAAAGTTAGCCTAAACAGAATTTAAAAATTTCTTAAGTATAGTAAATTACTTCATATCTGCACCAAAGCTTTTTACTCTCAAGGAGAAGGGTAGTCGAAGATTGTCTTCTGCAGTGTTTCTGTGGCTGTTCTGTGGGTGTAAATAACTAAGCGTTGTGACAGAATGGTATGGTGGCCAAGAGCCACTGTGAACTTTGGGGGCCAACTGCTTATGTGTGACTCACTTACTGGCTGTGAGATGCTGGGCAAGTCCCTTAACCCATAGTACCTTGGTTTCCTCCTTTATAAAATGGAAATAGAGCTACCGGCACTGTGGGACATGTGGGGATTAGCATGGTGCACACACTAAGTGTAAATGATTTTATTATTTTTATTACTGTGGGACACTTAATGCTCATTGATCTGGGTTTTGTCCCCCCCCTCCCCTTTTTTAAAGACTTGTTTGTTTCTTTATATTGAGGGGAGGGGCAGAGGGAGAGACCTTCAAGATAGTTCTGTGTCCAGCAGGGCTCCATCCCAGGACCCTGGGGTCACGACATGAGCTGAAACCAAGAGTCAGACGCAACAGACTGAGCCACCCAGGTGCCTTCAATCTGGGTTTTGTTTTTAATATTGTTTCTTACTCATTCTAAGTTTAATAAATGAAGTTTTTTTTTTTTAAACATTCAAAAAGAACAATTAAAGTAGGAAACCTTACCATTCTCTCTCTCTTTTTTTTTAAGCTTTTATTTATTTAGAGAGCTGGGGGGAGGGACAGAAGGAGAGGGAGAAAGAAAAATCATGGAACGGGCCTGACACGGACCTTGATCTCACACCTTGAGATCATGACCTGGGCTGAAATCAAGTGTTGCGCTCTTAACCAACTGAGCCACATAGGTGCCCTGGAAACCGTACAGTTCTTTTAAGTAATATGGAGTTTCCAATTACTCTTTTTTTTTTTTTTAGATTTTATTTATTTATTTGACAGACAGAAATCACAAGTGGGCAGAGAGGCAGGCAGAGAGAGAGGAATAAGCAGGCTCCCCGCTGAGCAGAGAGCCTGATGCCGGGCTCGATCCCAGGACCCTGGGATCATGACCTGAGCCAAAGGCAGAGGCTTAACCCACTGAGCCACCCAGGCGTCCCTCCAATTACTCTTGATTGAAGTGTCCACATTTGGAAGACTTTTTTGTCTTTGCAATGACCGTGGACCTTCAGGTCTGTGTTCTAGTTATTGTTCTAGTTATTGTTCTAGTTCTAGTTATTGGCTGCTGGTCCTTGTTACCTTAGAATAGTACCTTCTCGGAAGTGTGTGTTGTACTAAACTGTGTTTCTATTCATTGGTTGTAATTAATGGCTAATAGTATTTACGTAGGGGATTCATAGATGGTTAGTACTCCCTAGACAGACTGACTCTTGAGGAAATCACTGTCCGAAGGTATTGAAACATCGTGTTCAGTAATATCCGGTTTCTGCGCTTCTGTTTTTCTACCTGAGGCAACTGACTTTATTATCCCAGTCCCCAGGGTGGTGGTGACTCTTGTTCCAATAGTTTATACTGGAGACATGGACTCAGGGCCTCTCCTTTAAAAATTCAAAATAAGGGTTCTCTGGCACTTGTTAAGTGAATATATTTTATTCTTGGACTTATTTATTTAGCGTAATTTTTTTGGTTTGGCATTTTTTAATTGACACTCTAAAGCTTGGAAAATATGTTTGGGTTATTTCCTAGAACCTACCTGTGCAGTAGGTTCCTTTGAATTTACTAGTTATTTTCTTAAAATATGTTTTACTTCAGAGGGAGGGAGCAAGACAGTGAGTGCACGAGTGGGAGGGCCAGAGGAAGACGGAGAAAGAGAATCTCAAGTAGATGTCACACTGAGCCCAGCCCAACTCAGGGCTCAGTCTCAGGACCCTGAGATCATGACCTGAGCTGAAATCAAGAGCTTGACCCTAAACCAACTGTGTTACCCAGGCGCCCCATTTCTTAAAATACTTTTTCAAAAAAAAAAAAAAAAAGTATCCTGCAAACGTGCATGCATATTTGTGGCCCTTTTATTTTTAAATTTTTATTTATTTATTTTTTTAAAGATTTATTTATTTATTTGACGGAGAGAGATCACAAGTAGGCAGAGAGGCAGGCAGAGAGAGAAGGAAGCAGGCTCCCTGCTGAGCAGAGAGCCCGATGTGGGACTCGATCCCAGGACCCTGAGATCATGACCTGAGCTGAAGGCAGAGGCTTAACCCACTGAGCCACCCAGGCACCCTGTGGTCCTTTTATTAAGGGAGCGATGCATGGCCTCAGAAACTTTGATCAGGTTTGATCAGTTGTTGTGTGCAGAAATACCCCAAAACTAAAGGGAAATATAATGCAAGGTTTTGCTCTCCTAAGGACTTTGCACATTTAAATGAATGAACAAGAAGTGTGTGTGTGCTTTTTCCTTTGTTCCCAGGGTGGGTGAAACATCTGAGCCATCATTCTGGGCCTGGGAAGTAGGGAGTGTGGGCAGTGATTCTCCCATTGGCCTCATCCTACCCTCAGGGTGCTCCCTGGGCCCCACCCCTGGAAGCAGAGAACAGGATGGGGCGGGGAAGCAGGAGGAACCCCGAGGTAGAGGGGACTAGGCGGGCCTGGAGCGTCAGCGTCTGGGTGGCCTTGGCTCTTCAGCCTCTCCCCCAAAGCCATCTCAGCGATCTGGACACCCAGTAGGCCAATTTGGGGGAGCACAAAGCCAGGCTACCTGTGTCTCACTTTGTTGCTAGAATGTTTTAAAGTATCTGAGGGACTTATTAGATAAGCTGCAATTGTAAATTGGACAGACAAAGCCTTTTACTTGATGAGTCAGCCCTGGTGATTAAACAGCTATTAAGCAGCACAGATCAGATCCCGTCAGAGGTATCATTCCTGCTGTAGGCTGAGAGCAGAGGAATTGTTTATTTTCAGGATTCCGAGAGAGAGATCTAATGACAGTGGAAAGTAAATAGATATCAGATCGGTTACATGGTTGCAGACCCTTGCCTGCTTCAGTTACCAGGTTGTTTGTTTGTTTTAATTAACTTGAATCTTGCAGTTAAATGTCTGGATCCCGGATAAGCTTGGCAGGAAGCCATAGTGACAGGGATCGCCTCCCTGAGCCCTTCGCTTATTTGGTGAGTTCTTTCTAGGGATATTGGTGACCCTGGCAGGATTGCTGAGCAGAAATACCCATTTAAAAGCTTTGGATCCAGGGGCACCTGGGTGGCTCAGTGGGTTAGGCCTCTGCCTTCAGCTCAGGTCATGATCTCAGGGTCCTGGGATCAAGTCCCGAGTGGGGCTCTCTGCTCAGCGGGGAGCCTGCTCCCCCCCTTCTCTCTCTCTGCCTACTTGTGATCTCTCTCTGTCTGTGAATAAATAAAAATCTTAAAAAAAAAAAAAAAGCTTTGAATCCATTCTCGGGATCAATCTGGTGCCCTTCCTCCATCCACGTGGTCACAGCCTGTTGCCCTGAATAATGGAAAAAGAAATGTTGCGGAGGACCAGCTTGTTCCCATGTGTTTGCTGAAGAGGGGCTGCTGTGGAAATGCAACCAGACTGGTTCTCCTTCTGCAGGAGAAGCCAGAGAAGCAGGAGCACTGGAGCAGTAGGAGGGCCTTGTTAGAATCTGAATGAGTAGAAACGTAAGCAAACCAGAGCTGCCTCCCCCGCGCATCTCCTGCATTGCACCGAGCCCCTGGGTCAGGCGAGGCTGCTGGAGAGCGCTTCTGCTTCTCTCGCGTGTTTGTAGCAGAGGGTGCTTGCAGCAGAGGGTGCTTGCTGGCCGAAGCCTTGTGGGGCTGAGCACGAAGTCCCCCTCGCTGCCCCTCGCACTGGTGTTTTTGTGTCCTTAGGACGTCTCTGGCTGTACTTCGGGGTGAAGTGGAGTTGAGAGAGGCTGTCCTTTACTAAGGGATATGCATTTCAGGGCCTATTAATTGGGGGAAAATAATGGTACGTCTCTGATTTTCTAAAGAGCTGTTTTTCATGAAAGCTCTTCAGTTGCTCTGTGGCTTCTCGCTTGCAGAATGTGGCCTTTTAATAAAGACTTCTGGTTTTGCAGTGGGGTCTTCCCTCAGCGCCCACAGCCACATGGCAGTAGGGTCATACTGTGAATGTCCCTGGTGAACATCGTTGAGGGGGAGCAGAGGCCCTGGCCGGTGGCCGGTGCCGCCTGCCCCGAGGGCTGGTGTGTGGAGGCCAGTCCTCCAGCGGAAACTGCCGGGGGCTCACTGGCTGGGACTGGGTTGGCGGACAGCTGCAGATGGGGTCCTTGCCACTCTGCAGCAGTTAGCAAGTGGTCCTTGGGCTGCAGCCTCTTCAGAGCTTGGAGCAGCCCCAGTTTATCACTTTGGCCAGGCTTCAGCCACAGCACTATTCTGGAGTTTTAGGAGGGAGCTTGGCATTTTATTTCTTCAAGAACTGTCCAGACTTCTTTTTCTCCATTGGTAACTGAGGTGCTCCGTGGAAGGTGGGGAGGAGATGGAGCTCGTAGCGGAATCCTCCGGGCACCTCTGTCCAAGTGCACCTCCCGGTCCTCCAGTCCCCTGGACAGACGTGCTTTGGAGAGGGTGCCTGAGGACTTCGGTCACAGCTGCGGGACCGTGGGTCTGTGAAGAGCTTCTGGTCCTTCTGCACTGGTTTCTAGAGGACTGCACAGATTTGAGGCACCGCTTACTGGGAGTATTTGTGTGTGCACGCGTGCTTCCGTGCTTGCTTGTGCATTCAGGTACTGGTGTTCCTGGTGAGCCGCACGCTCGTTGCAGGGTGCCCTGTGATCACCTGCCGTCAGTTCAGTTTGGCTCCGCAGGTTCAGTCGTGGAGTGCTGCGTCAGTGTTCTGAACACTTGAATGGAGGATGACAACCAGCTCCACGTTCCTGAAGAATTCGTGTAAATGGCTTATTGTCCCTCCTTGAGCCGCTTTTAGTTACTGTCGGTTTTCCCTCTTTGTCTCCCCCAGCAGTGAGCGCGCGCCCAGTACGAAGCCGGTGCCGTCTAGGTGTTTCGTGCCCGGACGCCGGCATTTTCCCGGCAGAGCTGTGCTTTGGTCCGTGAGTGAGGCTGTGGGTGGAAAGTTTTTATTTCATCCTCAGGCTGTGTCTGTCACATCACTTGTGGCTCTCCTGCTTCTAGTCTGGGCCCTACAAGACCTTCAATTTCTGCATGGAATTATTACATAATCATAGGCTGTGCAGTGTTGTGTGGCTTTTTGGGATAATGACTGTACAGTGTGGTTCCAGACCCTTATGGCTTTGACTCCCACTGCCCTGGGCCGACAAGCAGAGGCCACAGCTGTTAGTGTGACTTAAGCAGAGATTGATGCAGCCAAGCGGTCTTGCAGACTTTGACCAGGTTCACCCGGTTAACATCCTCTGGTCCCTCCTGTGCTGTGGCGCCAGCAGCGAGTTCCCTGCAGGTGACTAATGGAAGAGAATCCTGCCCTAGGCAAAGTGATGTCTTCCTAGAATATCAGAGCTGTTGTCTGCCCCTCGGGGGTGGGGTGTGGTCCCACACTTGGGGGGCCAACCTGACTTAGTGAGTCCCGTTACTGGGAAGTTTTTCCTGCAATTGTCATGGAGAGAGAAGCGGAAGATACTGGAAGGTTGGCCACACACCTTCCTGCAGCCTCACGCCAGGTTAACAGCTGCTTTTTAACCCAGGACAGCTCTGTGAGGGGCAGGGGCTGCTGGCCTGCCTGGTCGTCTTTCTCCTGGGGGGTAGGGGTCCCTTTCATCCTCGGTTGCTGAGTGGTCCTCAGACTGATGATGCATCTTGTGCCTGCCCTCTGGCCGTTGGCGTCTTGTGGTGGTTGTTTTTAAATTCAGAAGCACCCCTGTGCCATGAATGCCCGGAGGCAAGTCAGAAGCCCAGGGGCTCCAGGGGTTGTGGGCAGCCTGAAGCGTGCACATGGTGTCTGTCCCGCAATGGACGGTTGGAACGGAAGTCACAGGAGAATGGCATTCTGCCGGGATAGCTTTGAATCTGTTTGTATTCTTAAGTAAGCCATTACAGACTTTATTAAGACTTACTGACCTTACGAGATGAGTCGTTGCAGACTTTATTTAATGAGGACCGCATTAACAAGTTACCTTTGATATGTCTCCCAGCAATTATGAAACATGAATGAGTCATAGTTCCATGGCTGGGCCTCCTTGGTTCTGAAATCAGAGCAGGAAGGCAGAAGCCCAGAGCCTAGCTGGCTGAGAGCCGGAGAAAGCCCGCTGCTCTCTCACCTGTGCAAATGAGAGGGGAGGGGCTGCTCACCGGAAGTTATCTCAGCTGCAGCTGGCTGGCTGGGTACTTTCAGACCTGAGATAACCGGGCACCACCTGCAACTTGCAGTCTTCCAGAAAGGCTTTGTGTAGTTTCCTCTGCCTCAGACGAGTTTGGTTTTCCAGTCTTTGCACCATTGACAGTGGGATGGGCTCCGGCTTGCCTGCCTTCCTCAAAGCACTTGTACATTGACAAAATAGCCAACAAAATGGTTCTGATGTTACTATGACTATTTAAAATCCAAGTGTCTGTGTGGCTTTTTAGGGACTCGCAGCTGACTTTTGCATGGCTCTGGCTTTCTTCCTGCAAGGCAAGTAAGAGGCATATAGTGTTCCTTTACTTTTGGAAATCTTGGGTAACCTTTTTTTTTTTTTTTTTAAAGATTTTATTTATTTATTTGACAGAAATCACAAGTAGACAGAGAGAGAGAGGGAAGCAGGCTCCCTGCTGAGCAAAGAGCCCGATTCGGGACTCCATCCCAGGACCCTGAGATCATGACCTGAGCCGAAGGCAGCGGCTTAACCCACTGAGCCACCCAGGCGCCCCTCTTGGGTAACCTTTTAACAGAGATTTCTTTTCTCATTAAAAAAGTGGTGTTCATTCACTGTTAAACAACTTAGAAGATACAGGATATTAGAGATAAAGTAAGATTTTGCTCATCATTCTATGAACATCTTGATGCATTTTCCTTTTTTTGTGTGTGTGATATTCCATACCACTGAGATGGAGAACTTACTTTCTTAAGGTTAGTAAAACTCAGCAGTTCCATGCTGCACCCTTGGCTGTACCACCATCTAAAAACTGAGAATACTGGGGGGACATGGGTGGCTCAGTTGGGTAAGCATCTGCCTTCGGCTCAGGTCATGATCCCAGGGTCCTGGGATCAAGTCCCACATCAGGCTCCCTGCTCAGCAGAGAGCCTGCTTCTCCCTCTCCCTCTGACTGCCTCTCTGCCTACTTGTGCGCGCGCTCTCTCCCTCTGTCAAATAAATAAATAAAATCTTTAAAAAAATTTAAAAAAATTGAGAATACTAAGCACAGCTAAGCCTCACCCCAAGTCAGAGTTCTGGCTCCCTTTATCGAAGTTTTTCCCTCCTCAGACTACTTTTCCCCTGAGAAAGTGTGCTCAGTACCAGAAAGGAATAGCGCGCCAAGCCAAGTTAGATGCCCCTGGAATATTTGGAATTTTCCTTCCCTAGTCGATGAAGTGGCATCAGAAGAACTGGTTCTGCAGACGAGGCTCCCCAGGCGTGAATCTTGGCTCCTGTGCTGTATAGCGGGGCGATCCTGAGCGAGCTGCTGAACCTCGCTGTGCCTTCATCTCCAGCTTTGTGAAAACTAGATAAAGCCATTTGAATCATTTCTGGTGCTTGGTAAATGGTAAACGTTAGCTGTTTTGATGAGTGCACCGTTAACGATTACGGCAGTGTTAAGAACCACAAGGCAGGGGCAGAGTGCTGAAGCAGTGTCGTGGCGACGTGAACAGCCACATGGATTTCTTGGAATGACCTGACGGGGAGCACGCGTGTGGCCGGGTGTGTGCACGCCTGACCTGTGTTCAAACAGTCGAGCCTTTTGTGGTATCTGGATTAGCTCTAGTGGATACGTTTTATCCACACTCCTTTTCCCTACATGCTCGAAATGGCACATCGTGGCCAGTGAGCAGCTTCTTAATTGTGGTCTTTCAGCTGCTGTTTCAGAACTTTTGACGTGTACCTGTTCGCTGGCGAAAATATGTGCCAGAGTGATGAGAACTTCCTGTTTCAGGACGAAACTCCGTTTAGGGGAAAAGAATGTTAGAGACAAATTAAATGCTAATGGGTGCACTGAGGCATTTCTGATGAGTGCTAAAGTTAACTCACTTTGGAGGTTGAGTTAAAGATGCAGATAGTTTTTTGAGTTGACATTGCTCATTTTCATTATAACTGGATCCTTATCCTACTACCTACCTGTTTGAAAATTTTTAGCCCCAGTATTGTACTTTGTTTAAATTCTAATGAGTGTGTGGTTATTCCTTAATCTAAAATGATGACTCAGTCTAGTGTGTTATCTGTCACTACAAAGATGAATCTGAATGAGGGCAAGGTAATCCCCAACCGTGGTAATAAAGGTGCTGGCTTAAGTCACAAGATTGAACATCACAGATGTCTTCAGTGGCTGTACTCTGAAAACCTCTTCCTAACGAAGCACAGTTAAATGACTTTGTTTTGAGTCACTTGTAATCATTTTGTTTTCCTTCCTGCTTCTAAAAAGAGAATGGAACTTTTGACTCAGTAAAAGCAATGTGAAATTTTGTTAAGGACCAGAGAACCAGCTTCTGTGTCTGAACTCCCAAGTTTCTCTCCGTAATTGTTGGAATAGGTCTTAAGGAGATTTGGATCAAATAGAAAAAAAAGTGTTACCCCTCCCCATCTCAGATTTTAAATATTTGAATACTCTTCTCAAATCAGTGAGGTTTGGATGGTTTGGAAGGCTAGCCTTCCTGGGAACATCTGCCACCTAATTGAATTTGCAAACACACCATAGCTAGAGACTTGTCTAAAACTAAGAACTATTAGAATTAATCAGTGGAGGCATGTGAGCTACCTTTGACTTTTTTCATACCTTTCAGATTTCTAAAAACGTTTACCAGGGATAAAATCAAGCCAACTTGGAATCCTCACAGATGGCAGTAACCTAAGCCTAAAACTTGCTAGACTAGTATCATTTTTGTTATTTTGCATGTTATTACCAAAAAAACCCCTCCATAAGCTTCTGGGTTTCTTTTCAAGAAAGCAGCATTGGTATGTAATTTGACAACATTCCACTTATATTTTCACTCCTTGGTATAACTCTGAAATTGTCTGCCGTTTTTTATGAATTGGATTTGCTTGTCTTTGATCTAATGATTATATTCAGTACTTTTTATTTTCTTTGCTTTTTCTACATTTGAGGTAATAGGGAATAAGGTTTCTTTTAAGAACCAGAGATAAGATTTACTAAAACATCTTTTAAGACCAATGGATGATCATAGCTTCTAAGCAGGAGACACACTGATTTCTGTGGGTATCATTTGCATTTGTCTGCCATTCTTCAGGTGTGGTTTTTGAGATTTAAGTGCAGTGGTTATAATAGGACTCTGCAGTGGTTACAAGAAAGAGGAGGAAGAGAGTTACCGGAGCTGATTTTACCCCAACCGGAATCATTGGTTCCTAGATGATATTCTTTAAAATCAGCTTTATTGAGCTATAACTTACCTACAACAAAAGGCACCCGAAGCAGTGCTAGTCAGAGTTGTTCATTTTGGAATTAACGAGGAGGCTTAATAAATATAATTAAAAATGATCCATCCTGCCTAAAGTTCCGATGTTACATCCTTTGTTTCAGGTGGGATAGATCTCTACTTTTTGGGGAGAAGACAGTACAGAAGATGTTGAGATCCGTCTTATTTTGGGGTTGTTTGCAGTGACTGTTTATAGTGAGTTCAGTTTTCTGAAGGGTTTCTTTCCTGTGGGGCGCCTCGGTGGCTCCGTCAGTTAAGTGTGTGACTCTCCGTTTTGGCTCAGGTCATGGTCTCCAGGTCATGAGGCGGGGCTCTGAGCTGAGTGGCGAGTCTGCTTTGGATTCTCTCTCTCCCTCTTTCTCTCACCCCTTCCCACCATGTGCTTGTGCTCTCTCTCTCTCTCTCTCTCTCTCTCTAGTAAATAATAAGTAAATCTTTAAAAAAAATACCTGCTTTCCTGCTTTCCGACTTTGAACTCGTATGTGTTCATTCAAAGAAATGTCTGGTATTCTAAGACTTTTATTTTTGGTGGCAGCTGGATATTTTATAAACTTTTTTTTGCCTTGCAGCCCCCAAACATGATGTAGCTCAGTTAATAAAGAACCATTTGCAAATATACACAAAGGGTTTTGTATGGGAATGGCTGAGTTTTCCATGCAGGGTCTATAAACATAAATTAGAATGTCTCTAGAAGTTATGGTAGTTCTCATCAGGCTTCAGGAATCATGTCAGTTTTGCTTGTCATTGTATACCTAGCTTGAAGGCTTACAGTAAGCCTGATCAGATAGGCGTATGTCACTCCTTAAACTGTGACTTGTATATAACTTACCAACATAGCACCTTTTTATTTAGAAATGAACGAGGGAGACAAAACATAAGAGACTTTTAATAATGGGAAGCAAACTGAGGGTTGCTGGTTGGGATGGGGTAAGGGTGACGGGCATTAAGGAGGGCACGTGATGGCATGGGGACTGGGTGTTACATGCGACCAAGGAGTCACTGAACTCTGTGTCTGAAACTAATGATACGTGGTATGTCAACTAATTAGGTTTAGATAAAATAAGTTAAACAAATGACAGTTGTTTGCATTGCCCACATAATTTTATAATTTGGTTTTTGTACATTCATGAAAATAGTGGATGAAAATCCGTTTAGTGTTTGGGTGAATAAAAGAGTGGATTAGATGGGATAAATGAAATTAAAGTATAAGAATAAATTCTATACCAGGCTTGGGGTGCTTGGGTGGCTCAGCTGGTTGGGCGTCTGACTCTTGATTTCGGCTCAGGTCATGATCTCAGGGTCCTGGGATTGAGCCCTGTGTCAGGCTCTGTGCTCAGTGTGGAGTCGGCTTGTCCCTCTCCCATGCTCCACCCCCATCCCATGCTCTCTTTCTCTCAAATATATAAATAAATAAATAAAATCTTAAAAAAAAAAATATACCAGGCTTCATTGAGAGTATCACATTACACATTCAAGGTGAAGAAATAATTGAGCCAAATTTTCCAACTTGAAATCTAAAGGTAATTGGTGGAAAAAAGTAAATTGCTGTTAGAACTATGCAATTCTTGTGGTCTTTGCCTCTTAAAATTCGAATAACAGCTGTACTACATTTATAGAGAATAGTCTTTCCTATTTATAGCTTGAGAACCAGTGTTATAAGCAACAAACTATGTATTGGGATATTTATAGGCATTATACTTCACAATTTCAGATACTCAGAAGTCTGATGCATCTGGTTTCACCACATATAGAATTAGGTGTGTGGTATTCAGGACACCCCATGAAGTGTAGGTTTTCTTCAAGAGCAATTGCAAGAACCATTTCTGTGCAGAGGAATGGTGCGCCAGGAATAAAAGTTGTCAGGGAAGAGTTCCTGCAAGCTACTTCTGTATTTTTTTTTTAAAGATTTTATTTATTTATTGGACAGACAGAGATCACAGGTAGGCAGAGAAGCAGTGGGGGTGGGGTGTTGGGGGGCCGCGAGTCTCAATCCCAGGACCCTGGGATCATGACCTGAGCCAAAAGCAGAGGCTTAACCCACTGAGCCACCCAGGTGCCCCTGCTTCAGTATCTTTTGAGGAATTTAAGTTCATTTGATGATCTGGAAATAGTAGATGGAATTAATGTCACTGAAGACAACTTAGAGTTGATTAGAATAGCTCATGATTTTTCTTAATAAAAAACCATTTGTTCTCTGTGGATGGTTCTCTGTGGATGGTTCTTGGAGGAAGACTGACGTAAGACTCCAGAATATTCTTTGAAATCTTTTAGAAAAAGTGTGTGAAGCCGTTGAGATGGTGAGCTTCCAGCCAGTGTGAACAAGAAGAAGAAATCTGTCCAGCTGTTAGATGCCCCGTACACATCGTGTCTTCAGATACTGTGATAGTCTTAATGCTACCCTCACTTTTTCATTCAGGTGTAACTTGCCTCCCTAATTAGATGATGAATTTTTTGCTTATAATATGAGACCCTGTCTTAGATTTCATGTTTCTTGCTTGGCTGTTCTGGGTGTGCTAGCCACAAAGTAGATGATGGATAAGATTTTGCTAATTAATTTGGAAAGGGAGGACCACAAACAGGTGACATGGACCGCTGTGCGGGTGATGGTCCCGGAAGGAGTGTGCACGCGCTCGGTGTTCTGGGCTTTATTCTCAATGGGACTGTCTTAAAGTGGAGCATAGAGCAGTGGATAAAGGCGCAGAGTCCGAGCCAGACTCTGAGCTCACATCCCAGCTTCCTCACACCTTGCTGTGTGACTCTGGGCGAGTTACCTGACCTCTGCATGCTCTCGTGCCCTGTTTTCTCATAAATGGGGGTATGAGTAGCTATTTCAGGTGGATGTAAGCATGAGTTCATGTGTGAAGGTGCTTGGGATAGCGTCTGGCACTGAACCCAAGACAGCTTGCCTTGCTTGCCATCCACCCCTAAACTGCTAGACCGTAAGATTTAAAGCACTGCCTTTTTTCTTTCTTTCTTTCTTTTTTTTTCAAAAGATTTTATTTATTTATTTGACAGTGAGAGAGATCACAAGTAGGCAGAGAGGCAGGCAGAGAGAGAGAGAGAGAGAGAGAGAGGAGGGGAAGGAGGGGAAGCAGGCTCCCTGCCGAGCAAGAGAGCCCGATGCGGGGCTCGATCTAAAGGACCCTGGGATCATGACCCGAGCTGAAGGCAGAGGCTTAACCCACTGAGCCACCCAGGCGCCCCAAGCAGTGCCTTCTTTAAAAAAAAAAAAAATGTGTTTATGATCTGGAAACTATGGCAGTCCTTTCAGGGAAACCTGTAGATAAGGATGGCAGTCATTATCAGAGGCATCGTCTTTAATAAAAGACAGGGATTGGTGTGATGAATAAATTTGCACATGCTTAAGCAATAATGTAGATCTGTGAACACCAGGTTGACATAAATTAGCTTCTACAGGTTGCAGTATGGAAATAACTTGCTCTGAGTTGGTATAACTCAATCCTGAGACTGCGAGGAGTCGTAATAAATAGAGAATTGCTAGCTTATACACCCAACACACATTTTCTTCTTCTTCTTCTTCTTCTTCTTCTTCTTCTTTTTTTTTTTTTAAAGATTTTATTTATTTGACAGACAGAGATCACAAGTAGGCAGAGAGGCAGGCAGAGAGAGAGGAGGAAGCAGGCTCCCCGCTGAGCAGAGAGACTGATGCGGGGCTCGATCCCAGGACCCTGGGATCATGACCTGAGCCGAAGGCAGAGGCTTTAACCCACTGAGCCACCCAGGCGCCCCTTCTTCTTCTTTTTTTTTAATTTGAGTGGACTCCATGCCCAGCATGGAACCCACTGCAGGACTCAAACTCATGACCCTGAGATCAAGACCTGAGCTGATATCGAGTCAGACACTTAACCGACTAAGCCACGCAGGCACCCCTCATACATATCTTTGATATAATAGACCATGACTTGTTTTTAGCTTTTATCACATCCAAATAGACAAATCATTAAGGTTAATTCCATTGGCATAGTAGTGTAGGACAAATTTCAACCTAGAAATGGCTATTTCTTGTGTTACAAGCAGGGTAGTGAATGCATATCGTTATGTAGTGCCCAAGAAAAACACTTATTTAAGTACATTTGTGGAAATTGTAGGGAAGATTTTACTTACTGGGTATGTAATTTGTTTAGTCAGATATCCAGATTGGTGTGAGGGGGAGAAAATCCCCGTGAAACTTTGCCCCATCAGTTACTCATCTGAGTGCCTCAGGAATGAAAGAAAGCAGGGTAGCTGTTGAGTGAATTGATAGAATAGATTGACTGTTGTCATGTTTAAGGAAATGCAGGTGGAACCCTGGTTATGGGTTCCAGTCTTGCCTCTGCCACTAGTCGAAGAGTCTTGGGAAACTAACTTAACTTCTGCAAACACAGCCCCTGATTGTAAGTTGAGGAGGTTGAACTGGGTCCTCTGTAAGACTTCTTGTAGCTCTCATGTTCAGTGAGTCTGAATATAAAGAATTGTATGGAGGTCTTTGCAAAAATGTATGCAGTAGGCAGACATAGAGTCTGGTCATAATAGAGTCAATATAATTCTACCTGTTGGAAAAACGTCTTAAGTATAATATAAAGGAAGATACAATATTGAAAAAATGCAAAATTAAGTGATTAGAATGAAAGCTATGAAAAATTTTCCTGTGGACATCTAAAACTGTGTTTTAAATTATGCTGAATGTTAAGCTTCAAGGGGTCTGCTGGTAGTGGGCTTAGTAAGCTGCCTTTGTTGGGTACCTGTCCTAAGTCTGAGCAATGAAGGGATCTGCAAAGAGCTTAGGACCTCTCCCCTCCCGGACAGACGGATGGAGATGTAGTCCTTGAACCAGAAGAGTTTATAGTCTGTTCAAAAAGGCTGATATGATTAATTGTTTGGTTTTCTAGGAATTTTTGCAATTTCAGTTAAGTGAGGCTATCACATGGTGGCTTTAAAGATTTTTATTGTTACTATTTTTCCCTCTTGGTTAGTAAGAGAATAAATGATAAAGAAACAAGGAACTCCTCCTTTCCTTTTGACTTCCTAAGGGTGATCACTTTCAAAAGTTGGAGTGTATCCAGGGAGAGAATATGGGTGTATATTCAGATACCTGTCTGTACACATATGTGCATGTAACTGTACAGTCATAAAACCATCTGTGTGAACTGTTGTTTAGGCTGTCTTTATTTTTATTTTTATTTTTTTTAAGAGAGTGAGAAGTGGGGTGAGGGAGAGGGAGGGAGAGAATCTCAAGCAGACTCTCTGCTGAGCGCAGAGCCCAACTCAGGGCTCGATCTCGTGACCTGAGCCAAACCCAGTGTGTTCCTTAACTGACCGAGCCTCCCAGGAACCCCTAGGCTGCTTTTTAATTTAGGAAAATGCCTTCCTTTCCCTGTGAATGCGGCTACCTCATTCCTTTTAACTGTATTTCATTATCTGGATTAACGATTATTCACGGAGTCCCCTGTTGATGGCTATACATGGGTCATTTTTCACTATTAACAGTGCTCCAGTGAGCTCCATTGTATGCTCATCTTTGCCTTATAAGTTAATATAACTTAATATAAATTTATTGAAGTGGAAACCTAGGTAAAAGAAGAGGGACATTTAAATTTCTATTTTAATTTAATTTTTAAAATTTTATTTTTAAGTAATCTCTGTGGCCAACATGTGACTTGAGCTCACAATCCTGAGATCAAGAGTCACATGCTCTATCCTCTGAGCCAGCTAGGTACCCCTAAACTTTTCTTTCTTTTTAATTTTTATTTTTTATTAATGTATAATGTATTATTGGTTTCAGGGGTACAGTTCTGTGATTCCTCGGTCTTAGACAGTTCTCAGCACTCACCATAGCACATACCCTCCGCAGAGTCCATTTCCCAGCCACCCCACCCCTCCCATCCCCGCCTCCCCCAGCAACCCTCAGTTTGTTTCCTGAGATTGAGTCTCCCTCTCTGGTTTTGTCTTGTTTCCTTTTTTCCCTCCCTTCCCTTATGATCCTCTGTCCTGTTTCTCAAATTCCTTATGCCAGTGAGATCATGCGATAATTGTCTTTCTTTGATTGACTTATTTCACATAGCATAATACTCTCTAGTTCCATCCATGTAGTTGCAAATGGGAAGGTTTCATTTTTGATGGCTGTATAATATTCCACTGTATGTATGTACCACATCTTCTTTATTCATTCATCTGTTGATGGACATCTAGGCTCTTTCTATGGTTTGGCTATTGTGGACATTGCTGCTGTAAATATTGGGGTGTATGTGCCCCTTCGGATCACTACATTTGTATCTTTGGGGTAAATACCCACTAGTGCAGTTGCTGGGTTGTAAGGTAGCTGGTACCCCTAAACTTTTAAGTACAAACTGCCAGATTGCTTCTAGAAAAGTTGTACATAAAATACTTTTGGAAGTCAAAAATTTTTTTTTCCGAGAGGAGATGATTTGATGAAAATGAGTCCCCAAATATTTAACCAGCCACTGATGAATGGATAAATAAAATGTGACATATCCGCACAATGGAATGTCATTTGGCAACAGAAAGGAATGAAGTGCTGACGCATACCACCATGTGGATGCACCTGGGCAGTGTGGTGCAAAGCGAGAGAAGCCAGTCCCCAGGGACCACCTGTGGCGGGATTCTGTCATATGAAATGTCCAGAACAGACACATCCACAGAGAAAGAAAGCAGGTGGTTGCCTCGGCCCCTGCAGGTGGGGTGGGGTGGTGGGAATATGGGGATAGGGTTTCCTTTTTGGGGGGTGTGTGGTATTCTTTTAAGGAATTCTTGTAAGAAATTAAAAATTAAGAAACTTTATTTTCTGTATATTTTTAAAAAGATTTTATTTTTTTATTTAAATAGAGAGAGAGAGAATGAGTGAGAGCATATGAGCCTGGGAAAGGGCAGAGAAGCAGGCTCCCCGCTGAGCAAGGAGCCTGATGTGGGGACCGATCGATCCCAGGACCCTGGAATCATGACCTGAACTGAAGGCAGAGGCTTTAACCCACTGAGCCACCCAGGCACCCTAAAATTAAGAAACTTTAAAAAGTCCTTCAGGAATTAGAGGTTTTGGGGCTCATTTGTTAAGCAGTCTTCAGCTCAGGTCATGATCTAAGGGTCCTGGGATCGAGCCCCACATTGGGCTCTCTGCTTGGCAGGAAGCCTGCTTCTCCCTCTCCCAGTCCCCCTGCTGTGTTCCCTCTCTTGCTGTGTCTCTGTCAAACAAATAAATAAAATCTTTTTAAAAAGAAAAAGGAATTAAAGGTTTTTCTTGTGAGTTGGTTAAGGGAGATTTCTAATCTAAGTATTTTTTAAGGTTTTCATTTAAATTTGTGTAGGCATGATTAAAAGTATATTTGAGGATTATCAGAGAAATAAAGGTAAATTCTTCAGCTTGCGAGATAGTTGTTGCTTTGTAATTTTTGTCAGATGCTCAGCTGATGAATAAATAATGCTTTTGTTAAAATTCCATGGGGGCACTCATCCAGAAAATAGTGTGAAAAAAAGGAATGTGTGTTCGTGTACTTAGGTTCCATTATCTGTTGGTCCTGAAGAGTGTAAGAAGGTAAATTTGACCAGGGAAATCCATAATTACAGTGCTTTATTGGGTAATCCATTAATAAGTTATTTAATAATAGCACATGTATTTGGGTAATTATATTCTAATCTTCTGTATCAGAAATAAAATTTGCACTCAGATTTCTTCAAATCCCCTCTGGTTTTTTAGAATGGAATCAGATTGCTCTCAGCTCTTCTTTTCCTTATATGTTTGGAAGGGGGGATTTGTAATTTTGTGTTTACAGAGATTAACAGAAAAAAATCAAATGCCTTCACGTTCTGAGACTCTGCCAGATGTAATTTACATTTGAACAGGGATTTACAAAAGAACAAGGATTAAGTTAAACAATTAGAGCAGTATGCTACAGACTATATCCTAGGAAAACTATTTGGGTCAATAGTTTTTGTTTTCAACAGACCCTAGCATTGTGACTGCCCAGCAAATTGGTTGTAATTAATAATTGTTCGAGCGCAAGTCTTTGTTGAGGAAGAAGGGAGCGACTAACGTTAAGTTTGTGACTGCATTTTGTAGGAATGTATGATGTTAGGTAACCAGTGAATTTTATTAATGTAAAACCTATTTGAGTATTATTTTTAAAGTAGTATGTTTGTCATCTCTGTGTTTCGTTTTGGACTCTCAGTTTGTCATTCTTTAGGCATAAAAGCTTGTGACACATTTTCCCCCCTACCTTATACAGAGCATTATGACCATCGTGTGTGGTGCAGAGCATTTTAACCTGGGGTCAGTGAACCCCCTGGAATTAAATCTAAAATGATGTGTCTGTAGAAACATGTGCAGTTTCCCAGGGCCAGACTTCGTATCTTTGATCAAAATTTCAAAGTTCTCCACAGCTCTAGAAAATCAAGGACGCTGGCGTCAGGTGTATTTTACGGTTGTGTTTAGAAGCATGTTTTCTTTTTCTAACTGCTCTCCCCTCCTTAGGAGACCTGCATTAACGACAAAGTGCATTTAAGGACCCACGTACAGCCAAGGACTCCAGACTGTCCTGTTGTTGATACTGAAGTTCAGAAATACATCAACAGCTGCCCAGTATTTCTCTAATCACTCAGGAGCCAGAATTAAAATGTTGTGGGTGGCTTTAATTCATAGCGGGAAGGCTTTTGTGGTTACTGTAGTAAATATTAAGCAGAACCTTCCCCAAAGCCATCGGTCACATGCTTTGTCTCACCAGTAATTAACTTATCAATGAGCTATGGTACACTGTGGTGGCTTCTTTGTGCAAGATTTATATAATGGCAAACCAGGGCACGATAAATTTTTCTATGCAAAGTGCCGTTTTGACCCAGAGGAGGCTCATGTAAATTTCTAATGAGCGGTGATGGGCGGCAGGCTGTGGGTTTCAGCGTCTCCTTAGAGATGGCGCACACCATCGCGTCCCGGGCTCTTGCTTTTCCTTTCATCCTGTCCTGTCTTGTATGTTTGACTTGTGAGTTCATGTAACACTGTGAAACAAGAGGCTGTTCATCATTAGTAGAGTGGATGTGTTAGAGAGTGGATTTTGCTTTATTTTTTTTTTTACAGATTTATTTATTTTAGGGGGAGGCAAGGGGAGGGGCAGAAGGCAAGGGAGAGCCCAGTGTGGGGCTTGATCTCACGACCCCAAGATCATGACCTGAGCCCAAACCAAGAGTCAGATGCTTGAGCCATGCAGGTGCCCCATGGATTTTGCTTTAAAAGGGCTGACTTTTTACCCTCTCTTGGGCAGCCCTTCAGTACAACCTACTATCAAGTATGTGTCAAGTTGATGCAGCATCACTTACTTTGCTTCAGAAAACCTATAGTGTTGAGGGAGTGAATGAGTTTCTGTCACGGTTTTCTGAAGCTGGGAGACATTTGGCTCTTTGTATTTCTCCCCCAGTGGAAACAGTATTCTTTGTAGACAGAAATGATGGGTCTACAGTGTCCTGTCTCGAAGTGCCACCACTGCTGCTGCGGCAAGGAAACCACTTCATGACTCCGGGACAATCCGTTCTCGTCCTGAAGTCAGGCGTGCCCTGCTGCCTTCCCTGTGGTCGTTCCCGGGCCTCTGGGTCTCGGACCAAGGGTAGCGAACGGGCAACTCAGCTGTGTGATTCATTATTATTAAGAAAATGATTAGAAGAGGATAAAGACATGAAAAGTGTATTCTCATATCAAATGGTGCTTTTTAGCTCTTCTTTGGCAACTGTTTTAATTTCTTTTTAATTTTGAAAAAATGTGAAATTGTAAGAATGGCACACTTCTACATTGTAAATCTTGGCTGCGTTTGCTTTGTCATTATGATATATATACACACACACAATTTATTTTTTGAATTGCTTGAGGGTCGTTGCCATACATCTCAGCCCTTTAGCCCTTTTATACTTAAGAGCACATTTTGTATGAATATAACAAAATTTAGAAAACATAACAAAATTTAGAAGTTAAGGAAGAGCCCGAAAGAGAGACAAAGTAGCTAGTCTTAATTATTATCTGTTTAAAATTTTGCTAAAATACATGTGTTCTCTTTCAGTTGATCTCTCTAAAATAGAACTATTTATTTTTAAAGATTTTATTTATTTGAGAGAGAGCGAGCGAGTGCACACAAGCAGAGGAGGGGCAGGGAGAGGGAGCAGCAGGGAGCCTGACGCAGGGTTCCATCCCAGGACCCTGAGATCACAACCTGAGTTGCAGGCAAAGCCTTAACCAACTGAGCCACCCAGGTATCCCTAAAATAAAACTGTTTAATTTTAAATAGAATTATTTATAATTCCTTTATTTAAAAATTTTTCAAAGAACATGTATGTCGTAAAGGAGCTTGTTTGGTGTTCGCAGTCACAGGCAACTTAGGTGCCTGTATCACTGCCCAGTAGGTACTTTTGAAGCTCCTTGCACGCCTTTTAAATTTTTTTTTTTTAAGGACTTTATTTATTTATTTATTTGAGAGAGAAAACACGCACATGAGAATGGGGAGGAGCTGAGGGAGAGGGACAAGCGGACTCCGAGCTGAGCCCGGAGCCCGATGTGGACTCGATCCCATGACCCCAAGATCACAACCCTTGTCGACGTCACGAGTTGGAGGCTCAACCGACAGAGCCACCCAGGCGGCTCTTCTTGCGTGACTCTCTTAATTCCATTCCTTTTCATTGCCCTGAAAAGAAGTTGCAGTTCTGTATTTTGTATATTTGTTTCCCTTAGTTTTCTTCAGTTTAACTACATGTAATTTTATGTTTGCCTGGTTTTGATCTTTTTTGCAAACAGAATGATCCTCTTTACCCATTTCCCCCCACTTTATTTGCCCAGCATTGGTGGAGGGGGGGCATAGCTTTATGAAGGTGCAATTTAAGTGTAATCCAGTTGGCGCATTTTAAGCATACAGTTTGGTGGGATTTCAATTCTGCCGCTAAGGCTGCAGTTAACTTTTTTTTTTCAGTTGTGGAAATTATTATTTTTTATTTTTGCTTTTGACATTGTTAAAAAATAAGGATAAACTCAGTAAACCCACAGATCACCTTTCTCAGGTATGTTTTCCCGGCTTTATGATGCAGTAAGAAAACAGCAGTATGTTACAGGGTATTAAATAACTTTGTTTTTGAGACTCATTTGTCCATGCGGACCCATGGAGCTTTTTGCTCTTTTTTCCACTTTTGCTGTTGTGTGGCGTTCCACTGTTTGACTCTACTCCAGTTTATTCCTCCGTTGTTGGTGGACATTTGGATAGTTTCCAGGTTTGGGGTTTCATGAGACATGCTGCTGTGTGCTCTGGGATTGGGGGATGGTAGGATAGTTGCATGCTAAGCTTTACTCTGCATATGTAAAACTGCTCTCCGAGATGGCCACATCACCACTAGGGGTATATGATAATGGTATTACTTTGGTAGTGATACCGCTTACCATTATCAGGCTTTAACAATTTTTATCAATTTGGATCCTGTGAAATGCTATCTCAATTGTGATTTTAATTTGCATCTCATTCATAACTAGTAAGAATTGAACATATTTTCCTATATTTATTGGTCATTAATTTGCTTTCTTTTTAAAGGAACCTGCTCATTTCCCCCCATTTTGCTCATTTTTTGCATTTTTCTAATTGATTCCTGGGAGTTATTTACATACCGTAGATGTTACTCTTGTCATACGCAAGGATCTTTTCTCAGCTGTGGTTTCTCTTCTCACTTGATTTTGATTTCTTCTGATTATCACAAGTTCTAGTTTTAAAAAATACTCAAACCTAGGGGTGAGAGTATGTGACTCTCGACCTTAAGGTCATGAGTTTGAGCCCCGTGCTGAGTGTTGAGATTACTAAAAGAATGAACTTTAAGAAAACACTATAACCTTTTACCTGTTTTGTGACTTCTTTTTTTTTAAAGATTTTATTTATTTATTTGACAGAGTTCACAAGTAGGCAGAGAGGCAGGCGAGAGAGAGAGAGAGAGAGAGAGGAGGAAGCAGGCTCACCGCTGAGTAGAGAGCCCGATGTGGGGCTCAATCCCAGGACCCTGGGATCATGACCCGAGCTGAAGGCAGAGGCTTTAACCCACTGAGCCACCCAGGCGCCCTTGTGACTTGTTTTAAACAGATTTTTACTATCCAGAGGTCCTAAAAGTATTCTCTTGTGTTTTCTTCTGCAAATTTTAAAGTTTTGCATTTCACGTTTAAATCCTTGAAATTGATTTTTTAAAACTATGGTATGAGGGGGCACCTGGGTGGCTCAGTGGGTTAAAGCCTCTGCCTTCAGCTCAGGTCATGATCCCAGGGTCCTGGGATTGAGCCCCACATCGGGCTCTCTGCTCAGCAGGGAGCCTGCTTCCTCCTCTCTCTCTCTCTCTCTCTCTCTCTCTCTCTCTCTGCCTGCCTCTCTGCCTACTTGTGATCTCTGTCTGTCAAATAAATAAATAAAATCTTAAAAAACAAAAAAACCAAAAAAACCCCACTATGGTATGAGTTAGGGATTCATTCTCCTTCTGTATAGATAACCTGTTGCCCCAGCACTGTTTATTGATCGCACAGCCTTTCCTGCTGATCTGTGACATGAGGTTTGTCATATCCGTTTTCCAGATAACTCAGGATCATTTTCTGAGCTTTTGACTCTGTCAGTGCATGGTTTGTCTGTCCCTGAGGCAGGACCACTTCCTTTGCATTACTGGACTGTGGGACCAGCTCTCCACTTGGCTCTGCTTCTTGGGTCGCTGGGTCCTTTGTATGGATTTCCGTTAACAACCTGTCTTACGGTTGCATTGGATGTATAGCTCAATGTGGAAAGAACTGACTTCATAGTACAGAATTTTCTAACCCAGGAATATGGTATATCCTTCATTTTTTTTCCTTTAGTAGTAGAAATTTTAAATTTAGAAAGTCTTTGTAAAGTTTTTAACCAGCTTTGGTTAGATTTGTAGTTAGGTACGTATTGTTTTTTTTCTGTTATTGTAAGTGGTGTCTTTTTTGGGGGGGCACCTGGATGGCTCAGTTGGTTAAGCAACTGTCTTTGGCTCGGGTCTGGCTGGAACTGAGCCCTGCGTCAGGCTCCCTACTCCTAGGGGAGCCTGCTTCTCCCTCTCACGTGCCTGCTGCTCTCCTTGCTTGTGCTTTCTCTCTCTGTCTCTCTGTCAAATCAGTAAATAAATAATATTTTTTAAAAAACCTTTTTGTTAAGGTATATTGTATAATATGTGTATATATAGGTATAAATGTACAGTTTGCTGAATTTTGAACCAAACACCAGAACCCAGATTGAAAACCAGAACATGAGCTGTTTCCTAGAAGGCCTCTTCATGTTCCCCCACATTACTGTCTTTCCTCAGGGGCTGGCACTATCCTAACTTCCAAAAGTGGGGGGTGAGTGAGCTGTAGCGTATGTTTTCTTCTGTATCTGGCTTCGTCTGCTCAGTGTTGCTTTTGCAGTGTCTAAATTTTTGTTGTACAATATTGATTCTCATTGCTGTGTAGCAGTCAGTCGTGTGAATACACACAGGGAATCATTTTAAGTTACATTTTCTGAATGTTTTTTGTGGTAGCTTGGAAATTCTGTTAACTTCAGTATATCCTGATTTTTACTGGCAGTTAACTTTGCTGAATTATCATTAATTCTGGTATCTCTTTGCGGAATTTTGGACTTTCTTTGTGGCTGGTCTTACTGTTTGTTGGTATTCTGGTTTTATGTTCTCGTGGTCTTTGTTGCTTTCAGTTCTTTTGATTGAGATAAGAAACAAGCATAAAACAAGTCAGATGCAAAAATCATGAGTTGTGTATTTTATGATTCAGTTAGACAGGTTTTCTTTAATATTTGGAAGTGAAGTTGAGCTGGAATTTCTGGTGTACTTTTTATGGCTCGGTGGTTCTGTTGCCTTCCAGTGCCCGTGGGGTTTGGGAAGAGTTAGACCAGGGGTACTGGCTTCTTTGTCCTTGACCTTCATTCAGTTCCTGAGTGTCACTCTCTTTTTGTGTGGTCTCGACAGGCTGTCATGATTGGTTAATTTCTGCTTAGTTTGTCTGTGCACTTGGATATCCAAAGGAGGTAGGGTGGTAATTTGTGTTCTAGAATATATGTTTGCTGCTTAATTGAATGAAATTAGGCAGAAGTCAGCCCCACTCTTCTGGGTTTACATGTGAATGACGCTAGTGTATGCATCAATTTGAAACTCCTACTAGAAAACAGTATGAGATTTTAAGAGAAAGTTGAAATCACAAAATGTCTTGAATCACAAATCACTGTGTGATTTCTTGGAAGATGACAGCGACAAAGGCAGTAAAGCTCACTGGGGAAATCGGAATTTTTTTTATACCTACAAATTAAAGCTGGATCAATCACCCTGTATACTAATGTAATTACAGTCTGGGATACCAAATAGTGAGAAAAGTCTTGAATAAGTATTTCCAGCTCATGATTCTTTGGTGCCCTGCATAGAGGGTGGGTGCAGGAAAGTGATAAACATCAACTTAGTGTCGTTGAAGTTTTCTGAACTGGTGTGCCTTTTACCAAACTCGCTATGTTGACTGCTGCTCCCTGCCTTTCTGGAACACGGTGGCCACAGTGGGGCTAGTGTCCAAGGACATCCCAGTTGGATGCCCAACCACTTCCACCCCTCCCCGTGGGGTTGTACACCAGCAGGCCTCAGCAGTATTTGTTTTTAAGTTAGGGGATTCAATGAAATATTATATAAACTGATGAAATACAAATGCAGAAAGATGCACTTCCTATGAGAGCGTTGTGAAGGTGAGTTCTCCAAGTGTGGTTTCCAGATCGGCAACATCACTACGCTCTGGGGCCTGGCTAAAAATGCAGATTCCTGGGGCACTTGGGTGGCTCAGTGGGTTAAGCCTCTGCCTTCGGCTCAGGTCATGATCTCAGGGTCCTGGGATCGAGTCCCGCATCGGGCTCTCTGCTCAGCGGGAGTCTGCTTCCCTCTCTCTCTCTCTCCCCGCCTGCCTCTCTGCCTACCTGTGATCCCCATCTGTCATAAATAAATAAATAAATAAACAAATAAATGGGCCCCACCTGCTGAATCAGAAACTCTGGGGGAATACCCCAGAAATCCGTGTTTTCTCAAGCCCTCCAGGTGGGTTGCGAAGCATGTGAACATTGGAGAGCCACTGTGCCAACAAGTATTGCAGTGGAATTAAGCACAGGAAGGAGGCGATTATAAAAGTAGAGGAAGTTTTTGCACCCAGTTTGTCAAAGATCTTTTAATTCTTGATGCTTTTCAAAAAAACAGAAACCAAAAGCTGATGCTGAACTATGGTGTGGTATAGAACTCCACTCAGCAGACTGTTCTCGAAGCAATGGTCCTTGTCTCACATCTACAGATTGGTGAATGATTGAACTTTTATATGATTTAAAGGAACGATAAAAGGAACTTTTATACGATTTAAAGGAACATCGACATTTGTATTTAAAGAAATGTCTGATTTTTTTTTTTTTCTGATTGGCTGCTTTACTCTGAGTCTTTCATACTGTCCAGCTGCCAAAGCTAGTCCATAATGGAGTGTTTGATTCACCTCAAAACTGGATCTGGGAGGCATCTAGAATGTGCTGGAGAAGCTGGTTGGCCTGAGTCTGGTCTGAGATATCTCATTTAATCCTGACAATGACTTTTATGAGATGAGTACCCATTTTAGAGGTGGGGTAGGGATCAAATTTGAGGATTGTACAGATAGTAAAGCGGCGGCACCAAAATTGAAACCTTGGTGCCCTGTAGGGTCATCCTGCTGGCGGCATGGTCTCAGTGTCCATGCACAGAAATCTGTCTGTTGATGGAGAATACCTTGCGTTGTTGAGTATAAAGCGAATAAATAATTTGGTATTTGTGGGGAGTCCTTCTAATTCTGAGCCTGGGAGTCCCTATGCCCTAGTGTTTCTAATAATAATGTACACGATGAGGTATGTACATTATGTATGTATCACCCTTCTTTTTCTGAATCATATGTGGAGCGAATTTCTGCTGTATTTCACTGTGTACTGAGAATCAAAGCAAAAACCTCAAGTATTTGTTTGCTAGAGTTGCCATAATCCAGACATGGAGCTTACATAACGGATTTTTTTTCTTACAGTCCTAGAAGTCTGAACTTCAGGCATGGGTAGGGTTGGTTTCCTCTGGCCTCTCTCCGTCTCCCTGTGTCTTTACATGGTTATCTCTCTGTTCCTCTCTGTGTCCTAATCTCTTTTTGTTACAAGGATACCAGTCTTGTTGGACTAGGTCCATCCTGTTGACTTCATTTTCATGTCATTACCTCTTTAAAGACCCCGTCTCCAAATCTAGTCGTGTTCTGAGGTACAGAGGTTTGGGATGTCAACATACGAATTGAGCAGCAGTGGTGAGGCACAGTGAAGCCTTTAATAAATAGCTAAGATGTTTTTGGGTAATTAGTTTCACCAGAAGGTCAAGATGTTTGATGTGAGATTTGAATGTCCTTGACTTCTCTTTCTTTAGTATAATTAGACCCAAGTTCATGGAACCAGGCTAATCGAAATCCAAGTGAGAGCAAACCAGCTTCTTAATGGGTTTTTGGAGAGTAATATATTTGGGGAACAGAATGGATTCCATCCTTCACAGACCAATTAAAGCTTCTTTGATGATTTAGAATCACATATGTTAATCCTAGCCAATTAAAAAGTTTGTCATAAAAAACTGCTAACTTCAGGAATTCTTGTTGTGGGGAAAAAACTTGTAGGACTTGCAATGCAAATAATCCTGTTTTTACATCAAGTTAATTACACAGTTGTCACTCCCAATTCTGCCTTCAGCTGTATTTCCATACGCCCCTCCTCTGAGAGTTGCTCCTGAAAACCCATTGGTTGTGTCTGGTAAGGGGCTATGGAAGTTCTTGCTTAATTCTGCTGGTGCATCTTGAAAGAGGAGAGAAACCGTGATTTGCAAAGACAAAGCATGCATTTCTTAGGATGGATTTTTGACCCCTAGTTAGTTTGAACCTGTAGGTTCACTCGCAGTATTTTCCTCCCATATGTAAAGTCAGCGAAACAATAACTCTTTATCCTTAGTGAATAATTTGCCTGCTAATTCCCTGTTACTCACTGTGGTTTGCGGACCACCAGCAGAAGCATTCCCTGGGAGCTTGTTGGAAATGCAGAATTCCAGTCTCCTCCCAAGATTTAGAGGATTGAAATCTGTAATTTACCAAGATTCCCAGGTAATCTGCCTAAATATTCAGGGGTCAGAAGCACTGCTCCAGATGGTGTGAGTAGCATGGCTTTGACTGAACTTTTTCCTAAACAACGGTCAACAGCGCATTTCCTCTTTGTTCCAGTGTTGGTCTAGGCAGAATGCTGAAGACCTCTCCCTGGTTCCTCAGTTACCAACTACATAACCTCTTCAGTTTCCTCATTTACAAATGAGGATATAAGACCGTAGAGCCGAAAGATGAAAAACCATGTAGTGTTCTCAGAACAGTGCTGGGCACACTGAGTTCAGTCATGTGGGGTTTTGTAACTGTTACCGTTATTCATTATTACCACTGCTATACCACCGCCAAGCCAAACAGCAGGTACTTAGTCTAGGAGAATGCCTACGGCAGAAGCGAATAATAAATGTCACTATTACTTCATGATGAGCAGTTCTCACCGTGAATACAGATTTCACACCAACCCACCAGATAATTTACCTGAACTTAAAAAAATACATATATTTTTTAAAGATTTTATTTATTTATTTCACAGACAGATCACAAGTAGCAGAGACAGACAGAGAGAGAGGGGTAGGCAGGCTCCCTGCTGAGCAGAGAGCCCGATGCAGGACTTGATCCCAGGACCCTGGGTTCATGACCTGAGCTGAAGGCAGAGGCTTTAACCCACTGAACCACCCAGGCATCCCCAGGTACCCCTTTAAAACTCTTCTTTGAAAAAAACACAAAACTGTAATGAAATATTTGAAAGCTTAAAGGAGCAACTGTGACCATGAGCCATGTATTTTTTTTTTCCTTGCCTGTCCTCCATGAAGAAACTGAAGAAGAAACTCAAACTCCGTGTTTTAGTCAGGAGTTCTTTGATGGACAGAAATCACTGAGGGGACTGGGGGCGTCTGGGCATCTGCCTTCTGCTCAGGTCATGATCTCAGGGTCCTGGGTTGGAGCCTCGCATTGGGCTCTCTGCTCAGCAGTGATATGTCTCTCTCTCCCTCACCTTTTGTGATGTCTCTCACGCTCTCTCTCAAATAAATAAATAAATAATAAATACATAGAATCTTTAAAAAAAAAAAAAAAGAAAGAAAAGAAATCACTGTGTCCCCAGCAGGAAAGCTCTAGTTGGGAGTAGTCACTGTATGTGTACATGTGTTAAGCCTGGGCTCTGGTACCGTTTGCCGTGGACTAGCCGTGCTCAGCTGGATGAGGTGCACGTGTGTGAAGTGGGATTGGACTGGACCATTGCAGTACTCTCTGTTCCTGTGAGTGTATAAAGCATTCCCGTACAGCCTCTGTGAGACTTCCATTCCATTTCAAATGATTAGACTTTCAGCCTCTGAAGAAGATTGTGTTCAATGACAGCAAGAGGGTTGAAAAATAAACTTGAGCTGGAGTGGCCTTGAGGAGCTATTACAAATAAAAACAAATCAGATATAACTTAGCATTTCTTTGTTATGTTACAATGAAGTATATCATCCCTGCTTTGCTGGATGTTGGATTTCAGATATACTAAAACATCTGTTACTAAGATATGCACCAGAATATCTTCTGCCTTCTTTGCAGGAAATATTGTTTATAGATGTCTTCTGTTGTTTTAGTATTGTTAATACATAGCAGATGCACAGGAACGGGGTGGTTGGGGGGCAGGGAGAGGACAGTGAAAGCATCCTGGAGCACCTTAGAGTTTTTCCAAGATTTAAATTGGCTTGTCTTTGAATTTTTATTCTGTTGGCACAGATAATGGAGGTCTTAAAGAAAAAGGGATTTGTGCCAACTTGCACATACAGCAGTTGCATATATAATAGAATTAAATGGCTCTTGTCTTTACCATCATGGGGTTTTTGACATGCAAGGCTATAAAAATTTCATGAGAGTGATTGACTTTACTGAACTGTTTTTTTTTTTTTTTTTTTACGGAATGGGCAAATTAAAATTAACTGATTATATCCCATGTATAAAGTCGCTGTCCTTTTTCTTTGCTGGCTAAGATTAGCCTCCAAAGGAGTTCAGCTCTGAGGACTTTAAGTTTCAAGATAATGATTCAAGGAAAACCTACATATGGTAAAAGGTTGGAGAAAAGAGATTTTTTTTCCTTAACCATACTGAATCTATTAAAGCTCAGAAAACTGAGATACTAGTTTCTGACATTTCAGTGAGATTGAGTTGCCAGATTTCCAGGAGGAAAGGATATTTAAAAGTTAATGTTTCTTTATTCTTTGTATGACGTTTGTTTTAGATCAAGTCACAAGCATATGTTTCAAGGCTTCCATAACAGACTAAACTCTATTTTTCATTAGGAGAAGGGCAGACTGACAAATTTCCTCATCTTTCAGGATCCTCTTCTTTTTTCCTTTTTAAGATTTTATTTATTTATTTGAGAGAGAGCACGGGAGTGCAGAGGGTCAGAAGGTGAAGCAGATTCTCTGCTGAGCAGGGAGCCTGATGCGGGATTCGATCCTGTAACTCCAAGAGCTGAAGGCAGTCGCCCAACCAACTGAGCCACCCCAGGCGCCCCAGGACCTCTTCTTTTTTTTCTTTTTTTCTTTTTAAATTTTATTTATTTATTTGACAGATAGAGATCACAAGTAGGCAGAGAGAGGGGGGGAGGCAGGTTCCTGCTGAGCAGAGAGCCCGATGTGGGGCTTGATCCCAGATCCCCTGGATCATGACCTGAGCTGAAGGCAGAGGCTTTAACCCACTGAGCCACCCAGGTGCCCCCCCAGGAGCTCTTCTTGAAGACCTTTCTGATTTCTTACTCTGGGAGCAGTGACTGAACCCTCCAAACTGCTGGAACACTTCTCACCTTTTGTGTTACTTTTCCATGTTGGTATGTGTGTTCCATTACCTCCTTCTTTCATTCAGCAGGTCTCTGTTGAACACCTACTAATTGGATTGTAGTCTGGGTCGAAGCAGATCCTCTGTTGTTAGGTTGTCCCACTGATAGTCCGATGAGTATCAGCACTTGAGGTGCTGATGTCCATCTCTAGAATTCTATAATTTCACTCATCGGAAGCCTAATCAAGTCATTACAGTTTTTCCATTTAAAGGACACCTTTGCTTCCCATAACTATATGAAGAGATCTTTTCTCTTCTCTTCTCTTCTTTTCTTTCTTTCTTCCTTTCTTTCTCTTTTTTAAAGATTGTATTTATTTGAGGGAGAGCGTGAGCCAGGGAGGCAGAGGGAGAGGGAGAAGCAGACTCCCTGTTGAGCAGGGAGCCCAGCGTGGAGCTTGGTCCTGGGACTCCAGGATCACAACCTGAGCTGAAGGCAGAGGTTTAACTGATGGAGCCACTCAGGTGCCCTTGAAGATACCTTTTGTCCCTTTTTCCAGACAATGCAATTAGACGGACTGTGTCTTCAGCGCTATGGCATAAGCTCTTGCAAGTGATGCTCAACAGTTACAAGGAGAAATATCTGTAGGGGATGAAGGAGTAAAACAGAGGTCACTGCTAACGTCTCTAAGGTCATGTGTAATCCACATGGAGAGTGTGCTTTCTCTTGGAGTTAGGACCAGCCCATAATAATACGTCTTGGAATTACCAGAGCCTTCCAGCTGCTGTTCTCTCCTGTGGGCAGTTGGGGGCCAGTGCTGAAGTCAGACCCCCCTTTCCTTTCCTCTACAAAGCTGGAACTTTCTAGTTGCCTCTGACCATTCTTTCCTGAGGGGATGCAAACACATGAATACATACATGACTCTCTTTCCCCAAAATCCTTTTAAATGCTGGTCAAAATGAGTGACAGGCTTTTGAGAATAATGTGCGGACATTATTAATTTTACTTCTGATACAGACAGTTTCGATTTTGCATTGCTGGCTTTTGGGATGTTGTTCTGAGCCTCATCTCTGAACTGGGGTAACAGTAGCTACATTATAGGGTTACTGTGAGTGAGTAAAACAGTAGGTTTTACTTACAGTGAGGAACTGTGAGGAACTCAGCACAAGGGACGGCAAGTAGTGACGGCAACTTCCGCTTCCTTTTTCTTCTTACCGTTACTTGGGACTATGGCGCACAGGAAATCGCGTACATTATCTCAAAGATAGGAGGCTTATGGGGTGTAGGGAGGGTGAGTAGAGGGCAGAGAAAGAGAGATGCCTCAGTGCCTTACTGCAAGTTGAGCCCAGTGTTAGAAATGAGTAATTCTTCTTGGGGCACCTGAGTGGCTTAATTGGTTAAATGTGCGACTTCTGATTTTGGCTGAGGTCGAGATCTCAGGGTCCTGGGATCCAGCCCCGCTAGTCCCCGTGTCAGGCTCTGTGCTCAGCAGGGAGTCTGCTGGAGATTCTCTCTCTCTCTCTCTTGCTCTAAAAATAAATAAATAAATATTTAAAAAAACCAGAGAGATGAGTAATTTATCTTTTTAAAAGCCTCATGTATACTAATCAGTGTCCTGTAAATCGGCTTTTGAATTTTGCAGTGAACCTGCTTTTTTGTGACACACCTGTATAAATCTAAGAAGATAAAAATTTTTGTTTAGAAAATACAGTCTTCTGAAACTGTCAGGGGTGGGCTTCTGCCTCTCCTCCGGTCCCCTCCACAACATTTACAGATGAGGGGGAGAGCCTCTAATTTTGAGAGAATTGAAATTCTCTTTCCTTTGGGCAGTTGGTGAGTAGAGGTTCGTAGACCTGCTAGGGTAGTAATTCTCAACACCGGCTCCATGTTGAAAATCACATGGGTGTGTAAAAGAAATACCGTGCACAGGCCTGACCCCCGAGTCCTGAGCTTCTGATCACTTGGTGAGGACAAAATACTAGACACATTTCTTTCTTTTCAGGGCTGCAGAGAGGACCCAGCTCAGCAGCCCGCAGAATCGGCTGCCCAGCTTTCTCTGCAAACCCCCTCACCCCAGCAAAGTTGGAGCTGGGCCAGGGGGTCAGTGGCACTGAGTTTATCTCGCTGAGCCCCTGGGAGCCCGAGGCTTTTCTGCATCTTACTGCATTGGGCCTCAAGCTGGCTATCCTTAGCAGGAATTTATCTGCCAAGGACAGAAGGAGGTTACGCAGGCAGGGACCATTATTTTCTCAAAAGAATAAATGTTTCTTTAAAATCTGTCTTGTGCATTTAGGAGAGGGACCAATTTGAAAAAAAAGATTACTAAAGCATTAAAGTGTTCATTGTAGAAAATTTGAGAACTATAGAAAAGCATAGACAGGAAAAATCTGTTTCTTTCTTTTTCTTTTCTTTTTTTTTTTTTTTAAAGATTTTATTTATTTATTAGAGAGCAGGAGAAAGAGTGAACAGTGGGGAGGGGCAGAGGGAGAAGGAGAAGCAGGCTCCATGCTGAGCAGGGAGTTCAGGGCGTCCAAGGATGTGGGGCTGGATCCCAGGACCCCGGGATCATGACCTTAGTTGAAGGCAGACAAGACGCCCAACTGACTGAGACACCCAGGTGCCCCTATATATAAGTCAACAATATGCAGAAAAGAGAAGAAATCTGCAAAACCACCTCCAAGAGAGAATCACCTTGTTGGTCTCTTAATGCCCTCCTGTCTCCCACCAGGCAAATGGTGAAAGTAACAGTCAAGTTGCTGTTGCCCTTAGACTGGTAAGAAGCCTCAAGGTCCAGGTGTAAAGAAATTTGCTTCAGGTGTTGGCAGCTAATAAGCCAATTTGGGATCTACCTGCCTTCGAGGTGAGGGATCCTAAGTCCCATGAGACCAGGACGTTTATATTTGTGTATTGCTTAAAAAAAAAAAAAAATTGGTCCCATTCTGCATTGGACAGTGGCCGTATTTATGACATGCAGTTAGCACAGGAGAATGATTTTCCAGGGCTCCTGGCTGGCTCCATTGGTGGAGTGTGCAGATCTCGATCTCAGGATCATGAGTTCAAGCCCCACTTGGAGGTAGAGTTAACTTAGTATTGTTTTTAGATATTGTCTTTTTATTGTGTTTATGATACTAGAATATACCTGCCAGGAGATTTCATTTGGCTTTCTGGCTGTGGAAGCATGTGGTGCAGGGAGAGTTCAAAGTTCCTGACTTGGGAGCGAGGCCGTGTTGGATAGTGTGGGTTTCTCCCATGACCACCAGCAGACCAGTGGGTGCTGGAAGCCTGGGCCCTTGGCTCTGGACCCGATGAGGAGTCCTTCAGGATTTGGGTAAGCCCAGCGCCTTCTGGCCATCAGGCAGCAGTAACCGAAACACGGCCTCCTTTGTAATTGCAAAGAAAATCTGCCCTGGATTTTATAGAAACGTTTCCTCTCTTTTTATTATTTTCCTCTTAAATGCTAAAAAAAAGAAACTAAAATCGACCCTAAATGACACAATTTACATGGACTTGAGTTACAAAAAGCAGCTCTCTTTGTTTGTAAGAGAAAATATAACTCTAAGTCTTATGTTTCCATAGCTACATTGCATTGTGATCAGATGAAAGTGTGAGCAGAGCACGGGTCTGAAGGGCACCCTGGGAGCTGACGGGGAGAAATGGTTAGGGAGCCGCTGGGCCAGGTTTTCAGTCAGGAGCTGGGCAGGCAGGTCGAGCTGGTTGAAAATTCCCGCTGGATGGAAGAAAGGCATTTTTAGTGCTTTGTGTTGAAGGTATAAATGGATCAAGGAGACTGACTGTTGCTTCTGGTGTTGGAAGTTTATGTCTCACCAATACCTGCAGATTTGCTAAAGTCATTCCCCCTGCAAACATGCACAGTATTTCCACCTCCTACCCCCCTTTGCAGGGAATCAGGAAACTTTAAAACCTAAATCACTGGTTTGGTCGTTGTGATATCTGCTCCTTTTTTTGGCTCCCATTCATTTCATTATTTTCTTTATTCCAAGAATCCTAGAGACTTTAGGCTGAGTGTGTATTTTGCTTGGACCCAACATTTTTTTTCTTTTCTTTCTTTTTTTTTTTTTTAAAGATTTTATGTATTTATTTGACAGAGAGAAATCACAAGTAGATGGAGAGGCAGGCAGAGAGAGAGAGGGAAGCAGGCTCCCTGCTGAGCAGAGAGCCCAATGCGGGACTTGATCCCAGGACCCTGAGATCATGACCCGAGCCGAAGGCAACAGCTTAACCCACTGAGCCACCCAGGTGCCCCTCACTGAAGATATTTTTGAAGCAGAATTTTAAGCAGGTCCTTGGTGAGGTTTTGCCATTTGTGGCTGTTGGTCTCATTGATTATCATTTCCTTAGAAGTCTGTTTTGTAAGAGAAGAGTTAGCTAGATCATAGGAAACCTGAAGGTGTTTTCTGGGTGAAGAAAACTCCCCATTGCCTTCTCACCAGCAGGAGGATACAATTCATTATCCATGTCATCTGATTAAAAGGGCATATTAATAAAATAAAATAGGGACACCTTGGGGGTTCACTCGGTCAAGCGTCTGCTTTCAGTTTGGGTCACGATCCCAGGGTCCTGGGATCGAGTTCCACTTCGGGCTCCCTCCCTGTTCTGCAAGGGAGTCTGCTTCTCCCTCTCCCTTTGCCCTTCCCCCTGCTTGTGTTCCCTCTCTGTCTCAAATTTTTAAAAAAAAAAAAATCTTAAAGTAAAATAAAATATACAGGGATAAAACTCCAGGTTGGAAAACTTCACTGACTGAGTGTCTTAAGAAGAAGAGTATACAATTTCTTCTCTTCCTTTTTTCCTGTGATGAGTTCCAGGAAGTATCTGCTCGGAGTCAAAAGCAGAACTCCTCATCTTCTTCACATGAAATGTCTTATAAACACGGTTTTATTTTTAGAGCAAGGGCCCAGGACAGTAGTTCCGTTCCCTCCGTCGGCCCTCTGTCATTCTGGAAGCCGTCCTAGCTGTGCCCCTTCCTCATATTTTCCCACCCAAGTGTTGTGCTTGCGTTGCCAGGGATTGCTCCTGGAGATTCGTTTTCTGGAGCCTTCCCTTCTTGAATTGTGGGTGACGTTAGTTTATGGCAGGGACAACAGCCACAGGAAAGTAAGCCTTTATTGAAGAATCAAATAAAAGAAATTCCTGTGAACGAAATTCTTAATTATGTTGCATCTGCTCATGGTGGGGAGAACAGGCAAATTATGGATGGAGAAAACGTTCGTGAGGAAAAGTTATTTGGTATTTTCCTAGTTACTTATTAGAGGAAGTGATGCTGTCAGTAATTTTGGTCCCAGCACATGGATTCTCATATCATTAAATTCCTGTAATTATTATTATTTTTTAAAAGATTTTTATTTATTTATTTGACAGACAGAGATCACAAGTAGGCAGAGAGGCAGGCAGAGAGAGAGGAGGAAGCAGGCTCCTGGATGCGGGGCTTGATCCCAGGACCCCAGGATCATGGCCTGAGCTGAAGGCAGAGGTTTAACCCACTGAGCCACCCATGCATCCCAATTCCTGTTATTATTAGTACTGGTGAAATGGTAGCTTTTTACAGAAACAAAGTCTGCAATTAAAACAAAACCAAAACTTTAAAGAGAAGAAACAAAGCTCTTTTCATAACCCACACACGAAAAGTACTTCACCACACCGTGTTTGTTTTCAGTGAGGATGGCTTCCGAGCCAAGCTGTGAATTCTGGGCTTTGGTCTGGGTCTGGTGAGTACCTCGGTCCATCCCTTGGGTCCTCTCTCCCTATCCAGGCTGCTTTCCCCCTCCCGGGGCCTGCAGGCCATACACAGTCCCCGCTTCCTGCATTAGAATAGCAAAGTGTTGGCGGATCTGATTGTCTTCCTTCAGCTATGGCTGTAACTTTTATTTGAAGTGTTCCTCCCTTTGAAGACTTAACCATTATCACCACCTTTTACTTGTTATGTGGCTGTTTCCGGTGCTAGGTTTATAGCAGTCTTGTAGGGCAGATAGAGTATATCACGTCGTAACACACGGGCTGTAAATCTCAGCCTGAGTCATTTGTTGGAAGCCGGATAGCTCGGAAGTGGAGGTGTTTCAGCTTGAACCCAGATCCTCTCCTAACCCTTTTAACCTTGAAAGCCTTGAGTCTCTCCTCAGAGCTACTTTGCCTTTGATTTCTAGTTGTGGGTTGAAAAGTTGCCCCTTGAAAGGTGCTGCTGTCGTAAGAACAATGGTGGGGAGTGTGTGCTAGGATTTCGGACTAGCGTGCCCACTTAACAGACTCAGTCTGTTGTCTGCCTCTTGGTGACCCCAGATGAGGCAGGTGTCTCCAGACCCTAGTCACCTCTTATGCTCCTGCTTCTAGAGTAGAGCATTCCATGTAACCATTTGTAGTATTATTATTAATAGCTGCAACGCATAGATGAAAGTTGTTCCTGAATCGACATAAAGCCTCTGAATCCCATTTTCCAGATGAGACAGCTGAGGCGCAGTGGAGTTAGTAGTTTGCTCCAGTCCTCCCGCTGGACAGTGGCGAGACCCTTGGCACCGGGCCGGCCGTGCAGGCTCCTGCCCCCGAGCCCTCTCCCCCATGGCACTTTCATCCTGTGCCTGTGCCGCGGTGTGTAGATCTCCCTGCGAAGTTTCCGACAAAGGAGAATGCAGCTGGAATGGACTCCTTGTGGTTGAGAGGAGCGATCGCTCTTCAATAAACCCTTTCCAGATGCTGTGAAGTCTTACCATGCCTATCCTTTCTGGGGCTTCCTCGGCCGTCATGTGACAGCTTTTAAAGCCATCGTCTCCGATCGAGTCGCTCGTAGAAGAGGAAACCGAGACCCAGGAAGGTTCAACAGCATGCCCGAGGTCACAAAGCTTTTCCTCTTGTATAAAGGAACAGTGGTATATTTCAGATATTGTTATTTTACCACGAATTGAATATTTTTTTCTCCCAGTTAAGCTTTTCAGATAACCTTGAGCAGAGAAAAAGCTTGACTTCTTCCTCTGATTTACTCAAGTGGTTTCCCCGGGGCTGGCAGTGATTATCAAGAGGGAGGTATTCCAGAGCTGGAGGAACGCTGCGTCCGAGTTAAGCGCTCTCTCCATGTCCGCGCTTCTCACCCGGTTTACTCCTTCCGTCCCATGGACTGTTACCAGAATTGTTGCTTGTCTGGATCTGGGCAGAAGTGGTCTGCTCGGGTGGGGCGCGTGCTGGGGTGTCTGGGTGCGTGTCCTAGTGCGTGTGGCTCTGCGGGCCAGGAAGCCGTTCGGCATCGTGGGCACATTGGGTAGCAAAAGCTAATGTCGCTTAAACCCCCAAAATAGATTCATGGACAGGATAGAGGAGCTAAGACGGATGTTCCTGGTTTTTTTCAAAGAAGATCTAAAAACCTTATGTAACCGCCCTGGGATTGCTGGCTGCGGATTTTTTAGGTCCCCACGTTGCTAAATGACTTATTTATTTGGCCATTGATGTTTTAGTCTGGCTGACTCTGCTGTTTAATTGCATTTGTCATACGAACCATTTTGTGATGCTCTTCACCGTGCCGAAGGCGTTCAGGCGTACGGTATTTATGCAATATTTAGGTATTTTCCAAAATGTAAGCTTGGTGCCAAATGTGAATTTAAAATTTTATACAGTATGTGCACCATGACCCATTTTTGGAAGGGGGGAGGTATGGATGTGTGGGTGTAGCATATGTTAGTGGTTCTCGAACTTTGGTGCACGTGAGAATGCTCTGGAAGGCTTGTTGAAATGCAGATTGCGGGTCCCACCCGTAGAATTTCTTTTTCAGCAGGTCTGGGTTGGGATCTGAGAATTCGCTTTTCTAACAGGTTACCAGACACTGATGATAATAGCTTGGGGATCACATTTTGAGAAGTGTTCTGGGGAAGAGAAGAACAGAAAAAAATCTATGAGGATAATTCAGCATAATGTTAATGGCAGTTACCTCATACCTGGGTAACGTGATTATAGGGACGCTCTATTTTTTCTTTAGACTTTTCTGTTTCTGTTTCTGTTTTTTGTTTTTGTTTGTTTTTTTTTTTTTTAACCAGTGAGTATTAACTCTTAGCAGAAGAAAGAGCATTTAAAATTTTTTTTAGTTTCTAGTACTTCTATTCTCATGAACACATGCAGTTTCTTTCTTTCTTCCTTCCTTCCTTCCTTTCTTTCTTTCTTTAAGTAGGGTCTGTGCCCGGTGTGGGGCTGGAACTCACAACCCCACAATCAAGAGCTGCATGGTCTACTGACTGAGCCAGCCAGGTGCCCCCATGTACAGTTTTTTTTGTCTAGTCTTCTACTACTACTGCTGTTATAAAAAAAATCTTCAAGAAACCAGTGTTTTATGTTCCTTGTTTTTATTTTATCTTCCCATGATGTTGAGCTTTTAGAGGGAATATTTGTCATGTGGAATAATTTCCGTCATGAACACGTGGTAGGGCTCAGTAGGTTCTCAACAATGCAGTTAGTTAGAACACAAGATGCCTTTATACCACATCACTTAAAGCCCCAAGACATCCTGTTTCATTAATACTAGTTGTATGTGATATCCCTTTATTGGAAGAGGAAGGTCTCCTCAGAATCTCAAAGAAGAGTGAAAAATTTGTTTAAGACAACAAAATCAGGGGCTAAATGGGAGTCCAGCTCTCTTGGACTCAGAATTAATCTACCAGCCAACCACCAACCAAAAAGCCCCAACAAACAAACAAACACTTGGCACTGAGCTAGCACTTTATCGTGTCATAGGCTCTCCATCGTTTGGCCCTCCTGGCTTTAGGAATAATACGTGTGAGCACCAGACGTGAAAACAGCGCCTCAGGAATGCAGTGTTTCCCTCTGAAAGGACAGCAGGAGTGGTGTGCATGTACGCAGTTTCATGGATGTTTCAGGAAGGCCCTTTCCTCTCTAGAAATAAATTCAGATGGTGGCTAGTTGAGAAAACATAGGGCTTGGAAACCGGAGAACTAGTTTCTAGGTCTGGTTCTGTCCAAGTTAGGCAAGTTACTTAGCCCCTTGGGGTAAACTCAGGTTGTGTAAAAGGGAGCATCAGCCCCATTGGAAGCCGTGGGTGTCACCGTGACCAAGTGAGCCCGCCCTCCAAGAAGCGAGTTGGAAACAGTAAAATAGACCCTGTTAAAACTCTAAGGCAGGGGTGCTGGGTGGCTCTGTTGGTTAAACATCCGACTCTCGATTTAGGCTCCGGTTATGATCTCAGGTTCGTGAGATCGAGCCCTACATGGGGCTGTACGCGCAGAACTGAGTCTGCTTAAGATTCTCTCCCTCTGCCCCTCCCCCTCAAAAAATTAATAAATATTAAAAAAAAAAGCCTCTAAGGCAGTGCTGTGATTTGAACAGTGGGGTCACTGCCGTCTCCTTCTCCCCAGCCCTGTGGGGTGTTGTGGACATTTATGGAACTGCTGGTCCTTCTGCCCTAGAGAAGGTCATGGCGAAGTCTGGCAGACCCAGGCTTGTGTCCGCCTTCTGTCCTGCCCACCCAGTTTGGCAGTAACGCCTCTGTCCGAACTCTGAGGTCAGACACCTTCAGGAAGAGGAAGATAGTTTCTCAACCGTGTTTTTCCCGATGACACCATATGTTCCTTTCCGTGTACGGCATCTCCAGGAAATTGAAGGCGTTAGGGTCTCTGTGGACATTCATGAGTCTGTTGGATAAAAAGATGATCTCTCACCTGCGGAATTTGTCACTTCATTGTTTCCTGCCTCTGTTACGAAGAGCAGGGATTAGGCCTTTGTGAGTTCTTCCTTGTAAGTTCTTAAGAATGCACAATTCCACTAAACTGACACATCACCAACTTCCTAAGTCCATACTCCATAATGGCTTGATTGATGTATACTGATGAACGTTTTGAAGTAAAACGTGACTTTTTCCGGGGAAGGGGTAACTTTGCTCTGCTTTCTTGGCCCTGTAGCACCTGCCCAAGGTCCCCCTCCCCCCACCATTAATTCGTTTACTCCTTCATGGAGCCAAAAACGAGTACGTTTCGTGAATGGTATTATCTTTTTAATTTTTAAGTATTACAGGGAAACGGTAACCCCATTTTGAGCTCCTTTTCCTTGACTGAAGGTTTTGTGACTCTCATGTCACAGTCCCCCTCCTGTGTCAGCTGCCCTTCACCGGAGAGCTGTTCGAATGTTGACTTGGGCTCACATGCATTGCTTCCTTCCTGCTGGAGGAGGAGCTCAGAAAGGTAAAACCAGCCAGCCAGAATACAGTTTTCAGCCCAGAATGTACTTTACTATAATCTTTGCAAAGCAGCTAGTTATTCAGAAAATTAATCATGAGACTCTGTACCTTTTTCTTGAAGGGCTGCTTTGTTTGTCGGAGAAATTCTTTTGAGTTACAGCTTGTGCTGTGAGCGTGTTCTGGAATGCTCACACGATCAGATTGTTTGTAATCTTGTGTTTAGCTTTTATGTTCTTTATAGCGTCTGTGATTTTTACATTAAATTCTTCCTCAGCATTTCCATTGTAATCTGGTCTTTTATTACTTTTGAAATATTCTGCAGTCGAAGTTTAAGGTTTGGTGTGACCGCTCTGGGTGTGTTTTTGGTAATGTCATTTTTAACATAATACCTTTTTGGATGGGTATCTTATGATAATACCTAACTGTGCGAGGGAGGGAAAATAATTTTCTCTCTCTCTTTTTGAGTTCTTAGCTGAGACCCCAGTAATGAAAGACAGATTAACAAGAGAAAAACCAACAAGTTCATTAACATGTCTACATGGACCGTAAACATGGAGACATGGACAGTAGACCTAGAGAATGAGTAGCTCTTGAGGTGGCCTAAGCTGCCACCATAAATGCTATCTTCAGCGCAAAACAAAAGAAAGGGTAGGGGATGCCTGGGTGGCCAGGTCAGGTAAGCATCCAACTCTTGATTTCAGCTCGGGCTCATGGTCTCGGGGTTGTGGGGTCAACCCCATGTCCCCATGTTGGGCTCCACACTACGTGGGGAGTTTGCTTGCATGCGTGTTCTCTCTCTCTCAAATAAATAGATAAACCTTAAAAAAAAAAAAAAAAAAAGAAGGGCTGCGTGCTCCTATGCCCCTATGTGTGCGTGTGTGAGTGTGTGTGCGCGCGCGTCTGCTCGGCTGTTACGGGAAGTTACCAGGAAAAGCACAGGTATAAGCAGGAGTCAGCTTGTTGTGTAGACTTAAATCCCTGCCCTCCCCACTAAGAGTTTCTTGTGATTTTAGAGTCCTCCTACTCTGTGGGTATTTTCCTTATAATCATAAACGTCCCTTAAAAGTAGGTAACATCTCTGTTTCTGGGCTTCTCCTGCATCTGCTGTTTCTCAAAGTCACCCGAATGCCGAAGGGACATATTTTGGGCCGCCGAACCTTGTTTCGAACACTCCTGAGCTGGCCCCAAGCAGGGAGAATTGATTCCTTGTTTTGTGCTGTTCTCATGGTACGATGTCTCGGTCGCGTGGTACAGAGCAGCAAAGAGAAGGTATTTATAGTGGGGCTTTTTGCTGCTTTGTAGTCTACTTGTAGCGTAACAGATAGAGCGGAATAAAATGAACTCCGAATTTCCTTTTCCTCTTGCTCCCCAAGTACACTTTGGTCCGTGAAGTAGAACCAATTTGTGGTTTCTGTTCCCTAAAGTGCCCCTCTGGTGGGGTCCTCTGATGGAGTGAGCAAACTGCTCTCACCAGCCGCCACTCTTTTTACCAAACCCCCAGGTTTTGAGTGGCCTGGACCTGCCCTAACCCCCACCTCAGGCCTCCTGACAGTGTCCCGATTGCCCCCAGTTGTCTGCTCTGACTGGCATGAAAACGTTTCTTTGAGCCTCATCTGAGACCGCTTTGAAGTACTTCACACATTTTGGTGAATAAGAAACTCCAAGAATATGTTCACACAGAGCTGTAGAGGCACATACGTACGTGAGTCTTCCCTTTGGTCCATCAAACCGGACTGTCCAGACCCTGCGGGCGCTGAGCGGAGCTGGCCAGCCTGTTAGCACACTGACCTCGGCTTCGAGCAGCCTGGGAAGTAGAGACGTGAACTTGTGCAGACGACGGACGGCTCTTACACTGTGCATTTCCTCACTGCCCTCCCCTCTGCTCCGTGTCCCCGGGAGGCTGACCCCCAGCTCCTGAGTCTGTCTTCCACGAATCACCTGGCTGGTACGTCGTCAGGCGTCTCTGCTTGCCGGTGTCTGCCTCTGGGGCGTTTGGGGCTCCTGCTGCGGGTTTACGCCAAGACTCCTCTTGCCTGGGCCAGCCTCCCCCGTGTCCTCCCCATGCTGTTCCCTTACTCTGTCCCGGTACCCAGTGATGCTACGGATGCGCTGATCAGATGGTTTATTGTGGTGAAATATACATAGCACTAAATTGACCACTGTTGCCGTTTCTAAGTGTTCGATGGCGTCACACGCCCAGTGTTGCGCACCATCACTCTGGCGTGCTCGGAACATGTTCGTCATCCCAGCAGAACCTCATTAAACAATAACTTACCTTCACTCCCTCCCCTCCACCCTGTCTTCTCTTCTAGCTTCTCCTCTGCTTTCTGTCTCTGAATTTTTAAAAACGGTTTATTTATCTGAGAGAGAGCGAGCGCAAGTGGGGAAAGGGCAGCGGAGGGAGAGAGTCTCAAGCAGACGCCACACTGAGCGCAGAGCCTGACGCGGGGCTGGGTCCCATGACCTGAGCCGACGTCAGGGGTCGGAGGCATAACTGACTGAAGCACCCAGGCACCTCCGTCGCTATGAATTTGATGACTCTACCTGATACACTTGGAATCACAAAATATTTGTCCTTTCGTGTCGAGCTTTATTTCGCCTAGCATGGCGTCTTCAGGGTTCCTCCATGTCAGAGCACATGTGAGAATTTTCTCTCTCTTTTTTTAAAAGATTTTATTCATTTGACAGAGAGACACAGTGAGAACAGGAACACAAGCAGGGGGAGAGAGAAAGGGAGAAGCAGACTCCCCGCTGAGCAGAGAGCCTGATGTGGGGCTCGATCCCAGGACCCTGGGACCATGACCTGAGCCAAAGGCAGAGGCTTTAACCCACTGAGCCACTTGGGTGCCCCAAGAATTTTCTCTTTAAGGCAGAATCATAGTCTTTCACGTGGATAGACCACATTTTGTCTACCCACTCATGCATCGATGGACATTTGGGTCACCTCCACATTGTGGCTGTTGTCAGTAATGCACACGGATATACAACTGTCTATCTGAGTCCCTGCTCCCCGTTCTTTGTGTTTACCTAGAAGTGGGAATGCTGGATTCCGATTACAATCTAAGGCGCTCCTTTCACATCTGACTGCAAGGTGTCCTCCATTGAGTATATCCTGGTTGACGTAACCATTCCCCCAATTATTGCACACTTAAATTATAAGTCATTTTTGCATCAAAGACAGTTTATCTTCTTACTGGTCCTCTGCTTTCCCAGCGAGTGTGTGACTGGTTGGTGATGCCTTCTAGACAGGCGACAGCTACTGAAACTTTGTTTTGAGTACCAAAAAACCCCATCTAAATGTGCTAAGAAGTGCCCCAGGGAATAGGTAAACATTGGAACTCCTGGAACAAGAACCGAATTTCTTGTCAACCTTTAATTTTTCAAAAGATAAAGAATATAGGGGCGCCTGGGTCGCTCAGTGGGTTGAGCCTCTGCCGTTGGCTCAGGTCATGGTCTCAGGGTCCTGGGATCGAGCCCCGCGTTGGGCCTCTCTGCTAAGCAGGGAGCCTGCTTCCCCTTCTCTCTCTCTCTGCCTCTCTGCCTACTTGTGATCTCTCTCTCTCTCAAATAAATAAAATCTTTATTAAAAAAAAAAAGATAGTGTATTTCTTTTTGGAATTAATAGGAACTTGGACGTAATGACCACTTCAATTACACATTTGAGTCTGACATCTTTATTGTAAGACCAACAGTTCACGCAAGGATGCCTCTTCTGGTCCTGTGGGCAGAGCAGATTGTCGTAAGAGTTGGGGTAGGGGCGAGGTAGAGATAACTGGCATCTTTAATAAACGTCACTGTCTGTACTACTGAATAGATTTTCCATCCTGTTTGCCTCTCTCTGCTTTCTTAGCCAGGTATCCTCCTCATTAGTAAGTAATTTCCAGAGCAAAATGACATCTGAGTGTCTTTTGCTCCTGTATTGAACCCTTCGAAGAGATGACACTGTTTGCCTTCGTCATTATTCTGATGGCTGCCCTGTTCTCAGTGACTGCAGTTAATCCAGCATATTCCTTAATGAAGCACCGAGGTGACAACCTCTGTTTAAATTCACTGTTACACATACGCATGCACCGTCAAGCCTCTGCCCCTACCCATAGGAATGTGTTGTTTATGCTGTCTCCTGAGTGCACAGGGAATATTCTGCTTTCTCTTGTGGAACTCCAAAGAGACTGCGTCTTCAAAGCGGTGGAGAAGCAGGTTATTTACTTCACGCAGTCTAGGAGATGCGATTTGGCTTGTGCTCTGCGCAAGACACAGTGTCTTCTCATCCGGGCACGCGGCTTTAGGCAGCGTCTTTATTCTGGCCTCCTGGGGATCTAGACGGCCCGCCAGCTTTCTCCAAGTAGGTGTCCGTCCAGTGGCATCTCAGAGTCGGCACGTGTTAAGATCAATTCCTGATTTCCCCACCAACTTGCTGTTCTTGCAGTCTCCCCAGTTTTGCAAAAGACGGCCCCCGTCTTCCTTTTGCTCAGGTGGAAAATGTCGGTTTTCTCTTCGATGGCTCTCTTAGCCCACACCTCACATCAGCTCCTTCATACATCCCGCAGCTCTGACCGTAGACTCTGACCTGAGTAAGACGGCGCGTTCGCCTCATCATCCCCAGGCCTGCACTTTGCCCTGGGGTGTAGGCCCTCCCACCCCGTTACCCTTTTCTCTGGTATCTGATGGATGGATTGGAAGCATTTGTGCGTTTTTTTTGTTTTTGTTTTTTTTTTCCTTTTGGAAAGTATGTTTGGAGGGAGGGGTAGACTTAATTTGATTCTAATATGGAGACCACGTGTGAAGACAATACATTTTTGTTAAGGGTATATCCGTGTGTCTCCTGTCTTCTCAGATACGGTACATCAGATGGCATGGGGCGAATCCCGTAGCCAGGTCTTGTAGGAACTTGCTGCTGACATTTCTGACCCAGCCGGCTGTTCACTTCATACCCACCTATAACCTGCAGTAAGAGAAAAAAATGTGCATGGAATAGAATAATAGTAATGCTGTGTATACTTCTATCCACATTCGGGAAACGTTGCTTCTTAACAGCCTTTTGAAAAGTTCCTTTTTTATCCTGTCCTGCCCTTTCAGAATGCTCTTCTTCTCAAATCAGCATGATAACTCTTTGCTCTGCTTCTCTTGTGTTTGTAAGAGAGACAGATTTTTTCTTTGGGCAAAGAAAGATATTTGGTCCAGTGTAAACACAAGCTTTATGTAAGAGGGGCTGCCCTTGTTAGAAGTTTTGTTTATTGCTTATAGACTTTTCATTTTACCTGCCAAGTCCTATTACTTGGGTGACTAAAAACTCTGTAGAGTTTATTTGTAAAAGAACTTTTATTGATTAATCCAGGGAGAAACCTAAACTTTGAAATCAGACAAAAGGAGAACAAAGCACACCGATACATTGAACTTTAAATTAACAGCATCGAGAGTATCCTATGAGCCTGTAGTATAACTGATTTCATATCTAAGACGAAAAGTTGTATAGAAAATCCAAAAAATGTCTGTCATAAGCATCTGTCACAAGTATTGTCATTAGTAGCAGGAGAACATTCCAAATCAAGGATGGGCCTTGCTGGAACCTGTGTATGGGACTTTCCTAAGCATGTTAGTAGAAGGCATCTCAAATATGTAATTAGAAATATAGTCTCTGCTCATAACAGTCATTTATTTATTTATTTATTAATCAATGATCTGGAGTTTGTTTTTGTTTTTGTTTTTTTCAAAAATTTTGACTAAAGGGTTGCCTGGGTGGCTCAGTTGGTTAAGCAACTGCCTTCGGCTCGGGTCATGATCCCGGGGTCCTGGGATCGAGTCCCGCAACAGGCTCCCTGCTCAGCAGGAAGTCTGCTTCTCCCACTGACCTCTCTCCTCTCGTGTTCTCTCTCTTTCATTGTCTCTATGTACCTCTCAGATAAATAAATAAAATATTTTTAAAAAATTTTTTGACTAAAAATAGTTTTAAAATTGTAGAATCATATGTAGTTTTTTTTTTTAAAAGATATTTTTATCTATTTGAGAGAGAGAGCACAAGAGAGAGCACAAGTGGGGGAGGGGGGAAAGAAAGGGGAATCGGGAGAAGCAGGGAGCCCCACACAGGGCTCGATTCCAGGTTCCTGGAATCATGGTCTGGGCCAAAGGCAGACGCTTAACCAACTGAGCCATGCAGTTGCCCCCCTAGAGTCATGTTGTAAAGTAAAAGATTTTTGAGTACTTCTACGTATTCGTTACTGAGTCCCAGTGCTGAAGATAATTGTGGGATTGAGACATGGCTGAACCCCAAAGAGCTTACCCTGTGCAGACTCCCTGTTACCCTGCAGGGGTTCCCGCTGCTTGCTTATACCAGGACCTTTGGTCTTAAGGCTGAGGTGCCTACACTGGATGGCTTTAGGCACAGAGGTTCAGGAGTTGTGCCTGTCTTGACATCTGAGCTCAGAATTGAAGACTGCCGGCATAGTCCCAGCTGTGATGTTGGTCACAAGGTGATTGGAGAATTGGAGGGAGTTGGGACAGGGTTGAAGGCCTTTTATACGACTCTCCTAGTGCAGCTTGTGAGGGATTTGGCGTGCTGCCTTTTCTCTGTCCCTTGTCCTTTGTCTGAGTGGTTTATTGAAACTTGGGCTCCTTCCCTCAGCAGTTGGGAGGAAGGGTCACTCCTAAGTACTGTACATTGTCTCCTCACAAACTTGAAAAACTCTAGACTACCAACTGCCAAAAAGCCACCAGGGACTTGGGTCTGGCAGCCTCCAGGACTCCGGAACAGGGAAGATGTCACGAATTTCCTGTTTTAATTGCAAGACGTATTGAATTCCAGGGGAATTCTTGACCGTGGTTGAGGAATCTGTCCTCATTGAAGTCTCCTGACTCATTGGTCTGTTTTCTAAATTTGGTTTTTTAGCACTTGAGGAGAATCACTGGTTATTGTCTTATAACCAGGATACAAAACATATATGTCACATGTGTGTAAAGATGAGTAATAATAAACATGGACCCCTGCATACCCTCCATGCGGCTGAAGACACGCATTACCTGTATTTAAGAAGAGCAGACAGAAAAAGGAGCATTGCCTTAAAAATCATCTCACTTTGCTGATTTCTGTGGTCATTCCTTGGCTTTTTTTTTTCCCCCCAACAGTTTTATATTTAGGTATGAACCCCCAAACAGTAAGTTGTTTAGTTTTGGCCGTACTGGGGGAAGTTCATATAAATGGAGTCATTACTGAATGTGTGATTCAGGGCTTCTTTCTTTCCACGGCGTCTTTCTGAGACTCAGCAACATTGCAGTGCGCCGCGGAGCTTGCGGTTGGCGTGCTTGCTTACTGTGACGTATTGCATTGTGAGGATCTCCACACTCTCTCTGTCCTCCAGGGCTGTTTCTTCACCGGCATTTGGAAAACAGGTGAACCCAAAATTCAGCAAATCCCTGTGCCATTTAAAGTTTCAAGGATTGACTCCTTTCTGGGCAAATCCCGAGTCGGGGGTTGGGAATTTCCAAGTGATTAGCTTTCCTTAGTGAGAATACTGGGAATTCTGGAGAATGGGCTGGTTTGGACTTCTCTGGGGGTTGTTAACTCTTGACCCATTTCTCCTGCGTCTGGAATCGAAGAGCTGTTTCTGGGGGATCTTGTGGGTGAGCCCCTTCTTGTGCTGACCATGCTCCTTGTAGGGCCGATCTGGTGTTTGGTTTTGTTTGTTTGTTCCTTGTTCTTGCTTTGAGCTCTGGGTAGATTGGGGCTAGTTAGGAACCCAGATGCTTTAACTGGAACCAGGCTAGTCTTTAGAACACAGGAAGACACTCAGAACTTTCCTCCTTCCTGCACTTGGCTGTCCAAGGGCATTCTTCTCCCTTCCTCTCCCTCCCTACCTTGTTTCTCCTCCTCAGTTGCTGGCAGATGTCCTATTCCATTGTGCCTCCCACCGAGGGAGTCGCGGAAGGGGCACTCCCATTGTTGAGTTTGTAAATAGCCCTGTGGAAATGACCAAAGCTCTAATAAAAAGCTCAGCTGGTTGCATTTATTTTCAGATTTAGAAAAATCTTCTGGAAGGATTGTTCTAAGGGCTTACTGGTGTCATTGTCGTGTTCCCGTGACACTTTGAAAGTAGGTCTCTGAGTGTGTTTTTCCTCCTCCACGAAGTGAAGAGCCTGGCTGTGTTTTTCTGTATTCCCTGGTTATTGTTACTTGAGATTGGTTCAGCTTTCCTTGAAGTGGGTTCCCTTGAGCTAATGTTAATTGATGTAGTTTTGGAATGTCGGTGAGATTTAGTGGGTGAGGACCAAGAAGGAATTCTTTGGTGCAAAAAAGGTGGTTTTATTAATGCTCCAGGATGGGACCTGTGGACTGAAAGAGCTGCTGCCCTGGGTCTGTGGGGGTGGCTGGTTATAAGCACGGAAGCTGGGGGAGGTAAGGAAACGGGAGGTTTTCAAAAAGGATTTTCATATGTTAAAGAGCCCTTGCCATTGTCAAGTTAAGGTAGTTTTTCCCCTCTAGAAAGGCATTAACATTAAGATGTTGAGAGCTTCACGGAGGAATGTCACACCTGTGCCACCCAGGACTGGGTTGCAGGGTGTCAGCTGGTGCTTTGTCCCCAGCTGCCTTCTGCTCCCTCACCATTAATGGTTGCCACGGAGGGAAAAATGGTTCTGCAGTAAAAATAAATCAGTTTCTTTGCTACAGGACTGCCTAAAGCCTTTGACACGTTGTCCTGCTTTGTGAATATATATTTCTTTTTTCCTTTTTTTTTTTTTTTGTGAATTTAAATGAGGAGCTAGTAGAAGCAGTTCAGAAACACTTTTTTTGTTTTGTTTTTTTTTTTTTTTAAAGATTTTATTTATTTATTTGACAGAGAGAGACACAGCGAGAGCGGGAACACAAGCAAGGGGAGTGGGAGAGGGAGAAGCAGGCTTCATACCGAGCAGGGAGCCCGATGTGGGGCCCAATCCCAAGATGTTGGATCATGACCTGAGCTGAAGGCAGACATCTAAAGACTGAGCCACCCAGGCGCCCCTAAACATGTTTGATTATAGAATTCTGCCCTTCCCCAGTAGATCTTGCCGTAGTAGTCCTTCTCTGAATACTCCTTGGGAAAGCCATCTTTATTATATACTCCACTGTTTACACTGGTTACATCTACAACTGTTTATACCGGTTCCGTCTGCGTAGATAATCTCAGGATTGCTGTGGAATTTTCTGGTAGCTTATGATGAATCCATTAACATTGAGGATGGGAACTTTAAGGGCAGACTTACTTTCATTTCACTTTAGAATACGTAGGCAAGTAGTTTTGTGTGTGTGTGTGTGAATGAGAGTACAGTGCAGTGGTTTTGTAAATGGACAGGGAGAATAAGGTCTCAGGTTTTAAAGGATATTCTTTGCCCTTGGTAGTATATTCCACAAAAGTAGGAGAGTAACAAAGAGGCCCCGGACCAAGATAATCTTTTTGTGAATGCCTCCAGGCAGAGCAAGATTTTGTGTATAAAAATAGTAATGAAAATGATTTTTCTGGGGCACCTGGGCGGCTCAGTAGGTTAAGCGTCTGCCTTAGGCTCAGGTCATGATCTCTGGGTCCTGGAATCGAGCCCTGCAGCAGGTCCCTGCTCAGCGGGGAGTCTGCTTCTCCCCCTCCCCCTGCTGCTCCCCCATCCCAGGCGCTCTGCCTCTCTCTCAAATGGATAAATAAAATCTGAGAAACAAAGACTGCTCTTCCCAGTGGTTGTAGAACACACAAGTGTCCTCTCTTTCTTCTCTGTCCGTCCCCTCCTCTTTGGGTAAGTGGGAAGAAGTAAAGCCGAAGCTACGAAGGACACGGATTTATCGTTGTTGTTGCTTGTGTTTGTTTAAGATGTGTTTTCCGACAGGTGTAAGGCCTCTGATGTGAGCACGTTAGGATGCCGGTTGTACCTTGCAGGGAGTATGTTTTCTTCGGTTGGTCCCTGGTCTGTGATTTCTGGGCCTCAAACATGTAACAATGACAGAGACTGAATGAAGCTACGTGTAATTACACCTTTTCTACCAAAATACCAAAACAAAACCCTGGGAAACTCAATCCCAGACAATTGAAAATGGGCTGGAATCTCAACCCAGTAATTTTTTTTTTCAGTTTTCTCTACTGGTGGCGTTTTCCTATGAGTTTTAATTTTAATGGAAGTCAATTTTTCAGATAGCTGGAGCTTATTCCTTCAAACACCAGAGTGCAATGACTTTGCCCCACTTCCCAGCCTGTCGGAAGTGGAGGCCGGAGGCTGCTGGGCGTGACCGTGAGCATCCATGATCTTCCCTGTGGTGACAGGAGCTTGGGCTGCTCCCAGCTTCCTGGCTCCTGTCGCAGTGTTGGACTTGTCGGGAGGCCCTGTCCTGCTGCCGCCTCCTTTCCCAGCCTCGCAGGTTGGCTGTCCTCTCCGCTGTGTGCTGGAAACTGGCTAATGGAGGTGACATCGGAGGTGACACTTGAGTGAGTAAACCAGGTGGGATTGATGTCAGGTGTGGAGATGGCGCTGACCCCTCAGGGCTGGGGAACATCGGTTTCTGGTGCTCAAAGGATTTCTTCTGGATACAGGAGGGTCAAGGCCCTTGGAACAGGGAGCGCTTCCTATTCTCAGTATTGCATAAAATGTTGTGAGCCCTTTGGAGATTTATAATCTGCTGATTGCTTTTCCAAACTGGACACAAACCCACCTTGGCTTGGGCGTTAGTATAACTTTCAAAATTCTCTCAAGGCCCGTCTCTGGACTGGCCACGTGCTGATAACTGTTGAAGATGGGCTCTTCGTGTTATGTTGTCATACAGCGGGACGAGGTGTGATGCTGTGTGATGTTGTACCAGTCTGTTGCCTCTCCCTTTGTGTGTATTTGAAATTTTCCCCCGTAAAGCCTGTGGGAGGACACAGAACTGCGTCTAGCTCTGGTTGGTACTTAAACGCTAGAGCGTAGAGTTATTCAGGGAAACACCACCACTGTCCCAAATGTTTATAGTGACCTGGTGATGTGAGCAGGGACCACATGTAGTCATCACTTATCCACTTAATAGATGCACATTAATTGGTAGTGTGCCTGACTGTGGTCTGGGCGCTGGGAGCATGACAAGGAACGAGACAAAGCCACTATTGCCATGATCATACAGCTGACCGACGCAGGGAAAGAGGACGCGTAGATGAGCAGGCAAGTAGACCATGGGATGGTTTCCAGTGGCCAGTGGTGCTTCGGGGGCAGGGGGGTGGCGCACACAGTGCTCTGGACAGTGAGAGGGCCGGATGCCCAGAGGTGGTGCTGGCCGTAGCCTCACTCACATGGGGGATGAGGAAGGCGCCCTGAGAGGCACGCCGGCCACAGGGAGGCGAGGCCAGGAGAGGGGGCTTCTTGTGCAGCGCCCTGGGATGTGTGTGCTTGCTTCTCTGAGGGATGCCTCTGCCCTGTAGGAAAGCAGCCCCGAGGACGGCGGTCCAGCCAGTTCATCGGACACCTGTGCCCCCTGAGGCCCACTGCTGGGCCAGATAACCAGATAGCCAGAGCTATCAGGTAACCCAGTAAAGAAGCCAGTAAACACATGCATATTAAGAGGACTTTCAAGTCAGTGGTTAGCCAAAATAAAACAGTCGCTTTTCTGCAGTAGTAAAATAAAAGTAGCCAGTTATTCCTCTAAAACTAGGCCGTGTGCTCAGCGTGGCTGTCAGAAATGGCCCTGAGAGCATCTCCAGTCTCTCTGCTAGAGAGTTCTGAGGTGATTTTTCTGCATGTGTTTGTCACTTCCCGTAAACCTTTATGCTCTCCTGCATTTCAAGCACGATGCAGACTGGGCAGGAAAGCAGAGACCCAGCCTCTGCCTGGGGGCACTTGGAGTGGGCAGGAGATGGTGTCTCTGACCAGACCCGGCGCCCAGCACGTGGCAGGCATAGGAGGTGGTGTGGCCGGGAGGCACAGGTGCAGTCCCCTGTAGTGTCCCTTGAAGTGGACAGGTGCCCTGAGGAGGACTGGTCATGAGTATCTGGCTAGTTTGAGACGGGGAGCTCAGGCACAGCCTCTCTGGGGGGTGACATTTGTGTCACGTGTGAGCAAGAACATTCCTGGCACACAGAGCAGCTTGTGTGACGACTCTGAGGCAGGAGGGAGTTTCAGGAGTTCTCAGTGGACAGAAAGAGGGAAGGGGAAGCCACACAAAGTGAACAGAGGCCGTGTCCTGCAGACGTTTGGTATTTCTTCCAAGTACAATAGGAGTCATTGTAGGACATTAAACCAGAAGAATGGTAGGAAGTGTTATGTGATGTGATGTGATGTGATTTGAAAGCATAAACTGGAGGGACAGAGGGAGAGGTAGAGAGATCCAGAACCAGGTCTTGATCCTGGCTTTGCCATTTCGTCAGTCTTGTGGGCAGTCGACTCATGTGGGAATGGGGCTAATCAGTTCGACCTCACCTTGTAGTGAGGACTGAGCAAATCCAGGAAGCTGTTGAGAACCGTGTGCAATGAAATAGTAGTTCCCTTCTCCCCGTAAAATACATGAGTAACATATTCTGCAATCAGTCGCTGGTGTCCTTGGGGACATCCTTACCAAGCCCAGTGGCAGCCCCATGAAGGGATGGGTGTAGTGTCCTGCTGTAGACAATTTTGTGTTTCTATCTGAGATTGATCTGGCCCATTCAGGGGGTGGATTAATAATGGTGGCTTTGTTAATAACTCGTTCTGACTAAGATTATGTTTAGTCTGTGTAACAGATGCCCCCCCCCCCCCAGAACTAAGTTGCTAATGCAGTACTGTTGTTGCTCATTTACTCACAATTCCCAGCATTGTTAGAGGGAGAATCTGCTAAACTCAAAGCCTCTTGTTTGTGTCTTGGAATCTCAGACTAAAGATATTTTCTTCACCTGTCCATTTACTCGGACTTTCCTATTGTTTCATCCCTGTGCTGCCAAAGTGAGCACTTTCTTGTTGTTTTGAATCTCTCAGCCTCTTCCACAAATAATCAGATTTCCTTTGTAGTTTTGAGACCATTTTATTTTCAGAAATTCCACCATAATGATATTCATGAGGTCCATGCTGTGACTTTGCCTACCCGATAAAAGACTTGTTGGTTTCCAACCATATAAAATAGTACATGCAAAGAAAACACTATTTAGTTGTATGGGGTAATAAAAATGATCCAGACGGGGCAGCTGTCCTCAGGGGCTTTGTAGCATGATTGCAGCCTTATTTTAGCAGTCTGAAACCGTGACTCAGTCTCACACTTTGCCTGTAGACACTTGTTCTGTGGGATGGTGACCAGCATTGTTTACAGGGAGGTAGACTCGCAATGTGGTTAGGTGTTTGTTTTGCCTTCGGTTAAAAAAATTTTTTTTTAATAAAAATATTTCAAGAGCTATTTAAGGTTCGCAGCAGAATTGAGAGGAAGACAGAGATTTCTCATATACCCCTTGCCTCCCTCCGCCTCCACCCCCCTCTGCCTCCACGCCCTCCCCCAGAGTGGTCCATTTGTTACATTGTAACTACCCGAAGTATATAGTTATTATTAGGTCAGGTTCACTCTTGGTGTTGTACACTGTGGTTTGGACTAATGTACAATGACATAAATCCATCATCCCGTCATTCATGATACTGTCACTGCCCTAGAAATCCTGTGCTTTTATCGACCCCTCTCCCCCAACCCCAGCAACCCGTGGCAACCACTGATCTTTCTGCTGTCACCATAGCATTGCCTTTTCCAGAACGTCATCGAGTTGAAATCATTCACTATGTAGACTTTTCAGACTGGATTCTTTCCCTTAGTAATATGCATTTACGCTTCTTCCATGTCTTTTTGTGGCTTGAGAGCTCATTTCTTTGTAGTGCCAAGTTTGAATATAATTTAAGATCAGTCCGTGGATCCTGCCTGAAATGCTGTGAGATATACATGGGCTTTAGTTTACTGTCCATGGTGAAGGGTGCAAAAAAGCCCTCATGCTTCCTAATAGGATCACATTGCCATGAATGCTTGCCACAGACACATTATTGCCAGGGGCTCGGAAGCAGCTCCCGTGTCTGTATTGTAGATAGGGATGAGGGATGTCTTCCTGCCTCCTAAAACGTCTTCCGTATATCAGAGATGGGAATTACTGGAATTGTAGTTTTTACGCCTTCGTGCTTGGACCCAGTGTGACTCTGAAATTAAGTGGTCCCGCACAGATGTCTGACAGTGTATGTGGGCTGCTGAGTCAGGGTGTCTTGGTCCCACAGCCCTCGAGGTGGCAGCTCCTTTAGGCTCTCGAAGTCCATCAGCATCTGTTGTCAGGGCAGCAGCTCATTCAGCAGTGGGGGAAAGAGAGGATTACAGGTGCAACACACGGCTGACAGTGCGAGATTCGTGAATCCTCTCTGTAACCCCACTGTTTCGAAGGGCTTCATGTACATTGATTCATTTAGTCCCCACATCTAAGTTCCCATCAGTAGAAAGTGGTGGGGACAAAGAATGGGGCCGGGGCTTCTGGATCCCTGCTGTTCACGGCCACCCCGGGCTAGACTCATAACGTGCCACTGTCTGCCCCACTAGGATAGTCAGCTACTATCCCTGCTCTGGTGAAGCTGTGGCATGTAGCGTGATGTAGGACCCCCTAATGTAGAAGCATCTTAATTGGGGTCAAGTCTGTTAGTAGCAGATAGACTGAGAATTAGCCTGAGAAGGGCTTCACAGAGGTGCTTAATTCTTGATTTTAAGTCAAGAATTGGCACTTTGTGCTGCAGTTTTTTCAGAAAGCCTCTCTGCATGATGCGTTTGAAGACACAGCAAGGAAATTGCCCAAGAGCCATGTTTTCTCTGCTTGACTTTGTTTTGGTTAAGCCATTGTGAGTCCTTGCCAGGTTTTACCCTGCTGGGAATTGCCACTATGGCGATGGGGGGGGGGGTGGCGGAGCAGGGCAGGAGCTCCGTGAAGAGTGCTCCACAGGTGTGGCCCTGCCCAGGGGTTTCCCCGGGGGCCTCAGTACACAGCTGTAGTCAGCCTTTACAGTCAGCTGTAGTCAGCATTTTGTTAGGGGAAACAATTCGGGTGTGAGTTCAGGAGAAACAACTCGGGTGTGACTTTCCTTGACAATATTAGGAAAAAAGGCAGGGAATCTGTTACTGATGATAGCAATCACCTGTAATCATGGGTCACTTGTACAACTTTCCACTGCTTTGTTTACCCTTCGTCATCTTGGAGATATGTATATAGACCATAGGAGTATCATTGTGTTGGATTAAAACATCATGTTGGGTTAAAACTCTGTGGATGCACTTGTGTACTCACCTCAAACTTTGCATTTTATTGGAATCTTTTTTTTATATTAACCAGATGATTATATAGAAATTATATATACACATACATATGTGTGTGTGTGTGTGTGTGTATGATTATATAGAAATTAACCAGTTGATTATATACAAATGAAACTTTCCTCTGAAACTTCTACTTGGCTTCTGGGCAGCAATTAAACAAACAAACAAACAAACAAAAAAACAAAAAAACCACTTGCAAAAGGCGGTTTCCTTTTTAATACCGGTCCCTCAGAGACGGATACTTTTGTAAGGAGTTGGGACTGGATCCTAGCATTTTACCTCTAAAGGAGGCAGAGCCTGGCCAGGACCTCGGAGGAGATCTGTAACTCCTCCAGGACTGGTTAAGAGTTCACAGACCACCACCCACCCTCCGACTGCTCTGTGGGGAGCACGGGGCCGGGGGAGATTTCCAGACTGACCCAGGTAGTAACCGTGAGAAGGGCAACAACAGTGTTTTGCTCTCTCTTGTCAGTACTTCAGGCCACCGAATGTGGCGGGTTTCCCCAGGCCAGCCAGTTGTCCTGTTCTCTGTGTGCAGCAGCGCGGCGTCCTGCAGTCCGGTGCAGTTCTGACACCTGCCTACCTGGAGTCACTGTCAGATCCCACCGGTGTGGGGCTCAGCCCCACAAGCTTGTCCTCCTCCTCTGTCCCCACCTCAGATGCCAGTGTGAGTCCTGGGTTGTCACCTGCCATTCTGACTGAGCTATCACCCCGTCCTCGGGTGTGGTAATTCACTACAGAAGGTCAAAGAACTCAGGAACAGTCTGTTGATGAGGTTGTCAATGTATCATGTTTATCATTATTATCCTGATGTAGCTCAAATGGCCGATGGAGGAGATGCATGCGGCAGGGTGCATGGGAAGGGGCACACAGTGTCCATGTCCCGCTCTGGGGAAGCCTCCCTCCCGGCACATCCAGCTGCAAGCTGGCCACGCTCTGACCCCCACTTGTTAGGATGCTGTGAAGGCTCATGATGACTGATGAGGGCAGGATTGATTAAGCACAGGCCATCGGTGATTGGTTCAACCTCTAGCCCTCTCCCTTTCTCTGAGGTGGGGGTTTTTAGATTTTAGGGTCAACTTGAATGCCTTTAGTTTTGTTTATTAAAAAAAAATTTAGCCAACAAAATTTTTATTAGAAGCATATTTACAGTTCCTTGTGTTATAACAGAGGTGAAACCTGGTCTCCGGTTGGTAATCCATTGGCTGGTTGACTGGGTCCTTTAACCGGACTGCATGGACAAAAATGATTTGCCAGCCATTTGGTGGACACCAACGGGCTTTAGTCAGTTCCAAGTAGAGGGTCCTCACTGCATCCTTCCTGCTAACTGAGTGGAAACGGTCTGGCCTGGATCGTTACAAGTCACGTCTTGCTAGGTAGCAGACAGATTATACACAGTTGTGCAGAAAGAAAGCAAGGATTTAAAAATTTAGCATTTTATTGTATTATATTTGCATACTCTTAGAAGCCTAAGGCTTTTTTTGGAATCATCACAATTTTAAAATAATACCACCAATTTTATAAGACCTGAATTGATTAAGGAAACCTCCCATGCTCATTGTAAGGTTTTGGTATTACTGTATCTCAGAAGTTTATCGCTTCTGCTGTAAAGTTGATACGTCTTTATTGCAGAAGATGCTCTGGACAGTGACTAACAGAAAGCAGCTTTTGTTCTGTTTTAAATCCCCTTGTGTTGCGGTTCTTTAGTGGACTTCAGGAGGGAACTGTGAACATGTGACCTGGCCTGTAGGGCGCCTCTCGCGTCGGTAGGAGAGGGAAGGGACTCTGTTTGCCGCCTGGGTTCTGGTTCTCCTGCTGACCTCTGCCCTTTCGCTGCCAGTTTTCCTGTCCTTCAGCAGTGCTTCACGGCCTTCAGCCGGAGGAATTTACCTCACAGACTGCAAAAATAAATGGCAAGTTTGTAAATACAAGGTCACTTTTAAAATAAGGACTCTTACATATGTGCCTCGTTGTCCCTGTGGCCACTTTGCCAGCTGTCACGGGAGTTTCCTTCATCCGGAGGTCAAGGCCGCAGTTCTGGTGTGATCCGCTTGATGAGGTGGGCTCCCCTGTCGGCCCTCACCCACCTGCTCTTGAGTCTTTCCTGGAAAATTTAATATAGTTTCGTTCTTAGGAAAGTGTCCAACTTCATACTTACTTATCTAGTGATCTCCAAAGGGTTTTCTTTCTGTTCTTTCCCTTCATTATACATGTTTAAAACAAAACAACAACAACTTTTTTTATTTTCTTAAAGGATAAAATCCTGTCTTAGAAGTGATGTCGTAGGCACAGATCACTGTGGCATCAGTAGTAGGCACCCGCGGGGCCCCCAGCACTGCAGCAAGCAGAACGGCAGGGCCCCTTGCCGAGTCTGGGGTCCCCCCACCTGGAGCTGGTTGCGCTGATCCACAGTGCCCCGGCCCTCCCCGCCATTCTCCTCTGCCCAGCGAAGACATCTGGGACTCAGTACGCGCCGTATTCAGTGTAATGCCTAACGCGCCGTATTCAGTGTAATGCCTAAGGATTCTTTTTTCTCGAAAACTCATGTCTGAACACTGAAAACATTTGAACATTTTGAACTTTCTAAAGAGAGTGTAATGGCATCCATGTATCTGTCGGTTGTGCTCGAACAGTTACAACGTTCTGCTCTCCCTGCTTGTAGAGCGTTACTTTTAACCATGAATTTTCTCTTTAACCAAAAAAAAAAAAAAAAAAAAAGTGCTCTCATTTTTCAGCTCTCAGTAACTTTTTCTTAGATGAAACAGAGTTTGAGCTATGTTGGCATTTTGCGTGCGTCCTCCTGGACGGATGTTTGTTGTAAGAACAGCACTAGCATCTAACATTTATTGAGCGATGACTGGGTGCTAATGGTGAGTGATGTTGGCCTTGGGGCCACATGTTATTCTTCAACAGCCCTGAAGGATTGCTTTTCTATCCCCATTTTATTGACACAAAAACTGAGGCTCAGGGGTGCCTGGGTGGCTCAGTGGGTTAAGCCTCTGCCTTCGGCTCAGGTCATGATCTCAGGGTCCTGGGATCGAGTCCCACATCGGGCTCTCTGCTCAGCGGAGAGCCTGCTTCCTCCTCTCTCTCTCTCTCTGCCTGCCTCTCTGCCTACTTGTGATCTCTCTCTGTCAAATGAATAAATAAAATCTTAAAAAAAAAAAACAAAAAGAACCCTGAGGCTCAGAGGCATTGAATAAACATGCCCAACGTCAACACAGATGGTGGCAGAGCTAGAGTTGTCTGGCTCCCAGCCCTGATCCTTCACCACTGTCCTGTTTTACTTACAGAAATTCCAGGGGTTCTGGGCTGGCCCTGTCGGTGGAGCGTCTGACGCTTGATCTCAGGGTTGTAAGTTCGAGTCCTGTGTTGGCTGTAGAGATGACTTAAAAATAAATTCTGAAAAAAAAAGAAAGACATTCCATGTGGTCATGCCCTAAGGACATAATGCAAATACACCAAAAAAGAAGAAAATCAAACCGCCAGTCTTTCTGTTCTGGTGTAAAATGAATTGCTTTTCTTTTTGAGTTTTATGGCAAATGAAAGCAGGTGAAGTGGACTGATATTTTTTTTTTAAAAAGAAGCAGCTTTCTGTGAAGGAATAATCAGATTATTGGGATTTTATTACACATGATTTGAAGTTAAAATTTTAAACTCACAATGTATTAATTTAAGATAATTAAAGCCGTTTTAGTCTCCATCCTCCTCAAGTCAGTCTTCCGGTCTGCGAGGGGAGTACTGTGTAGTCACCCCACAGCACCCAGCCGTCGTGGTGGGGAGGCCGGGCGTGTGGTGTGTGCCAGTCAGCGGGGCTTACGGAGGCCGCCTTGCAAACATCTGCCGGCTCCCAGCAAGTGGGAGAGCAGCGGAGCCCCAAATCAGAACTTTTAGAAGTCTGTTCCACTGAGGGACGTCTCTCCAGAGGCTAAGCGGTGGGTGGAGCCCTTGCGGGGTCAGTGTGGTCTCTGGATCCGTGGGGTCACGGAAAGCCCAGGGATGCCTGAGGGCGGCAGAGCTCGCAGGTATCGGAGTGGGGAAGCCGACGGCAGAGACGGAGCCGAGGAGTAGGCTCTCAGCTCAGGGTTACCTTAAACTGTGATGCGAGACACCGGGCACTACTCGTCAGTCAGAGACCCCGCAAGTGGCGGATCCAGAGAGACCCCCTCCTTCCTCCTCTGAGAGGAGCGGCGTGGGAGTGCACGGCAGGAGTCTGCTGGCTTTGGAGACTCGAAGCAGGGCCGTGCGCCAGAGATAGAAACACTCAAGTCACAGGCCAGGTGAGCACAGAGTGCTGCTGGAGACCAGGGAGGACAGGAGGGACTGACGGCCTTTCTCTGAGGGTGCACTGAAGAGCAACCCCCCCCCCCCCCCCCGCCAGCTCTCAGCTCCTCCACGGCCAGAGACTGGGAGACTGCCGTCTTCATTCCTGTCCTCCAAAGCTGTGTGGAAAGTGTTCAGGGAAGCAGATTACTTAGCCTCTGGCCCCTGGCAAGGGTAGTGCAGTTCCATCTTGGACAAAGACATTTGAGAATCACTGAAACAGGCCCCTCCTCCAGAAAATCAGCAAGAACATCCAGCTAAGACCAAGTTTACTGATTAATGAGAACTGCAAAACTCCAATGCTAGAGGAATACAGCACATAGAATTCATGTCTTTTTCCCCATGATTCATACAGGAATTCAGTAAAAGTGGCAGAATATAAAATCAGTGCACAGAAATCAATTACATTTCTGTATACCAACAATAAGAAAGAGAAATTACAGAGTTAATCCCATTTACAATTGCACCCAAAACCATAATGTACCTAGGAATAAATCTAACCAAAGAAACAAAGAATCTATATTCAGGAAACTATAGAACAATTAAGAAAGAAATTGAAAAAGACAGAAAGAAATGGAAAAATGTTCCATGCTCATGGATTGGAAGAAAAATATTGTGAAAACATCAATGCTACCTACAGCAATCTACACATTTAATGCAATCCCTATCAAAATACCATCAACTTTTTTAAAGAAATGGAACAAATAATCCTAAAATTTGTATGGAACCAGAAAAGACCCCAAATAGCCAGAGGAATGTTGAAAAAGAAAAGCAAAGCTGGTAGCCTCACAATTCCACACTTCAAGCTCTATTACAAAACTGTCATCATCAAGACAATATGGTACTGGCACAAAATCAGACACATAGATCAATGGAACAGAATAGAGAGCCCAGAAATAGACCCTCAACTCTGTGGTCAACTAATCTTCAACAAAGCAGGAAAGAATGTCCAATGGAAAAAAGTCAGTCTCTTCAACAAATGGTGTTGGGAAAATTGGACAGACACATGCAGAAGAATGAAATTGACCCATTTCCTTACACCACACACAAGAATAGACTCGAATGTATAAATGACCTAAATGTGAGACAGGAATCCATCAAAATCCTTGAGGAGAACACAGGCAGAAACCCCTTCGACCTCAGCCCTGCAACTTCTTCCTAGGCACATTGCCAAAGGCAAGGGAAACAAGGTCAAAAGTGAACTATTGGGACATCATCAAGGTCAAAAGCTTTTGGATAGCAAAGGAAACAGTAAACAAAATCAAAGAACAACAAGCAGAATGGGAGCAGATATTTACAAATGACATATCAGATAGAGGGCTAGTATTCAAAATGTGTAAAGAACTTATCAAAGTCAACACCCAAAGAACAAATAATCCAATCAAGAAATGGGCAGAAGACTTGAACAGACATTTCTGCAAAGAAGACATCCAAATGGCCAACAGACAAATGAAAAAGTATTGAACATTAGTTGGCATCAGAAAAATACAAATAGGGGCGCCTGGGTGGCTCAGTGGGTTAAGCCGCTGCCTTCGGCTCAGGTCATGATCTCAGGGTCCTGGGATCGAGTCCCACATTGGGCTCTCTGCTTAGCAGGGAGCCTGCTCCCCCCCCCCTCTCTGCCTGCCTCTCCATCTACTTGTGATTTCTCTCTGTCAAATAAATAAATAAAATCTTAAAAAAAAAAAAAAGAAAAAAGAAAAATACAAATAAAAACCACAATGAGATACCACCTCACACCAGTCAGAATGGCTAAAATTAACAAGTCAGGGAATGACAAGATGTTGGCAAGGATGTGGAGAAAGGGGAACCCTCCTACACTGTTGGTGGGAATGCAAGCTGGTGCAGCCACTCTGGAAAACAGTATTGGAAGTTCCTCAAAATGTTGAAAGAAGAGTTACTCTGTGACCCAGCAATTACACTATTAGGTATTTACCCCAAAGATATAAATATAATGATCAGAAGGGGCACCCCAATGTTTATAGCAGCAATGTCCTTAATAGCCAAACTATGGAAAGAGCCTAGATGTCCATCAGCAGATGAGTGGATAAAGAAGATGAGGTATAAGGTACCTGGGTGGCTCAGTGGGTTAAGCCTCTGCCTTCGGCTCAGGTCATGATCTTAGAGTCCTGAGATCAAGTCCCACATCAGGCTCTCTACTTAGCAGGGAGCTTGTTCCTCCTCTCTTTGTCTGCCTGCCTTTCTGCCTACTTGTGATCTCTCTCTGTCAAATAAATAAAATCTTAAAAAAAAAGAGAAAGGTATATATACACAGTGGAATAGTATGCAGCCATCAAAAGTTGGAATCTTGTCATTTGAAACAGCATGGATGGAACTAGAGGATATTATGCTAAGCAAAATAAGTCAGTCAGAGAAAGACAATTACCACATGGTCTTACGGATATGTGGAGTTTAAGAAATAAGGTAGAGGATCATAGGGGAAGAAAGGAAAAAATGAAACAAGATGAAATCAGAGAGGGAGACAAACCAGAAAACTCTCTTAATCTCAGGAAACAAACTGAGGGCTGCTGGACAGGAGAGAGGGATAGGGTGGCTGGGTGATGGACATTGGGGAGGTCATGTGCTATGGTGAGTGCTGTGAACTGTGTGAGATTGATGAATCACAGACCTGTACCCCTGAAACCAGTAATATAGTATATGTTAATTAAAAAAATGTTCAAAACCAAAAAATGAAGGGAGCAATCCTTTGTTAGCTGAGATGCCGAACTATTGTGAGAAGAGCAGATTAAAAAAAAAAATCTAATACACGTTGACTCAGGCTCAGAAACTCCCAGGCCCAGGCCCAGGCCCATTGTCTCAACATGTGAAGATACCATGTTAAAAAACGCCTTTTGCTAATAAACTTAAAAAAAAAAAAAAAAAAAAAAAGGAGGAAGGAAGGAAAGAAATACATGTCCTTGGACTCATCTCCAGGAGACAGATGTCATTTAACTCTGTATCTTTCAGATAGAGGCTATGGCAGTTTTCGATGTCCAATCAGTAAAGCGGTTAACACATGGACGAGAAATCCCTCTTTCAGAAGACACTGATCTGTTGCGTCTCCTGAAGTATTGACTCATGTAGGACTCATGCACATTGGGGTGTTTGGGCATCTAACTTCTGAATAGCTAACTGTAGTTGATGGGGTGCAAATAGTGAACAGAAGACGCCTTGTCCTGTAAATCTTCCAATGGGAGGTTTGACGAAGGCACTACAGCTACATAGGGTTATGGTGGTAATACGTTATTTATACTGCTTTATTTCAGTTGTTTGTTAATCTTTCCTTGTCTAGACTACCTATTAAAGGACAAACTCTTCATTTCAAGACCAGGCCCAGTATAGGTCTGCCTTATCTTTTCAGTCCTGTTTCCATGTGTGTGTCTCCTCTAGTCCTATCAAATTCCCTTTCTGAATTTAGTTGACTTCTGAAGCTTTTGAGGGTTTGACCCTTGTTAACCTCCGATTGAACTTCCCTATATGAAATGCTGGTCTACAGAAATATCTATTTTTAAATAAGTCATTGAAAACAGGCGAGATTTTCTTGCCACCAAATTTTGGGATTGTGCTGGTAATCAAAGAAAATCTTCACATCTGGATTATATTTGACTCAGTAATGTAAAAAATTAGTTCTGAGTTCTTCCACGTAGCACGTGACGTGACCTGTGCTTTTGGGGAGTTGAAAATTTAAGGCTACGCGAGATTCAAAGATAGAATTTCGAAGGCTACAGGACTTGATGTGCATGAAGGAGTGCTAAGCTGTTTTGTTGACCACAGAGATCCTGAGGTATCCTGTCAGCGGTGGTAAAGACCAGGGTGGTCTCCAACAATGCTTGTAGAATTGAAATAATTGAATTGAGCTTTGAGCCATGTCGCAAAGTGGGGAAATTTGGTCAAACTGGGGAGACAGAAATGGCATTAAGGCATGCAAAAGACAGGGGTAGTGTGGTGAATATACCTGGTTTGAGTAACCTTGAAGAGATCCGTTAACTTGCTTATCCTGAGAGAAAGGCAGCTTTGGTGTTTGGCCAAGTGGAGCTACTATCCAGGTACATCAGCACCTCTTTTTTTTTTTTTATTTCTTTCGTCTTTTTCTTTTTGGAAAGTGGGAGAAGTTAAAATTTATTTTCACATATAATAAATGTTATGGAAATTTTTTTCAAACAATACACTTACTGAAAATAGTACATTTCATGTAAAAATCACTTCTTCATGGACCATACAAAATTATGAAATGACTCAAATAATTCCCACCAGGGTTTCTAACATTATATATTACTGTGAAACAGTTCCTGAGTAGGAAGAGATTGGAGACATTCTAGTCCAACCCCCTCATTCTATTTTATTTCATTCTTTACATTTTGCATGTGGTCCTCCGGTGACGTGGCACACAGAGACCACAACAGAACAGCTAAGATTTATTGAGGGAATATTGAGTTCCAGCCCCACAGTGCATCCCTTCTTTCTCTCCAAATCCTGCGATCTAGAAACACAACCTTGTTGGCTTCTGAAACATCAGAATGTGCTCAGTTTATTTCTTTGGAATACACACACACCGAAAATCTCATGATAACTTACAGAGGATCATGTGATTAGAAACAAGGACTTTTTTTGAAGATGAATGAGAAGGTGGGCAGTGAAGAGCTCTGGTTGCTACCCAGGCCGGAACCTGAGTGTCCACGGAACCACTTTCTGATGAGTCAGCATCAAGCCTGGGCCTGTGGGTCTGTGAGGTCGATGTGAAGGGATGTTCTTTGTACTTGATGGAATGTTTGGCCAAGGACGTCGCCTCTTTCTGAGCCATGCCATCATCTGTGACAGGCTGGACCTTACTGAGAGTTTAGGAAACTCTTTGTTACGCCTTTACCGATACAATCACCAAAGGCCTTAATTTTAAAAAATATGAATTTTGATGTTTCTGATAGATGGTTTATATTATTCATTCTTTTTCATATATATGTATGAAAACTTTTATCTTTACATTGTAATAGCGTATTCATTTTTTTCAAGGGGTAGCATACTATATTTAGTTATACTATAAGTATTACTCATATTGGAAAATTTTTTCTTCACAACTACCAGCAAATGTCATGTAGCCTCTGGGGATTGGGGTAGTAAATCATGGTTCTGAATTAGGATGACTTAGTTGCTTGTCTCTTAATTCACATCTCAGGAAATCTTTACCAGTTAATGAAGTATAGTTTTGGTTCACGAAGAGACTTGCTTTTCCTTATTTAGTAAGGATCTTTGTTCTAAACTAAATGGTTATAGTAAATGTGGATAGAAGCAGGTCCATTTAGTGACTTCCCTTTTCCTCATGCTCCCCAGTCTCCATTCTTTTTTTTTTTTTTTTTTTAAAGATTTTATTTATTTATTTGACAGAGAGAGTTCACAGTAGACAGATAGGCAGGCAGAGAGAGAGAGAGGGAAGCAGGCTCCCTGCTGAGCAGAGATCCCGATGCGGGACTCGATCCCAGGATACTGAGATCATGACCTGAGCCGAAGGCAGCGGCTTAACCCACTGAGCCACCCAGGTGCCCATCCATTCTTTTTTTTTTAAAGAGAGAGAGAAGAGGGGAAGAAGGAGCAGAGGGAGAGGGAAAGAAATAATCTTAAGCAGATTCTACTCCTAGCACAGAGCCCGACACGGGGCTCGATCTCATGACCCTCAGATAACGAGCGGAGCTGAAAACAGGAGTCAGGTGCTTAACGGACTGAGCCATCCAGGCTCCATTTATTCTTAAATAGTGCTGAGAAACACAGAAAAACGAGGCAGAAGCATATTGCCATTCCCATATGTGCTGTCTTTCTAAGTGAAAGGGATATATTTTTAAAAATATTTATAATGCTGAAATAAGATTGGTTTCCTAAGAAGAATAAGGGAAACCACATTGGAACGTCAGTGAAGGTTGGATAGCTTTATTGTTAGCTCAGGAGGTAAATATACTATCGGTTACAAACCAGCATGTCTTTGCTGCTGCTGCTGATTATTACACAGACGTGGCCGAAAGGAAGCTCAGGAAAACTCTGGAGAGATCCCTGGGAGTCCTGTTAGCTCATTCTGTCCCCAGTACGTTACTCGGCTCATCATAGTCTTAATGTGGAATGTCTATTTTATTTTATTTTTTAACAGTATTTATTTATTTATTTGACACACAGATCACAAGTAGGCAGAGAGGCCGGCACAGAGAGAGGAGGGGAGGCAGGCTCCCCATGGAGCAGAGAGCCTGATGCGGGGCTCGATCCCAGAGCCTGCCTGGTTAAAGGCAGAGGCTTTAACCCACTGAGCCACCCAGGCGCCCCTGGAATGGTTATTTTATTAACTTGGTCCATGCTGTTTCGTATGATTACTTTATTATAACTCCAGTGACTTGTCTGTCCTTTGTTAAATAGAGCAGTGATTTAAATGGCTCTTAAAAAATAAAGCAAGTAAAATAAGAGAAGGTTTAGTCAAAAGTACTGTGCATGATGTTTTCATTATAGCTATACCTGCTCAGAACAGATGCCGTCCAGAGCACTGCTGCACTTACGGAACATTTCTTGGCAGAAACCTCAAAAGTTTATGCAGTGAGCAAAGGTCCCGTAGCTTTCTTAGAATGAAACGCACTCGTGCATTTTTCAAACAGAAAAAATCCTGTTTGAAAGGGTAGATAGAATGTTGAGTTTTACTCGACGGCAGCCAGAGATGCCAGGTTTTCCTCTCTAAAACTGGAAGATTAAAAAACCGCATTCCCATTGCGCTCAACTGTCTGAGGTGATGACCTACGGGGATCCTTTTGGTGCAGTCATAGAATTTCAAGAAGATTATGGGACTGTCATGGTTTTCTTTGCCTAATTTAAAACTTCAGAGTTGTCTACCTGATTTTACAATCCGTGGACATTCTTCCCTTGTTACTGAGCTCCGGGTTTTATCTAGGGCCCTCAGAGCTCTGTGCAGAGCGTTGGGCCCAGTGCTGGAGAAAGGTCACTGTGTTATTTTTGCCTGTACCTTTTGATTTCCATGCCCTCTGCCCTGGAAAATCCGTTTTGTTACCCTCCAGATTTTATTTCTTGTGGAGAAGGAATAAAGCCATGGGAAAAACTCCCTCATTTCTTTCTTTCTTTTTTTTTGAGATTTTATTTATTTATTTGACAGAGAAAGATCACAAGTAGGCAGAGAGGCAGGTAGAGAGAGGTGGGGGGAAGCATACTCCTCGCTGAGCAGAGAGCCTGATATGGCCCTCAATCCCAGGACCCTGAGATCATCACCGGAGCCGAAGGCAGAGGCTTAACCTACTGAGCCCCAGGTGCCCCACCCCCTCATTTCTATTTCATGATAATTTCACAGTTTATGAATGGGTGATACTAGAGGTTGATTAAAAACAACCACATCAGGAAGGCTACTACAGACTGTCATAGGATTGCATTGCACAAAAATCATTGTTCAGCCTTTTAATTTTGTATACACAGAAAACATTTGCAGAGCGGGTCAGCCTGCTGGTTTGTTACTTTGAAAGCTGTTTGCTTTTCAGAGTTTTCTCCAGGTGGTAATTTCAGCTGTTTTTGGGAAAGTAACATGCAAAAGTGAACGTTTAAACCGTGTGGCTGGTGGTGGGAGAAGGCTGTAACTTGTTCTTAAATTTCTCTTTAGTGTTGAAATATGGGAAAATAGTTGAGAGCCGTGGCTTTTACTTATTTAAAGAGTTATTCATTCATTCGAGAGAAAGGGAGGGAGTAGGGGGAGAAGCAGAGGGAGAGAGAGAATCTCAAGCAGACTCCCCACCAAGCACAGAGCCCATTGTGGGGCTCGATCCTATGACTCTGAGATCATGACCTGAGCTGAGACCAAGAATTGGACGCCTAATCATCTGAGCCAGGCAGGCGTCCCATTAAACAGATTTTATCACTTGAGGCAGTAAAGTGAATTTGGCTTCTCATCTTTGTAAAATAGAATACCTTTCAGATCATGTTATCAAGATGCTGAGTTTCCCTTATGTTTTTTTTTTTCTCTTTCATTGCTTCCCTTTGATGTGGCTGCTGTGTTGACAACCCTTTCTACTTTGGCTGCTGAATTTTTGTTTCCATCATTAAGGAAACCTCCCAAGGTAAGCAGTTGATGTGGAATTTTGCGTGCGTGCATACTAAGTGTGCAAACATCCAGGACTTCATTCATCACAGTAACCCATGTGAGAAGAAAAATCGACATTTTAATTAAAATTTAAACCATGAGAAAACAGTAAAGACATAAAATTAGAATGCTCCTCTAGATTTGCAAAACATTTTCATACATTATTTCATTCTTGGAATTAATGCTCTGGTCCTCAGAGCAAAGCAAAGCAAGTTCTCTTTGCTCTGGCCAGTCTTCAGTGGTTTGTTTACCAGAGAGTAACCCGTAAGTTAGAGAGTAGGTGGGGGAAAGAATCTGAGAAGGGGGATCTGACTGATCAACTCCTGAATAATTGAAGGCTGATTTTGTTACCGGTGAGTATTTTATTGGGTATCAAAGGGACGCTTAGTGCCAAAAGAATGGAGAAATTCAACCAGTCCCTGACCAGTAATGCTGGTTATAACTTCGGTCTCTGAGATGGAATCAAGACAGGCTGATCACCCCCACTCTCCATTACATGGTCAGAATCTAAGACGTGCTGGAGGAGGGTAAGGCATCTAGAGTAGATTCGGCTTACTTGCCTCTCAGGCTATAAAGAAAAATGAAACTTAGCTTTTACAAGTGGAAACTCACCAAAATGCTAAATATTATCCTTTATGGTTACTGAAGGCAATATAGGAATTGTCCTTGGCACTAACGTTTCAGCTCTAGCACGGAAGGTCCACCTGGAACAAATTGCATGAGATCTTTTAAGAACGAGGAAATATATGATATTATAGAAACGTAAGCACTAGCATCAAGCCAGCCCTGAGGAATTAGAAGGTTCTCCCTGAGCACTTCCTGACGTGGACATAGTCCCAAAAAGCTGCGACCAAAAAGGTGTCTCTGCTACTCGGAAAGATGTGAGTTTCCCCCTGAGTAGCTCTTCCTTCCCTTGCTGTTGGTCCAAGAGCTTTCAGAGCAGATTGTCGACCTTGTGATGCATTTAATTCTTTCCCCACAGAAAAAAGCAATGAATCCTAAGCAGTTTGACATATGGCTCCTTGGTGAAGGAGAAGCACTGAAATTAAGGGTCACAAAAACACATTTTAAAAAATCACTAATCTCTTTATACATAAAGATTTTCTGGGTTATTTTCTATTCAGTATTTAGAGCTTAGTGATTTCCTGAAGGGTTCTATTGATAGTTCCTAAGAAGTACCATGAAATTTTCAAAGTAAAATCAATGTGAAATCCCCACATTTAAATATATATATGTATATGTCATAAGGCATATCTGAGAAGTATAAATATGGTCTTGAAATAAGTGACACAATAGAGCCATATTTTGAAAAAAAGACATTAAAATAAATAAGGTCTTTTCTTGCAGAAACTGTAAACATTACAGCAAACAGGAAAGGGAAAAGTGTTTTTCATGATGATTACATAAATGAAATCTTACTGATTTTAAAGAATGAGAGTTTTTGCAAATGACATATCTGATAAAGGGTTACTATCCAAAATCTATAAAAAACTTACCAAGTTCAACACACAAAAATAAATAATCCAGTATAAAAATGGCCAGAAGACATAAATAGACATTTTCCCAGAGAAGGCATTCTGATGGCTAACAGAGAGTGAAAAGATGTTCATCAACACTCACCTTCAGAGAAACACAAATCAAAACCATGATGAGATCCCACCTCACACCTGTCAGAATGGCTAAATGAACAACACAGGAAACAACAGATGTTGATGAGGATGTGGAGGAAGGGGAACCCTCTTGCACTGTTGGTGGGAATGCAAGCTGGAGCAACCACTCTGGAAACAGTATGGAGGTTCCTCAGAAAGTTAGAAATAGAACTACTCTGCAACCCAGCAATTGTACTACTACGTATTTACCCAAAGGGTACAAAAATAGAGATTTGAAGGGATACATACACCCTGATGTTCATAACAGCGCAATGAACAATAGCCAAACTATTGTATTGAAAGAGCCCAAGTGTCCATTGACCGATGAATGGATAAAGAAGATGCAGATATATATACAGTGGAATATTATTCATTGTATATATACAATGGAATATTATTATTTCATTCAAAAGAATGAGATCTTGCCATTTGCAATGACGTGGATGGAGCTAGAGAGTATTATGCTAAGCGAAATAAGTCTGAGAAAGACAAATACTATGTGATGTCATTCTTATGTGGAATTTAGGAAACAAAACAGATGAACATATGGGAAGGGTGAAGAAAAGAGAGAGGGAAACAAACCATAAGCGACTCAATGATAGAGAACAAGCATGAGGGTTGATGGAGGGAGGTGGTGGGGGATGGGATGACTGGGTGATGGACATTAAGGAGGGCACTTTTTTGTGATGAGTGCTGGGTGTTATATGTTAAATGATGAATCACTAACTTCTCCTGAAAACAGTATTACACTAGATTAACTAGATTAACTAGAATTTAAATAAAAATTTGGATAAAAAATAAAACTGCTTTTTAAAAATGGAAAAAAATAACTAAATAAAACAGATTTTTTTTTGACATGAATAATTAACAAAATCATGAAAGACTGGTTGGTTCAATTTAAGAAGAAATTTTTCTGGGAAGGGGGCAAAATGCTACATGAATGAGACCTGATACTGCATTCTAATGGGGGTGGGAGGGAGAACATAGGCACAATTTAGTATAAAATCAGTTGTGTTAAGGGCCACAAGAGGCATAATGTTCATGGAAGTCATAGGATGAAGGGTCTCATTCTGACTTTTGCAGATCTGAGGACAGATAAGACTGGAACTAATATTAAAACTTACGCATGAAGGCACTGGAGAAATTCCAAGTTGGTGAAGAATTATCAAATAAAATCCAAGAGATGGTGGAAATTTAGAGAGGTCAGCCTGGTTTTTGAGTGTATGCCATTCACATAGAGCAGCTTAAAGGCAGACCAGTGTTTCTAACTGCCTCATGTGATCTGGCGAGCCTAAGAGGGCAAAAATGTTGGAGTTCATGACCTGTACCTCTGAAGCAAATAATACATTATATGTTAATAAAAATTTAAAAATACATAAAAAGAAATATTAGAGTTCAGAGTTTATCAGAGGTAGAATCCTTGGTAAACTGTTTATACTTAGGGTTGGCTAAGTAGATAAGAGATGCAGCTTTGGGTGCTGTAAAAAGATGAAACAGAACTAAACGTGCCTTCACATGGATTACTGTGTGGTTATAAGTTCTTTACGTGATCAGGAAGTCTCAAGCACTAAAATTAGATTAAGTGATCCTAGAATGGGACATTCCCACAGGCACCTGGCAGAAGCAAGTGTAATCCCAAGTCTCTAAAGATTTCACAGACCATTTAAAAAAATATATTTTATTTATTTATTTGAGAGAGAATGAAAGAGAGCAAGCATGAGAGTGGGGGGGGGGCGGTCAGAGGGAGAAGCAGACTCTCTGCTGAGCAGGGAGCCCAATGTACGACTCGGTCCTGGGACTCCAGGATCACGACCTGAACAAAGGCAGTTGCTTAGCCAACTGAGGGACACAGGTGCCCCTCCACAGACCATTTTAAAAATACAGTGTCTGGCACACAATTAAAGAGGTACATTACAAGATAAGGCAACATGAACGGGAAATAGCAAAAATAATAAAAAGTAGAAATAGACCCACAGGTGCTTCAGATGTTCAAACTGTTAAACATGAACTTTAAAGTAACTATGCTTATTATATTTAAAGTGATAAAAGATGAGACTTCAAAATGTTGGGAAGGACTAGAAATTACAAAAAAGTGACCAAACAGATTTGGAAAATAACCCAGTAGAAGTTCTCACCCTGACAGTCCCAAAACCAAAATTGAGAACTAGTGTTTGGGTTTAGCAGCAGACTTGATGCAGCTGAAGAGAGACTTAGATAACTAGAAGATAGGTTAGCAGAAATATCAAAATGAAATGTAGAAGAGACAAATTGCGCTGGAACAACTGAATGTTAGCATTCAGAGAAATGAATTTAGATACAAACTTTATTCCCTTCATAAGAATGAACTCAGTTTGGATTGTAGGCCTAAATATGAGATGCAAAACTGTAAAACTTCTAGAAGATAGTGTGGGGGAAATCTGTGAGATCTTGATGTTGCTAACGACCTTTTAGATGCAACATCAAAATTATGACCTATAAAAATAAAATTGATTAGTAGAATTCAATAAAAGTACAAACTTCTGCAAAGTCTCCATGAAGAGAATGAAGAGAAAGCCACAGACTGGGAGAAAAGGTTTGTAAAACATATCTGATAAAGGACGCTTATCCATCATATACAAAAAACTCTTAAAATTCACCAGTAAGAAAATGAACTACCCAATTAAAAGATGCAGAAGACCTGAACAGACACCTCAGGAAAGAAGGTGTACACATGGGAAACACACAGATGAAAAATGGTTAACATCAAATGTCATTAGGGAATTGTACATTAAAACAATGATGAGATGCCACTGCACACCTCTTAGAACAACTAACCTCTTGACAATACCAAGGCTGGTGAGGAGCTGGTGTGGAGCGCCAGGAACTGCTATACATTGCTGGTGAGAATGAAAAGTGGTCGAGCTACTTTGGAAGGCAGCTTGAAAGTTTCTTACAATGCCAGACATACTCTATGTCATCATTTAGCTATGTAATAATGCTTCTAGATTTTTACCCAGATGAGTTGAAACTTTGAGTCCATACAAAAACTATACATGAATATATACAGTGGCTTCATTTATAATTGCCCAAAACTGAAAGCAAGCAAGATGTTCTTCAGTAAGTAAATGGGTAAACAAACTGTGGTATATCCATACAATGGAATACTGGGTGAATTAACAAGCCATGGAAAAAGCATGAAGGAACTTTAAATGCATACTGATAAATCAAAGAAGCCAATCTGAAAAGGCTTTATATTGTATGATTCCAACTATATGACATTCTGGAGAAGGCAAAACTACAGGCATTACAAAAATTATAGTGTACCTGGGACAGGACCCCACAAAATGATGGCAGCTACAGAATGATGGTTGGATGTGTGAGGAGAGGAAAGAAAGAAAGAGAGATTTGCTGGAGCAGAAGGACACTCACCAGTTGAGCAGGAAAAATGGTTCGAGTCCAGCTAAGTTTTTACTCCCCTTCACTGATGGACAGAGCCACTTTGCTAGATTAAGCCAGAGAACACAGTGTGTCCTGATTCCATTCTCAAGACAATCCAAATATCTGACTGGTCCATTATCCAGATGCGTGTGTCTGGCTTGACCCCGAAGTGCCCATGAGATTTTATAAACCTCACCAGCACCATGGATTCTCTTGTCATTGATTTGTATTTTAAGGAATATTTTTTTGTGTAGTTGGTTTGGGCAGTTGTTGAAATTTTGTCTAATTATTGAAATTTTGTCTGATTATGTGATAATGGTAAATATGATCGTCACCTACCTGCAATATGTGCTGTTTCTATTATTGTAGGGATTTTATGCATTTTACTAAGAAATGTTCTAAGGTAGGGTTACTGATTAGGAGAAGGGAGGGGCTGCCCTTCTGACTATTTGAGTGAGTTCGCACTATTCTTACTCAACTGTTGTGCAGGTGAGGTCTCATATTCTTTATATTTATCCCTGGTACTGTACTCTTAGAATGCCATTTCCATTGTTACTGTTAATAGTATCTATCTTTAAATCAGTACTTACAATATGCCAGATTCACTTTAAATCCAAATTAAAATTCAATGAAAACTTGGTTGTCTTCAAAGAGAAAAAAAAATCAGTGTTGCCATGGGGAGTGAGAGGAGAGAAGGGATGAATAGGTGAGGCGTGGGATGTTAGGGCATTGAAACCACTTTGTGTAATACTATAATGGGGATATATAAAATCATGCATTTATCAAAACTCAAGAACTGTATAGCTCAAAAGAGTGAATCCTAAGGTAAACTATGGGGATTAGTTATTAATGATTTATCAGTATTGGCTCATCAATTATAACAAATATAACACACTAACCAGGTTACTAATAGATGAAACTGATGGGAGGTACCACAAGAGGAGGTATATGGGACCTCTGCATCATCTGCTCAATTTTTCTATATACCTAAAACTGATTAAAAAATAGTCTATTATTTAAAAAAATAATTTATTGTACCAACAGAATATAAAAGAAAAACCGTATGATCATCTCAGTAGATGCAAAAAAAGAACATCTGACAGTTCAACACTTATTTATGAACAAATGTGAAACAATCTAGAGAGACGCAGAAACTTAATGTTGTTAATGGCATCCTTTAAAAATCTACAGCTGTCATCATACTTAGTGATGAAGGACTGACGACAAAGATATTATTTTAGCCACTTCCGCTTAGCATTGACTGCATTTCCTAGCCAGTGTAATAAGGCAAGAAAAAGAAATAAAAGATACTCAGAGTGGAAAGGAGGAAGCAAAAGCATCTTATGTACAGGCAATACAGTCACATACCTGGAAAACATTAAGAAATCTCCAAACAAGTTCCTAGAACTTATAAATGGCAAGGTGGCAAGGCAAAGGTCAAAATTCAAAATTGTATTTTTCTATACTATACTAATGAGCAATTAGAAAATAAAATGTAACAGAAGCCCAATAATTTACAGTAGCTTCAGAAACATTCAGTACTTAAGGATATACTTTAAAAGTGCACAAGACCTTTTTATTAAAGCCTCACATATATTTGGTCATTTGATTGTAGATGGATTTGCCAAGAGACGAGCATCAACTGTGTTCACAGAATGACAGGGCACAGACCTGGACATGAAAGGGAGTCTTGGGTGACAGATCTAGAAAGAGGTTGAATGCAAATCCAGCTCTGGAAGGCCTTGATGCCTTCATTGTGTCTCTACCACTTATTTTGACCAAAGCAGTGGACTAGTTTAGGCTCTGCTTCAATAGGTTAACGTGAAAGCAGAACATAAAGTTTTGGTTGGAGGAGTAGGGAAGCTGGAGATGGCGTTCCATAAAACGTACCAGAAGAGAGGTAGGAAGGGCCTGCGCTGATGCAGTGCCAGGAGACTGGAGAAGAGGAAGGGTCCGATTATCAAAATGTTGCAGAAAGAGAGTATCCAGGACTTGGATCCTGAGGGCATATAAGAGACAATATAACAAAGAGGGTCAGAGTGGACTTTGGAGTTTGAAACAGAGTGGCTGAAAATCCAGCCGGAGTTCAAGAAGAAAGAGCTGGTTTGGGGCAGGGAGAAGAAGTTGATGCGTTGGGTTTGAAAATGGGTTGAATTGGGAATGGTTGGGAAAGCATCGGGTATGGAAGCCCCGCAGTTGCGCAAGGTTTGCAGTCTCTGCCCTAGGAAGGTCGGGTAAATTCTGGTAAGGAGGAGAGAAGAGATGGAAGGAAGGGGTATCTATTACGTCGTCCAGGAAGAGAGGATTGAGAGGGACAGAAGACAGGAGAGAGTAGTCTGGGCCTTAGGAAACAGCCTGCTGTGGAGAGTGCGGAGCGGAGGAAGAACCAGTAAAAATGAAGGGACACCAGACATTCAATGGGGCCTGGCTGGTGGCGGTGACACCTAGGAGCATACCTAGACACTAGTTCTTTCCAAATTAGGTTTCTTTTGTTCTAAAAGTTATTTTTTCTGGTGTTAAGTTATTTATTTATTTATTTATTTTTTGGTGAGAAGATGAAGATACTTCTGTGGTTAACTTTTAAAAGTTAGATCAAAATTTCTTTAATAGTTTGTGTACGTTGCATGTTAGGGTGGAAAGGGAAATTTATATTTGTATAAATTGTCCTGCACTATGTACTTGGACTGTTCTGTTTGGCACATGTTACATTTTGTAAGTGCGGACTCCTGAGCAGAGACATATTAATTTTAGCACAGTCCAAGTACATACCTTTAATCCTCTCACCAGTAGCTCTTACGAAATATTTATAGGAATGTGTCCTATTTCCCTTAAAAAGAAAAGCATTTGGACAAACATAGAAACACCTGCTTTATGCCTCCTTGTTAAAACAAAGCAAAACAGAAAACAAAGAGGCTTTGTCTCCTAATTTTCAGTATCGAGGTGGTGTGTTTTTCTTGATCAGTGCGACTAGTTTTGAGTCCAGGGTTTTGTGTTAGGGGTATGAAGGCTTGTTTGGTTGAGCCACCTTCTTGTAGACTTTGTGTTTTGGCAGGAGGTGGTACAGAGGTAGAGGACAAGTGTGTAGAGAATCAGTAATTACGCCATCATGCATGCTCTGTTGCTGAAGAACAGGGATTTGTCCTCAGTCCCAATAGCTTTGCCTTTAGAAAGGAGCAGGTTCCAGTTCACCCTGCTGGACCTCAGAATGTCTGTCATGTTCTAGGAACCTTCACTTTTCATGCTTTGTCATGTCTGGCACAAGTGTCTTACTTTCCCGAGGAGCTATATGGAAACGCACAGAAGAACAAGTGAGTTCTTCCTCCTTTTCCTGCTCTCTCCTCTCTGTCGGTATTTACTGAACACCTTCCATGCGCCCCGGGAGCATGGCAGAGCCGGAGTAAGTTTCTGAACTCAGACCGTTCAGACCCTCTTATTCGAAGAGGAGATGGATGGGAAGGAGTGAATTTGGCCAGAACCGTGCAGTGACAGAGCTTGGCTCCAGTCCTAGGACTTCTGATCGCCTGTACGTTCGGTTACACCACGTGGGTGTCAAGCAGGTTTTCTGTTGGGTTTTATGGAGCAAAGATAGGAGGAAGGAGGAAGAGGGAAGAGTTTGGGGAAGATAGAAAATTCTGGAAGATCGCTTCCTTTTTTTCCTCTAACTCTCCACCGTTGCGTTTATTACCTCAGAAATTGGTGGATGATTTATCTGAACAACTCGATGTTGTTAATTAAGCTCACCTTAAGTGTTTTTGAATTTTATTTATATGATTAGGAACTACTGAACTTCAAGGTCTTTGATCCCTCCTCTATGTCCATAATTTTGTCAGCAAAATCATGAGCAGAAGAAAATGACATTACAGTGCCGATAGTATCCTTTGAGAAGTCAGACCAGTGTACCCAAAATCTGACCTCGCAGAAATTGCTCAGAGGAAAGGAGGGGACAGTCTTGTGATGTACAGCTTACACCATCTCATTCACCTTTTACGGTCGATGACTGTTGGCATTTTCTGTTGCCTCCCCCACTTCACTTGGTGAATTTCTGAAAACCAAGGGTTGGCCTCCCCTGAGAGGGACTCCAGACCTACGCTGTCTGGGACAGCCGCCGCGCAGCCACATGTGAGCTTTGAGCATGTGCCGAGTGACTGGTCAGGACCGAGATGTGCCACACATGCAGAAGGCACATCAGACATCAAAGACTTAGGATGAGAAAAGTCTATCTAAGGTAACTATTTTGGATAGATCAGGTTAAGTAAAAAATATTAAAATTTTATTTCGTCTCTCTAAGTTTTGTAACGTGAAACATTTTAAATTGCATATGTGGCTCACATCCTGTTTCTGTCGGACAGCCCTGTTGCGATCAGACACATGGCTGAGGATGCAGCAACTTTTCGGCGTCCGTGCAGAGCCCGTGCTGGCTGCTTCAGTTCAGTGCAGCAGCCCTGCCGCCGTCCCTTACACTTCTGCCTTGAGATCCGCATCCGAGGGCGTGGCTCTGTGTAGACTCAGTGCTAGCATTGCCTTCCTGCTGTGTGTTTTTCCTAGGAATCATTTTTTTTTCTTATCCATTCAAAAGTCATTTCATAGACAAGTATTCATTGAGAACATCTGTGAAAAGTCTTGTGTGAGCAGGTTGTGGGGTTGAAGAAGTGATTTAACTGGTGGTCCCTGTCCTCTAAAAATCCACCTGGGGGTCTCAGTCAGTTAGGCATCTGCTTCGGCTCAGGTCATGATCCCAGGGTCCTGGGATGGAGCCCCGCATCGGGCTCCCTGCTCAGCGGGACATCTGCTTCTCATTCTGCCTCTGTCTGCTGCTCCCCCTGCTTATAAATAAAATCTTTAAAAATAAATAAAGAAACCTTCAGCCCCATAGGTAACAGAAAATAGATTATGATAAACGTCATTCACTAGCTCAGTATTTTACGACTTCAGAGGAAGAAAGGCTTCTCAACTACAAGTGGGTTCGAGGAGTTCCTTCACGTATGGGTATGGTTTCAAAAGGCAGAGGTATGGGACAGGAATCAAGATGTATTTGAGGAACAGAAACAAGGTAATTGATGTTAAAGAAAAATTGTTTCGGGACGCCTGGGTGGCTCGGTTGGGCAGCTGCCTTCGACTGAGGTCATGATCCCAGCGTCCTGGGATTGAGTCCCACATCAGGCTCCTTGCTTGGCAGGGAGCCTGCTTCTCCCTCTGTCTCTGTCTGCCATTCTGTCTGCCTGTGCTTGCTCTCTCTCCCTGTCTCTCTCTGACAAATAAATAAAATCTTTAAAAAAAGGAAAAAAAAAATTGTTTCTCTAGTCACAACATTGATCCAGATGTATGGCATTTCCACAATAAGTGATTCTCTGATTCTCTTTGGACAACAGGTGGATATCCCGTAAGGCAATTCAGCTGACACTAGCGCAGATGGCATAGGTTAAGGACTTTAGGCACTATAATCCCCAGTTGTGTGTCCCCAGGTTACCCACATTTCCATCTGACTTTGCCACAAATCAGGGCTTCCCAGGACACCCTCCTCAGGTTCAGGAATTTGCTAGAATGGCTTACAAGATTCAGGGAAACATTTGCTTAGGTTTACTGGCTTATTATAAAGGCTACAGTTGAGCAGCCAGATAAAGAGGTATGTAGGGCTAGGTTTGGAAGCATTCTAAGCACTGGACCTTCTGTTCCTCTGGAGTTGGGATGTGTCACCCTTCTAGCACGTGGATGCATTCACCAAACCTGGAAGCCCTCTGAATCTTGTTATTTTGCTGTTTTAATGGAGGTTTCATCCTGCAGGTATGACCAGTTATTCTAATCTCCAACTCCTCTCCTTTCCCCAGAGAACTGGTGGGTATGGGGCTTGATGCTTCTGGTCAAGGCTTGGTCTTTCTAGCAGCCAGCCCCCATTGTGAAGCTATCTAGGAGTCTACCAGCAGTTTCTTCATTTAGAAAAAAAGAGGCCTCTATCACTAGGGAAATTCCAAGGGATTTAGGAGTTCTGTGTCAGAAATAAAGGCCCTTGTGTCACTCACAAAATTCCAGGGGACTTAAGAGCTCTGTATCAGGAACCAGAGAGGAAAGCCAAGAATATATTGGTTTCACATATCACAGCTGCCTTGGGAAGTGCAAAGTCTGGTTGGATTGTGGAAAGCAGTTGTGCATTAAAATACTGGGAAAGGGGGCACCTGGGTGGCTCTGCTGGTCAGGCGTCCCGATTCTTGATTTTTGTCTCAGGTCATACATAATCTCAGGGTTGTGAGATCAAGCCCCATGTTGGGCTCCGAGCTCAGGGTGGAGTCTGCTTGATGTTCTCTCCCTCTCCCTGTGACTCCCCCCACCCCAATGCACACGTTGACACGCGCGCGCGCACACACACGGATGCTATCTCTCTGTCTAAAAAAATAAAGTGAAGAAAACTGGGAAGGTAGGTAGCTTATGGAGGGTTTGGGCGTCTGGTCTCAGTCTGGTAGGCTGTGAGGAATCGTTTAGGATTTTTGTATAAGAAAGTTAACGTGGTCACACTAACCATCAGGGAAGTGTACATGAAAACCACAGGGAGATATCACCCCGCACCAGTCAGAATGGTTACAGTCTTGATAACACAAGAAGCAGCAAGTCTTGGCAAGGACGTAGCGGACAAGGAACCTTTTTTGCACTGTTGGTGGGAATGCACACTGATGTAGCCACTGTGAAAAACAGTATGGTGGTGCTCAAAGAATAAAGAATAGAACCGCACTATGATCCAGTGATTCCGTTACTTGGTATTTACCCAAGAGTGCAGAAACACAAACTCAAAGGGGTATAAGCACCTTATGTTTACAGCAATATTTCCTACAATAGCCAGATTATGGAAGCAGCCCAGTGTCCATCCATTGATGAAAAGATAAAGAAGATGTGATGTGTGTGTGTATTTTTTACTAATATATAAATAAATAAAATACATAAATAAAATATTATATAAATATGTTTTTATTTATGAAATATAAAATATAAATACATAAAATAAATATATAAGTATATATAAATATATGTAAGTATAATGGAATACTATTCAGCAATAAAGAAACAATGAAATCTTGCCATTTCCAACAACACAGATGGATCTAGAGAGTATCATGGTAAGTGAAGTCAGTCAGTCCGAGAAAGACAAATGCCATGTGATTTCACTCATGTGTGGAATTTAAGAGACAAACAGTGAAAAAAGAGACAAACCAGAAACTGACCCTTGATTGTAGAAACAAGCTGGCGGTTGCCAGAGAGGAGGCAGTTGGGGGACGGGTAAAACAGGTGAAGCAGATTTTAGAACTGAGTGATAAAGGGATTAAGCAGGACCAGAATGGAGTGTGGGGATGAGTTGGCATTCGTTGCTTAGGCCCTGCATTGCTTAGGCACCATGGGTTTGTACATTCACAGTGTAAAAGGTGAAGCTCTGTGCTGTTACGATATGGTCTCAGATTGGGAAAACTCATTCCTGCTTTCAGATTTATTGAAACTCTGGATGGTTTTAGCCTGTGGTGCTTTTGCCCTCACGGCTGTTGATACCCCCACCCTTCCTTCCATCCTGTCTGTATTCAGGGGTGACCCAGCTGGTTACTTTTCCTTTACCGTCTCTCATGTTTACTTCTTCTGCTAGTAGTCGGGAGTCTTAGCAGCAGGGAGTGACCAGAACCCAAACTGGACAGACTGGAAGATTAGAATGAGTCTGAGACGTGTCAACTAAAGGACGGGAAGTGGCTGGGGTTCGCATGCAGTCGCCTCTCCCTATCTCCCCGTCTCCTGTCTCCGTTCCCATGTGGGCCCCCTCATTTCTCTGTCTCCCTGCTCTCCAGCTGTGTCTGCTTCTCTGGCTCATGTGTTTAGAAACATGAACTCCACATGTCCCAGATTTTACAACTCCGGTCATGCGAGAGACTGGTTTGGCTTCCTTTGTCCCAAATCCCAAAATCCCAAGTCAGACACTCACTTTAGGACCAGCTAACTATGGCCAAGAGATTAGGGAACTGAGCAGTCCACTTTGAGCACCTGTGTGCTTTTCCTGCCTCCTCCCCTGAGCAAGCATTTATAGAATATACGATTGTATGTGCCCCATAAGAACATGGCAGTACCTCCTGGGAACCAAGTGGCTGGAGTGGTAGTTAGTACTAATTCTCCAAAGTAAAGGTGCTATTTCTCAAATAAATAAGGTATGGGGTTCTGTCCCTCTCCCCAAAAAGTGCCTGTAACTACAGCTTCTTTCCATCCCCGCTGAGGCTGAGAATGAAAACCTTTTACCTTCATCAGAATGATTTGCTACTTGGCCTCTTGGTCTCTGGTCTTCTGTCCATCCGGTCCCTCACCCACATTGCCGCCGCAGTGATTCCTCCGAAGTGAGAGCGTGGCCCCATCATCTGCCAGCACACAAAAGCCCAGGCTTCTCTGTAAGGTGCACGAAGCCTCCCACAGCGTACTTGGCCACGTTCTTCACTATTGCTTCCCTACCCCCTGCTCTTGCCAACGACGCCAGTCAGGTTCACCTTCTTTTCTCCTTTCTTGCCAGCTTCCTCCTTTACCCGGAATGCCTTTCCTTCTTAATGATTATCTGTCAGAGTTTACCCCCAGCTTTGCCTTCTCTAGAAACCTGAGCCTTGCCCCCAGTTCTTTCACCCCCATCTCACGGTGCAACTGTTCATCTTTGTAGGTCTACACTGCCTTCTGCCTACCACATTCTTCCCTTTTCGTGGTGACTTCCCTCTGTTTGAGTGTGAGGGCTTGACAAAAGGGAGGCTCTTAGCTTCATAGATGCTTATGACCAAGACAAGCCAGGTCTTCAAAGAGCCACCTCCCCAGGTCCCCTAGGAATCCAGACTGCCGTGTAGAGTGGCACTTGCCCATAGCTGTTTCCTCCAGGAGATCATGAATTCCTGGAGATGGGGAGCCCCTTGGGGAGTGTGAGCAGGAGCAGATAGGCTCAAGTTAGGGCTTGGAGTTGGTGCTGGCAACGCCGCTCTTACCTGTCGCAGCGGTTGGAGATGGTTCAGGGGTCAGACAGGCTTCAGTGACCTGCTCTCCTTTCTGTTTTAGTCCTGCTTCTTCAAGGTGAACGATATTCAACTCCTCTTTTTTTTTTTTTTTTTTAAATGACTCTTCCCATCTCTGACTTAGGAGAAAGTGATGGAAGGGAAAAGTGCTGAAACTTGGCACCAAGAGGAAAATTTTGACATGCCATGAAATAGAGTAATTTTTTTGGGGGGGGGGGTTCTGATTGAATTCTTAGAGCAGTGCGGTGAAATGCAAACAAATTTGGCACTTGTCTTTCATACTAATTGTGGCCTTTCAACTCGACAGAATTGAACATTCGCAAGCCAGTATTTATAAAACTGGAGACATGGGGGTTTGCGAAGAGATCTTGGGCGCAGTTTCAAAGTCGATAGTTGCCAGGACGGGCTTCCCCTAGCAGCTGGGTCTGCAGATGTGGACAGTGGATGAATTGTGCAAAGAGAGGAGGGTGACCCTATAGAAGGAGAGGAGAGAGACACACTCCTTCATGGAAGGCAAATCACGTTCCTGCAGAGTGGGAAGCCCTTTCAGCTCCAGATTTAGGACATAGGGGCTGTGCTTTGCATGGATGCTTTCGCTGCAGACCTCAGAAACTATAGGATCTCGTCCATTTATGGCCATGGGGACTTTGTTGCCTTTTTACTTTCCTCTCTTTACTTTGTTAAGAAAATCAATCTGACTACTGCGTCGATACCTGTAGGAAATAAATCCACACAGTCCTTGGCTTGGGGGAGGTTCCAGCTGGATGAGACCCTGACACGCTGAGAATGGTACCTGGTGCATTACAAACCCTCCCCAAGTGGTAGCTGTAGTACTGTCTGGGGAGAGGGGTCCAGGAGCAGATGCCATCAGAGCTGATCATGGTAGCTGCCGGTCCTGCGTTATTGTTCTACGCCAAACCTTGTATTGGCAGGTATTTTGTGTAAATTCCCACAATCCCAACTGAAGGTAAGATGGGTAGTTACTTCAGTAGAGGGTATATTAGAGAGGTTATGCTTTTGACTAAGACAGCACGGAGGAGGGAAGTTGAGGAAACGTTGAAGGAGGCGACTTTTGGGCAGGACTCGAAGAATGAGCTGTGGCTCCCTGGGGAGGGAGGTGAGGAGAGGGAAATTGTTACAGGAGGGAGGCACTGCCTCATGGGTCTACATTCTGTTTTCTTCCCTTTGCCCCTGGACTTTTCCACTGTCCTTTATACACCCAGAGGCTTTCTTGGTCATTGGTGGAAACTCCCAGAGCTGAAGATCTGACTGACCCTGGACATAACAGATGAATAGGGAAGCCTGCGGAGTGCAATCCATGAAACACAATCCAATAAACAGAATGTCTGTAGGGAGACAATGGTCCTGGTGCTTCCACAGTTGAATGAGAAACGGAGACTTGGACCGGGTACGGTCGTGGTATCTTGTGTGGTGTAGTGCAGGGGAAGGACCACAACAGCCAGCGTGCACTGTTCACGGCAGCATTCACATGAGAAAACACAGATTTGCAAGATCGTGCGACTAAAAGGTGGTTTGCCAAGAAGTTGCTTTACAAAGTAAATTCTCAGTGTTTTGTTTTTGTTTTTGTTTTTGTTTTTTTGGTTTCTGGAATTATGGACAATAAAACATTAGGAAAACCAAAATCTGAATCTCTAGTCTCTCTTATACACAGTCCCTCCACCCCCACACACGAAGTCTGGCCAGTCAGATAAGAAATTCAGAGTATTAAGTATCCTTAAGAGAGTTTTCATAAAGAAGTGACATTTGAGGGGCGCCTGGGTGGCTCAGGGGGTTAAAGCCTCTGCCTTTAGCTCGGCTCATGATCCCAGGGTCCTGGGATCCAGCCCCGCATCGGTCTCTCTGCTCAGCAGGAAGCCTGCTTCCCTTCCTCTCTCTCTGCCTGCCTCTCTGCCTACTTGTGATTTCTGTCTGTCAAATAAATAAATAAAATCTTGGGGGGAAAAAGTGACATTTGAGATGTCATTGAAAGATTTTAATTTGGAGAATTTAATGGGAGTGGGCTTTTACTCACTGTGCCAAAAATCTGATGTATATGTTGAGAAATACTTGTTTGTTTTTGTTTTGAAAGATTTTATTTATTTATTTGGCAGAGAGAGCATGAATGGTGGGAAGTGGGAAAGGGAGAAGCAGACTCCCCACTGAGCAGGGAGCCCATCACAGGGCTCAGTCCCAGGACCTGGGGTTATGACCTGAGCCAAAGGCGGACGCCTAACTGACTGAGCCACCCAGGCACACCTAGAAATATTTATTTACATAAATTTAAATTACCTTGATATAAGTTAGGGTTAATCACTTTCTGCCTGGACAAGGGGAAATGAGAGATATTAAAATGATTTTGGGGGGTGCCTGGGTGGCTCAGTGGGTTAAAACCTCTTCCTTCGGCTCAGGTCATGGTCCCAGGGTCCTGGGATCAAACCCCACATCGGGCTCTCTGCTCAGCAGGGAGCCTGCTTCCTCCTCTCTCTCTGCCTGCCTCTCTACTTGTGATCTCTGTCTTTCAAATAAATAAATAAAATCTAAAAAAAAAAAAAAAAGATTTTGAGGAAAAATGTGCCCCCCCCCAGGATAATTGTTTTATGTTGTTATTTTTAGCTAGACTATAAGTAAATAGAATACAGACAACATGCCTAATAACATATTTGAGTTCCCATAGTACCTAAAATTGAGGAGGGTCGTAAATAGATATTTGTTGATTGCTTTGTGGATTAATCATTGTACAACTGGAGGACTTACTGGTGAATGCTAACCGTTAGAAAGGATGCATGGAAGGTAGTTGGAATTGTAGGTTCCTGCACGTTTGGTTTTTATGGGTCAGAAAATGACTACAGACCACATTTCTTAGAATGCCAATGCCTTCTGGTTCTTCAGGGAAACACAGAAGATTCTTTCTTGCTTTTTTAAAAATTGAATTTTGTGGAAATACCATCAGAAATAGGAGTCTTAGATAGGACAGAGTTTGACTGTTTCTTCCTGCTCCTGGGTCTGTTGCCTCAGAGGATGTGTCATTCAACACATTTATTAAAAACAGCCTGTTGTGACTTTACTGGATATTCAGGGGATCACAGAGGTGCAGGGCTGACAGTTCGAAGAGAGCTGTGAAGGTGGAACAGATGTGAACAGCGGGCTGCAGGGAATTCAAGGCTGGTAGGAGTTTTACAAGTTGCAAGCCAAGAGGAAGGAGTGGGATTTTGAGAAGGTAAAGTAAAATTTTCTTGGAAACCGTGAAGACGATGGCTTTCAGATTTTAAAAACAAGTGGAGAGTGTCTGTCCTTTTGACTCTTTACCTAATTAAAGGTTCGTGGTGGTATGGGTGCCCTCACAAAACATACTCACAGTGTGGACTGGCGCTGACAAAATAGGAAATTAATTCTTGGTTTCCAAATTTGATTTCTTTTTTTAAGTCAGTTGTATGCGTTAAGAAGTTCCGCATCCCCGTGCTCTGGTTGGAATGCTAGTAACTTCATAATGAATAGATGAAATAAGCATTCAGGAATTTTAATGGAATGATTTTAAAGTCTTCACGTATTTCTTTAATGCAGTGTGATGGCTTTGAAAACAGTGATTTTTTAAAAATTTAATTTGAGGTGGTTATTTTCTAAGAAATAACTCAAGAAAATGGTTTTATTACCTCTTTTGACTTATCGGTGGATTTTGTATTGGAAAATCATAACTGACTCTTAAGACCAAAGAAAACAATGTCCCCTTTCATTACAAACCTTTCGTGATTGAATTATAATTAAATTTGGCCATTAAAAGAAGGATAATAATTTGTGACTAGTGTATGGGACTAACGAGATTGCAGGAGATTGGACTACCTAAAACAAATTATTTTGAACAACCTTGAGACTGTTTTAGTAACAATCACAAGAAATAATTGTTCCAACAACAAATGATTGTTCTAATCTCCGTGCAGATTACAAGTTATACATGATGTGGCCATACCTGTTATCCTCCTGAGCTGTGGAATAATGGTGCCCAAGTGGACCCTCGTGCTCATCCTGTGACCAGATTTGTATTTGACCATTGAAGGAACCAAGTTCTCTCAAAAACATGCATATGAGGGCTGCCTGGGGGGCTCAGTGGGTTAAGCATCCAACTCTTGATTTCAGCTCAGGTCGTGATCTCAGGGTCGTGGGATCCACATTGGGCTTTGCACTCAGCGGGGAGTCTGCTGCAGATTTTCTCTCTCCCTCTCCCCCTCCCCCACCAATTGTGCGCTAAGAAAAAAAAGAAAGAAAAAATGTATATGAAAATAATGAAACATCTAAAAATACATCTTGCAGTTAAATTTCTGCTGTTTCTTGCCGGTTCTCACATCTGCTCTGTGCTTGTGTCTGTATTCAGCTCCTTCTCCTGGTGTTATGGTTATTATGTTTGTTTATTAAGAAAATACTATATACAGTGACTGCTCTGTATGAAATCCTGACCCAGGAGCTATGAGATTAATGAAACATAGTCCCTGTCCACAAGAAGCTCATCGTTTCCAGTGGAAGTAAGACCCATACACAAGAACTGGGGCATTCAAAAGAACCACGTGTGAGGGTGCCTGGGTGGCTCAGTGGGTTGGGCCTCTGCCTTCGGGTCAGGTCATGATCTCAGGGTCCTGGGATTGAGTCCTGCATCGGGTTCTCTGCTTGGCGGGGAGCCTACTTGTGATCTTTCTCTGTCAAATTAAAAAAAAAAAAAAAAAAAAAAAAAAAAAGCCAAGTTTGAACTCATACCACAGGGCCTCCTAAGTCAGTAGAGTTTCATGGAAGGGAGGATCACTTGTCGCCTGCATTAAGGGAAGAAAAAATAATAAGAAATTTTCTGTTCACGTGTCTTGATTTTAGGGAAATTGCTTAGATGTCTGCACTTCAGCCTTCTTAGTGGTAAATATTTAATAAAACAATAACCTATACTCTATGGTTTGAAGGATGGCCATTTTTAGATGCCTGTGATCAAAGGTAGTAAAATTCAAGACATAATTCAGGTCAAGGAGAGTTAAGTATTTGGCAAGCAAAAAGCAGTCGGATCCTCTAGTACAGTCACAGACCTTTTCTCCTCCGAGGATTGTTTTGTTTTGTTTTGTTTGTTTCATTTGAAAACTCTGCGGGGTTTTAACATTTGTTTGAATTTTAGGAGACAGATGCTTAAAGTGAAAACTTTGGTATCTCCCTTTTTATGAGCAAAATGGACTTTATTAACTGCTAGAAGTGGAAGTTGGCACAGAATAGGAAATGATTGTTACTGAGAGGTAGACCCTCAAAACTTGGGGAAGAATTCATTTTATTTCAAGTAGCATGACAGCGAATGGAACTTCTTAGCTTTCTCGCTCCGTATGCAAAGTAGCAAATGGTTCAGAGTTGTAGGTAGGTACGAAAAATCAACACGGGGAATAAATGAGTATTTCACTGAATATAGCAACTCCTAAGAGGAATTCATTGAGACTCTAGAGGAAAACTATGAAGATACATAGTAAAATGGAAAATAGCCTTTCTTGGCCATTTGAAGGAAGGAGAGTTGACTTAGGTCAAAAGGAAGGGAAAATGTCCCGAGAATGGAACTTAAGAGTTATAAGATACCATTAAAGAAAGGTTGTGGAATCTCCTTTTCTGGAAATGTTAGAAAAAAAAGATTGTCATGTCTCAGGACAAGTGCTGAAGTTCAGTGCTGCCCAGAGGCAGAAAGAGGAACCGGATTTCGCCTGTGTGGTCTCGAGTCATCGGAGGAGCCCTGAAATACAGTAAATACCGCGCACTCTGTTGGCCAAAACTGCCGTTCCTTTTAAGCTTGGTTGCTATAAGACCAGAGCGAATAAGTGTGCATAAGTAGCAAAATTTGAGTTTGGATTTGAGATGATGCAAGCTGTGCACATGGTACGTACCTGCTTCCATTGCAACGGCCTGCACGCAAGGCTGGAGCTGTTTGGAGCACAGTTCAGTCTTTTTAGGATTTAGAAAGTACCTGCTTTCTTGTGAGGTCTTACTACCATTAATCATTCAATAAATACCATAAATAGCTGCTGTGAACACTGTAGGGTATTAGTCTGAGTTGGATATGGTTCCTGCCTTCAAGGAACTTCATGTACCCCTGGAGGTAGAACAGGCATGCAAACCTGCTAAGTGGAAAGCAGGTTCCCTGGCAGGAGAGTGGCGAGAAAAAGGAGAAGCGGCATTGTAAGATTTCAGAGAAGAGACAGAATTCCTTTGGATTTAGCCGAGAAATGTTTCCTGGGAGAGAAATGCGTCAAACTGGGCCTTAAGAAGTAGGAAGCATTTGGGAGGGTTTAAGTGAGGAAGAGAACCAAGACAGGGGTGGGATCGTTCCTCCCAGTTCCAAGGTACAGACAAGTTCCGCGGAGCCGGAGGAGGTTGGGGGCCAGGGGCTGGGAATGCCTCATTGAAGCCAGACTCAGATGCCAGTCAGAGCTCGGGCTCTCTTTGCACGGTGCTTACAGTCCTAGGAAATGATTAAGCACAGGAGGGTTCCTGTCCGTGGGGGTCTGTAATGTGCTGTGCGGACTGCCGGGGGAAAGGCTGTAACAGGGAGCCCCGGAAAGTGGCTGCCACGGCCTCTGAGGCAGAGTTTGCCCACGGGGTGCACTGAGAAAGAGTAGTATCGAGGCATGTTAATAGGTGTTACTCAGGAAAGGGTCTTTTCATTAAAATGAATTGGAGAAATAAAAAAGTTAAGCAGTTAAGTGGGTTTCTTAGCTCGATACGTTTTCAGAGCCTTTAATTGTTTTTCATGGAGTATCTCCTGAAACTACTGTTTCTTGGAATATACTTCGGGGAACGTAGGCCTCTGCGCCTGCTAACAATGGCTGGAACCCGAGCGGCGGTCGGTCGTGCGCGCGGAAGCAGTGACTGGACGAGAATCCCAGTGCAGGACACAGTGTTTCCCGACACGCAGTGTCGTTCCGTGACTCTACAGAACGTGAATGCGCCCGAGAGAGTTACTGGTTTGTTAACCAGACTCCGACCAAGAGGGCATGCTGAAACAGAGAGAACAGAGTCCGAGGTGGGCCTGTGGGGCGTTTGGAGCTTTGGCTGAAAGTGGTGGCATCACAGGAAGCTAGAAGAAGGTGATTCAAATGCAGGTTGATGACTTTCATGGGACTTGGCCATGGGCGTCCAGCCAAGGGCTTTAGCAGATGCAGGAACTGCGGACTTGGGTGAGAAGTCATTGTTTTTATTTGTTGTTCTTTTTCTTACTAAATGTATCATTAAGAATATTTTTTGATTGGGGCGCTTGGGTGGCTCGGTGGATTAAGCTCTGCCCTTGGCTCAGGTCGTGATCTCAGGGTCCTGGGATCGAGCCCCACATCGGGCTCTCTGCTCGGTGGGGAGCCTGCTTCCCCCTCTCTCTCTGCCTGCCTCTCTGCCTGCTTGTAATCTCTGTCTGTCAAATAAATAAACAAAATCTTTTAAAATACTTTTTGATTAAGATGTCTCGTTGTTTGCATTCTGGATAAATAATGATTTTCATATGCGACTTATTCTCGTACAGTAAGATAACCATCAGTTTAGTGCAAAAGAAGGTTTAGGATTAATAAAGCATCAAACCTATAATGTTTTTTTCTAATTAGACAGTAGCGGAACTCTCATGTTTATCAGCAGATTTTTTTTTTTTTTTTTGGCAGGATGATTTACTCTTAGCAGTTAATTAATCTTCAATAATTTGTTCTTTCATTCAGGTATTTGCCTTTGATTATTGCTTTTGGTCCATGGATGAATCTAATACTACAAAATATGCTGGTAAGTTGGCTCTCTCTTCACTTGAGTTTTGGGCCTCAGTCCTCTTCATCTATTTTCTTCATTCGGCCATTCTGCTTTTCCCATAAAATTCACACTCCTTCTTTCCAGTTCCAGCATGTGGCCTTAGAAGTCAACAAGATTTGATTTCAGGATCTGGCTGTGCCACTAACTTGCTAAGAAGTCACGGACCGGTTGGTTCATTTTCAGGCTCCAGGTTCTTTCCCCATAAAGGGGGTATTACTATCTTCAGAGGTGTTCCAACAATTAGAAATAATGGGGCACCACCTCTAGCCAGAAATGCTGACTGTTGTGATTATCACATGAAGAAGGGGTTTAGTGTGCACGTCTTTCCTTGTCGCTGTTTCGGGAATTGACTGCTCCGCTGATATAACCCAAGCTCAGATGCCGTGGGTTTCCATGTCCCAGGTCACTGCTGATACGAACTGTCCATGTCTGACGGTCACTGGTGATCCGAACTACACATTTGCAGGGAAACACGACCACCTAGTCCCACATTTTGCTAGTGCTCCTCCCTCGAGGCATTTCATCCCTATTCCACTGAACACAGATGACTACTGATTTTATTATTTGGTGAGTCTTGGCCCTTTTGAGGAATTTATCACAATTGCTTTGGCTCAGGAGGGAAGCATTTGTGTGCATGGAGGAAGTTGGATTCCTACCCTTTTGATTGTATCTCCATTTCCTAAGAGATTTGTTTAGTCTTTCTGAATGTTTTCTCCTCGTTTCTACTTAGAAAAACATCAGCTGAATGACTTTCTCATTTGCTTTTTAATAAGAGTGGTGAGGGATGGATGGAAAGGAGGCAGGTCTTACAAGAGTAGAAGGCAAAAGGAAATCACTTGCTTGTAGGGAATTCTGTTTCATGACAGCCTTTTCCTGGCCACATAATGCAAACTTGCTGAGAAGTTATTTGATATATAATTTTTTCAAAAGTTAACAATCTGAAACTAGGAAAATTTCTTCTGTTGCTTACCGTGAGTAAATGAACCTTTCTTTCCAGACATCATTCCTGCACCTTTAGTAAATGTATTTCATTGATGTGAATAAGTACTTCTTAATGTTGGTTGTAATTAATTTGTCTTTTTATTGGCCCATTAGCACTTTAGACAATAAATTCTACCGTGTCTAGAACAGTCTGCTTTGAGTGTTAGCACAGTGTATATTTTGGTGTTGGGCGTGTGCTTTGGGATTTAAATAAACTACAAAAGGAAAACATTTCCTACTGTAACAGAACAAATGCTGTGGCTATACAAAGCCCACTCTTTGTTCAACTGACTTTATTCAAGATACAGCCAAGTAGATCTTCCCGGATTAGAACTCTGCTTGTGCGATTCTCAAACACTTTCAAGGACTCCTTCCCACTTGCAGAGAAGATCTGTTCTCCTTGAACTCCATCTAGGCTCCTTTATTTTACCTCCTCAGCCTACCTTCCTCACGCTCTGCTCCGGGACTCCCCACCCCCCACCCCACGCTCTGGCCCAGGGCTGTTACTCCTCTCCTATAACTGTCAGGGAGCCAACAGGTCTCAATAGTTCCTGAAGATTCAGGAACCCCTTACAGTGTGTGTGCAGCTTCAGGGAAGCCCTTGAAAAATCACAAAGTTAGGTGGGAAGCAAAAGAATGCATAACGAATGACAGTAAACATTTTGACCTAATTCTGAGTTAAACTGTCGGTTTGACAGATTGAGTGCTATAGAAAACCCAAGGAAGGGCATAATCTGGGAAGGGCTGAACAGAATCTGAGGTTGAAACTGAGTTTCATTTAGACGGCTTATTGGTGCAGAACAGGGGCTGTTGCAGTGATGTGGTTAAAAGAATGCTTCAGGGAGGGCGTTTTTTCTCGTTGTGTCTTCTAGAATCACATACTCCCTTATTACCCACAGAGACCACTCTAGCCTCCTGCGGTATATCACTCATATCCCTGAATATAGGACAGGCTTTTTTCTTTTTTTCTTTTAGATTTTATTTATTTATTTGAGAGAGAGCACACAGAGGGAAAAGCAGACTCCCCACTGAGCAGCGAGCCCGCATGGGGCTCGATCCCAGGACCCTGAGATCATGACCTGAGCTGAAGCAGATGCTTAACCGCCTGAGCCATCCAGGCGCCCCAGGACAGACTTTTTTTTTTTTTAATGGAAATAACTTTATGAAGTACAGATGATAAAATTCACATGTGAAACTGAAGATTTCTGGAGCTCTGCATTGCAAATTAGTATGTTCAGAAATATCTAAAAAGATAAAAATGATTTTTAGACTTAGAACCTAAAACTTCCTACTTTTAGTGTGCATGATCACATCAAATAGTGTGTTCCATTCAGCCGAGAAATGCAGCCCTGTAGGCTCCGAGAGCAATGTCTATTTACAGACACAGGGAGACGTTCTCTTGTTCTTTGGACAGCTCTATTATTGTGCAAACCCAGTGACCACCTTAGCAAAAAGTAAAATTCTTGCTGGCTCTTCTCTCACATGTGTTTGTATTCATCGTGAATACTGTGCCTACTAAATACATTACAGTAGGTTCGTCCATTGCTTTCATACTGACTTGATTTCCTTTCTCTGCACTAAAAAAGGAACAGCAGTTCCTTCTTACTGGTGAATAGAAACATCGAGATAGAAGCCTTCATTCTCTGATGGGAAGTAGAGGAAATGTAAAAGGGGGAGCACGGATTTCCTGAAACCGACCTATTTGTCAGGCTCAATGAATAATGGCATCATTGATACCGATGAAGAGGGCTCCCAGCGGCTCTCAAAACTTGGGGAGCAGAGAGGAGGAGGGGTAGCGCAGAGAGGGAGGCTTGAAGGCACAGGGACCGAGGGAGCCAAGGGAGGCAGGGCGCGGAGTTTCACGCGGTGTGTCAGAATGTTCTGTTTGTTCAAAGTGACCGCAGCACCTGTCACTCTCAGGCTGTCCGACGGAGAAATGCACGAGTCCGTAGTATGGGAGGGCGTGGTGGCGGGCTGCGGGCTCCTACGCCAGACCGCCCAGTGAGCCACCGGATCTCACTACACCTCTGTTTCCTCAAAAAGAGGATGGTAATCATTCTCATCTCATAGGGTTGATTTGAGGGCCGAGGGACCTGTCTGGGGAAAGTACGGAAGCCAGTACCGGGCACATGGGAGAAGCTCTCTTCCTGTCTCTCGTCTTTATCATGGTCACATTGTCACAGTCCTGAGGGCCAGAGCGTCAGCCCTGTGGACAGAGAACGCACTAGAATTGACAAGACTCGGTTTTGCCACCAGCTGCTCACCTTTATGGGGTCTTTATGGTGTTTCTGCGTCTGTGGAAGGAGGAGACGTGGCCTAGGATGATCTCAGATCCCCTCCTGCTCTCTGGTAAAACATGAATCAGACATTTCATCCTGGCCGCACAGCTGCTGGAATGGACTGTTCAGAGGCAACTCAAAGACTTGTTTGTTAAGCGGATTGCCTTGCACTGAGTCGGGCTTTGAGATGTTTTGTATTTTAACTGTATTATTTCTTACTATAACCCTTGGGTTAGGTAGGCATAATCATGTTTGGCTAGCAGATAATTCTGAGTCTTTGAAGCAAAAATGCTTGTGCCAGGATGAAAGAAAAACAAAACAACAAGTAACCTGCAAAGTGAGGCACCCAAAGCTTGGCCTATTTCTGCATAAACTCATGTGTTCCCCTACTCTTTACCTCGTATGTCCACACATGCAGACAGATCCATGTTGAGGACTGTAACGCCATTACAGTGGATACGGACGGCACTTGAGAGTGTCGTACCGATAATAGGCCCTTGTGAAGGGTTAAATCACTACCCATTATAATTAAGACCTTCTTGACAATGAAATCGGTCCATGCTCCATCACTTCTCTCATGTGCCGTGTTGGTAAATAACAGTGACCAGTCCCCTTGGTTTCACTTTTCTTCTTTCTGGGGGACTATCTCTCACAGATCTGTTTTTCTGTTGATCTTCATACCCAAAATGAAAACCAGTCTGGTGGGGATACGGGGGTCGGGGGGCGCCTGGCTGGCTCTCTCCGTAGAGCGCGTGACTCTTGATCCTGGGGTTGTAAGTTTGAGCCCCATGTTGGGCATAGAGATTACTAAAAAATAAAATCTGTAACCAACTGAGCCACCCGGGCGCCCCCAAAATAAAATCTTAAAAAAAAAAACAAAACACAACAAACCAGTGGGGGTGGCATATCTGGGAATCAACGCAGACATGAACATTTCCAGGCCCAGAGCTTCTCAACTGTTGACTTAGAAATTATCTAACAATTCTCATCATACGACACGTTGCTCAGACTTGCTGAAGCCGTGTGTTTTCAGGCTTTGTTAATGCCCTGCAGCCCAGGAGAAAGGTTGTATGTTTGATTCTTGTCCTGCTACCCTAGCTGTGTGCTGTTCGCGTCCGAGCCGTGAGCCGTTGCGTGTTTGATTCTGTTCCCATGACGGGACATTTTATGTGCCCAGAGGTAGAAATAATTTCTCTTTCACACTGTTTAACAGAAGCGAGATTAGACACAAGATAAGACATTTGTGCATCAAAATTTATATTCTAAAAGCCAGCACTAGCCAAAATAGAACCAATATTTTAGCAAAGTTCCAAAATGCTTGTTTTAGCGTGCTGTGTTGGTTCATTCTTTCATTATTCAAGTTTATAAGAAACATTCAGCAAGTGCCTCGCACATAATAGTTGTTAGCTACTAGGTTTATCAAAACCACAGATGTTTTCTGTGTAGTTATGAAAAGTGGTTATAGTTGGTTCTGTGAACAGTTTGGTGAAATGGAGATTCATTATAAATGATACATGTCATCTTAAAAGACACTTACAAAACCATCTGCATGCAGAGTTCTAGACTTTTCTTTCTCTTTAAAGTCTTCAACAAATTGTCATACCTATCCAGGCCAAATAGGACAATTCTTCTGGTGACTAAGCCTTACCAGGTTGTTCCTTAAGCATCCGACTTCATTTTCTTAGAACCAGCAGCTGTCTTTTTACATTTGTTAATGAAATTATGTAATGACGGAGACGTACAATGGACATAAACTAGTTTAGGAGCGAACACAGCTGACCCTTTGTGAGAACATAGCTCAGCTGGTGGGTGTCCAGAGCACAGCCTCCCAGCTGGGCTGATGGAGGCCGCGGTGGGCACACCCCACTGTACTACCTTATAGATGGAGGAGAATGTTGGCCAATTCAGAAAATGGGGTCAAAGGGGACATCAGTGAAGAAAGACTTTTCGTTCTTTCTCCTTTTTTTTTTACTTTTTTGCTATCACAAAAATCTTTGAGGTTTACTTTCAAGTTTACTCATGGTGGGGTTGTATTTGTGTTTGGTAAAGTGTGCCAAGTGCCCCGCATTGAGACCATTTCGGGTCACATCTCCGCCCTCCTCACGGACTTTTCCTTGCCCAGTGAGGTCATGGTGGGGGGCCTTGGCTTTTCTCTGGGTTAGGCCAGCTTTACTGGTGAGAAAAACTTTCCTGAAATAAATAAGCGAAGCTCATATTGTTAGATTCTTTTAAAAAGAGTGTGTGCATGTGTGTGTGTGTATGTGTGGGTAAATGTGAGTGTGTGTAAGTGTGTATGTGTGTACATGTGCCTGTTTTGTGTATATTTGATTATAAGTGTGTTTATGTGGTTTGAGTATGGGTTTGTGTAAATGTGAACGTGTTAGTGTGTGTGTGTAAATATTGGTGTGTATATGTATGGGTGTGATTGTGTGTGTGTGCTTCTCTTTTCTCTTCTACTCCTAATTTTTTTTTTTTTTTAAGTAGGTTTTATGCCCAATGTGGGGCTTGAACTCATGACCCTGAGATCAAGAGTCCCGTGCTCTCCCAGCGGAGCCGGCCGGGCGCCCCTCTACTCCTGTTTCTTAATCCCACGTGGTCCCACCTTCTTACAGGCTTTCCTTTCTTCATCCCCATCTATGCCTTGTTTTTTGGCACCCAAAGACATCGTGTGACTTACTGAAGGGTGTGCAGAAAGGCGGCGAAGAATCCCAGTAGACGGTAGACTTGGGAGCACGGGGATCCCAGCCCTGTGCTCATCTCCCCACCTGTAGTAGCTCATTGAATCATCAGAACATCCCATCACGTAGAAACCATTACTGTCCCCCCCATGTTACGGTAAGGAAACTGCTCCCTGGGAGGGAGCTGAAAAGCAGTCGTACCGGTGGGTTTTCGGCAGCGACAATGACATGTGAAGATGTTACAGATTCTCTTACAGTCCCGGGCTGTCCTCTGGTGTCTGCCGCCCCCGGAAAGCGGCCGTGTGCGGCAGTCACGTTGCAGGGCTCTGGCGTGGAAGCCGGCCAGCGGCCTCCCTCCTGTCCCATGTTGGAGTCCCGAGTGCCCGTGTTTGTTTGGTTGGGGCTTCGCTCTAATCTCCTCTTGACTGTGCTCCCCCCAGTCCAGAAGGGGTGTTGGGTCCCCATGTCCCTGTACCGCAGAGAACATACCAGACAGAAACGAAGATCACTTACTTCCCCAGCAGATGCGCTGCGTGAAAACACCCTACAAAAGAGCTCAAAAGACAATCCCTCTCAGATGCTCGCGGGGCGGGTGGCTTCTTGGCTTCTCCCATCCGGGGCACCAGCATCTGACCCTCTCCTGGGTGAGTCAGCCACCTCACAGGCCAGCAGAAAAGGAGCTGAGTTCCACGGCCAGCTCCTGACTCGTCTCAGCACTGTTGCTGGGGTAGAAACGTCCCTCTGGGCGAGTCCCCTGTGCCGTGCACACTGCAGGCGAGGCGCCCGGACTCCGGGACGCTGATCGCCCTTGGACACCGCTGTGGAAAATGGCCCCGTGCTCTCCCTTTACCCTCATGGCCCAGTTTCTCAGGATCCTTTTACCAAGCCCCTTAATGGCACCCTCCCATAGTTGATTAATACTTAAATCCAGTGTCACCAGGCCAATCCGGAAAGGTTTCATTTTTGTATCTAAACTCTGCGTGTTTTGGTCCTTTAGGTCGACCCAGGTTTAACGTCAGTACATGGGACAGTTTCTGAGCTGCCCCATTTGGGAAAGGGATATGCCGGTGGCTGGTCCACGTCAGGCATGTCTCCCCACCGCACGTCTGTGCGGAGAGCCTGTCTGCTCTTGCGCTGTTCGGGTGCTCTGCCTTGGACCTGGGCCACCTGCCAAGCCCAGACTCATCAAAATCACTGTGGCTGTCAGCCCCGCTGAGAGCTGGAAAAAAACGTCCTTCCTAACAAGCAGACCCGGGAGTCCCACATCACAAATACTGAGTTCAGACTTTATTTATTTATTTATTTTTCCACTCTAACTCCAAAGAGAAAAGACAGGAAAGAAGGAAAACGGGAGACTGCATACACTGGTAAAATGTACTGATCGAGCTGAACTCTTGAACGCTTTTCCATGTTCCTGCTTTAGAAAAATGAGAAATAGGGGGGCGCCTGAGTGGCTCAGTGGGTTAAAGCCTCGGCCTTCAGCTCAGGTCATGATCCCAGGGTCCTGGGATCGAGACCCGCATTGGGCTCTCTGCTCAGCAGGGAGCCTGCTTCCTCTTCTCTCTCTCTCTCTCTGCCTGCCTCTCTGCCTGCTTGTGATCTCTCTCTGTCAAATAAATAAATAAAATCTTTAAAAAAAAAAAAAAAAGAGAAAAATGAGAAATATTCCATGCATATGTCCTATCTGGTCCTCTAGTGCCATGCTTGCTGTTTTATTCAGCCGTGATCTATAGGCGACTGCCTTGTTTAATGCAGATTGTAAACGAGATAGGGGTTATGCCCCCCATTTTGTTCTCCCATTTCTTAGCATACAGCCCCCTTTAACTGAGCCTGTACCTCTTCAGTAGTCAGGTGTGAGCACATGAACGGTACGTGCGTTTTCTCTTCCATCCCTGCTTGGTCTTCTGTGCTTTGCTGTCGGGCCCCACAAAGAGCATCACCTTGGTTACCCAGTTCCCACCGCACACATATAACAGCTTTGAATCCATTGCTGCGATCCCCAGTAGGGACAGATGATGCCCGAGCGGGGAAACTCGGATCTGCATTATATATGTGACTCAGGGGTGGGTGGGTCAGGTGTTTAACTTCCTGACTTGCAGAAATTCCATACAGGGGTCCTCTCCGCAGTCATGATACTGTGTTCCAGATTGCTTTGGACGTGCCTGTGTGTTTAGACCTATCCATATAGTTATAGGTTTTAAGCATAAACCCCACAGGGGAAATTGGCATCTTCTTGGTCATGGTTAGTGAGGTCAGGTTTGCCCTGTGGAGTCCCTGCACCAGACACATGGGGCTGCCATGTGTGGAAGGACCACCTGTTGAAAAGCCACAAGCCTTTGGGTTTGACAGTGCTGGGGCTTTGCTTGGTTTGTCTGGGATAGAAGCAAATATTCACAGATTCTCCTGCTTCCCACACGACTTCTGAACTTTCCCTTAGGGGCTGGTGCATATTCCTCTAGACAGAGTTCATTCTGTTTGAGGGTGAGGTATGGCAGGAAACGTGTAGGTGAAAATACTGCATCTTTCATGGGGCTCCTGATTCCCATCATCCAATACAAACAGCCCCATTCTTTTGCACAGTGAGCTTCAAAAAGCAGTTGGCAAGTTGGTTTTTTCCCCTTAGGCTGGGAAAGGGGACCTCCGTGTTTAAAAAATAGAAATGAACAAAGCAGGAAACCTTCTGTCTCTCCTTTACAGACCATATAAGGGTCTTTGATATTTAATGTCTTCTCTCTATCACAGAGTGAAGTGTGGTTTGTGTTTCAGGGAGAGACGGTTATGCTGAGGAGGACAGGAAGCTGTATGAGTCCACAGGCAGCGTTTTGGGGCTTTGGTTGATAGTCTGGCCTTTTTACAGTTGTTTCCTACCATCCCCGTGATGCCCTTGAAAGTCACCAGACCGAAGCACTGATTCAGTATAACCCCAGCCAATGAGTCCTATAGCTCAAAAGGAACCAGATAGAAAAATCAGGAGACATCTACAGAGTGTTTCTAGTCACAGTTTTATTGATAGGATTTATTATGTTGGTTTTTACCCCTGTGCCCTTCCGAGGTAATGTTATGAAAAAAAGTAAATATTTTCCCTCCACTGGACATATAGGTTGGCATATCATGTCCTAAATAATACTGTTCTGGCTTCCTCTCCTCACAAGCCCCAACATAACACACATACACACACACACAGACATACATGTACCCCACCACACACATGCATATGCCACAACACACCCACGTACACACACACACACCCCAATACATACAAAACGTAACACCCCACCACCATATATTGGCTCTCTCTTTCCTCTATGAGAGTATCCACCGTTATATTGGTCAGTAGAATTTTGGAAATGGGAACTAAAGTATCTAGAGAAATAACAGTAAGTGATTTCTTTAAAAATTTTTCCTAAGAATAGGCGTCTTTTCTTTTATGTTTGAAATTGGATTACCTCACAGAATTGTCCTACTTGAAGGAAAAATAAGTAGATGTTTACCTCCTTCTCTATGCCAGAATTAATTATAGTTGATTAAAGATTTGAGGGATGATATTGATAATGGATATTAACTAAAATATATTCTAGACATATACTAACCAGGCACTGTGGTAAGTGCTTTATCTAGCTTGCCTTCGTAGATCATAACCCACGACCCAGTAAGGTAGCAACTGTTACTCCCCATTTACTGATGAAGAAACCCAGAACTTGCCCAAGGTCACACAGCTGTAAGGAGCAGAGTTCACATTTGAAAATAAAACTGTAAAAAATAAAAACAGCAGATCTAGAAGAAAATACAGGTGAATCCCTATATAACTTGGGGTAATAATAATACAAAAGGATTTTGGATGCGTAAACATACACTGTAGGGAAAAACCACAAAGGAAAAGATGAAAGATTTGAATATGGATAACCAAAAGCTTTTGCATGGGACGCCTGGGTGGCTCAGTTGGTTAAGCAGCTGTCTTCGGCTCAGGTCATGATCCCAGCGTCCTGGGATCGAGTCCCACATCGGGCTCCTTGCTCAGCGGGGAGCCTGCTTCTCCCTCTGCCTCTGCCTGCCATTCTGTCTGCCTGTGCTCGCTCTCTCCCCGTCTCTCTCTCTGATAAATAAATAAAATCTTTAAAAAAAAAAAAAAAAAAAAGCTTTTGCATGACAAAAACCAGCAGAGACCAGACCGGGAAACAATATTTACAATGTATAATAGACCAAAGGTTAATGTCCTTAACATACAATGGGCATTTTGGGGGCACTGGGCCAGCTCAGTTGGAAGAGCTTGTGACTTTTTTTTTTTTTTTTTAAAGATTTTATTTATTTATTTAACAGACAGAGATCACAAGTAGACAGAGAGGCAGGCAGAGAGAGAGGAGGAAGCAGGCTCCCTGCCGAGCAGAGAGCCCGATGCGGGGCTCGATCCCAGGACCCTGGGACCGTGACCTGAGCCGAAGGCAGAGGCTTTAACCCACTGAGCCACCCAGGTGCCCCGAGCTTGTGACTCTTGATCTCAGGATTATGAGTTCAAGCCCCACATTGGGTGTAAAGCTTCCTTCAGTAAGTAAATAAACACATAGATGTATGTATGATGAGCATTTTTAATTTAAAAAAAATCAATGACTAAACCAGTCGATTTGTAAAAAGAAACAGAATCCAAATAATCCATTTGCTAAAGAATAAATACAAAGTAGAAAATCAACAAAGGAAAGGAAAATTGTGGTTCAGACAAAACCAAGAATGATAATAACCGTGTTGTGGAGGGGGCTTTGGTGGGGGACACAGTAATTTGAGTTTTTGGAGCTTTGCCTGGTAAAGAGAATAGAAAAGTGCTCGGAGGTAAATATGTAAAGATAAATATTGCAGAAAAAAGAAAAAGGAAATTATCTGCATGCCCATAAAGGGCTGATTGCATCAGTTAAGCATACAATGGAAGGCTAAGCAGCTGTAAAAAAAAAAAAAAAATTAATGTTGATATAACTTTGTAGAGGTGGCAAAGTGTTCATTATTTCTTGTCTTAAAAGAGAGTAAATTTCCCTTGAGACATGAAGCCATAGTGACAAAAATGTATCGCAGTCTCTCTAGAATCCGGTCTTGCTCAGAGCTGTAAAGATACATGAATGTAACAATAGATCTTTGTGTTCATCCTTTTATAAATTGTGCTTTGAGATAGTTGTTTAAGGATGGAAAGGAGACGAAATATTTCCGGAAACACAGTATAATTGTTACTCTTTCATATTCTATTTTGTATTTCCCAGAATATTTTCCTTTCCTGCTTATAACTAAAGCTTTATTAAATATGAAAAATCTGGAGAATATTCTGTCAAGCATAACTGTAACTAAGAGAACTTGATTTTTGAAAAGCCTAAGCATATGCATAATGGAAATCAGACAGACTAGTTCGGGTTTTTACTGTGACATATATCTTGATTTAATGTCCAGGAGATTACCATGGGTGCCAGGAAAAGTGTAATCTGTCATTTTTATCAAAATTGTTCAGTTGGTAGATACATATTATATTAACATGTCTATTCACATCTGTCCCCAGTGCCTGATCTAACCAAGGGTACTGTAGTCTTTAGGGGCTCATTAGAATCTCAAACACAGTCATACTTTGATTAAAGTATAAACTTTAATGCAATTAAGTCTTTTTTTTAAGGATTTTTTTTCTTTTTAAAGATTTTATTTATTTATTTGACAGAGAGAGAGAGAGAGAGAGATCACAAGTAGGCAGAGAGGCAGGCAGAGAGAGAGGGGGAAGCAGGCTCCCTGCCAAGCAGAGAGCTCGATGCAGGGCTCGATCCCAGGACCCTGAGATCATGACCTGAGCCGAAGGCAGAGGCTTAATCCAGAGCCACCCAGGTGCCCCTTAAGATTTTTATTTCTTTTTTTTTTTTTTTAAAGATTTTATTTATTTATTTGACAGGCAGAGATCACAAGTAGGCAGAGAGGCAGGCAGAGAGAGAGGAAGAAGCAGGCTCCCTGCTGAGCAGAGAGCCCAAGATTTTTATTTCTAAGTGATCTCCACACCGATTGAATTTGAACTCAGAACCCCAAGATCAAGAGTTGCATGCTTTACCAACTGAGTCAGCCAGGTGCCCCAAATATTTAAGTTCAGCAAACAATATTTTGATGCCTTAGTCCTCGCTAATGAGAAAAGGGGCCCCCAATTCAGTACGCTTTAGTCTGAGGACAGCTATGTCAGCATAGGAGTAACTCAGGGCATGAAAGTGCCTGCTGTTTGCCAAGGACTCTGCTAAGATGCAACACCTATTTTTAAAGCTCACAGGATGCCTGGGAGCTCAGTCAGTTAAGCCTCCAACTCGATTTCGGCTCAGGTCATGATCCAGGGTTGTGAGATCGAGCTTCACATCGGGCTCCATGCTGAGTGGGAAGTCTGCTTGAGATTCTGTCTCCCAACCCCACAAAAGAATGCATAAATAAAATCTTTTAAGAAAAGGAAACTCACACTCCAGTGCTAGAGAAATATAGTGAATTGTGATAAGATCTAGAGTTTGTAAAAACAAATAAATAAATATAACCTGAACCAAACCATGGAGACCAGAGGGGGAATGACCGATTCCTGGGGTCCTGCAGTGTGCGTCACCGGTGATGGGTGAGCGTCTCCTTTAGCGGTCAGGGGTCAGGACAGACAGACCCAGGGCCTGCCATTTGCTATGGGTGTGATCTTGGGCAAATGACTCCCCATTGGAACCGCAGCCTCCTTACAGATCCTACTGGCCGCGGGGACTGTAAGGATTCAGTGATCCAGAATATGTAAAGTGCATTGCTAGTGGGGCAGTGGATAAAAATTAATTCTCTTCTTCTTAGTTGCATAAATAATAAAAGTATACAGGTTCAAAAGGTTAATTTATCAGAGCGCCTGGGTGGCTCAGTCGTTAAGCATCTGCGTTTGGTGGGCGCCTGGGTGGCTCAGTGGGTTGGGCGTCTGCCTTCGGTTCAGGTTATGATCTCAGGGTCCTGGGATCGAGCCCCATATTGGGTTCTCTGCTCAGTGGGGAGCCTGTTTCCCCCTCTCTCCATCTGCCTCTCTGCCTACCTGTGATCTCTCTCTGTGTGTCAAATAATAAATAAAATCTTAAAAAAAAAAAAAAAGTGTCTGCCTTCGGCTCAGGTCATGGTCTCAGGGTCCTGGGATCAAGCCCCGTGTCGGGCTCTCTGCTGAGAGGGGAGTCTGCTTCTCCCTCTTCCTCTGCCCCTCTGTACCCCACCCCTGCTTGCACTCTCTTGCTCACTCTCAAATAATAAAATCTCACACAAAAAAAAAAAGGTTAATTCACATCATCTTTAGTATTTGTAATAATTTAGACATAGGCAAAACCAGTTTATTCTTATATTTTTATATCCTGGAGAATTCTTGAATCACTTGGTTTATTTTTTGTGCAATTTTAGTATATATGTATCCTATCCTGGATATGTGGTTTTTTTCACTTGACAGTGTCATAAACCTGTCTATCTCTGTAGCACTCATTTCTTAGTTTTCTTGATCTTGGATTTAATGGTCTTTAGTTTAAAAAATTTTGTACCAGGGAAGAAGAAACATTGTGATTTTCCTTTAAAAGAGTTGGAGGAGTGTCTAGGTGGCTCAGTCGATTGAGCATCTGACTCTTGGTTTTGGCTCACGTCGTGATCGCAGGGTGGAGAGATCAAGCCTTGCCCTGGGCGCCATGCTTCGCAGGGAGTCTGCTTCGAGATTCTCTCCCTCAGCCCCTTCCCTCACCCACTTTCTCTCTCTCTCAAATGAATCTTTAAAAAAAAATAAAAGAATATGGAGAAAATAATTCTCCATACTTTCATCCTACTCAGCCTCAGGAGCCAAAGCTAGATGTATTGCATCTCCCCACCCAACAGAGGAAGGGAGAGATTCCTAAGTGGCCACAGGCCCTTGTGGGGCCGTGGTCGAGCTCTGACCACAGTGCTCCCCGCACTTGAGTCCTTCAATCAACTCAAGTGCTTGCTTTTTTTCAAGTGACTCACTATGAGTTGAAATCATGAATTACGGGCAGGATGTTTGACCTGGCTGAGTTGTAACACGTCTTGTCCCCCCCCCTTCCCCCCGCTTCCTGAGGGGCTGGTTAGCCAGGGCAACAAGAAGGCTCCATTGGTCTGCTTGTGTCTTCAGAGCCTGCGGGTGGCACTTGGGTCTGGCCGAGGACCACGGTCGGCTCTCAGAAACCTGAGCACGGGCTGGGTTTAACTCCCTAAAGTCTATGCTGTGGGCTCTGCTCCAGATTTAAGGCCTGCCTTTCGGCATGGGCCTTGGGGGAGTACACATGGAATCGGGAAGACCCTTTGAGAGAATGGACGAGAACAAAGTATTGATGTGGTGGGCAATAATTTTGACATTCTCTATTCTTCCCTGTTCTTCCCGGAGTGTATGTGTGTGCGCGCACATGTCTCTTCAGCCAATCTTCACAACAGCCCTGTGCGTCTCGGAGTGGTTAGAGTGGTTACACCCTTTTAAAAAATTCACATATCATGCCAGCGTGTTTTGAACACCTCTTAGGTGCCAGGCTCTGTGCTAGATGTTAAAAGTCAGAATGAGAGCAATAAGGTTATGTGAATCTGTATTGTTTCAGCCGGTTCATTTTTCTTCACTTCAGTGCTCACCGATGGGTCTTTCTCTCACACCGTTTGACCCAGTCTATTCCAAATACGCTATGTGTATGTGTATTGGAACATGAGTTTTCTTAAACTCAGGAGCGTTTTCGAATTCCAGCCTTGTCTACACACACAAATGTGTCGGGATTTTTTTTAACGTGGTGTGTAATATTCTGGCAACAAAGTAGTCCACGTTTTCCTTCTCGCCTCCCTTACCAGTGGGCATTTAACGTGATTCCAGCTTAGCAAGTCCGAGTAATGCTGCCGGGGCATCCTGTGGAGGTGACCATCGTGGAAGTGTCTGGGGGGTTTGGGTGCCTCATCATGGCTCCCAGTGGAGGCAGGGGTGCTCGCTTCTACGCGCTGTCGGGTTTTCAAGTGACCGTATTATTTATTCTCCCAGCAGATTACAAAAATACCTGTCTTTCCTCAGTCCAGTGATATTGTTGCCAAAATGTTACATTTTGCTGGCCTAACGGTTGAAAATATTGCTTGTTTCATATTTACACATTTTTAAGGGTCCCGTTGTGCAGCCACATGTCCCCATGTAACAAGGGGCTGCTAAAATCAGATCCTGCTTCGCACAAAGGAAACAGTGCACCCGAGAGCTTAACGTTGTGTTGCGTTATTTCCAAATGTAAATGGAATTGTCATGTAAGATTTTTAAAAAAAGAGTTCAGTCGATTTGGGTTTTTTTTTTTTTTTCCCCCAACATTTATCAAGCATCTTGTGGTAGGCCTGGGATTACAGAGATAAACAGATCATAGTCTCTGACATTAATCGGGGGTTCTCATTCCAGGGAGGGAAGAGGAACCAAAACCAGTAGTTTTGGCAAATGCTGGAATTGTGAAGGTTCGGGACTATGAGAGCACAGAGGAAGGAGAATATCATTTTAATTACCTTAATGATGGGGAGTGAGTGTGAGAAAGTCAGGAATTTCAAAGGGTAGTAAATGCCACCTTAACTGTTTAAAAAGATTTTCACAGGGCGCCTGGGTGGCTCAGTGGGTTAAGCCGCTGCCTTCGGCTCAGGTCATGATCTCAGGGTCCTGGGATCGAGTCCCGCATCGGGCTCTATGCTCAGCAGGGAGCCTGCTTCCTCCTCTCTCTCTCTGCCTCTCTGCCTACTTGTGATCTCTCTCTGTCAAATAAAATAAAATCTTTAAAAAAAAAAATAAAAATAAAAAGATTTTCACACCTGGGGTGCCTGGGTGGCTCTGTATGTTGGATGTCTGATTCCTGATCTCAGCTCAGGTCTTGATCTCAGGGTGGTGGGTTCGGGCCCTGCGTTGGATGTGGAGCCTACCTTAAAAAGAAAAAAGAAAAAAAAAAAAGATTTTCACAGCTTTCCTCTTCAGCCTGATGCTATGGACTGTATGGTACATCATTCCAGAACTGCAGTACGCTGTAGACAGGCTCACGGAGGAGAACTTGTCCTCGAACCCAGCCTGGGAACACAGCGGGGAGGTGTCTGTGCTCCACACACATCACCTCCGCCAGCGGCGAACGGTTTCCCAACCCTTGGCATTCACTGCGCATTGTGCTAGGTGCTTACATGTACCCAAGACGTGTCCGGCAACGTTCCTGTGTGTTGCAAGCTCAGAATGCAGATGGGGAGATAAGACCGTTTACACTTAATGATATTTTAATACCAGCTCATGAGAAGAACTAAACAGAATTTAAACAACTTCTCTGTGGCCCCCTGATGATGGAAAGGAAATTTGAATGCCTAGGGAAGTGTCTAAGAGGGAGAGGATGGGTGGAATCGTGACCTGATCCGGAAACTGAGCTCTGAACATGTAGCCCTACACATAGTAGGCACGCAGTACACTTCTAACATCTTTGGATTGAAAGAATATCGTTACTAACTGGGACTCAGTTATTAATCCAAGTATGTCGAGAAAAATCTTTTCTTTGGTAGTTCTTTATTTTTTGTTTGGTTTTTAGGTCAAGAAGTGGTTTTCAAGTGCCTTGGGGAAGGAATTCTTGAAAAAGCCTTTCAGGGGTATAATGCTTGTATTTTTGCATATGGACAGACAGGTAAGTGGCTGCTTTTGTTTACAGTCAATGATATTAAGTGTGCATTTCTTAAAGTCTAGAAATAAAAAACACTGGGAAGTGACAGAAACATGCTTCTGACCTTGTGGGTTTCACTGAATTAGATGATCAAAAGTAACCCTCTTTTTGAAGGCTCAACGATTTTGATAATTGAGTAATTGAGCAAAGCTAGTTTCAGACTATTAAGTGTCATTTTCCTAAATTATAGTTTTAACCTGTATTTGAACTAGAAAAATAATTACCGGTTTCCGAGTATTAAACGTTATAGTAAAAAGCCATAGAACAGCTCTTGGTATCCTCCTGTGCAGCGGACCGACCCTGGGCACAGGCGTGCCTGCGTTATCAAAACGGGGCTGTGGGGCACGTGCTGGGAACGTGCAGAGCAGAAGCTCACTGGGGGCTCAGCTCTTAACCACAGCTTCAGCGAGAAAGTTAGAATAAGTCCCATCAGTACTGCCTGTTGTCCCATCACAGGACAGCTACGAGACTCAGAAAACAGAATGCGTATCAAAGCATTTCCACAAACATTAAATATTTGGGGGGTTAAGTACTGTCCATGTTCCTCGACAATGTATAGTTAGCATTCACACGAGTCTGTGTTCACAGTGGTTCTATTAGTAGGCATCCCTCCATCAAGCTGGAGGCCATGAACGTCACAGAAAGAACGGCCAGCAGGGCTGCCCGGGGGCATGGGCTTGAGGGCTGAGTCGGCCACTTCTGCTCTGTGACCCTGGCGGATAAGTGTAGAGACCACGTCGTGTGGAAGCCTTACGTTTCACTCGCTCTGTTGTCTTCCTTTCTTTCTGCTTGGCCTTTGCAGGTTCGGGAAAATCCTTCTCCATGATGGGCAGTGCTGAGCAGCTGGGCCTCATTCCAAGGCTCTGCTGTGCTTTATTTAAAAGGATCTCTCTAGAGCAAAATGAGTCACAGACCTTTAAAGTCGAAGTGTCCTATATGGAAATTTATAATGAGAAAGTTCGGGATCTTTTAGACCCCAAAGGGTAAGTTAGTGGTTGAAATTAAGCTTGTCATGGGAGTAATAATTGTAAATAATCCTTACATGAAAACTGCAAGTGAATATATTTATTCAGTTACTGCCGTGGTTTCAGTTCATTCACTGAGAAGTCCTCTGCTTCTCAGAGCCTGCTGGTATACCCAAGACATGTAGTTTATCCTATATTCATGAATAAAGTTGCCTAGATATGCCATTTAAAAAGATGTTTTTACTGTCGGTGTTATTTTTGGTACCATGGCTTGTTCATAAAAATCGAGTTAAGAAGGACACAATTGTCCTCCGATTCATATTGGAAGGCAGCAGCTGTAAATCAGAGGTGAGTACTAGAAGGGTTGAAACAATCAAGCCTGGAAAAGCATCCTCTTCCTGGGCTGTGCACTTGAATCACGTTGGGGACTTTTGAGGGATACGCTGGCCTGAGCCCCACCCGTAGAAATCATGATTCAGTGGACCCAAGGGGAATCCCAGGCATGGGTGTTTTTTTAAAAACTAGGTGATAAAAACCAGATGAGTTTGATTCATAGAAGGAGAAGGCTATTTACTTATTTTTTAATTGAAAAAATTTTTTGCTGATTTCCAAATAATAAATACAGAGAATTTACAGGATAGGCGTCGTGTAAGAAGAAATAAAAATGACCAATAATCCCAGTACTCAGAAGTAACCATTGTTAGTACTTTGGTGCACTGTGATCCTGTGTTTCAAGTCTGTGGAGGGATGTGTGTGTTGAGGTCGTTCTCAAAATACAGTTCAGCATCCTGAATTATTTTTAAACACCTTTAGCACCTGTATAAGTCAAGGGTATCATCATAAGATCAGAATTGTCGGAGACAAGGAAATGAACCAATCAGGGGGAAATGCTTACATTGACTTTAAAGTTATTAACTATTTGCCTATGAAAGAATATTTATAATACATGTAAGATACAAAGAATAATAAAATGGTCCTACTTACCATTTGGCTTAATAAATGGAACATGTCCAATATTTTTGAAACCCTGTCTGATTCTCTTGGATTCCATTCCATTCCCTACCCCTCCCCAAGGTAATCACAACGATGACTTTTATGTTTCTCGTTATCTTCATCCTCCTTAGAGCTTACGCAGAATTTTGCACAGTTCGAAATTTTGTGTAAGGGACATCATAGTATATAAGTCCTTCGTGGACTTGCTGTTTTCCTCTTGATGATTCATTCATCCTGATGTATGAAGTAACAATGCATTCATTTTTACTGGTGTTTGGTGCTTTGTTGTATGATTTTACCCTCATCTATCTCGCCTTCTGTCACTTGCGCAGTTTCCGCTTTCTACGGCTACAGTGCTGCCCTGAGCATTCTTGCACAGTTCTCTGCATGTGCAAAAGTAGGAGTTCCTAGGGAGTACATCTGGGGTGGATCTGTGGGCAACAAGGTACTGAGTCTTTGGCTTTAGGAGGTCCTGCCAAACTGTCTTCCAAAGGACTCGTACCAGTTCATGGCGCCCCCCCACCCCCCACAGCGTACAGGAATGCCCTGTGTTAGATAGCATCACAAGCACCTTACACTGTGCTGGGTTCGCTTTCTCTGGCTCCAGAATAGCATGCAGGAGTCTCTGGTCGTGCCTGCCGAGTGAGTAGAGTCTCAGACCCGGGTGCACCCCACTCGCTCTCTTGAAGATGGGCACTTGATCTGGCCCCGTTTAGAGTCCACGAATTGCTCAGTGTCATATTGAATTCTTCATCCATAAAGGCAGGAAAACCTCCTTTGTAGGTTTCTATGAGATTTAAGTGGGATAACTGAAAAGTTCTTAGGAGCAGTGCCACAACTTTGGGAAGAGCTCGGTGATTCTGAGTTACCTTTGTCCACCCTCGAGTGACGCCAGACATTGCTACTTGATTTGAAAGGCATTAACAGGGGCGCCTGGGTGGCTCAGTGGTTTAAGCCTCTGCCTTCAGCTCAGGTCATGATCTCAGGGTCCTGGGATCAAGCCCCACATCGGGCTCTCTGCTCGGCAGAGCCTGCTTCCCCCTCTCTCTCTGCCTGCCTCTCTGCCTACTTGTGATCTCTCTCTATCAAATAAATAAATAAAAATCTTTAAAAAAAAAAAGAAAGGCATTAACAGCCAATGCAGTGGAAAAGGTGGCACATGTAATATGCTCATAATAGATATAGATTTGCTTTTAGTCTCAGTTATCTATTGATAAGCTTTAAACCAGGTCTGTCATTCAGAAATTCAAAAAAGTCTTAAAGTCTTCATTCGCAGAGCCAAAATAGCAGTAACTGCAGACAACTGTTCTGCTCACTTTCTGTATGAAATTGTCAGCATAGAAGCAGCATAAATCATTTCAGCCTTAAAAAAGCAAGTTAAAACACTTTAATATTGTCCACTGCTTGATCAAAACTTTAAGACATGATTTGCTGAAACTGGGAGTGTGCTTATATATGAAATCGTCTTAAGGTTAAATTCAATTCTGCATGTTCTTTCTTTCTTTTTTTCCCTCCAATGTAAAAACTGAAGTTCTTCAACTAAAGCAAGCCTAGTGAGCCTGCACGCGAATTCTGTGTGCTGGCTGTTTAGTTTGGGAGTAGAGAGAGAATTTTTTAAATAGTAAGTTGCTTTAAATAGAAATCAGAGTATAAAAGACATTCCTCATAAGGAATGCTGTTCTCCTAATCCAAATAAAGTAGCTTTTAGAATACTTTTTGATCATTAAAAAAAATTGCAACCCTACTTTCTGAGTACCTAAAAAGAAAGAAAAGCTTTTCAGGTTGGTCTGATTCATTCATTCCTTTTTCCTTCCTCCCAAAGGAATAGACAGTCTCTTAAAGTTCGAGAGCATAAAGTTTTGGGACCATACGTAGATGGTTTATCCCAGCTGGCTGTCACTAGTTTTGAGGTAAGTGTCAATTAAAAACTGGCAATAAATCAAAACATGTAGGTAATGTTGAGCGTATTTTCATGCGAGTGCTTTCTAGCATATTGGTACCATGCACGGTCTCAGAAACCCAGTAGCAGCATACCCCACACAGAAAGAAAGGGCTTCGACCTGCTTTGTTGTAAAGGCACGACAGTGTGGCCAGAGAGGCTCGGCAGTGTGAATTGCAAATATTTTCTTTCATGCCACCTTGTTGAAACTCTGCTCCCCAAGGTTGTCAGTGGTGTCCTTCTACAGCAACCTGGACACACACAAGCAGTGCTGGGCAATTCATTCATTCCCTTTCTGCTGACAGGGTCTCCTGTGCTCATTTCCATCACCCTTCAGTCTTCTGGTTCTGTTTTCCTGAATCGCTCCCCTCCCCACTGACTGACGCGTCTCCTTCTCCAGCTCCTTGATTTGTACACCCTCTTACATCCCGACGTGATGTTTTAGCCTGCCTTCTGCCATCACTGTTTTGGAAACCCCTAAAACAGCCCGGTCTCTGTTGCTGGAGAATCCCCACCCAAGAGTGTGCCAAGGCATCCTCTACCTGGTCGTGCTGTCCCTGGCTTGTGGCCGTCCCACCATCCCCTCAGACTGATGAAAGTTAATCTGTGAGCTAACTCTCCCCAGCCATGTAGATGAAGACGTTTTTAGTGTCGCTCAGATGAGAAACAGAGTGCAGCCATCACTGGAAAAGCACCCAGATTCTGAAATGAAGGGAAACTTCTCGGGGTCAAGGTGCTGAATCGGGGGTGTGGTTCACAGCTCAGTGCGGTCAGCTCCCTGCTCTCTCACCCTGTCACGTACTAGTAAGAGCCACCCCTGCCCTGTATCTCGCTAGATGTGGGTAAAGTTACTTGAGCTCCGTGAACGTCCATATTCTGTGGCTAACATTAGGGGAATATTTGTTTTACAAAGTTCACACGTCTAACATTGTGTAAGAGCCCATGGGTTCCAGGCGCTCGAAGATGAATAAGCCTTCCCTGTCGCTGGAGGGTCACGATGTCGGCCGAGGGGCCACGTCAACAAGCTGTCTGTGGCTCTGCAGAGTCATTAAGCACAGGAGAGTTAGTCACATAAAGTCACCAGTGTGACTGAGTGTCTGGAGTGCTCCATGAACATTAGCTCTTTCACCCCCTAGGAAGTTGCAAAGGGTAAAAAGAGGTGCTAAACAGAGAAAGGGGACAATTGCGGGGTGGCCAGAATTGGGGGAACATTTCCTATTCTAGAAGGTGGTGAGAGGTGGAGGCTCAGCCCTTGCCCTGTGGAAGACAGTCGGGGAGGCGGTCCTTATGGAAGGGCAGTGCCGGGCGCACCCTGGGAGGTCATTACTCCGTGTACTGGTGGGCAGGACTGTGTTCCTGTGTTTGCGCTTCTAATGGGTTCCTTCTCCTCGCCTCTAGGATATTGAGTCATTGATGTCTGAGGGAAATAAGTCTCGGACGGTCGCTGCGACCAACATGAATGAGGAAAGCAGCCGCTCCCATGCTGTGTTCAACATCATAATCACACAGACACTTTATGACCTGCAGTCTGGGGTAAGAGCCCGGGGACAGCCTCCAGGGGCAGGAAAGGAACGCACACGTCCCGCAGGGCTGGAGGGCTTCGTGGTTGGATTCGGTGGCTGGGAATTTCATGCTGGCTTTGCTGCTTACTACATAAGCTACTTAAATTGTTCCACTTATGAGGTCTTCCTTTATATATAACTTAAAAAAAAAATTGCGTTTCTTGTGTAAACTCCATGAGCAGCAGTGATGTCACCATACAGCTTTTAATATGTAGCCTTTCACTCCTGAAATTCCCCTAAAAACGACTGAGTCTACCTCATCGCCATTAAGGGCTATTAGAGAGGAAACCACAACACTTTTTCAAAATAAGAGGATTTTGACCTAAATATGCAGGAATCCTCATGTGTTTCCTCAAAGGCACAGAAAATCTCTGGCTTCCTGACCAGATCACGGAAAGCTGAGGACACATGCTCCCCAGCGACATGCAAACACTGTATTCCCGCAGCAGTTCAAAACTGGCTGTAATGGGCGCCTGGCCAGCTCAGGTGCAGACAAGCATGTGACTCTTAATCCCAGGGGTTGTGAGTTCGGGCCCTACATTGGGTGCAGAGATGACTTGAATGAATAAAAGTAAAAACTTAAATAAAAAGTAAAAACTAATAAAGTAAAAACTTAAAAAAAAAAAAATTGACCGTGACATCGCAAATCCCCATGGCTCCACCCCTGCCCTGTTGTGGGGGCAGGGCTACTCGGCTGCCCTCAGTTACGGAGCAGACGTCCGCGTAGATGTGTGCATTTGCCCTCACGTGTGCTGTTTCTCTCTTGTTCCCTACAACCAGAACTCGGGAGAGAAGGTCAGTAAAGTCAGCCTGGTGGACTTGGCAGGTAGCGAGAGAGTGTCCAAAACAGGAGCCGCAGGAGAGCGACTCAAAGAAGGCAGCAACATTAACAAGTAAGGTGGCCGGTGGGACTTGGGGTCTCCCAGCAGCCTCACACCCAGCTTCCCAGGTGTCCGGCTGTGTCCGGGGTCGGGGGTGGGGCTTGGGGTGCCGGAAGGGAATGGGTGGTTCTGGTGGCAGGTGCGTCTGAGTCTGTGTAGCTTTAGTAAACAGAGTTGAAGAAAACCAACAGCCCTGTCTCTCCTGAAATGCATGAGGTTTGTGTGAAGCTACACGTTGCACCGCTGTGCGTGTCATCATCATGTCTAGTGTGGTCTTAGGTAAAGGCCATTCACAGCCTTGTCAATCGAATCGTATCTTAGATGAACCCGAGGAGCTGCCTCTGAAAAGAAAACCTGCTTTGAGTCCCTTTGTACAGCTGATACCGCTTCAACGTCAGCGCCTGACAAAACTTAACAGTTGTCCCATAGCTGCCACGCTGAAATCTCAGGGTTTGCCTTGGGAGCCTGTGGTGTGTCCTGTGCTGTCCTAGGGGCTGGAAGAGATCAGGGTGGTGCAGGGTGTGTAGGAGTTCGCCAGGCAGACAAAGTATTCAGCAGGTATTCAGCACAGACAAGTGGAGGGCTTGTTCTTTTCCATAATGTGGTACCCCAGGATGGTTCCTGCCGGGCAAGAGGGGTGTTGCTTTCCCACTCAAGAGGGAGCGGAGTTTGCATTTAAGAGTGTGCACTCCAGTCAGACTGCCAGAGTTTCATCCTTCCCTTCGCCTCTCTGTGCGTGCTTTTTCTCATCTGTAAATGGGGATCCTAGCAGTCCCTACTTTGTAGACTTGCTAGAGTCTTGCTGGGCATGTATGCCCAGGATGCACTTCGAGCAGTGCCTGGCCCGTCTTGTGTGCACTGAATCAATACTATTTGCTGTAGTTAATATTTTTATAATCTGTACAAATAGCGTAATCATCATCATTATTCCAAGTTCAGCAGAAAGTAGTTGAGTTCGTATTTGTAACATCTCTCTCTCTCGAGACATAATAACTTGGGTTTCATTTAGGATAGAAGGTGACAAGAAGCAGTCTATGCAGGAACCCGTTTGTGCGGCTTGCCCTTTAAAATGATGTGAGCACGTTATAATTTTAGTGTGCTGAAGTTTAAAATTAGAAGGCAAATATCACCCCCTCTATCAGCTGGACAGAGCGGCACTCACTGAAGAGACTGCTGCTTTAGGGGGTTAATCTTGCGGTCATCCTGTCTCCTGCTCTCATAACAAAGGGTTTGGCTGTATTTCATGACCAAGCACTGTAGGAGCCCAGGCTGGCACCGCAGCTCAGCGTTCCACAGTGAGCTCTAAGTGTGGGTCTGGATTTGGCTGTGGGCAGTCTGGCTTCAGAGCCCCATGGAGTACCAGCGGTGACCATGTGTTCTGTTTGCCTGCAAGAGTTCTACCTCATGCTTGGTCCTGGAGTCACGTTAGTAGCGCCCTCTTCAGTTTGGCCACTGAATTACATATGGTCCCAAACGGGAGTGCCTCCAGACCCCGTAATAACGTGATTTACATCCCCTGCAACACTCTCTCTTCCATAATGCCCTACTGAATTGAGTGGAATGCTCTTAGCATCCTGCTGTCTTTCCTTATTTATACACTGGGTTTTTCACAAATGGATCTGGATTTCCTGCTGCTAGTCAGTGAGAGCTGATCCTCATTGTGGGGGTTCTTTATAGTTATCCGAGCGCTTTCATATGCTCTGTTTCATGTAAGGCTCCTAGTAGGTATTTTTATCTCTGTTTATAGATGAGGCAACTAATGCTTGAAGACATTCAAGTAATACGAATAAAGGCTGAGCTGACATTTATTCTGTGCTGTGTGTTTGGCACTGCAGTCAATGCTAGGGATGCAAGAGAAATTCAGATATTCTTGTAGACACTATTGCCTCCCCACCGCCCCCCCATATGCCCCATCCTAATTCCCAAAACTTGTGCATCCGTGACCGCGCAACACAGAGAACTTGGCAGGTGTGATGAATTAAGGTTCTGAGAAGAGGCGATGATCCGGGTGAGCCTGCTGTAAGAACAAACCTCCTGTGAAGTGACGAAGGGAGGCAGCAGGGCCAGCGCCGGTCAGAGTGATGGGGGGTGAAGAAGCCTTCCCCTTCCGTCCCGTGTTTGACAGTGAAGGAAGGGACCACGAGCCAAGGAACACAGGCAGCTTGTAGGAGCTGGAGCAGGCGAGGCAACAGTCCCATCTCCTCTGGCTTCTAAAAGGAGCGCTGCCCTGCGGACACCCTCGTGGCCCAGTGAGACACGTACTGGACTCCCGGCCATCCAGAGCTCTGATAGCTGTGAGAGCTTTGTGTTAGGATTACTTGTCACAGCCTGAATCCTGCCCTTGAGGAGCACATAGTTTAGGACAACAGGAGGTCACTTCACTTGAAAAAATGAAAGGAAGGAGGATTTTTTTCTTTGACGAGACAACACTGGGAGATCCTGTATCAGCCAACGCTGAAGCATGGAACTGTTGTTTGTGTGACACCGTTACCCGCCTTTGGATGTCTGCTGAGTTGGCCTTGTGCTTTTCCCAAAAACAAACAAACAAACAAACAAACAAACAAACTGGCTCCAAGGGAACAGAGATGCCCCGGGTCCTTTTCCACTGTGCCTTAGTCCAGGGCTGTCTTCTTCACCCCACACACCTCTCTGGTCTCCCTCGGCAGGTGCCTGTGCCCCAGGAGCCCACTCTGGACCCAGCTCTCCAGCCTGTCCTCCAGCTTTTCTCTGTGGTCGTGGGGATGTAGCAACTGCATGAACAGGACATCTCGCCATTAAGTGGTTCCCTGACATCTGCAGAGCTGTCTGGGAGACCTTCGTGGAAATTGGCCCTCTGTTCCTTACCAGCCATTCCAAAATCCAGAATGCTCTGAAAACCAAGCGCTTTTCTTTTTTTTCTTCACAGCTTACATGTTGGTAGAGCCTCCCCTGAACTCTTGTGAGGCTGTCTCTATTCTTTGTCTGTGTTTATAGTTTCTGTTTACTCGAGTAGCATGGCCATTTGTAAGTTTAGCTGTAGAAATGCAAATGGATGTTACTACAGGCTGCTGTCCCAGATCTGCCCGTGGTCATGTATAATGCATGCACTGCACTTCCTGAAATTCAAAATATTCTGCATTTCCACACCCAGGTGGCCCCAAGGATTTCAGGCGAGAGGCGCGCACCTGCCCATCTTTGATCCGTGTAGCCGATGTGTGTTGAGGACTAGATGCGCATAAGAGCAAGGGGAGGGGTAGATGGGACTCTGGCCTTGGGAAGGTCCAGATCCAGTGGGGAAGTCTGGCTACATTAAGGGCCATGGAAGCTTGACCAGAGAGGGGCAGTGGGAACACGGGGACAGCGCAGCTGGAAGGCTCAGAGAGGGCTTCCCAGAGGAGACACTGGAATTTCTTCGTTACAGAAACTAGCTGCGTGACCTCTGGGTGCCTCTGTTTTGTCAGCTGTAAAACATGGCTGAGGAAACAACCCTGTGAGCAAGGCGACTATGGGCATTAAATTAGTTACTATTAGTAAGTGCGCATCATGTAGTGAGCTCTGTGTCAGTGTGTACTAACCAAATAAAATAAATAGTAAATTGAAAGGGGCTGCCTGATGGCACCACAAATGGCTTTTTAAGCCGTAAATTAATGCCCCGTTGAGTGCTAAATTTAAAGAAATCTCTCACATGTGTCCTACGCTTTCTGTCGGCCCATTTGGGCTTCTCTTGATGGAACATAGTAATCCTCTTACACAGACCGGTCAGGGACTTCGCGCAGACATTAGTGTCTGCTTAATGGGCTCCGAACTGAGGAGCTTCGTCTCTCCTTAAGCTCTTAAGAGCGTTAAAGCACACATTATTCCTTTATTTGGAGAGCTAAGGTGCTGCGTGGCTGCACTGCCACGGCCTGTTCTGGGAGCGGGAGGAGTAGGTCTGTAGACCATCCTCGCAGGGGAAAATAGCCGAAAACTCCGTCTGTCGCTCTGCCTGTCTGCTGAGGATGGAGTGAGGAAGTCTGTCCCCGAGGCTGGAGGCCCGTGGGCTCGCTTCTCGGGGCGCTCATTCACATCATGGGATGCTCGCTGAAACCCCTGGGAATGTCACTGAGAAAGGTTCTGTCCTTCTCAGTAATGGCCAGTTATCAAGTGCAAACAGTGCTCCTCTAATGAGTGTCATTCCTAGTCTCAGTTCCATTTCACTCACTGTGGCTGATTATAAAATGTATATTAAACATTTCCCCGAAGGGGTTCTACTCCACATTTGTTCTACGGATGCAGATATATGTTCTTTTAGGATTCTGTCCAATAACTTATGTGACAATGCAGTAAAGTATAAGCATAGTATCTCTAATGGGTCGTGTGTCTCATTCCTCCTTTTTCTCTTCTTAAGTACTTCCCAGGACTCTTAATCATATTTTCTCAGAAATCTCACTTAAATGGATATTGCCTGCATAACCAAACGTGAACTTGTACCTAGGGAGAGTAGAAATGGCCCAATTCTCTCCATTACTCAAGGGCTGGTAGGGGTCCTTATCAATGTACCACTTACCCATCGCAGGGTCCACATATGTGGGGGAAAATTCTGAATAAACATCTTTGCATTTAACGTGAGACACACACAAAGGACAGAGCAAAAATCTCCTTGGGAGGCAGTGGTCACATGTTTTGGGGCACATGGCATTGTGACTTCATGGTTTCTCAAAGCATTTTTGGGAAATCCTAGTTCCCAAAGTGGCTCTGGGCAGAAAAAGACCCTTGGACAAATAATTTTGAGCAAAGCTGCTTACAAAAGCCTCCCTTGGGAGACTCATGAATCCCATGTAACTTGAACTTACTCCCTGAACTTATTTGATGACAGAATTCTAGGTATTACGTCTACTAAAATCTGCAGAAAAAATATTCAAGAGAACTCATTTTTTGAAATGTTTGTGTATACTTGATTTCACCATGGCACTTGAAACGGAAATGAGACTGGGAATGGTACTTGTTACACTTTGCGCTTTATTGGACTTGATTGACTCGCATCGGCCACCAGAAATCAGTAGGGAGTGGGACGAGGCCTGTTTTGCAAGGTCACAGCTTGCTTTCCTCTCCTGCCACAGGATGGGATTGTCCTTGCCCCCGGGTTGCCACACATATTCTTTGCATTTTCCCTTTACTGTTAAGAGTGGAGACTTACCTGGGAAAAGTACTAACTCAAGCCCACTAACCTCAACATCTTTCAACTTTCTTTAAAAGCAAAGGATTGCATTTTTCTGTAAGCAATAGCTGTAGTGACGACCAAAATGCTGGATTTCTTTTCCTCATTTAACAAGAAGCCCAAGGGCTGGTACAGCACCTCAAAAATGTCGTCAGCGAACCTTAGTGTGTGTTCACGTCGTCCTCATGACCTCAAGATGACTCTATCATTCCAGGCATTGTAGTCTTATCTGTGTTCCACACTACAGAGGGAAAGGAAGGGCAAAGGACCACTGGCTTCTGGCTTATGTCTACGGAATATGTACCTTTTCTACCAGAACAATAGCTTTCTTGGAAGCCCCACCCGGTAATGTCACCCTGCATCTCATTGGCCAGAGAGCTGTGTTTCATGGCTTCGCAAAGCTGCAGAGGACTCTGCAAAGTGGAGTTTTTAGCCCAGCATAAGCCTCCCAGCAAAATCAGGATTTTGTTAGCAAGTAAAAAAGGCAGAGGGGATACCATTTCCCTTTTTCTCTCAAACATCCATAGAGAGTACCAAAGCCAGCATCGAATCAGTCCTTTTTAGAAAGAGACCCATGTTCTGTTCTTCAGTGTCCTTTAGACTCAGTTTTACTCAGCAGATACTGACTGACTGATTTCTGTAAGCCAGGCACAGTAATAATGGTATGATCTAGAATGGTCTCCGCTCTCGAAGCAATCAAAACCTTAAGTAGAAAGAGAGAAATACACATTTAGGTAACTCTAGCAAAGTTTAATAACTATTGCACTTAGGACCTTAGACAAAGATCACTAGAAGATAGGTAAAATCATATATTTGAAAGCCATCCCGGAGAGTGTAGATAACTGACATCACATCATAGCTACTCCTGAGGGAAGGAATCTGGTGGTTAGGGTTTCAAGGGAAACTATGGAGGTTGGAGGAAGGTGTAGAAAAGGGGTGGAAAAAGTTATGACAATATTTTGCTCACTGATTGTACTTATTAGAGCTGCTTTTATTTTATTTTTGATCCTCCTAGTTTTCTTAACTTTCTTAATGTCAAATTCTCTGTTGTTATAGTAGATAGGTAGATTTTAAAAATGTCAGTGTTAAAACATGGCTCTCTGGTCATAAACGCTATCCCCTAGTCTAATCCTTCTGTCCTCCCCACTTAATCCGTGCCCACCGCCCCAGCCCAGGAGCTTGCCCAAAGGTTAGTAACTGCTTTACTATCTCCTCCTCCCTGAGGTTCCGGGAAGGAGCTCTACTTTGGTAGAAGAGAAAGGTTCCTGGGACAATTTTTTCAGCCCCTCAGATGGGCAGACAGCCCCACCCTGTCCTGGAAACCTGGGAGCTGCCCATGTGCCTCCAGCACGAGAAGACAGCAATATAGCAGGATCCATAATTTGTGATTTCGTTATATTCTTAAGCTCCCTAGGAATGAAGTTATGTTAAAATTCGCAAACCCACTGTTCAGTTTTCACACGCGGTTTTTGAGATCCTGCAAGCGCCTGCATCACTGCTCCCGGGTGGAAGGTCGCAGGGAGGGGTGGCATCATGGCTCCCTGGTCACTGGGTGACCTGGTTACCTCCCACCCACCGTGGCAGTTTCCTCACCCTGCACGTTTATTCCCTTTGTTCCAAGGAGGCAGCAAGTTGAGACAGAGGCCTTGTTTTGAACACGTGTGCACGCGATCAGGGAAAAGGCTTCCACTACTGATAAGCTTCCCTCAATGGTGCAGTTACAGAACACAGCACGCAGGAAACAGAGTCACGTGACCGTGCCTGGCCAGCCCCAGAGTCACGTGATCGATCACGTCTGCCTGCCCCGCCCCTCCCCTGTGGCTCACGTGCTGGACGTGCTGACGTGCTGGACGTGCTGACGTGCTGGACGTGCTGACGTGCTGGACGTGCTGAGGGGATGTCCTGACGCAGCGTGCACGTGGTGTCGTGGGCAGTGCCGAAGCTATGCTGCCCTTTATCTTTTTCTCTCAAAGCCCTCATTTTAATTTTTTTGTGGCTTGCTAAGGAGTGCCAGGAACTCTCCCTTTTTACTTCTCACACTTTAGAATTACAAAATCGGAGCGGTTGCCACCAAAGTCGGATCTTGTCTCCTCTGGGATGAAAAGTACATGACCAGCCCAGGAAGGGTTTGCACACAAAGGGCGCTGTTGACTCGAGAATCGCGGGTTACTTGTATCAACTAAATTGATTTCTGCTGTTTTTAAGTACTAAAAATGGATATAGTTTGAAGGATTGTTTTCAACTGAAAATTTTATTTCAGTAGTTGCAAAATGTGAACAATGCCCTATATTCTATAATCAGAAATGCGATTTTGCCTTAATGTTGAATTCCTATTTTCTTTTATTTCACATATATATGCCATTTTCTTTTTAAATATAATTTTATTTCATCATAAGTGTACTCTTCAGTTCCCATGCCACCAACCCCTTCCCACCTAGTGACCATCAATTTGTTCTCTAGAGTTAAGAGTTTGCTAATTGGTTTGTCTGTCTCTCTCTCTCTTTCTTTTTTTCCTTTGCGCGTCTTGTTTCCTGAATTCCACATATGAGTGAAATCATATGGTAATCAAGTCATTTCTTTGAGTTATTTTGCTTCACATTATATACTCTCTAGTTCTACCCATGATGTTGGAAAGGGCATGATTTCATTCTTTTTTATGGCCGAGTAATATTCCATTGTGTATATATTCTTTGTATCCATTTATCTGGATAAATGGGCTGGATAAATTGGGCTACTTCCATAATTTGGCTATTATAAATAATACTGTGATAAACATGGGGGTGCATGTGGATTTGGGGGATAAATATCCATTAGGGTAATTACTGGGCAGTAGGACAGTTCTATTTTTAGTTTTTTGAGGAACCTCCCTTCTGTTTTCCGTAGTGGTTGCACCAGCTTGCATTCCCACCAACTCTGTGAGAGGCTTCCTTTTTCTCCACATCCACACCAATGCTTGTTTCTTGACTTTTAGCCATTCTGACAGGTGTGAGGTGATACCTCATTGTAGTGTTGATTTGCATTTCCTTGAAGATGCCTGATGTTGAGCATCTTTTCATGTGTCTGTTGGTCGTCTGTGTGTCTTCAGAGAAATGTCTTTTCATGTCTTCTGCCCATTTTTAATTGGATTATTTGTCTTTGGGTGTTGTTTTGGCTCCTTATCGGATATGTCATTTGCAACTATCTTCTTATATTCAGTAGGTTGCCTTTTAGTTTGGTTGACTGTTTCCTTCTTCGTGCAGAAACTTTTCATTTTGATGTAGTCTGAATAATTTATTTTTGCCATTTTCTTTCTTAAGTTTGTTACCTTCAGGAGGACTGATAGAATGATTGAACTTGAATATTTTTAAACAACTATATCGAGAAATAGTTCACATACACATCCTTTACCACTTTAAAATGTACAGTTTGGCATCTTTATTATGTTCAGAGTGTATAACCATTGCCACAATCTAATTTGAAAACATTTTCCTCATCCCCAAAGTAAGCTTGTGTCCATGTCATTCCCTAGCCATACCACCACAACCGCTACCTTCATCTCCACAGATTTCAGCTCTTCTGGGTGTTTTGCATAAATGGCATCAATAGGTGGCTGTATTAGTTTCCTAGTGTGGTAACAGATTACAAACTGGGTGGCTGATAACAATAGAAAGTTCTGGAAGCCACAAATCCAAAATCAAGGGATTGGCCAGGTTTGTTCCTTCTTGTGGCTCAGAGGGAAAATCCGTTTCATGCCTCTCTCCTACCTTCTTGTGGTTGCTAAAGCTCCTTGACCTTCCTTGTTTTGTAGATGCATTGCTCCCATATCTGCCTCTCTCATCACATGGCCTCCCCCCTGTTGCCTGGATGTCTTCTTCACGTGGCCTTCTTACAAGGCACCAGTCGGTAGATTACAGCCCTCCTTCAGCCACTATGATCTCATCTTAACTAATTACATCTGCAGGGACCCTCTTTTCAAATAAGAGTACATCTGAGGTTCTGGTGGACATGAATTTTGGGTAGACACTCTTCAACCCAGGACCTTGACCTTTGGTGTTTGGCTTCTTTCACTTACCAGAATTTTTCCGGGTTTATTCATGCTGTAGGTTATATCAGAATCCTCTCTTGTGGCTGAATAATATTCCATTGTGAGGACATACCACATTTTATTCATCCCTTCATCATTTGACGGATAGACACTTGGGTGGTTTCTACATTCTGGCTGTTGTGACTAACACTGCTATGAAAATTCATGTACACGGTTTTGTGTGGGCAAATGTTTTCATTTCCTTTGGGGGTGGATTTAACGTGTGAATCTGTCAGTTGTATTGTACATATTTATGTCACTGCAGGAATGGCTGTCATTTAAAATTCTGGCTCGTTTTCTACCCCTTGATTTTTGCCTTTGTATTTCAGTGATTTTTCAAATGACTCACCTTTAAGATTATGTTTTGTGAGAAACATGCTTTCTTTCAACTCATTTCATGGAAGTCTATTGTTAACATTAAAAAGAAAACTAGTCTTTCATGCTAAACTCTGGTTTCCTATTGAAAGAGCACTTGGCACTCAGCCGTGACACAGAAGGGTGTCCTTCATCCCTCAGTTTAACAGATCCGTTGTTTCTATGGTGCTCTTTTCTGTGGTGCAGAAAACATTTATTAAGTACCAGGGAACACTCATGAACTTCAACCAGTGGTTCTCAGGCTCTCAGAATTACCTCGAGGGCTGGTGAAAGCACTGAGTGGTGGGTCCCACTACAAGTGTCTGAGTCGGTAGGTCTGGAGTGTGGTGGGGTCTGAGAATGTGCATTTGTAACAAGGTCCCAAGTCTTGCTGGTGCTGCTGGTCCCAGCACCACGTTTTGAGAATCATGGGCCTAGGCAGCTAAATCCTTGTGTCACTTTGGGCATTGTTCAACCAGGGCTTCTTAAAATTTAATGTGCCTGTGAATCACCTGGAAATATCCTTAACTGGTTCTGACTCTGTAGGCGTGGGGAGGCTTCCAAGAGTCTTGTGTTTCTAAGCAGCTCTCAGGGGATCCCAGTGCTGCTTTGTGTAGCAGGTGTTGAAAGAGTAGCCATATGCTGTCCTCTGCTTGGGTGCGTCTTTGTTCTGTGCAATTGTAGAAACTCCACACTGAGTTGTGAAATAAGCTTGCCAGCTTTAACAGACGAGCAGAATATACCTTGTAACTTGCAGAGAAAAGTTCTCTTCAAATTACGTGGTTACAGTGGACCACAAAATGAGAGGCCCAAATGGTCCAGATTAGCCCCAAAGAATAAATGGTTCAGACTCCCAGCGTAATATTTGGAGTCCATTAGAAGTCTCTGGAGTGATTATTAAACGTGTGTTTCCAGGTACTGAAATGTCTGTGTCATAGGTCTTGTGTACAGGGATTTTAAATTCATTCTTTTAAATGAATGGAGTTACTTTTTTGTTTCTATCTCAGCTTCTTGACAAATTAACATACACTTGATTGTATCAACTTGAGGCCCTGTTCTGCATATTTTATACTTATTCCCTGAAATGATTATTATTTTATGGAAACAATGTGAATATTCTATAAAGCTAATTAAATTTTTTTTTCTTTCGGCAGATCCCTTACAACCTTGGGGTTGGTTATATCATCGCTGGCTGACCAGGCAGCTGGCAAGGGTAAAAACAAATTTGTGCCTTATCGAGATTCAGTCCTCACTTGGCTTCTTAAGGTAATTCATTGTTCCAGCGTTCCTTTCCAACGAAAACTTGCCAGTTTCAGAGCTGGCAGCAGAAAGGTGTGTGCAGAGCTAGCCAAATACGCAGCCGCCCCCGACAACGCTTGCTCCTCATTCCTGGGAATGCAGAGTGAAAATGTGCCTCTCTTGCCCTTTTTACCCCAGTATAGTGCTGCTGCTTGACAGGCACTATTGTTGTGACTATAGAGAAATCACACCTTCGCATAAAATTATCTGTGAAATACAAACCCATTTCCACAACACATCTCTTTGCTCACAGAGAATCACTCATGTGTGTTTTCAGCTTTCATCTTGCATGTTGTGCACAGAATGGGGCTTGCTTCCTAAGATGCTACTGGAAATATTTTACAGGACAATTTGGGAGGCAACAGCCAGACCTCTATGATAGCCACCATCAGCCCAGCAGCAGACAACTACGAAGAGACCCTCTCCACCTTACGATACGCAGATCGAGCCAAAAGGATCGTTAACCATGCCGTCGTGAACGAGGACCCCAACGCCAAGGTCATCCGGGAGCTGCGCGAGGAAGTGGAGAAGCTGAAGGAGCAGCTCTCGCAGGCCGAGGTAAGACCAGCCCAGGGCTCCCCGTCTCCGCGCGTCCCTGGCTGGTGGTTCTGGAGCAGGAAAGGGTGTCCTTGGCCTGTGGGTTTGGGTCATCTCCATGCCATTCAGCATCTCTGTGTTGATTGGCTGCTTCTGCATGCTAAGCGCGGTGCAGACAGTGTGAGTCATACCAGGCTTCTGTCCCAGTAGCTCAGCCAGCCGCTGAGGCAGCGGACAAGTAAGATTCCGGGCTGCTGCTGGCTTGCTGTTGGCTTCAGTCGACCAGTCGGCCCTCGGCTGCAGCTCTCACCCAGCGTGAACCCGGAGGGACCAACTATTTCGTTTTTATTTTATTTTATTTTATAAAGATTTGCTTATTCATTTTAGAGAGAGAGTGAGAGTAGGGGGAGGGGCCGAGGCAGAGGGGGAGAGAGAATCTCAAGCAGACTCCCTGCTGAGCGTGGAGGCTGACACAGGGCTCCGTCCCAGGACCCTGAGATCATGACCCGAGCCGAAATCAAGAGTCAGATGCTTAACTGACTGAGCCACCCAGGCACCCCAGATGTGTTGTTTTTATTATTTTTATTTTTATTTTTTTAAGATTTTATTTATTTATTTGAGAGAGAGAGAGAGAAAGCACGAGAGGGGAGAAGGTCAGAGGGAGAAGCTGACTCCCCGAGGAGTTGGGAGCCCGATGTGGGACCTGATCCCAGAACTCCAGGATCAATGCCTGAGCCAAAGGCAGTGGCTTAACTAACTGAGCCACCCAGGTGTCCCTGTTTTTATTAACAGTGTAAATTATGCACCCATAGGCCTTACAATTTTCAGATTAGTTGATTATATATTATCTCTTCCTCAAGTCAGGGAAGACAGATAAATGTTAGGAACAATTCAGAAATCTCCTTTTTTTTTTTTTTTAAATGTGTATCAGCTCCTGGCAGGAAACAAAATAGGTCATTTCTCATGGTTACTGTGTTTCCTTGGCTTTACTCAGCTTGAATAAACACACGCTCTTCTAAGTCACTTGCTTGTAGCAAGCTGCTGGCTGAGGCGCTCTCTTGTTTGAAATAGGTAATAAGAGTGAAACGAAGGCCAGGTGCCTGGGCTTACGTTGCGTGCTGGCCCATGCCTCATTTGGGTGCGTACCTAGGGCTGCAGAGGTCACATTCCTTCATACCACCTGCTTAGAATCCTCTTTGTCAGGACAGTATTAATCTGTGGGGGGGAAAGGGTGATAGATACTATTTTTTTTAAGATTTTTTTTATTTATTTGACAGACAGAAATCACAAGTAGACGGAGAGGCAGGCAGAGAGAGAGAGGGAAGCAGGCTCCCCACCGAGCAGAGAGCCCTATGCGGGACTCGATCCCAGGACCCTGGGATCATGACCTGAGCCGAAGGCAGTGGCTTAACCCACTGAGCCACCCAGGCGCCCCAATAGATACTATTTTTTGAGCACTTTGTACCAGACTCTCTATCTGTCTATCACTGTATCTAGTCAAGAAAATAGTAAGATTGAGATAAACGGGCAGAAAGGAGTCAGAGCCAGGGATCTGACTGGTCTGTTCGTGGGTGATGGTGGAGTTGCACTGTAGCTGTTCTAGCTGTCGGCTTCTGAAGTGTCGGAAGCCTTATTGTATTGATTGTGTTCATCCCTAGGGCAGCACTGATACTGGAGGGCATTTAGCGTGATGCCTGGCAGCTTTGTGAGTGCTTAGCAAATGTTGCTAGTTTCCGTTACTGTCGTGATTACAATCACTCAGTGCATCGAGCGTCATCTTTTAGGGATGCCAAGAACGGTAGCGAAACACCTGAAAAATCAGACCACGGATAAACTTTGAAGAGAGTCATGATCCTGGGAGGCAGGTGTGGCGGTTCTTGAAATTCGTGTAGAGGTGAATGAGCTACTTCTTTCCTCTTGTCTTTGGAACTGCTTTTCCACCGTGACCAGTAATCTAGGCCAGATGGCTAGAACCATGCTCCAGAAGAGGGGCCGCAGAAGGTTCACCGAGATAGAGTTTTTCCTGGGTGTCTCCATGACCCCAGCACTGTAAATGTCACTCTCAGCCACAGTTAGCTCTGTGAGACTCTGAAACAGCAGGGACCGTACACGTCCTCGCCACTTGGATTTGTTGTCCGAGTCTGCCATCTTTGCTGTTTGTGGGCTTATGCTTTGCAGAGGCTCCTCTTGCTGTAGGGTGTGGAAGCGTGTTGTTGGCAAGTACAGGCCCCAGAGTGTTTGAGCGGCACGTACGTACCTGTACCCGGACCCTTAGTTATTCTCACTGAGCTCACTCAGAGGGAGATTGCTGCCCTTTTGCCCAGAGGTCCTGTTTTCAAGGGAGTGATGACTACGCAAAGTTTATTACCACCAATAAGAGGAATAGTTTTAAATGATTCAGAGGCAAATTTTAAAATGAATGAGAAGAATTCTTCTTCACCTTTCCTGGTAGGTTCTCTCTGGGATGTGTTGATCGGTGGTGTGTGTTGATCTCTGTCTCGCAGTTCCTCTTCCCTATGTTTCTATTTTGACGACGAACATTAGCGTCTTTTAGGTCTTTAGATATGAAGGGCACCTGGCTGGCTCCGTTGGTAGATCAGGTGATTCTTAATCCCAGGGTTGTAAGTTCAAGCCCCATGTTGGGCATGGAGCCTACTTTAAGGGGGAAAAAAAAAAGATCTTTAAATGTGAAATTTAAGTATGATGGATAAAATTACTCTGTAGTGATTTGTATCAGTTTAATTCAGGGCGCGGGTTTCATTTTCTCCTTTAAAGAGTAGCAGTCCTTTATTCCTACACTTCTTTTAATTAATAAAGATCTAAAGCCCGCCCTGATGTCGTATGACTTAGTTGCTTCCAGTGGACTGTGGATAGCCACTTATGAAGGACAATAAGGAATTGTTTTGTAAATAATGGTGGGAAAAATTAGAAAATCAGCTGTCTCTGGTTTCCTTCCCAAGGCTATGAAGGCCCCTGAACTGAAAGAGAAGCTCGAGGAGTCTGAAAAGCTGATCAAAGAGCTCACAGTGACTTGGGAAGAGAAGCTGAGGAAAACAGAAGAAATTGCACAGGTAGCTTGATAATTCTGGCCTAAAACCTTGTGACTTTTTTTTTTCATTTGCCGTCTTTGCTGTGTAGCCACTCATCATCCTCAAAAAGTCACCTAAGGACCTCTTTCTACTGAACGAGACCGCGAAGGTCGGGGTTAGAGGCCGACGTCGTCATCTTTCATTAACCGCCCCTGGGGCCACATGTTCAGCAGAAGTGCCGAGAGCACTGAGTCGGAGCAGACGTGCTCTGCAGGGAACACTGAGCGTGTGTCCTGCTTCTCCATGTCGTGGTCTGGGATGACCTGGCACAGCATTCGACATCCCTGACTGGCAGAGAATTTATAACTTACAGCACATCATCGTTTTTTTTCATTGTATTTGATTCCTTGGGCTTGTGAGAAAATGCTACACAAACTTTACGTGAGATCCGATATAAGGCAAGGACCAGTGCTGCACTGGTGTGTGCGTTTCATGAATCTACACGATGCCTTTTGTGACTGTTTCATCTCACGGACCACTGGGACTTACTGGACCATCTCAGTGAGGGAGCTTGAAAGCAGAAAGCAGGACCTAGTCAGGCCTTCTCCTAGGTGTCATTCACATGCACACACACACACACACACACTCACTCACACCCTCCCCCCCAGCACACACCCCTGACTCCCTGTGTCTTGTCCATTGCTCTCTGCTGCTTCATCACCGCTGCAGATTCTATATTTAACATGTCTGTTTTTCATGGTCTGCCTCTTTCCACTAGAATTTAAGTTTTCACAAATGAAGGGACTTTGTTTGCTATTTTATTTCTAGTTCTAGATCAGTACCTAAGACTTAAATATCTCTTGGATGGATGGATGGAAGGATGGATGGATGGATGGATGGATTCAAGGCCCTCTGCAGTCAGGAACCAACCTGTTCTTCCATCCGCGGCTCTTCCATGCCTTTTCCACACTGAGTAGGGTTCTCGGCACCTGGAATCCTGCAGTGTGCCCAGAATTTCTCCTGCGCCTTCCTGTGCCTTCTGTTAGAACAACCTCCTCCTGCCTTACTACTGCCCCTTTTCTTCCTGTAAAATTCTTACACTGTAAGAAACATTTCACATACATCCTTTTCTGAAGCCTTTCCTGGTCTCTGAACCCATCACTGTCTCCCTCCTGGAAGCCCTATAGTGCATTGATCCTCTCCAGTGTCCCTCTCCATTCTTCCTCTGCTGATTCAGGTATGTGGTCTTATCCCCTCCCCAGACTGTAAACCCCTTCTAGGGATGGTGGCGTCTGATTCCTCCACAGCACCCTGATAACACTGACTCAAGATGTCACACACTTAAGACATTCCGTAAACTTGGTTGGAATGTGTCATTTCTTTGGCATCATCCCCAGAAACAGCGACTGAAACTTTCCATGGATACCTCTTGTGGCTAGAGCAACAAATAGAGTTCCCGGTTTTGTCTGTTTTTGTGCCCAGGAGAGACAACGACAACTCGAAAGTATGGGGATTTCCCTGGAGACGTCGGGTATCAAGGTCGGGGATGACAAGTGCTACTTAGTCAACCTGAACGCAGACCCTGCTCTCAATGAACTTCTGGTTTATTATTTAAAGGTAGGAAAGCATATAAATAGACAGTTGCAGTCCTGATTCATTCACGTACAGCTCCCATTAGAATCCGGGTGCCTGTACCCATGATTTTGCTCTCTGTGTCCAGCTCAGCGCCCGTTAAAAGTAAGAGGATGGGTAGTGTGGTCTGGTTGCCATTGAGAATGAAACCTCCCCTCTGACGACCATCCGTTCGCTCTCTGTATTTATGGGTCTGTTTCTGCTTTTTCTTTGTTTGCTTGTCTTTTTTTGATTCCACATAAAGCAAAATCATATGGTGTTTATCTTTCTCTGTCAGACCACACTTTTGGAAATGCTGCCTTATTTTGTTAAGTGAGAAATAAGACATCTGTCTGAAGTCGGGCACCTGATGGACACTGATACGGGGCACCCCAAAAGAGATAGGGGATTTTTAGCATGAACACACATATACACATAGTTCCTGAGTTATGGTGGTATAGAAATATATGAATATATAGAATATATGAGTATATAGAAATATACGGGGCAATATTTTTTTTGTTATGTCTTTTTTTTTTAATAAACATATAATGTATTATTAGCCCCAGGGGTACAGGTCTGGGAATCACCAGGTTTACACACTTCACAGCACTCATCATGGCACATACCCTCCCCAATGTCTGTAACCCCACCACCCTCTTCCGACCCCCCTCCCTTATGGAGCAGTATTTAAATAACTCTAAAGGATTAGAGACCTGGGAACTTGACGGCAGCTTATCTAACTGTCCACACACCTTAATCTCTAAATGCAGAGGTGTTACCCACTTGCTAAAAAATAAATAGGTACCTAGTTGAGATTCTGATCTGCATGGAGTGACATAAAAACACAATGGAAAATAAGCTAGAATTGAAGAGAAGAGCCTGTTTTCTGTTATCCTTTTTATTCTTCTTTTTTCCCAGAGACATAAATCTGGTGCAAATAGCCCCCGACTTGCTGAGAGTCCACTAATGAGAACTTAATGGAATTAAGTTCTCTTCATTTAGGACATGATTAAGGCATAAGGAATTGTGTCCAAAATCCTAATTTTGAAAGATCAAGGCTTTCTGTTGAATAGGGAAATATTACTGTTGTGGTGACTCGATGATTTTTAGAGCAATAGAAAATACAAAGGGATGAGCTGTGGACCGCATCGTGGGAGTGACAAGTCCTCGTATGTCTGGGGTTTGAGGTACTTGAAATCCTGCTCATCTGCACATTCTGTGACCCGCAAGCTACAGTGCTCTGTAATACTGGTATTCAGAACTCAACTACTTTCATCATTTAATTTTTTTTTTAAGGTTTTACTTAGAGAACATGAACAGGGGGAGGAGCAGAGACAGAGGGAGAAACAGACTCTCTGCTGAGCGAGGAGCCTAACACGGGGCTCAGTCCCAGGATCCTGAGATTCTGGCCTGAGCTGAAGGCAGACACTTAACTAAGCCACCCAGGTGCCCCACTTACATCATTTTAAAAGTTACATGTTTAAAAATATGATTTTCCATGAAACTACTGTTAGTGGTTCTTGAATTCATACAGCTATTTTCAGAACATTTTCACTATCCACTCAGGTGGTTCTTGAAAGAATCCTACTAAGTAGTTCAAGTTGCTGATACTGTCCTGGTTTTTGGGGGGGGGGGAGGGAGGGAGACAGGCTCAGCCTGTGAAGTGGCTTGCCCATGGGCACATAAATAGTAAGCTGTCAGGTTAACATGGGATCTCAAGATAGTCTCCTGTCAAGTCCGATTTCCTGATATCGTAAAACCGTATCTAATCACTGTTGGTTGGTGGTGTTTTCTTCATAGTGTTTATATATTTTTAAAATGCAGTGTATTAAGGTAAGCTTTGGCCCTGTAAAGCTCCAGATACCTGGCTCTGCCATCTGACTCATTTAATACTGTCATGCAGGTGCCGTTGGGTTCCTCAGATCGATGAACATAAATTTGCCTCGAGTTACTTGTAAGAGCAGGTTTTTTTCTCTTTCTTCCACTCTCCGTCACTAGGACCACACGAGGGTGGGTGCAGATACGTCCCAGGACATCCAGCTGTTTGGGATAGGAATCCAGGCCGAGCACTGTGAGATAGACATCGCACCTGACGGCGACGTTACTCTTACTCCGAAAGAAAATGCAAGGTAGAGAAGTAAATGTCCGCCTCATGTATCTTGAGCCTGGCTTTCCGAAGGAGCGGACTGCCCCTTTCTGTCGGCTCAGTTATATCAGAGTTAAGACGCCGCTGGGATCTTGGGGATATTCTTTCCTGTTGCAGGGGGCCGTATGGCAGCACTCGGAGTGCCAGCTTTGGGGTGTCTCATTGTGCCTGGACTGGCTGGGTTACCTTCGATGAGACACTTTTGTCTAAACTTCAGTTTCCTTATGTGAAACTCCGGGCTAAACATAGGCAAGACAGAAGTCACTTGGCTCGGTGCCTCACACACGCAAACACTGAATAAAGTTAGTCATTAACTCAGCGTCCAGCATTGTACATAAAGCAGTTATCACATAACTCCATTGTATGAGAAATTCCTAAACCAGAGTATAATATGTAAAAATTGGAGAATTAACAGGACAGTATATTTACTTTTGGATTTCTATTAAATTCTGCCTTGAAGTACTTTACAGTCAAGTATAAAGTTCATGTGAAGTAACATCACAATATTCATTAACACACAAACTTTGTGACCAGAATACTCATTTCTATGAGGGGAACTTTACATTCATTTCAAAGTATTCTATTATCCATATCAATTTCCAGGTGATGATAAACTGAGACTAACAATGATGCCCTACATGATTCATGAAAATTATTAGGTCTTGTGTTATAGTGATATAAGTGTTAAGATACCTAATGCTGAAATGATGCTATTGTTTAATTTTTACTTATTCCAAGTTCAAGTAGACTTCTGCCTTATGCTGTATTCCCCTATATTAGAAACTCTGGATATTTTTAATACCCTGGTTTTTAATCAACAAAATTGCATATATTTAAAGTGTACGGTATGACTGGATCATACTCTTTTTAACACCATATCTAAAAATAACTTCTTTTTTTTTTTTTTAAGATTTTCTTTATTTATTTGACAGACAGATCACAAGTAGGCAGAGAGGCAGGCAGAGAGAGAGGGGGAAGCAGGCTCCCTGCTGAGCAGAGAGCCTGATGCGGGGCTCGATCCCAGGACCCTGAGACCATGACCTGAGCCGAAGGCAGAGGCTTTAACCCACTGAGCCACCCAGGCGCCCCTAAAAAATAACTTTAATCGGCAAATTTCCTCATATCCAATTCCAGTGCCGCGTTTCTGTTCCTGCTCTTTGCCCTCCCTCATCCTGCCCAGTCTCCTCCTTTCCTCTCCCTGGGGCAGAAGTGCCTTCATTCAGGGTTCTTCGCTACAGGCTCTGTGCTGGGAATGCCCAAGTGTAGGGACTGGAAGCCTGGTAGGGGAGAATGTACAGAAGCAACAGTGATTATATGGGATGATAAGAGCTTCTTCCTGCAGATCTGATCACTGTGGAAATGTGTGGGGTTGCAGGACTGGAGGTAGGGAGCTCTGGTAAGATATTATTATGATATTGTCATGGGAACGCAGCAGGTGGCAGAAGAAGTGAAGAACAAAATGTATTTGAGAGTCAGCCAGCATTAGTGATGTGCTTGGGGACAGTAAACGAGAAGGTGAAGTCAGCAACGGTTACACGGTTCTGTCTTGGGAGACCACATAAACAGTGGCGATCCTAAGCCGAGATAAGGAATTCTAGAGGAAGGACAGGCTTGGAGGTTGGTGGGTAATGAGTGGTAATGGATTCAGGTTGGAATCCTGTGGATTTGAGGTGTCCTTGGGGTATCAGTTTGGATGGATTCAATTGGAATTGGATTTAGGGATGTAGAGTTACACTCATAATACAGAATTGGCCATTAGTGGTGGTGTCTGTCTTCAGAGTGGATCCAGAGGGTGTAGTAGAAGCAATAAACTAGTGCTTTAGGGATCGTCTCAGGAGAGTCAGAGAGCCAAAGATAGAGGATGAAAGCCAAGGGAGGAGAACACTAACACTGTAAGGAAGAAGCTTCTGTTGGATGTAGCAGCCTTGGGATGCTTAGGAACCATGGAGTTATGGTTATAGAAGGAACAAATGCAAAGAGGAGAGAATGGGGGTGAGGAAGCAGGCTGAGAGCTGTGGTTGTAAAGGTGGGCACTGGATTGGAGATAGAGCGAGAGAGGGACTTGGGGTTAAGGCAAAGTCACTGTGTCTTCAGGTCTGTCTTCAAGTCCGTGCATTTGCTCTCTGGTCACATCTTATCTGCTGCTTAACCATCGCATTGAGTGTTTAATTTTAGTGTCTCTGTTTTCCATTTATAGAAGTTTAGAAAGCCCTTTTTTCGGTAGGTCTGGTCTGTATTGAGAGAGTCTCGTGTCTACTCCACTGTGTGCCTTTAAGAATTAGATTTTTACTTATTTCCTCGTCTTTGTTTGAAAATTCTATCTCTGGGATTGTTGGGGCTTCAGCCTGCCTGTGTGTCATATCTGCTGATAACTTTGCTTCCTGGAACCACGAGTGGTTCCACAGGTGGGCTCAGCTTCAGGAGTAGGTTCTCCATAGGAGTCTCATGGTCTGGGTGACGGGACATGAATTGTAGCAAACACATTCTGTACTTGCTTCTTGACAAGTACCCCAGGCATATGTCCACTTGGAAATTACTTTTTATGCTAATTTCTTGGCCTGGGTACATTACCAAAAGAGGCAGTTTCCATAAATTTTTCTTTATAGTAGTGTAATAAGAGCATACTATAAATGGCAAAGTGATGTTTATGTGTGTGTTCAGAAGTTCATGTGGGTGTGTGCACACGTGTGTATACTTGCATGCACACACCTCTAGAAGGTTCCCTTAAAGATACAGATGATCACAGAAATTAGTAATACATAAAAAGGCAAAGGTTATTATAGTCATTTCTCATTTGCTCTGGAATTGTCTTTAGTTTTATTCTACAATAATACTGCCCAGTAGAACTTTCTGAGATTAACGGGAAGGTTCTGTGTCTGCGAGGACCGTTTCGGCAGCCACTGGTGAGGCAGTGCTCTTGGGTATCGACATACAGCTAATGAAAATGAGGGACTGAATTTTTAAATTGTAATTCAGAGTTTAAAATAATAAAGGACACTGAGGGACACATTTCTCTTCTTCATACTGCTGTTCCTGGATATTAGATTATAGATTCATTAGATATGTCTGGATGTCTAGATACCCATCTCTCTATCTATACACTTAGATGTGTCATTTAGATACCTTCATAAACTAGGCAAATGTTTTCCTTGAAACATTCAAGTAATGAATGTTTGTTTTTTAGGTCGAAGAGGTAAGTATTAGTTTTCACCATCCTATTTGGAATTATGGAATAAATGAGTCCATAATTCCAAATAGGTGGACACAGACCTTTGAAGCTTGAGTTAGCGTCGGGAGTCATTCTCGTCGGCAAGAATAAAGGGAACGTGTTAGTTTAAGAGATAGACACCCAAGTTTATCGTGTTGTTGTGTGACAGATGAAAACCATTTGAGATGATGGTATTGTCAGGGGTTTTTTTAACCAACAAAAACACCTAGTCCCTAAACTTGAAATGTGACTATCACAGAGGGTTTATTTTTACGCGTGCGCTCTCCTTACTCTGTGAGTCTGAGCTGGAGAGTCCTGTAAAGATTAGGAGCCAGATAATGGATTCTGTGAGAAAAGTAATGCATTGAACAACTAAAACTACAAAACTAATCACTATCTTTCTCCCTCAGACTTCACCTGACAGTTCTTTAGCAAATTAATCTTTAGTTAATTCTCTTCCTGATTGTTTTAATAGCAGCAAAATCTCTTTTATTAAATGAAGGAAACATTTATAAGAAGACTACAGTTGTCGGCACTAAAATTTCTGGAGGACCTTTCCTCTCCCCCTAAGAAAAGTCCCAGTGGCAGGGCTTTGACTGTGTTAAAGAATCCATTGACGAGATCTTCCGATTGTCAGGAAATCCTGCGAGGTCTGTTAGAGTGAGTTATCCACAGCCGCTGGATTCCTGCCCCCTTGTAGCCAGTAAGCTGTAGCGAAGCTGTGAGATGGGGAAGAGCTGGGGCTTCGGGATTTGCTTGAGACGATCGCAGGGCACGCCACCCACGGCATGGGACGTGCCGGAAAGCAGAGACTCGGGGTTGCTTCCCCCATCTCCAGTTGTTTGTCTTGTTTTTACAATTTGTTGGGTAGCTATTTGGGATTTAAACCTGGTCCTCTTTTCATGTTCTCCCTGTTTTTATCATGGAGAGCATCGGATGTAGGAAGTGGGAAGAAGAGTGTAACGAGCCCCCGTATATCCATCATCCAGCTTCGAAAGTGGACACTTCGCTGTCCCGGTTTTATTATACACCCTCTGCATCACCTCCCTCCCCTCTGAGTTATTTTAAAGCAAATTCCAGATACAACTTTATCCGTAAATATCTTAGCTTGTATTTCTAAAAGACAAGTGTTCTTGAACTTTGCTTCTGTACCGTCACACCTGAAATAATTAAAATAATTCCTTACTGCTGTTCCTATGTTGAGCCAGTATTCAGATTTCCCCAGTGGTATCATAAATGTTCCTTTTCAGCTGTTTCTTGAAATCAGGATCAAATCAGATTCAACCATTGTCATTGGCTGTTGTGTCTCTTTTAGCCGCAGGTCCCCCTCCCTCTTTTCCTCCCCCACCCCTACTTTTCCTTGCATTTATTTGGTGACGATACCTTTCTGTTTCCCACACTCGCCATCTTGCTCACTGCATACCATGGCATCACGTACTGTCCTCCACCACCTTCCGCAGTTCCTAAATTGGCATTTCGGTATAAAAGCTTGATCAGGTTCTGCCCAGATCTGGACAAGAGCATTCCGTAGGCATTCTCGTGTCTGTTTCCATCAGGAGGACGTCATGCCTCGTTGTCATCTGTGAGTGCTATTGGGGGCCTTTGGTCATTATTGCTTAGATCACGTGCTTTGATAGCGCTTACAATTCTATTATTCCCTCTTTAGGAATTAGTAGAATACGTCTGTTTGGTGTTTTTTTGTTTTTTGTTTTTAAGATTTTACTTATTTATATGACAGAGAAAGAGAGATCACAGGTAGGCAGAGAGGCAGGCAGAGAGAGAGGGGGAAGCAGGCTCCCTGCTGAGCAGAGAGCCCCATGCCGGGCTCGATCCCAGGACCTTGAGATCATGACCTGAGCTGAAGGCAGAGGCTTAACCCACTGAGCCACCCAGGCGCCCCAGTAGAATACAGCTGTCAAGAGAAACTTGCCCATTTCTCTCTTTGGCTCCTGGGGCCCCGTTGTATGCTCTCTCCCATGGAGCTGATTTGTCCCCCGTGTTCCATCAGGTCCTGTGTCAACGGCACCCTTGTCTGCAGCGCCACCCAGCTGTGGCACGGTGATCGGATCCTGTGGGGCAATAACCACTTCTTTAGGTAACATCTTTGTGTTCCCTCATATTTTCATGAACTTTTTCTTTCTGTTATCGGAGTATAAAACAAATCCATTTTCTCTAACGATGGAAAACCCCACAGAATTAACTTACCTAAGAGGAAGCGGCGAGATTGGTTGAAAGACTTTGAAAAGGAGACGGGCCCGCCGGAGCATGACCTGGATGCAGCCAGCGAAGCCTCGTCAGAGCCAGACTACAACTACGAATTTGCACAGATGGAAGTTATCATGAAAACCCTGAACAGCAATGGTAAGACCTCACCTCCGGGTCCCGGCGTCTTCGGCAGCTCCTGTGTCTTCACGCAGTTCAGTCAGGGATGCACTTGGGAAAGTGGAGATGTCGTTCTGAAATGAAGACACAAACCTTACTAATTTCCTTTTTTTTTTTTAAACATTTTATTTATTTGTGTGACAGAGAGTATGAGTGGGGGGAGAGTGATGCAGAAGGAGCAGCAGGCTCCCCGCTGAGCAGGGACACTGGGCTCCATCCCAGGACCCCAGGATCGTGATCTGAGCTGAAGGCAGATGCTTAATGGACTGAGCCACATTGCTCATTTCTTACAGAGGCCATTGGGGAGGGGCTAATGAAAGTAGCCCAGGGCCTGGTCTACTCCCTCAATTATAATTAGGAAGTGGCTGGTCCCTGTTTTGAGATCTGTTGCTCCCAAGTCAGTTTTGGTAACATTTCCGCAGCCCTAGAGTACAGAAGGATCGTGGTGAAATTCCTTTTCCAATTTCCCATTACTGAGTTTGTCCCTTCTGAATCCTTCAGAACACAGAAATCCCCAGCAGAGTCTGAACCCAGGAATTTCAAATGGAATCTAATGGGGAGATAAAAGTCACGATATTTTGCTAAAAACTCAGTTGGAAATGATGCCACCAAAGAAGCTTACTTAGTCCAGGTAGCTTTTACAAAAATGATCCTACAAAGAAGGGTTTTGTAGGCTCTTTGCTTGACTTACACACCAGCCTGTCTCAGCTTTTTAAGGAAGAGATTTCCAAAGCATTATTTCTAGATTCCCTCTTTCCAGAAAGTTCTCAGTGTTTTGTATTGAAATTCTTCCCTCTATATCTAAAAGGTAAGCCTTTTTTCTTCATACACACTTATATGCATTTGGTAAAATCCAGACCACACTGATGCCTGTTACAGAAGTCTACAGGTTGTCTTCCATTTCTTGGCTGTCAGCTGGACAGGAAAGTTCCTCTCCTCCCAAGCACAAGGCTGCATTTCTGGGACCAGAACTATCTGACAGGGAAGTAGAGTTGAGGCTACCTTCAGGAGCACCTGAGAAAGTTTGTTTTTGGTCTTTGTTTTATCTCACTTTCCCAGTCAGGAGTCTTTGGATACCTAAGGATCCCTGCCTTGAACCTGTGAGGACCTCGGGAGCCTCTGCCTGACACGGCGCAGGGAGAGCATCTCGGTCTCCCAGCGGGGCTCTCCCCGGAGACACTGAAATTCTGCACTCTGTTTTGGGTCAGCCTATCTGAGAAGAATGTAAGGGTGGCTGGAAAACGTCAGTCCGATCTCCAGCATATCAAACTGGGGATTCCACTGTAGGAATAAAGACGCTGACCTTTTTATCTCTCTGGGTTTTTAGCCTCAAGGATCCCCTCTTCTTAGTTATAAAAAGGAGGTACGAAGAAAAGCCTAGGTGGAAAAACAGGTGTGATGTGTTTAATACGGAGAATATCGAACACCACCAGAAAAGAACGTCCATGAGCTTACAGGGGCAGGTTAGCCGCTGTGGCTTTGGACGCTGTACCATAGGCTGGGCACAGCTAGAAATCAGGCTGCAGTCCACCCTGCTAGTTGCTCCCCGCAGTTGGGAGGAATCAATCCCAAAAGACATTCCAAAGTGGTGTTCAGACATCAGAATCACATTAATGGGCCATTTTCCGACGTGCCTGAGCATCAAGTCTCCTGTGAGTAATTTTTGGGAGACCTGAATGGATATAGGGTGTGACAGGAGGGTGTGGGCCCCAAGCTCCAGGTGCAGGAATGCGTGTTGGGAAGAACCTTCTCTCTTTACATGAGATTACAGAATTCTAGATGTTTTCTAACAGCAGAGTATCTAAGTGCCATCCGTTTAGTCATCTGTCATCCCACGTTACAGAGTCCTAATTTTATTGTCACTATGTTCTTATAATTTATATTAGAGCCCTGAATCACTGATGAGTATTAGTATGTGTTTGTTAATTCCTCCGGTCCTCTTAGCCAAACCAATTAATGAGTCACCGGTGGCTTGGCTCCTGGTATTAACGTGAGTTCCCATTTGTCCTCCAGATCAGGCCTTGCCCCTCCCCAGTGTTGATTCATCTATTTCAAAGTAGTGTTTCCCCCCCACACACATGTTCCCCAATTCCCCGTGTTAACTGGGGCTTCCCTCCGGTGTGCTCTGACTCAGTCCCCAAACCCCAGGGCAGGGCAGGGCCGGGCGGGGCGGGGCGCGGGTGGGGGGGTCGCTCCTGTTCATGGAATTCACCTCTGTCGCCAGGTGGCTTCCCGATCATCAGCCTGTCTGCCTGGTGGTCGTCCCCCTGGTGGTCCTATTTGAAGATCCTCTTCCCTCTCATGTGGTTTCAGACGAAGCTCCTCCACCAGCGCTGGGATAAAGGTTTTACCGATCAGCGTTAGCATGGCGGAGCTTGACTGCTTGTTAGCCGTGCTGCTGGCCGATGCTTGTGCTTCTGCCCTGGCAAATCCGGACTAACGCGACCAGGAACCTGACAGAAGCACTCCGTGCTCCTGATTGAGGCGTGCGCCCTTTTAAGTTGTGACCCCTGCCTCCCCGTGTCCCAGCTCCATTGCCTTCCCATTGGTTCAGCTCTGGACCCTGTCCTTCCCCTGGGCTGCCACCAGCTCAGAATGTCACTGGCATTACTGCTCCTGATGCTGATGGCGGGGTGACCGTGGGGAGCTCAGCGGTGCAGGACTCTGTACTGGACATCATCGACTGACCTGCATCGTCCCAGAGATGAGGATGCTGTACTTTTCAAATCTCTAAATAAGGATCTAAAACCCAGTTTATTGGTATTAAGAGTAGAAGCCAACCTAGTTATCTGTGGACGGTAGTGTGTCCTTCCTGCAGACTGAGAAGGAGGCACTCGTGCGTTTTCGGAGAGTCCGCGGTAGCTGTAAAGGAAAGAGCAGTGGAGGGGCTGGTGAAGAGTCATTGAGTTCATTCCCTCTGGGATTAAGAGTTGTTTTTTGTTTTTCCCGAAGGATTTATTTCCCTTCAGTTTGGTGCATTGGGCACCTGGGTGTGAACGAAAACCGATGGTTTATCCCGTCAGTGCCCTCCGGCTTCTACCGGTGGCACCTCTCTTTTCCATTCTCCCGACAGATAAATAAGTTTGAACATGGTTACATGCCAGATAAAGAATAAACCAGCAAAGAGGAACATGCTATATGCCATAGTCAATGTGGTCCTTTCTCTCTTCCTAAAACACCTCCCGCTTTGGTGGCTTGGCCTTGGGCTCCAAGCTCACTGAGTTTTAAATCCCTTTGTTCAAGAGGAAGAAAATGATGAGGAGAAAAAGAAACTGTGGCCAAGTTTTGATGGTTGGTCGGCTGAGAATAGGCTGAAGTCTTTGGCTTCTGTCCTGGGCTACATCACAGAGTCAGGCTGAGCTGCTGAGTAGGACGATCTGTTTAAAAACATGCTGTGTAGTGATCCAGGCTTGACCCTGGCTACCTGAAAAGACAGCATCATCAGATAGTGTAAGAGAAAGACTTGTGTTGAAGTCAGAGGCGCAAAACAGGTAAGACAGAACAAAATCTTAGCTCCTGTATCTTGACTCGGGCTCTGTCCAGTGTGGTCTGTCCCTGGGCCCCGGGGCAGGGCTGACCGGTCTGTACAGTGGGAGGCTTTGGGGAGGGATGCTTTGAGCCGTTCCCTCGTCTGCATCTGCTTCTTGGTCTGTGGCCACTGACGAAGCCCCGTGATGTTACATCACAGCGTTAAGTCATGGCATCTGCCAAGGCAGTTGAAAGCAGCCTCGGTCACGTGGCCTCTGCATTGCATGGAAACTTGGGGTGCAGTCCTTTCAGCCATTTGGGATCGTGTGTGTTTCCACACACCATGGACTAACAAGCAGGAACGAGAACTGAATGTCTTACCCGGTGGCTTTTAGCCAAAGTCTTAGAATATTAATTTTTATAAAACGGCATCTTCCCCAGTTTTCTGTCTCTGGAAGAGATTTATGAATGCTAAGGTAGGGCCCTTGAAAACCAGGCTCCGTGGAGGTATAAATGTTTGGTGAAGACCCTGTCCTCCTTTTTTTAAAGCTAGAGCCTAAAAGGGGAAAAGTACGTACTGTTTGAGACATGTGTATTTATAAAATTCTGAGACAGTTTTTTCTCCTCTAGCCCTTATATTTAAAATTTCTTCAGACCCCTTCACCATATTATTCATGGACTTTTCGCCAATTTACATGGCGAGGTCAGAAGTTGTAACGTTTCAGAGTACGCAGATGTCTTACTCTGCGGAAGAGGTCTTCCCTTGCCGTGGTCTGTGTTTAAGACTTTGGGATAGCTCTAGGAGTTCGTTTTCCATCAGATTTTCAGGTGGCATATTTTAGGGACTCCCTTTCAGGACTCTGTGAAGAAAACTATTTCTGCTTTGAAAAAAATGCTGAATTTTATACCTGAAAAGAACAGTAATTTTTTTTTTAAATGTCTGCTTTTTAACAGAGTACTAATTCTGAGCAAAACACTGGAAACAAGAATACTTTATCAGTTTATTGGTAAATTTGATGTTCTGCCGCCAGGTAGTTAGGTCTGATCTGAGTGCAGAACCCTAGCTCTGTGATCTTAGGGCAGCATCTTTAAAAGGAATATACCCCCCATCAGGTGTGTTGCGAGGCTTTCATGAGGTGGTGCATGGGGAGGGCGCAGTGCCTCTTACCTGAGTGGAGGCCAGTGGCTGGTAGAATTCTTACTGCCCTGTGGTTGTCGTTTCTTATTAAAACGACTCACCTGTACTCTGTGTAGATATCCAGTGATTTTGTTTTGAGTTGCTTTCTACTGTTTGTTTAGTATAATTTAACCTTTTTTTTTAAGCTAACATACTGTCTCTTTTACTGCTTACATAGAAGATTAGTGAATTTAAATGGTAAATTTAAATTTTAAATCTGAGATTAAATTTTAAACATAATCGATAGATCGGGGCTTCTGGAAAAGTCGGTCAGGAACCATCATTGCACGATGGAAAAACTCGTCTTGTCCTCTCCGTTCCCCACTCTGTCCTGGAAATTAAGCTGAGAGTCTGTCTGTGAGAAGACAGCACGAATAGCAGTAGTTGAATAACACGCAAAGGTGTGACAGGCCAGTCTGAGACCATGCGTCTCCTGCCCGTCTCGTGCGCGTCAAGGAGATAGTTACTGGGATGCTGGTTTTCTTATTCACCGTCCAGATGTCTGGCGTATTGTTCCCCTGCAGTCTGCTCACTTGGAGATGTCGGTAACTTTCTCCTGTGGACGTGTGCTCAGTGCCTGCCTTCCCCACAGCATCCGGGGCAGCGGTCATGGCCAGGCTAATGTCCGGCCTCCGCAGTGACCCCTGCCTGTACCACAACCACTGACCGCGGTCTTGGCCCCTTTGAACAACCAATTCCTTGTTCACCATGTATGTAGCCCATCTCTGATCTGCAAAGGCAAAAAGTCAAGACCAGCCTGTTGTTTTTGCAAGTGAATTCTTCCCCCCTCTCCTTTTCTCTCTTTTTCTTTTCTCCTTGCAAGTGAATTGCCCTCCCAGACACCAGCACCGGAGAAGTTGCCAAGCACGTGCTCCCCCATGACAGAAACCCAGGAGTAATGAGATTTTTGGCTAAAATCAGAAATACAGACCCATCGCCATATACTAAAACTGGTGCTAAGTGGGGATTGAAATTGATTACCATAAAAATGAAGTCTTGTGTGGCTCTGTGTTCGAAGCTCAGAAGTCCTGAAGTTCTTAGTGAGTCGGAGCCCAGCGCCTCTCCCGTGTGCTGGTAGTGAAGTACTGATCTGTCCAAACACGGGAGTGAGCTCATTGCAGTGAAGAAGCCTGTAGATGTCGGGAGTGTGTACGTGGAAGGTGTTCATCCACAGTGTTAGCAGAAGGGCAGTGGGGAGGATTTGATCCGGCGGGGCCCCTGGGCCACGAGAAAGCATCTGGAGAGGCTAGATTGGGGAGCAGGGAGAGAATTCTCGCTGGAAGCAGCACCCGCAGGCTACCCTGTCGTAGCCATCATGGAACACACCTCACCTTGTTTCTTGGCTCCCCAGACCCCGTGCAGAATGTGGTCCAGGTGCTGGAGAAGCAGTACCTGGAGGAGAAGCGGAGCGCTTTAGAGGAGCAGCGGCTCATGTACGAGCGGGAGCTGGAGCAGCTCCGCCAGCAGCTGTCCCCGGAGCGGCAGTCCCCGAGCAGCGGCCCCGACCGCCTGGCCTACAGCAGCCAGACGGCCCAGCAGAAGGTGACCCAGTGGGCGGAAGAGAGGTAAGCATGGGACCCCTGGGGACCCAGGGTCACGACTCGGGGCCTGGGGGCTCTGAGGGGGGCATGGTGAAGGGGGATCAACCTAGCAAGGGAAGAAGTCTTAGTCCCAGATGTGGGTCATTAGTGAGTACCTTTTCCTCTCCGAGCTACTGTCCAGCCTCAGGATATTTACTGCAAAGTTAGTTGTTAAGGACTACCCCTCCCCCACCCTTCAGGAGAAATGGCTCCAAGTGACGATGCCACCGGTAGGTATGGAAGTAGAGAAAGTTTGAATGCTCCTGTAGCATAAAAGCATTTGGGGGGTCTCTCTAAATATAACTGCAACATTAAGATACCGACTAAATGTGAATTTTCCAGATTTATGACTTCTAAGTATGTGTCTCAGAACCGAGGTAGTGGTGGGAGAAGCATCAGCCTAGAGTTCAGTCCGGCATTTGTGGATTCCTGGTGTTCTCAGGGCAGCCTGGGCGCGGTGCTGCCCTCACAGTCCCAGCGGCCATGGGCCATTGGGATGGGTCTGTCCATCCCGGAGCCGGCCGCTCACCTTGCGTGTCCTCCCCGTCACCCGCCTGGTCAGCGAGGAGGCCGGCGTTTGAACCCAGATCTGCCCGTAGCCCCCTTCCGAATTCCCGCACTGTTACAATGACAGCCGTGACCCAAGTGGCATTTGTGTTTGCCGAGCGTGGTCCAGGCACCGAGTGTTTTGCATATATTCATCTCATCTTCACGACTGCTACTTGCGTTCATCATTTGCATCCCGTTTCCCACGTGAGGAAACAGGCTGAGACGTGGACTGCTTCCCCCAAAGTCATTTTTTTAGTATACACGTAGACATATAACATTCTGCACTATTCTTTTTGCTCTTAACATTTGTGAACATTTTCACTGTCATTAAACAACTACTCCTGTACTGTATTAGAGTCTGAATTCCTTTGGATGACCTAGACTAATTCTTTGAACTGGTTTCACACTGTTGGATACTTAGTACTTACTAAAATTTTTGCTTTTGTAAACAGTGCTGCCAAGAACAACCTTGTGCACAAATCACTGTGAACATCATTATTTATCTTCTTATTACAGATTCCTAGAAGTAGAATTGCCAGGTCAAAGTGCAGGGAAAATACTAAGGCTTTGGATGCAAACTGAGAGTCTGCCTCCTGGAGTCACTGAGCTCGCAAGTGGGGCCATTGGGATCAAAGCCACGGAACTCTGATTCCAGGGCCGGGGCGCTGTGGCATCTCTCACGAACAATGAGATACTTAAACTGGAGCCACATCCAGGGAAGATGACCCCTAAGAGGAAAAAAGGAAGATAAGGGACCCGAACCCTGTACACCAGGCTTGCCGTAATAATGCAGTCTATTGTTCTAAAATAAGACAAAAGATGGGGCGCCTGGGTGGCTTAGTGGGTTAAAGCCTCTACCTTCAGCTCAGGTCATGATCCCAGGGTCCTAGGATGGAGCCTGCATCGGGCTCTCTGCTCAGCAGGGAGCCTGCTTCCCTTCTCTCTCTGCCTACTTGTGATCTCTGTCTGTTAAATAAATAAATAAAATCTTTTATAAAATAAAATAAAATAAGACAAAAGAGTCAGTGGCATTTTCCCCAGGAGCTGCCCCCTCACCTGTCTGGATACTGAAGTCAAGATTTATCCTGCTTGTAACCCATTACTCTTCATCTTTTTCTGTGCCTGGGTAAAAGACGTGAAGGTTATCAGATAGTGCTTTTTCTGAAGCGCTGTCCTCTCTGACTTCACTGTGAGCTGGTGGCTTTCGTCTAAGCAGTAGCAGGCTTGGAGGTAATTGTTGTGATTGGACCCACTGATACCTTTCTATTTAGTCTCCCTAATTACTTCTCTTTGTCCTGAAGACTGTAAAAGACAAAGAGGCAACCAAAAAAGTGGATTGTTTTTAATGATAGTATTTTTCAGTCAAGTGTTAAAATTTTTTTTCCACTTGCCTTAAGTCCAAACTGATTTTCTTTGAGGCTCAAGTTCTGAAGAAGGAGGAAGATAGTAAGGATGATATTTTGGGGGTGTCCTCCGAGGAGAGGAGAGTGGTTGCAATATTGATTTCACCAGAGTCACTGGATAAGATGAAGATGTTGTCAATGATGGGTCATTGTGCTAGAAGCTGGGCCTCTTACCTCAATCAGTGTGGGTGTGGCTTGTGAAATACTGAGGGACTCATACCTAAGTAAATATTGAGGGGCTGAAAATTGAGTATATGTCAGAGCTAGTGAGATTACAAGGAAAACTGGAGATGTACTGTATTCTTTGCAGACATTTACAGTGTAGTGTAGAGCAAGATACAAATATGTGAAACATACATCGTAATAGTAAATTAAAGAACAGTTTCATCCAGCAATAGGCAGTGTTGCAATTGCATAATTATCCCTTTGTCATTCATCCCTGAGCTGAAGAGAAACTTCCGGAAGCAGGTAATCAGCCTCATTCCCTGAAATGTCCCAAGTGCCCAAAACAGTGGTGTGTTTGGTAGGTGCGTTGTGAGTATGGAGTGAGATTCCCGATCTGAGTGCGTGGGCAGAGAGCACAGGAAGGGCTGGGGTGGCTAGTAGAGGGTAGGACCCTGTTCCGTGGAGCCTTCTGCAGCAAGTTCATGGGGAAGGAAGGACTTCAAGTGAGTTTGAAGGGTGACGACTGGACAGGCAGACAGGAGGTGGGAAACGTTTGAACCGGCAGGTTGGCATAGACAAATGGGAAGCCGTGGAGAAGAGGAAGGTGTGTTTGGGGGATTACATAAGAGCTGTTTTTGTTTAGCCTAAGAGGTGGTTACAGAGGAGGAGAGCAAGCTGAGTCCAGAGCTGTTCTGTAGGTGCAGAGGAGGTTTTGAACTGAGGACTGACCTGAGACAGGGCAGGGGTTATGTGGCTGGGAGGGAAAAGGGAGAACCCGGGGGGTTGTGAGGTCGCTGGGGAGGGGGGTGTGAACCAGGAACCAGGGGCTATGAGAACAACAGAGAGATTTAGGAGATATTTCAAGGAAGAGTCAACGAGGCTTTTTTCTGGGTGTTGTAGAGAAGAAAAAAGACAGAGCTGGCTGAAAGAAGTCAAGTTCGGATAAATGGAAAAAAAAATGGTGATATCATTTAGTAAAACCAGGCAGACGGGATCCGTGTGTCTTATGGGTGGGTTAACTTTTATTAACATCTTGGCAGTGTGCCTCCTGTGCCACTTCTACGGTGATGAGAAAAGGATCAGGGATTGGATGTTCCAAGCTCCTCTAAGGGCACAAGGCGTGTCAGTGGTAGAAGAGAGCAGCTAGATAAGGCTAGATAAGCATTCTGTTAGTGTGGGTTACCTGTGAGTCCAGATTCTCATGGGGAACCCAAAAGTACTCTTCCTTTCATTCACAGTTTTGGGGTATCCCACAATGGGCCACACACTTGTCCGGGAATTAGGTGTAATGACAAACAAAAAAAGACCTGGTTCTCGCCCTGGCGTGCCTGCGGCTTGAATCATTATACAAATAAATGAGCAAGTCTAACTAGGACGAATGCCGCTGAGACACAAGACGTGGGGCTGGGAGAGCATGTAATAGGGTTTTGACCTATATTCAGAGTCAGAACATTAGGGAAGGTCTCACCAGGAAGCACTGTTGTGCGGAGTTGAAAAAGTTGAATTCCTGCTGCCACAGAAGTCCCCACTTCTGGCCTTTTATCAATTGAAGAAACCGTGTGAAACGCTTTCTCCTTATGGACTCCAGATTTCTCTCCCCTCCCCAGCTTCCCTTCCCCCAGCCACAGAAACACACGGGAAGTCATAACCAGTTCTTTTCCCTCAAGAGTTCCTTTATTGGTTTTTTGGCAGCATTGTACCAAAATCTAGCAGTTTTCAAATGTTAGAGGATTTAAAATAATGGTTTTTAGTCAAGCCCCTTCACATATTTTGCTCCTCATCAGCGGTGGCCAATAGGGAGCCCCCAGTACCCTTGTGGGTGGAGGGCAACATTAAAAAAAAAAAAAAAAAAGCCACCAAATAACCCCCCACTTTAAAAAAAAAAAAAAAAAAAAGGTTGAAAATTATCTCCAGAAAGTTTTTCTACCACTTTCTAATAATATGACTCACTTAGAACCAGGATTACAGTTTCCTTTTCTTTCAGATTTTCTCATTTCCTTGCTCGCTACCCCGCAGGGACGAACTCTTCCGGCAAAGCCTGGCAAAGCTGCGCGAACAGCTCGTGAAAGCTAATACCTTGGTGAGGGAGGCAAACTTCTTAGCTGAGGAGATGAGTAAGCTCACTGACTACCAAGTGACTCTGCAGATTCCTGCTGCCAACCTCAGCGCCAATAGGAAGGTAAGAGTGTTTTTAAAGAAAACGAGAACAAAATGCATAACTTACGTACCATAAGATAGAATATATACCAAAGAACATCCAGAGAACATACACAACATACATCTGAACACCATCCATGAGGAGATTTTGATGTGAGCCAGAGTATTTATTATTTTTAAGACTTCCTCTATGTATTTTTAAAAATTTTTTTTAGATTTTACTTATTTGACAGAGAGAGAGATCACAAGTAGGCAGGGAGAGAGGGGAAAGCAGGCTCCCCGCCGAGCAGGGAGCCTGATGTGGGGCTGGATCCCAGAACCCTGGGATCATGACCTGAGCCCAAGGCAGAGGCTTTAACCCACTGAGCCACCCATGCACCCCAGTACCTTTCTTTTATACACAGAACAACTTTTTGCAGTCACTGGGAAGTTTACCGTCATTTCAACTTGAAGAATTTTTTTTTCCCTTTAAGGACAAACTTCAAAAGAAAATAATTTTCACCTGTTTATGTTTCCCTCCCGCAAGCAAACTAGAAATGAGTTAGGGAGTATTTCATTCATCTTTCTGCATTTTGCTCCTTGACCAAGCAGCTCTTTGAGAAATTCGTCTTAATAAGTCCACAATCATAGAAGTTTTTTAAAAATTGATGTGCTTTTTGCAGAAGGATGCTTATCATAATGGCCTGTATAGTGGCAAAGATTTGAAAGAGCTGTGATGTCGATCAACATCATAATTTGTCAGATGAATGGTACATCCAAATAACAGATTTCTATGTTGCTATTAAAATTCATGTCTGTGAGGGGCCCCTGGGTGGCTCACTTGGTTAAGCCTCTGCCTTCGGCTCAGATCATGATCCCAGGCCCTGGGATTGAGCCCCGTGTGGGGCTCCCTGCTCAGCGGGGAGTCTGCTTCTCCCTCCCCACCCCCCGCTCGTGCTCTCTTTCTCTCTCTTAAATAAATAAAGTCTTTTTAAAAAGAAAAAAAATCATGTCTATGAGGAATATTTAACTACACAAGAAGATATTCATAAAAGCTATGGAAAGAGGATCAGGATAGGAGATTCACAGTTTTGTTTGGTTCTGCTTGTGATTAAAATAAGCATGTGCATGGGTATACACAGAAGATTTCATCAATCTTTCTGCATTTTCGTTGGGAATAAGCCAGCATATGCCTAGGTGGTAGAATTTCATCTTCTTTCTGGATGCATTATGTATCTTTTTCAAACTTGTTGCTTGACAATAACATCTATTGCTTTAACAATCCAAAATGCTGGGACAAGGCTCATTTGGTTTGTTGTGTGTGTTTCTTTCCCTTCCCTCCGCAGAGAGGAGCCATCGTCAGTGAGCCGGCTATACAAGTGAGGAGGAAAGGAAAGGGCACCCAAGTTTGGACCATTGAGAAGCTGGAGAATAAATTAATTGACATGAGAGACCTTTATCAAGAATGGAAGGAAAAAATTCCTGAGGTAAAAGAGGCAAAATGTCAAGGAGATTTGACCATGTTGAAAGGGCAGAGCGTAAGTGCTCTCACCGTCAGAATGCACACATGTGTGGCTGGGAATATCGACAGACGTGCTTTGGACGTTGATACTAGGAAGGGACGTAGCAGTGACCTTGAAAGGGGTCTGAGTTGAACTTGTCATTGAACATGCGATGTCCACATGGACAGGAACTAAATGAAGAGAACACATGACATATGCCTAGTCGGCAGGGTTTTTGCTACATTTCAGGGGAAATGAAATAGAACAAAGCAAATCCAGACTCTTTGGTCAATGTGACAAACCCACACGTTTGGAACCAGCTTGGATTTCGTATTTGTTCATGCTCCCACAGCTGTGATCATGCTGGGGAGATTACAAAGAATAATTCTAGAAAGCACAGTCCATTTCTGTGGATATTAGTAATGGACCAGGACCCTCGGTGAGGGAAATGAGGCAAAGCAAGGGGACTGGAGTGAAAAAGCCTGTACGCGGGGTGCCAGAGGGAAGAGAGGCAGTAACTAAGAAAGTCCTCGGACATCATGTAGCCCCCCCAGCTATCAAGCCCCTCCCACATGCTGCATTTTATTTTTGTAACATGATTGTAATTTTGCTTTTTTAATTTTTTTTTTTTTGGATAAATGCTTTCTCTTTTAAACATTTTTAAATGGTAGTTTTAAATAATATTACCCAAGTTGGTGTTTTGTTTCCTCCTCCCCTCCCTCACTGCCCCCTTCCCACCCATCAGGCAAAGCGTCTCTATGGGAAACGAGGTGACCCTTTCTACGAAGCCCAAGAGAATCACAACTTAATTGGCGTGGCTAATGTGTTCTTGGAGTGTCTGTTCTACGATGTGAAACTTCAGTATGCAGTTCCTATCATCAGCCAGCAGGGGGAGGTAAGGCTAAGCCATCCTCGGAGGAAACCGTTGAAGGGGGTGTGTGTCTGTCTGTCTGTCTGTGTGAATCCAATTTAAGTTATGCTCTTGAAGCAGATCAGGAAACTACGGTGAATAGTCAGGATCACATTCTTCTCTGCTCTTACTAATAGAAACTATCAAAATTAAATCTTTTTTTTTAAGATTACAAGATTAAAATCATGTAAGAGTATTATAACTTTTTTAAAAATTTATGGTTCACAAGGTTTTTTTCTTTGTTTTAATCAAGTTAGAAATCCCTGGGAAACCAGAGTCTGCTCCATCACCGTTTATCTCCCTTGATGTCTTAGGTTTGTAATAAACTCAAATTCCTCCCCAGCCCCTACGTGGTCTTCACAAGATACAACTTGGGAGCGTTATTTTGAAAGCTAAAGTATTCCAGGAAAACAAGCTTAACATCTTCTAAAATACAAAAGGAAACAAAATGGTTCCCATTTCTGTTATTTACTTGTATTAACCTCAGTGTAGGCCTAAAACATTCTAGAAAATAGTCAAGTTCACACTTTTTTATTTTTATCCATTTATCATCAACTGATACTTTTATTTTAAATTTAGCAACAATACTGTTTCGTCGCTTGCCTTTCCGTAACGTGCAGACTTGAAATACTTAGTTATTGCTTGTGGTTTTTAGGGCAGCCTATGGCCTGGGATGCCATTCTGCCCACAGTGAGCCAGGAAACAGAGCCCAGGTTCCCGGCTGTGTACGTGCACAGCTCGTGTGCTGCGTGTGGTAGCCCTCCACCCCCCGCCCCGGGGGCATTCTGCTCTAGAAGACCAGCGGGCTGGAGGTGCTTTCTCCCATGTGAAAAATGGCCATAGCTCTTGTGGCAAAGGAGTGCAGTGACTCTGCCCTTAGTCGGGGCTTCTTAACGCCAGGGTCTGGGTGAGGCTTTCGTCCCTCTGCAATTTTACTAAAAATGTAGTAGATCCTTAAAAACCACTGGAAAAAAAAAAATCTTGAGAACCATTGTCTTCAAACCGATTTTTCGCATTCCCCCTCCTCTAACGGCTTCCTCCATATTGGTCTCACTCGTTCAAGACCATCGACGAATTCCTCAGGTCTCCGCTGCCAGTGGAAGTTGGGTCCGACTACCTTTAAAAAAGAGCCTTACTATTTAAGACGACAGCAGCACCCACAGAACGTGTCACCTTCACAGCTCCAGCCGCTGCAACCTTACCCCGTGTTATGAAAGAAGCTGGGCCAGTGATAGCCCTGGAGGATGCCAAGTGCAGGATAATCCTTGTCCTTTAACTCAGTACCGTGCACCCAGCGGCAAGGGGGACCCTGCTCATCTAGAACCTACCCGGAGGACCACCAGGATAGTGAGGACATGTTAAGCCTTTGGGGGAGGGAGGAGCAGTTTTAAAGAAGGGTCTCCTTATAACTTTGTCCTTGTGTTTGTCATTCCTCGTGGGATGGCTCTCATCCCGTGGAGCCCGCCTCTCCCCTGCTCCCGTGTGAGTCCCATACCCGTGCTCTGCTCCCGGGAGAGTAGACGCTCCAGGAGCCGGGCGACCGTGCCTTTCGGTTTACTGTTGTCAAGGTCGTGCTGCGTGCAGTTCCCGGCACACGGTTGGTTCCTGGATCGATTTAACCCATGACAACTTGCACACATCTCTGTGCCATTTGTCCCTGGATTCCCACGGGGCAGGAGTTTGATAGCAGAGTAAATGAATGAATATATATGAAGTAAGATAAGCCACTCCCGGTAGAACATGATAGCTGCCTTTACGTCCTTCCGTATAGAGGGATGAGAATGAAGATGACTCTAGAAGGGAGTGGCAGAGAGGCGAGTTTGGCTCCGAGTCAGGCAGGCTAATTGTTCGGGCAGGTGATGCAACGGGCTGGCTGCGGAAGGGGTGAGCGTCCCGCCACCAGAGCTGTCCCGGAGCAGTGGACCGGGGATCTGGTGGCGTGCTGTCTGTCCTAGGTCAGGCTGGTGCCACGGGACACCTGTTAACCCACAGGCGCTCTGGTCCCTGCTGCAGGTTGCCGGGCGTCTCCACGTGGAAGTGATGCGCGTGACGGGGACCGTCCCGGAGCGCGTGGTGGAGGATGACTCTTCGGAGAACTCCAGCGAAGGCGGGAGCCTTGAGGTCGTGGACAGCAGCGGGGAGGTCATCCACCGAGTCAGGAAGCTGACCTGCCGGGTGAGAGGACGGGGTGGGCGGGCAGGCGCCGGGAGGGGCTGCATCACCCGCAGCAGTTCGACGGAACATCTCGGGAGTTTCTCCTGGAGCGTAGTAAATGTTACGCTTTGGGGCCATAAAACAACGGCAGGCAGTCCTTTCTCCAGAAGTAGAGCGCACTTTTTGATGCCAGGGGATGAAATTTTAAAAGTCCACGTGCCTTTGGCGAGCAGGAAGTGCATACTGTTCAGTGAATCGTGCTTTTCCAGTAAAGGTAGCATCTGTCAGAGACTCAGCCACTAGGAAAATCTGCGAGGCTGTGTGCCTTTGTTCCCGGGCTCACGAGCCGCCGTGACGGTCAAGGTACAGACTGATGATAAGCGGGACCCTTCACATGCCAGAGGTTTTCAGATGTCAAACGAATAACCAATTTATGTATTTCGTCTCTGACTCTTTTTTTTTTTTTAAGATTTTATTTACTTTATTTGACAGAGATCACAAGTAGGCAGAGAGGCAGGCAGAGAGAGAGGGAGGAGGAAGCAGGCTCCCTGCTGAGCAGAGAGGCTGATGCGGGTCTCGATCCCAGGACCCTGAGATCATGACCTGAGCAGCAGCTTAACCCACTGAGCCACGCAGGCATCCCTCATCTCTGACTCTTAAAATAGAAATACTTGAAGGAAGCATGCATCGGGTAATGTCTTTATCAGAATTATTTTGCTTTTTATTTTTATCTCTTCAGGTAAAAATAAAAGAGGCAACTGGGCTTCCCTTAAATCTCTCAAATTTTGTCTTCTGTCAATACACATTCTGGGACCAGTGTGAATCTACAGTGGCGGCCCCGGTGGTGGACCCCGAGGTGCCTTCCCCTCAGTCCCGGGACGCCCAGTACACCGTGACCTTCTCTCACTGTAAGGTATGGGCACTGTTACAAGATGGGCTACACGGAGACAAGGGACCTGGGTGCCATTCAGAACTCTTCTTGTACCTTAGAAGCTCCCCCACAAGAATGTTTAATAAATGTAATATGTCTGTTGCACTTTCTAACCTCAAAATGTGCTTCAATACAAATTCAGATGGGAAGTGTTTAAAATAAAATCTGAAAGGCCTCTCCTTGATGTCTTGGGCCCTAGAGGTGTAACGACTTGTGACAGTTTGTACATATTTAGATAAACTATTTTCTGTGCCCTCCGACTTTATCTGTGTGTGATGTTCACACAGCAGTGGGCATAGGTACAGTCTCTTACTGTCACGCGTGCCTAACGTCTTCAGAAAGGTTTTTGTTTGTTTGTTTGTTTAACAAAAAATATGGTCAGTATGTATATTGTGGAATTATACCCTTTAATGTCTATGAACCTCTTCTCGTTCTTTGGAATATGGGATAGCAGTCCTAGCATCACATTCTAATGCACCATATGAGTTCTTAAAGAAAATGTCAATAGACAAGGTGAATTTTTGGTGGCTTTTGGTTGGCCCCCTCGTGTGACCATCAGCCACCTTCCTGGTTTTCACGTCAGACAGCCCACAGCCCACAGGTTGTTTCTGAGAGACACATGCTACCTTCTGTTGTAATTTTGTTTTTCCTTGCACAATCCTTAACAGGTACCCCTTCCTTTGGAAATTGTGCTTTTTCTTTCTGGCTCTGCACCTGTCAGATTTCACATAGGTAAAAGACTGTCAAGTCTCTTTTTCTGAAAACAAATGATCCACTTTTTTTTTCTGTCACCTATATTCACCAAGTCTGTTTCTCAAAATCCTTATTAATTATTTTTTGGTTATTGTTGCCTAAATACTCTTCTAAGCAGTCCCCATCTTTCTTTGGGTCCACAAAGCTATTGCTGTGGAAGGATGAAGCCTGAATTTTAAGTACATTCTAACTAACCACTGGTTTGACAAACGCTAGTCGCAGAGACCTGGAGTCACTGTGACCTTGGAGTCACACTTGGTGTGACTTTGGGGTGTTTTCATCAGATGTATAGATTGTCCTAATGGATCATTAGTTTGTTTTCCTTCTAAAATTCTGGCTCTGTCTCCGAATACAATAAGTGAGAAGATAAGTAGTAGAATGTTAAATCATAGAGCATGGATCTTTCCAGAAATGAGAGCTGCAGCATAGTCTTCACCAGAGACATCACTAAGATGTTGCTGGAAGGACCCTCCGCTGGGTCCCCCACCTGCCGCTTTGTTCCGGTGCTTCCGTAGGGTGCGTCCATACTCCTCCATCTGCTCAGCCTTCTTTTCCTCACGCTCCTCCGCCTGCGTTTTGTGACGAGGAGCTAGGGCAGGCGTGTTTGAGAGCGAGAGCACGGAATCATGAAGATAATCACAGGAAACTTAATTCTGTTCTCGCTCTCCCAAGCCATAGCAAGGAGCAATCAGACGTTCTTTTTTTGGGATGTGCTGATCAGTCTGCGGCGGCGGGTGGTCTGAGTGGTCTTGCAGAATGGCAAGGAACCAGATGTGGGGGACACGGACGCACTTCCGCACCTCACAGGCACTGGGATGCGGGACAGGACGCTCCCGTCAGTGTCCGCCTGATTCAGCAATGGGGTTGCGTCCAGTCCCTTCTTCCTTGCTAGTCTGAAGAGCCAGTGTTCCGGGTCTTCGCAGCAGCACAGGTGGTTTTCAGGTTGGGATCAGAAAAACCACCTCCAGAGCGGGTCCCTGCCGCACGGAGAGGTAGAAGGGAAATGTCGCAGAGCTCGGTGTGTGACTCTCGTTGCCCTTTCCTTGCTCCCGCTTGCCCCAGGACTACGTGGTGACAGTGACGGAGGAGCTCCTGGAGTTCCTGTCCGACGGAGCCCTGGCCATTGAGGTGTGGGGCCACCGCTGTGCCGGGAACGGCAGCTCCATCTGGGAAGTGGACTCTCTCCATGCGAAAACGAGAACGCTGCATGACAGGTGTGTACTTGACCGAGTGTACGCGGGCTTGAGACTGGCACTAGCCCAGAGGGTAAGAGGAGGAGTCCCCGGCCTGTCTCCTCCTTGGCAAAATGGGAACGATAAAAGGAGTTAGTGGGCATAGAGGGTGTTTGATGCGGGAAGGGGAGTCTTTTCAACAAACAGGACGGAAACAGTCTCCTGTCTGCCTTGGTCAAAACTAGCCTTGACCTTAGCTTTGCACGATACACGAAGTGTATTTTGAGTTGTATCAGAGCCTTACGTGTGAAATAAAACTGTAAAGCTTATAGAAAGAAAAAAAAAACACAGTAGGATAGTTCTCCTTTTTCCCTTCCTTTTTGGAAGATTTTATAAAAGTCTTTATAGAGCAATACTTGGACTCCGGGTCCGGCTGCCAGGGAGCCCATGTTGTGCTGCGCGAACAGGCTTGGGCATGGCAGGTGCTCCGGCTTCCCGCCCTCTGTTCCACGGCGGAGGTGGGGAGCAGTGTCTCATTATTGGGGTCCCAGTGCTCACATAGTGACGCAGCGACCTCTAAGGGCCCGTCTCATCCTTGGGTCCCAGGGAAGCACGATCTTTGCTTTGTTGCCCGGCACAGCCCGTCTGAGCAGCAGGTTGTAGGGTCCCCAGTAGAACCATCAGCCCGGCCACAGCCCTCTGTTCTCAGAGTTTCCCGGACACCAGGCCCTCACTGTTCTTACTGTTCTTTGGCCCCACTCTTCCCGGGGAAGCACGGTGCACCGGGGCAGGCCCTCCACACAGCAGGGTCTCCTGGGAGCTGGTCACTCAGAGACCTGGCCTGGGTGACAGCACACAGACCTCCCGTGGCCAGCTTTTTAGCATAAAGCTCTCCACTGCCCTCGGGGAAGTCAGACGTCTGCTGAACCACCACGGTCGGCTCTCAGATCCACCAGCCCTCTTCACCAAAGGCTTTGTACATCCTGGTGGCCAAGGTCATGATTTCTGTGCCGGTTCCTATAACTCGTACCTCAGCTCCAGGGTAGGCGTGCTCAGCCAACTCCTGAGTGAGAAGCTCGTTCCTTCGAGCTTTGAAGATGCCGTTGGCCACAAGCTTCCTCTTCTTGGGAATTGGCCCCATCTTCCTGTCCAGGAGGGTACTTTCTTGGACATTCAATCCTCTGCCTCTTCCGTGACCCAGCAGTCTACTCCTGGCTATTTCCCTAAGAAAAATGAAAATATAAGTCCGTAAATAGACTTGGTCACAGATGTTCGTGGCACTTCTTGTAATATTCCCACACTGCCAACAACCCAAACGTGTGAGAACGTTTGATAAACAAATGGTATTACTGGTCATGTAACAAATACTACTCAGCTACAATAACAAGGAAAAGTACTGTGGAAACCCATTTGAATGAATCGCAAAAACATCCACTGAACCAGAAAGGTCAGACCTAAAAGAGTACACACTAGTGATTCCCTCTCTCTGAATTTCTGGAACAGACAGAACTAATTTATGGCTATATGGCTGCTGTGGGATGCTGTGGGTATTGAATGGGAAGGGGCATGAGCAAACTTTCAGAGGCAGGCGATGGGGTAGTGACAGAGGTGTGTGCCTTTTCACAACTCATCAAACTCCACTTGAAATGTGGACATTTCACTGAATATATGTTTACCTCAATAACGTAAAGAGGAGGGCGCTTGGGTGGCTCAGTGGGTTAAAGCCTCTGCCTTAGGTCCAGGTCATGATCCTAGGGTCCTGGGATCAAGCCCTGCATCAGGCTCTGTGCTCGGCGGGGAGCCTGCTTCCCCCTCTCTCTGCCTGCCTCTCTGCCTACTTGTGATCTCTCTCTGTCAAATAAATAAATAAAATCTTTTAAAAAAATGAAGAGGAAAGACTTCTACCATACGGTTGTTTTGAGAGTTAAATAGACGGACGTGACAGCACGAGGCCCAGCCCGTAGTAAGAGCTCAGGGGATGGCGGCTCATTCCTGCGGCTCAAAACATCGCTGGGCAGTGACGTCGTCGTTCACTGGGACGTGGTTTTGCAGGTGGAACGAGGTGACACGGCGAATAGAGATGTGGATCTCCATTCTGGAGCTGAACGAGCTGGGGGAGTACGCGTCCGTGGAGCTCCACCAGGCCAAAGACGTCAACACGGGCGGCATCTTCCAGCTCAGACAGGTGCTGGGCGCCGTTTGGTTTGTTCCGTGTTTTCTCGTTGTCCGACTCTCGCACACCATTTCTGGGAGTTTTCTAATGACGGGCTTCTGTGTCCCTGGTTCTCCTCCTTCCTTTACCCTCTGCCCCCACCCCTTCTCGCCGCTCCCGTTCCTGGTGTCCCCTGGCGCGGCCTCCCCCCCACTACCGCCACCGACGCCCCCGCCCTCTGCAGGGTCATTCCCGGAGGGTGCAGGTCACGGTGAAGCCCGTGCAGCATTCCGGGACGCTGCCGCTCATGGTCGAAGCCATCCTGTCTGTCTCCATCGGCTGTGTCACTGCCAGGTCCACCAAGCTGCAAAGAGGGCTGGACAGTTACCAGGTGAGACCAGCGGATTGAGGTATTCGGCGGCGAGGCCCGGTTAATGCAGGGTAAAGGCAGCCAGTGGCCGGGGATGGAGACCTTCGGGGAATGTGACAGCACTCCCTGACTTGACCTTACGGTCGGCAGCTTCCCTTCACATTTCCACCCATGGCCTTTTTGATGAGATTTGAAAGACGCTGCTGGCTTAGCGTCGATTAATAGTAATCTTATGTGTAAACACGCATATGGGTGCCGTGTTACTCATCTGCTTCTGGCAGATTCCATTTTCCAGCAGATAAGTGGGGGGATTTGGCACGTCCTCCTGGCCCCATCCGCTCTCGCGAATACAAAACTGCCCCTGTACGCTGGCGGAGTTAAACATTCCTGTGAAAGCTTTCTTTTTCATGTTTCATTTAAAAGTTGTCCTCATGATCATTTTTGTCCATTAAGCCCTCTTTTACTAAATCTTCTGTTCTCAGAAGATTGGATGGCACAGTGGGAGGCGCCTGCGACTCTTGATCTTGGGGTCGTGAGTTTGAGCCCCATATTGGGTGTAGAGATTATTTTTTTAAATAAATAAGTAACTGTTGGTAAACCGTGAAAGGTGAAAACATCAAAGAATTGACATTCATGTTAGCAGTCCCAGCTCTTCATTGCTCCGTGAGAATCAACTTTAAGATTAGGAACTTGTCCGCAGGGACCTAAAAGAAGGCATGTACTTCCCGCTGAGCCCCCAGGTCACTGGTATGAATTAGGGTCAGGTATGAATTAGGGACTGGGAGGAATCGGCCCGCCAATCTCTGCCTCCCTCCCTGCCACACGAGGGAGGGGGCACTCCCCAGTGTGACATTTCTCTGTGGAGTCTGGACAGAGCCCCAGCCCGTCTTGAGAATGATTCATCTTCTGTCTCGGTTTCGTTGCACTCCCTGGCATTCAGGCCAAGACTTCCTGAAAGCCAGGAGGAACACCGGCTTGGCCCACCAGCCCTTAGGAAGGCGCAGTTCTGGCAAACTGCCTTCCGTCCCACCAGGGCCAGAATTGAACCTGGTTCTCAGAGCCAGGGATAGTAGGAAGGAAGGCATGAGGACAGTCTACTGCTTTAGGGGAGACTTCTCCGCCAGACTTTTCCTCATGTGTGGAGTAGGCAGTTGGGCTGTGTAGGTTCTCATCCCAGCTCAGTCCCTCCCTTGGCCGTCAGCTTTGGGGGTGGCTGCAGGGCCTGGGAGAAAGGTCACCAGCCTAGAGCCAAGGGGACCTGGATTTTTCAGTCTAGCACGGCCCTCCTGGTTACCTCGTTGGGATAATGCAAACCTCTAGTTCCCTTCCTCACTTCTCCAGAATGTTGAAGTAGACTTAATAATTCCCTGAGATCCCAAGCTATACTAAAATTTTAGGGCTTCATAAATCTCTGATCTTAGAACTTTGAATTTGAGCCCTAAGTCATGACCTATAAAGCGCAGGGATCCTCAACTGTCTACATGTTCCCATTTGAGGGACCTTATGAGGATGGATTATTTGCGCTTTTAAAACTGCTCTACCTCCTGAGTTGAAACTGATTTTTGTCAAAATTCGTGCTTCCGCCAGTGCTAAATGCTTTTTAAAGAACACAGTACCAGTCGTGCAGATTTAAACTATGACTGTTTCAGGGCGCCCGGGTGGCTCAGTCAGTTGGGCAGCCTTCTCTGGATCTCAACTATGATCTCGTGTCAGGGCTGTGAGTTCAGGCCCCATGTTGGGCTCCATGTTGAGCTCCACACTGGGCATGGAGCCTACTTAAAAACAATCAATATAAAAACTGGCTCATTTTTTTATAAAGATTTTTTAAAGATTTACTTATTTTGGAGAGAGAGAGAGCAGAGGGGGAAGAAGAGTAGATAGACACCCTGCTGAGTGCAGAGCCTGATCTGGGGCTCGATCCCACAACCCCAAGATCGTGACCTGAGCTGAAATCAAGAGTCAGATGCTTGACCGACTGAGCCACCCAAGTGCTCCTTAAACTGTGACTATTTTAAAGCTTTTAATTTTCTTTGCATTCATGCTCAAGGTCCCGTCCAGAACTTATTTTGTTGACATAAATACTTGAGAAATATATGATGCCATAGCTCACACCAGTCCAGAATATGCTGGTTTCACAAGTTACACATCGTGGAAGCTCAGGCTGGTTCTCCTTAGTCTTTGCTTGGAGGATCTCCTTAGTCTAAAAAATAATAATGATAAATTTGAGCTACTTGTACTTTATTCAATAATATGGGGATTAAGTCAAGAAAAATTACTTCAGGGGGCATCTGGCTGGCTCAGTCAGTAGAGCATGGGACCCTGACCTCAGGGTCATGAGTTTGAACCCCACGGTGCATATAGAGATTACTTTAAAAATAAAATCTTAAAGAAAAAAAGAAAAATTACTTCCATATTAGGCATGCATTTAGTAAGTTAGTTATTCAAATGTAACAGTGTGTTCCAAACTTTTTTTTAAAAAGTGGACTTTTGAAGTCTATACAGAGAATACATTTAACTGTATTTTTAGAGCACTTTCAAAAAGCAGTATATATTGAAGTATACTTACATATGAGAGTAACGTAATTATATTTTTAAAGCACTTTAAAAAGTTTGTCTTTTTATGACTAGACCACTTCATTGCCTGTTTGAATATTAACCCTCCAGTAACTGTGGAAGAAACGAAAGACGATTATTACATGGGCCAGCGTTCATTTGCATGGAACATGACTTCCTAGAGATGGTTATTCCCTACCAGTGGAATTTTTTTTTATTCTTCTGTCTAGGGAAACTTGTCCTAACTCAGTCCTTTTCATTTTCAACATGGTGATTTTGTTCTGCCAAATGTTTTTTGCCAAAATTGTTACTTTATGCAATTGTTGTAAACTCTTGCCATGGGTTTAGGACAGTTCTGATTTTTCTCCGCTGGTTGGTTTGATGCTAACATAACCAGTAGTGGACAACAGCAGATCCAATATCCAGCATGGCAGGCTGTGCTCTTGAGACAGTTGTCTGCTGAGGAACCCTGTCTGTGATTAGACTCAGGCTCCCAGGGGGCTTTGGCCTGTGAGGATTCCCTCAGTGCACGTGGTGTGGGGCGGTGGGGAAAGGACGCTGAGTGGGGCGACTAACAGCCTGGCTTCCAGTCCTGACCCTGCCACGATTTGTGTGATTCTTGGGTTAAACCTGAAACCATTTCATCCTTCAGGGCCCTGGCTGCCTCACGGCTAAACTAAGAGGTTGGGCAGTAGAGTCTAGTTCCGCCATTTTGTCTTTCTGAGTACTTCCCACATCTCAGGTAACCCGCCCCAAAATGCGTAATGATAGGGTAAGACCTGGCCCCGTGAGGCTGATTCCTAATCCCAGAGAAGAGTTTGCGGGTGTTTTTGTTTTTTTTTTTTTTAACGGTTTTCTTTATTAAAAACATAACAGGATGGAGCTAGAGGGTATCATGCTTAGCGAAATAAGCCAGTCGGAGAAAGACAACTATCATATGATCTCCCTGATATGAGGAAGTGGTGATACAACATGGAGGCTTAAGTGGGTAGGAGAAGAATAAATGAAACAAGATGGGATCGGGAGGGAGACAAACCATAAGTGACTCTTAATCTCACAAAACAAACTGAGGGTTGCTGGGGGGAGGGGGGTTGGGAGAAGGGGGGTGGGGTTATGGACATTGGGGAGGGTATGTGCTATGGTGAGTGCTGTGAAGTGTGTAACCCTGATGATTCACAGACCTGTAACCCTGGGGATAAAAATATATGTTTATTTAAAAAATAAATTTATTAAATTGTGCCCCAAAAAGACCCATAACAAAACCAAACTTAAATTCTTCATTAGAGACAGGTAAATTAATAAATCCACTAAACCTTTCTTGCGGTTCATGTAAATGTTTTATTTTGGTGGTGATACGTGTGCTGTCCATTGTAATGTGTGTGTTACGCTTAAAGAATTACCCGTGTGCTGTTCGAGAAACAAAATGCATGTCCTTTGTGTTTATTTTTTTCCTACCAGAGAGATGATGAGGATGGCGGTGATATGGATAGTTACCAGGTATCACTGCTGCTGTCCTTCTGTGGCATGGGGCACAAGCTACTGCTAATGGCCAGCACCCGCAAAGCAGAGGGCAGGGAGGAGGAAGCAGGACCATCGAGCAAGAATGTGCAGTCTTTCCCTCGCTTTGGATTTGCTTTAAACATAATCAGGGATCCAGTACTCTGGCCAGATTTCTCTGTCCGTTCGAAGTGTGTGATCAGACTGCCTCGCTGCTGTGCTGTCTCAAATCGGCTTGTAAAGACTTGGGAAGCAAGACCGTTATCACTGTATTCAGTGAACGATTTTTAAAACCGGGGAATTATTGATCCATAATCCTTAAGTCAGACCTTGTCTTTTCTATGCAAAACTACATTTTGTGCCTCATGTCCAAGAGAGTAGGATTATTCCAATACAGGGTTTTAGTTTAAAAGTCTCTTGCTGGATAGGATATTGAAAACATTTCATGCACACAGTTTAGTTGGGGTTAGCCAGCTTCCTTCTCTCATTAGGACGCAGCTTAATTATCCATAACTTGGAGAATTTAAGTCTCAGCCTTTTCTTTATAGAAATTTAGATTTTTTTTAAAAAAAGGCACCTGTGAACTTGTACCTAGTCAGCACTGGCTGGCCTGCTGTCATGGAATGTGGAATGATAGGAACAGCAAGGCAGGAAATCAAGGTGAAGTGTTCTGGGTTCGGTCCCCAGTCTTTGTACCAATTCTCCACAGTTTTCCCTGGTGCCTGAATGTGTACTGTGAGGACGTTGTGGATAGAGCCTCAGAAGTCCTCTGCCGTCTGCTCTTCATGTCACATCTTAAGGGTTAGCCTGGAATTTGGCACGTTAGAGAGCATTTTGAGTAGAATTGATGGGTTTCTTTCCCTCGTAACTCTACTAAGAAAGAAAACAAGCAAATGAAAGCAAACTTCAGGGGACGTCCCAGTCTCCCCTTGGATCTCAGCGATGCCGTTAACTCATGTCTTGCTGCTGTCTGTGCGCTTCCCGCCACATCGTTCATGGTTGCCGAGAGAGTCCCCAATGGCTGCTTCTTCAAGCATGGCTGACTGCATGCTGGGTGTTTGCATGGGAGATTTTTGGTGACCCTTATGGTCGTGGTCAGGGGGGGGGGGGGGGAATCTCTGCAGCCAGTGTGAAAGGTTCTCTGCTCATCTGTTCTTTGCATTTCAGAAGATACATGTTTTGAGGCCATTGAACGATGAACTATGAAAATGCCTGTTTTCTTTTTCCCATTCCATTTGCTGGTCTGTGATTTAGGCTCTGTTCATGGTGTCCTTCTGCTTAGAGTCACACGTCCTTCAAGTGAATAGCTCTAATTGAAACACACACACACACACACACACCATGTAAGAATCATCCCACAGCTGGAATAGTTTGAGCTTCTCTTGCTTTTAAGTATAATTATCCTTTTGGCAATCCAGGGGCTCTGATTTCCGAGTAATGGGTTCCTTGATCAGCATGCTGTGTTTCTGAGGCCTCTTTGCTTTCTTGCGTATTAATCGCACAGCAGTGTTCAGTGGCCTTCCCTAATGAAAACTTTCCTGATCCATGTAAACATCTTTGTTTTTTTAAAAAAAAAAAGAAAGAAAGAAATAGTCATCTATGTATTCTACAGGAAATGTTTTCCCTCCCCGGTGTCAGGAAGAAGACTTAAACTGCGTGCGAGAGAGGTGGTCTGACGCACTCATCAAACGACGAGAGTACTTAGATGAGCAAATTAAAAAAGTCAGCAATAAAAAAGGTACGTGAGATTACGCTCTTCCCTGGGAGTGGCTTTTCCCCTTCTGGACAGTGACGGCAGGTTGTTTCCTCCCCTCGGTCAGACAGTACTGCCTGTGTGTTCTGACCTCGTAGCAATTACGGATCATCGTGACACGTTTGGCACCGTATTGAATTGGAAAGTAAGAAACGTTCATAAGCCTCTCCATGAACCATGACGTTAGACTTGCATTCTGTTCTGACGAATGCAGATGCAGTCAGAACCGACATGGCAGTGTGAGGCATTCCGGGCTCCAGACTGGGACTGCCGGCCGCTGTAGGGTCCCAGGTGGCCGGTCAGCACCCAGCTCCTATAGGGGGGTACAGGCAGGCCTGCGGCTGGCCTGCAGCTCCCCGCATGGCCGCGCAGCTGCAGGGGCTTTGCTGGTATGGTAATGCTGCCGGCAGCCGGGGCTCCGGGGGAGACGTGTGTCCTGCAAACCTGTAGTCTCTCACCCCGGAGTGATGATCCATGCATTGTGGTGGGTACTGCATCAAAGGACACGTGATGAATGTTCATCCGTTTCAGGGAGAAGCTAGCAGAAGCCCCCACCTTCCCCCCCCCAGTAAAACATCTCGGCTCAGCATTCTGGGTGCTCAGCCGCCTCGTGGAAACTCGCTCTGACTGCACCCAGATAGTTCCAGGGCACAGTTATGAATCAGAGGGTTTCAGAATATGTCTTTTGTCAGGAAGGTAAAGGACAATAAAGTTAGTTTTACAGAGTAGTGTGTGGTTTGTTTTAATCCTCTGTGTGGTGGTGTCGAGGTTTATAAAGCGGTGTCACGCCCTTTATGGCACTGGATCTTTCCAAGAAGCGAATAGAGTGGACTTGGCTAGTAGAGGCCCTCTTTGATCAGGAAGCCCAGACTGGTCTGTCAAACAACTTCCCAGAGTACAGAATCAGGAAACATAACCCGTGTTCTCATCCCCGTCCTGATGCTCTTTCCATGTCGCGGCCCTCCGCCGCCAGGGGAGAGCCCGAGCCGCTCTGAGCTCGTCGAGGGCTCAGGCTGGACCTTCGAAGCTTCCCATCCTCTTCCAGAACATCGTGGATGGTCACGCCCCTTGGGATGTCCCCAAGTGAAAACCCATTTATTACAATCTGGAAGTTGTCTTTCCCCCGGTCTGGGTGCTCAGCCCCTCGTTCCGTCCTGCAGAGAAGACGGAGGACGACGTGGAGCGGGAAGCCCGGCTTGTGGAGCAGTGGGTGGGGCTGACCGAGGAGAGAAACGCCGTGCTGGTGCCCGCACCCGGCAGCGGGGTACCCGGGGCGCCCGCCCACTGGTGAGTCACCCGACGGAGTCACGGGGGGACTTTGCAGGACTGGCACAGTCCGTGAGCTGCTCAGGGAAAGACCAGCCGTGCCCCATGCTGCCCTCCCTCTCTCCTCCCCCACGGCAGCCAGCTTCCTCTCCCAGGAGGCCGGGGAGCACCTCAGTTTCTCTGCACGAGCAACTTGGACAAGGTTTCCTCATCTCCAGAAATTCTCTTATTTTGCCTTAAAAGAAGGGTGTTTCCAAATTCTTCTTGAAGGGGGGAGAAAACATGCTTTCTTCTTAGAGTGTGCTTGCTTTTTCAGTTTGGCCACTAGCGTGGTCAGGTCCCGGTGGTCAGTCCACGGATTGATCCGGCTCTCCCGGTGTTCATCAGTGACGGCACGGCGCCCTAGGCTCGGGAGTCACACAGGTCCCGATTTGGTTTCCAGCTGCAGCTCTTCAAGTGCTGAATGTCATTAATTTCTCTGAGGCTTTTTTTTTTTTTAAAGATTTTATTTATTTGAGAGAGAAAGAGAGCACGAGCAGTGGGGAGGAGCAGAGGGAGAGGGTCTTGAACCCTGGACCCTGAGATCATGACCTGAGCTGAATGCAGACGCTTAACTCCCTGAGCCACCCAGACACCCCTCTCCCCCGAGGCTTTATTCTTTTTTTTTTTTTTTTTTTTTTTTTTTTTTAAAGATTTTATTTATTTATTTGACAGAGAGAGATCACAAGTAGACAGAGAGGCAGGCAGAGAGAGAAAGAGAGGAGGAAGCAGGCCCCCTGCTGAGCAGAGAGCCCGATGCGGGGCTCGATCCCAGGACCCTGAGATCATGACCTGAGCCGAAGGCAGCGGCTTAATCCACTGAGCCACCCAGGCGCCCCCCGAGGCTTTATTCTTAATCAAAAAATGGAGCCTTGTTTTTGGTACTGTTGAAAGGATTAAAGGTACTATATTAAAAACACCCTTTGTTAGGTGGTAACTGCTGCTGCTGCTGCTTACTCTCATTCTCACTCTTATCACAATATGTCGTAGGCATTTAGGAGAAATCAGACTGCTTGTAGCAGAGGGTGTACGTGCCCAGTTAGTCTCTTTAGGGTACACGTGGAAACATCAGTGGTGTTGCGTCCATAATGAATGATAAGGGGAAGTCTAATGGAGTTGATAATACTTTGAAGCCAGAAAATCTGAATTTGTAGGCACATAATTTGAAACCTGATGTTTGTCCCTGCAGATTCTCCCGCTGTCCCGAAGTCCTACAGGGCAGCCACGCCATCTGCCTGCCAGCCGCCTGGTTGCAGACCGCCCCCTTATTCCCAGTCTTGTCTGCTCCCTGAGGTCCTGTCCAGACAGTCCTCCTTACCCTAGTCACTTTCATTTGCGTCATTTCCAAACTTCAGGTCATCTTGACTGTTTGTAAAATGTAGAGACCTGGGTCCTGTCCCCCGTTATTTTGATTCACAAGAGGAGTTATGAGCCCAGGACTTCTCATTTCCAGAGCCACCACACACTTCCTCCCCCCAGGTGACTCAAATTTATTCAGGCCAGTTTTTGATAAAACGCTGCTTTGGTCTTTTTCGTAGACAACCCTTCCTCCTTTAATATGTCTTTCGTTCTCTCTTGCTTTAAGCTTTTTCAGTGTTGTCTTTTTTGTTTACTTCCTCTGTTCTGATCTTGTGCCCTGTCTCTACTCTTAAAGAGCGTCCCTTCCCTTTTTCCCATCACTAGGACTATTTCTAAAAAGCTGTTAAATAATCTTTGTTGCAGTTAATTCCATTTGATTTATATAACTGGTAGTTCTATATGGAAGTCACATAATTCTCATGAGGGACATCAAGAGATGTGCAAATAGGGGCGCCTGAGTGGCTCAGTGGGTTAAGCCTCTGCCTTCAGCTCAGGTCATGATCTCAGGGTCCTGGGATCGAGCCCCGCATGGGGCTCTCTGCTCAGTGGGCGTCTGCTTCTCCCTCTCCGACTGTTCTTTACCCTGCTCATGCTCTCTGTCTCTCCCTCTCTCAAATAAAATCTTAAAGAAAGAAATGTGCAAATATTTCGTGAATAGAATCTCTATTCCCCCAGTGGTTCTTTTCCACTCCCACACCTCTGTGGTGTTCAGTTATCGAAGAAGATGTAAAACATGTATTTTGTTATGATTAAATTTTCTTCTTAAATTTAGGGTCCCACCACCTGGAATGGAAACTCATATACCGGTTCTCTTCCTTGATTTGAATGGTAAGCAGACCCCAGTGTCCAAGGGCCCACGCGTGTCACTTGGGTTTGGAATCTCTTCAGACCCCCCTGATTTTGATTCCTGAAATGACTTCTCTCCTCACTCAAACGCTGTATCTAGGTGACGTTTTTAGTCCAACCAAATGTATAAACCTTGATGTGGAGCATCACTAGAAGAGAGAAGTGGATATTTAGTCTTAAAAAGAGAGTTCTGAGAGATTAAGAACTACACACACAAAAAAGTTAAATCAGTTCCAGTTAGGAGACGCCGATGGACACAGGAATGACCTGAGAAAGTAATTCCCCCTTGGAGATTCCGAATCTTTAGGCTTTGCAGGGCCCTGGGAATCTGCATTTCTGATTAGTGCTGTTTGCTCCCCGTCCCCAGTAGCGCCAATGCCAGAACATGGCTCCACTGTAAACCCTTCATTGTTCTTTGTGGTAGCGATTGGATTGAACCTACCAGGAATGGTGGTCCTCCATGTATTTCAGCAGGAAAATCCATTTTCAGTATGAAATCTTAAATGGAACCTACAGAGGCCGAGTTGCCAAGTAGGGGGCATGGGCGGGCTCAGGCAGGCTCTTCGCACAGCCCCCGGAATCTCAGAACACAGCCTGCAAGCTTGTCTTTTGGAGGGAGGACCCGGGGAGGGTGACTTTGGCTCTTCCTGGAAAGAAGAGCCCGGAAGTAGGACATGCGCCTCATGAGGTGTTGGGCTCCCTGTTACTGGAGGGACACACGCGACGGCTGGATGAGCATGCAGGGACATTTGTGAATCCCAGTGGCGTAGGGCTTTGGAAGAAGATGAACTCCGTGTTTCTCCCAAGTGCTTGGAACTTGGATTCCAGATTGGTCATTGAGCTGTTCAGATGTCTGGTCATGTGTAAGTCATGTAGGTGGGACATAAGCATAACACCAGGTTACACAAGGAGTCAGAGTCTAACCGCCGAGCCTCAGCCGTGTTTTTGTCGTGCAAATCTCTGCTCCTAGGACTGCATATGGAGTACATTGGTCCATTTTATTGGAGACTTACGGGGTGCCTTCTTGGCTCCCACGGTAGTTTCTGGAAAGGATAAAACCTACAGTGAGGACTAGCATCTCTGTTCCAACTGTGGGATAAGGAAGAAAAGAAAAAAATGAAAGTGCGTTACGTGTAAACATCATCTGTGGAAAGCACATTTTTAAGAATTCAGTGCTTGGTTAAAAAATGACGTTTCCTTCCACTTCTGTTTCTGTTCCCCGGACTTGGCCAGCCGATGACCTCAGTGCCAACGAGCAGCTCGTGGGCCCCCACGCGTCCGGCGTGAACTCCATCCTGCCCAAGGAGCACGGCAGCCAGTTTTTCTACCTGCCCATCATCAAGCACAGTGATGAGGAGGTAATTGACCCCCCCCTTTCCGTTCCTGGGCATCAGGTGAGTGCACCTGCCTCTGGGCCTGTCTTCCCGTCAGACGCTCTGGTCTGCTTTGGGGGAGAGGACTGGGGACTTGAAAATGTTGGGTGTGTGTTTTTGCGCAGCAAAAGGGAGGAGAAACCCATGATTCAGTGGGGTCGCGTGTCTCTTCTTGCTCTCGTTTGGGATGTCAAACCGCAGCCCCTGAGCTGGGTATTTCCCTGTCCCCCACCCTTCTCCTGTCCTTAGGTTTCAGCCACGGCCTCCTGGGACTCCTCCGTGCATGATTCCGTCCACCTGAATAGGGTCACGCCGCAGAACGAAAGGATTTACCTAATAGTGAAGACCACCGTCCAGCTCAGCCATCCGGCCGCTATGGAGTTAGTATTACGAAAAAGGATTGCGGCCAATATTTACAACAAACAGGTAGTAACGGGGCCTGATTCTGCTGTTGCCTACCTGAGCTGGAAGTTTCTTCCTTCCCCCTATCATGAAGTCGTGTTCTGTGGTGCTGAGACAGTGGGCGTGCGAGCTGCCGCCACACTAGCCAAGTTACTGTCCGATTCCTGTTGACCCCCGACGAGGGGGCAGGAGGCCGGCACAGGGACATGTCACCCACGAGAGACATGCCTCCTTGGCCAACTTTGACCCCCATAATCCTAAGAGGCAGCAGAGCTCTGACACGGCACTGTTTGAAAAAGGCTAAGTGCCAAGTCTGAGCAGGTTTATGACAAAACAGGACGAGGGGCAGGTCCAAATAAATCGTTGCTGCTTCCCCAGATCTCATCCTGCAGGTGCTGCCAACAAAATGGACCCTCCCGTTTCCTCCCATGTGAGGATAGATTGATTAAACCCTGTCAGATCACTGGGTGCCTGGGTGGCACAGTCAGCTGACGTCCAGCTCTGCTTGAAATTATCTCTCCTCCTGTCCCTCCTGCTTATGTGCCCGCACGATCTCTCGCTCTCTCTGTCCTTCTCCCTAAAATAAATAAATAGGGGTGTCTAGGTGGCTCAGTGAGTTAAACGTCTGCCTTTCGCTCAGGTCATGATCCCAGGGTCCTGGGATCGAGTCCCACGTTGGGCTCCCGCTCATCGGGGAGCCCACTTCTGCCTCTCCCTCTGCCCCTTCCCCCTGCTTGCACTCACTTGCATTCTCATAAATAAATACATAAATAAATTCTTTTAAAAAATAATAAAAATAAATCTTTATTAAAAAATGGACCCCAAATCCCCAAATGGACTACAGAATCTGTCATCTAATCCCCATATGACAGATGGACACTGCTGTCCTCCGGGATCAGAGACCAGGATTTTTCAGTTCTGTTTTTCTGAATATCGTATGTGTATCAAAAACATAGTACTTGATTATACTTCTACAATTTGTAAGATGCCGAATGATTTAAATGTATTTCACATCGCTTGATTCAGCTTTCCTTTCTTACTAGAGCTTCACGCAGAGTCTGAAGAGGAGAATATCATTGAAGAACATATTTTATTCCTGTGGTGTAACCTATGAAATAGTATCCAATATACCAAAGGTAAATATATATATATTACTTTTTTAAAATACTGAAATAGATGTACTGGAGAATGTGTTAATTCTTAGAACTTCTAAATCATTTTCTCACTACAATTTGGATAAAAATACGATTCACGTGAAAGTATCATCATTAAAACAAAAAAAAGGTATTGTCACTGTTTTCTTGTCCCTTCAGGCAACCGAGGAGATTGAGGACCGGGAGACCCTAGCTCTCATGGCGGCAAGGAGTGAGGATGAAGGCACGTCAGACGGGGAGACCTACATAGAGAAGTACACGCGGGGCGTGCTGCAGGTGGAGAACATTCTGAGCCTTGAACGGCTCCGGCAGGCAAGTTACTGCAGCATCTGGACCAGAGGGCGAGAGCACCAGCCTCCCGCCGGGTGGACAAAGATGAATTTATTTACCAAACACCTTCCCTCTGCATCTGTCAGAGAAGGAGGGTAGCAATCTCCTTAGAGTAGTTACTTTGTCAAAATAGCAAAATGGAAATAATGTGTGCGTTCTGTTCAGCATCTTCTGCTTAAGCCCTGTGCCCAAGTAATTTAGATACATTCCTTTGTTTAATCTTCAAAATGGCCCTTCAAGGGAGATAGACACTGTTAAAATCCCCTTTTGGAAGTGAGAAAGTTGAGGCGAGCAGAAGTTAGCTAGCCTGCCTGAGGCTGCACCGCTAAAAAGTTGGTACAAAGTTGGTGGCAAACCAGGAAGACTTGAATCCAGTGTCCATATGCTTAGCCACATGCTCTTACTGTCCCCCTAATTTTGGGGGGTCCAGGTTAACTTCTGCAACAATAGCCGGACAGTCAGCTGAAGCTAACTCACTAGACAGTGCGAGACTGAGACGGGAATTGTCATGTGTAGAAGCAGCAGATGAAGTTCATAGAAAGTGCGTCAAGAGCAAGGAGAGGGCTGAGATCGGCATTGGTTCGAAAGACCTGCCCTTAGCGGGAGTCCCACTGGAATTGCTGCACGAGTAAAACACAAATCATAAAAGTTGGTGGTCATTTTGCAAATGAGATCTCTCGTTAGGGCTATTTCTTCTCCACTTTCTCTGTCTACCTCTGTAAAAAAAATCTACCACATAAATGTTCTTAGTTCAGCAGTTTTCCTGGGTTTAGGTATGGAAAGCGTTTTTGGTAGATGAAGGAAAAAGAAATTAGTGGGACCGTAAGAGTCCAGCTTCTCTAGCTACGGGAGGGAGTGTGGGCTTGACATGATGGGTCTTTCTATTTTTTCTAAACCGTCCACAATAAACATAATACTGTCTGTCATCAGAGGGTGTTATTTTGACCTTTGCAGGCGGTCACGGTCAAGGAAGCGCTGTCCACCAAGGCTCGGCACCTGCGGAGGAGCCTCAGCACCCCGAACGTTCATAACGTGAGCACCCTGCCGAGGCTCTTGCCTCCGGGACGTGTCTCAGGGCCTGGGGTGCGCGCGGGAGGGGACCTGGGCTCACGGTTCCTGGTGTGGGTGTCCACGCAAGCCTCTCTGCTCTCCCCGGGAAACACACCCAGGACCGCAGTGATCGTCCAACGCCTGAGCCTTTAGTGGGGTCTTCCGGATTTCTCTTCAGGAGGTCACGTCCTTGAGATGTAAACTGAACGTAGCTGATTTAAGGGTGGAAGAGGCAGCGACAGGTCCTGGCTGCGTGCTGCTCTGTCCTCGCTGCCCTGGTGGATTTTTCTGTGTCCCCCAGCAGTGTGATAGGGCACAGGCACCCCCACGTCCATGCTCTCCACATCCGTGGTTTCTCCGTTGACCATTTGATAGTCATTCTCAATCAGTTCATCTAGAAATTCCAGTCGACAGGAACTGCTTCTCTTCTCAAGGAGGGGACACAGTCATGGGAAGAAAGGACAGACTAGTGCACGGACAGTTTCAAAGCAAGCTCCTCTCCAGAAGCAGTAAAGGATCCTGCCCAGGAAGGGCGCAGATCCTTACCTTGCTGCTCTCCAGAATTGCCGGGCAGTGATTACAAACATGGTGACCGTTTATAAGCGCTGCCTTCCAGCAGGCCACAAAGTCACTCCCAGCACATCCTGTAGTCATACGTACAGGTTCCTTCTGACCACAGTACGATTATTTAGAAACCGATCATTAGAGACTCATACGGTGTAAATTGAAAAATGAAAACTGGTACATACATCAGTGCTTGTGGGATACAATTGAAATGGTATGAGAGGAAAACTAGGCTCCATTCCCTATTACTCTGTTTCTATAGACGAATACTGACAGAGAAAAGGAAAGAACAGAGCCACTCTTAGGGATGTATGTATCTCGTAGCAAAGAGTAAAAAACCCCAAGGGAAAGATCTGGGCTAACAGTGAAAGATGGGCCACCTAATGGAGGCTTCTGTCCTCACTCCCAGTCCCCTGTGGACCTACATCTGATCAAGACTTTGAATCTGACTGCTCATGTTTACGGGGGACAGAAGAGAACGCTGAGTGACACAAAAGGAACTCTGTTAGCAAGGGAAGCTCTAGAGGAACAAATGACCTGGAAAAAGCGAAACGTGTGCACTGTTGTCAGCCTGACTCAGAATTAACTGACTGTGTGTCTGAGTGATGTGGACACGGGGGCTGTCAGATACTGTTTAGGAATCATTTGATTTTTAACACCGTGATAGTGATATTCTGGTTTTGTTTTTGTTTTAAGATTTTATTTTTTTAAGTAATCTCTGCATCCAACGTGGGGCTTGAACTCATGACTCAAGAGTTGGATGTTCTTCTCACTAAGCCCTCCAGGGACCCCTGTGGTTAGGGTTTTTTTTAAAGGAAGGAGGGATTCTGTATTTTTTAGAGATTCACAGAGAAGTATTTATAGATAAAAGATTTTTAAGTCAAAAAAATCAGAATAAAAGATTTTTAAAGATAATAAATATTAGAACAGAATTATAATAAATTCAAAGAAGATGCATGAAGATTAGAACAGAGGTGTATGATTAGAAAACCAACAATAGAATCAACAAAGCTGAAAAGTGGGCTTTTTGAAAAAACTGGTCAAATGGACTGACTTCTAGTTAAGATGAATTGGGGAAGGAAGGAAAATATTGGAATATTGATTCTAATATTATTGACAGCAAAAAGGGATGTATCACTACAGAGAGGACAAAGATTTAGACAGCCTAAGAACAAGCTATGAATAATGTTATAGCAGTAAGTGTAAAAGTGTCAACAAAATGGAATTTTTTTTTTAAAGATTTTATTTATTTATTTGACAGATCACAAGTAGGCAGAAGGGGGACTATGGGAAACAGGCTCCCCGCTGAGCAGAGAATCTGGTGCGGGGCCTAATCCCAGGACCCTGAGATCGTGACCTGAGCCAAAGGCAGAGGCTTAACCCACTGAGCCACCCAGGTGCCCCCAAAATGGAATTTTCTTACAAAAAAGAAATCATAGAAGAAATAGAAAATCTGAATGCAGCTGTTGCCATAAATAAAGCCTAAACTCCTGGAGAGAGAGACTGTGTTCCTTGATGGGAACACATGGTATCCAAAAAATTGGCATATCTCCCTAAACTGATCTGTATAAATTCCCAACCTAATTTCTTATAGGATTTCATAAGCTACCCCCAGAATTGCTATGGAGGAGCAGAGTTGAAGGTGCATAAGCTTTATCTACAGTCCAGAGATTCCAGGTCTCCACGTTTCCCCCCCAAGCTCCTTGTAGAAACGCTGGAGGAGATGCTTGGCTGACTGTCTCAGTCAGTAGAGCATGTGGTCCTCAGGCTCAGTCAGGGTGGTGACTTTGAGCCCCATGTTGGACGGAGAGATTACCTAAACTAATAAATAAATAAGTTAGAGTAAAAAAGAAACATAGGATGTGTTTAGAACTAAGTAATGTTGAAATGGTATGCCTGTCAATCGTAGGATACAGCTAGAGTGATACTTAGGGACAGTAACAATAACTTATTTCATCAGTTTGTAACAGAGAAAAATTAGAAGCAGCTTAGATATCTAAAATAGAACAAATAAATTCTGAAACAAAAAAGACCATGTATGGGTGGCTCAGGTGGCGCCTGGGTGGCTCAGAGGGTTGGGCCTCTGCCTTTAGCTCAGGTCATGATCACAGGGTCCTGGGATTGAGCCCTAGGGAGCCTGCTCCCTGCCCTCTCTCTGCCTACGTGTGATCTCTCTGTCAAATAAATAAATAAATAAAATATTAAAAAAAAAAAAAAAAGACCACGTATGGTGAAATATCACTTAATGAAAAAATATGCAAAATATATATTACATGTGCATACCTGTTGTATATATTTCTATATAGTTTGTGCATCTACTTTTACATATGAATCCATTTTTGTGAATGTGAGGATGCTACAAAGCCTGTATGGGAATGATCAACCCCAAATTTAGTGCAGTTGTTACTCCTGAGGATTGCAGAAAGAATCGGGGGTTGAGACTATCATACAGGCTTCAACTGTAAATGTGACAATACGTTTCTGTGTTTCTGGGTAATTTATGTTAAATACATAAACCACATTGATAAAACCATGGCTCTCTTACAGGTCTCCTCCAGTCGACCAGACCTTTCTGGCTTTGATGAAGACGATAAGGTGTGCACCTATGGTGTGGGCATGACTAGAAGAGTCGAAGTCTGAAAAGTTAGCTCTTGGTGTTTTGGAAATCTCAGGACTTCATGTCTTAATCTTATGCAGATCATTGTCTCCACGTGTCCATTTCCAGGTTCAAATACGTGATGGGAAATTGCTAGGCACTCAGTGTTAACACTGAACCTAGCATATTTTTCTATACCAGCATAGTACTACACCGAATTGAATATATGTGTGTCCATGGGCCTAACTCAAAGTATTATATCAACTGAGGGTTCCTGGAGGGGGGCATAGGGTAACTGGGTGATGGCATTGGGGAGGGTATGCGTTGTAATGAGCACTGGGTATTATAAAGACTGGTGAACCTTGCAAACCTTTTCCTCTGAAACCAATAACACCTTATATGTGAATTTAAAAAACAAACAGAAAAGTATTATATCTACCATCACAAAATCAGAATTAATTCAACTAGGAAAATTAGGTATTTTAAATTATGGATATTTTGCCACAGGACCTTTCTTGGCAAATACTGCTTGGAGCATATACCTCCTTATTTGGCGAGGGACTGAGTGATACAAACGTGGGTTATGTCACCAAGAAGTTTAAAATCTAGTCTTTTAGGCAGCCAACTCCTGAGAAGTTGCTTAAGATTAAATAAGCTTATATGATGCACAAAGGGAGTTTCCTTAGTGTACCTATACCTTATGCCGGTTTGATCCTTTTAAATCTCAGGTCTGGTTTGCCTGGGGCAATCTTAATGTACGCCTGCTACCCAGGCAAAATTATTAATGGAACCCACTCACTCCAAAAAGCGTTTCACTGTGGTCTCTAAATTATCCAGTCACCCTAGATACATACCAGATTTATCAAGGTGGCTCCCGTTGCCGGGGAAGGGCGGAAAGTGGTTGGGACCTTAGGGATTCAGAAGGGGAGTCACTCCATTTGTAATGTTTTTATTAAATTTTGGACAAATATGATAGGATATGAACATAACACTCTAGCGGTACCCTGGGTCTGACCATAGTTGTCATATTATTCAGCCATTTGTACTTTTCTAGTTGCTTGAAATACTGTATAATGAAAGTAAAGAAGAACATAGAACATGTACTGGCATTTCAAAATAGGGAAAAAACTCAAATCTGGGTTTCACTTCCAATTTTAAAGGGCCTTAATGATCGCTAACCCATATCTTTCCCTTGTAGGGTTGGCTGGAGAACCAATTAGACGTGTCTGACTATAGTTCCAGTTACCAAGATATAGCCTGTTACGGCACTTTGCCCAGGGACTCGCCTCGAAGGAGTAAAGAAAATAGTGGTGAGATTGTTTTTCTGTTTTCCTTTATAATTTCTTAGACAAAGCATGGGAGGAAGGGTTTGTAGGTGGCATTTAATAAGATAGGAACCTGAAATCCTATCACGCTGGATGAGTCCAAGAGAACGTGTCATGTTCACTTACTTCATTTCTTTTTGCATTGGAGTCGGCATATCATCCGATAATAATAATGGGCTTTTTGTGTAGTGCTTCACAATTTTCAAATCATATTTTTCCCCACATCATTTCCTGAATTTGAAGTCCCTTTTGAGACACAAGTCTTATGTGACGGTTAAACTTAGTTTTGTTTTGTTTTTGTTTGTTTGTTTTGTTTTTACCAAAAGAATACCCTGTGCAATGCTTTTGTACTCAAAAGATGTTTTTATAAGAATTCTTTGATTCCTAAAGCAGTTTCAAAAATGGTGCCAGAAATGAGTTCAATCAGTGACAGCATTATTACTAACTGTATCATCTCCCGATGCCCTGAAAGGAATAGCGTTCTTCAAAAACACGAATTAGCTGTTACAGTGCACTGTATATTTTGCCAACTAAATGACATTGTACCAGTGAATTGGGAAGAAAATACATTAGGAGGGAAAGAGGTCCCTAAAAGTAAGACATGAGTCAGGGCAGGAACGCGGAGTTTCTCTTCCTTAGTCAAACGGAGCAGGTGGCTTGAGGAAAAATGGAGCTCGCAAGAAAACATATATAGTATCCATTCCTTGAATACTTATTGAGCCTCTACTTGTTATCCACAGTGAAAGATTCAAAAAGGTGCCACTCTAGATCCTGAAATGGAACTGTGGAATGAGATACATAGAAAATAAGATATTGCAATGACAGAGTGCCCAAATGCATGGAAGGGTCACAGACTCCAGGATTTCAGAGCAACGGAACACCAGCATGAGTTGAAATCAGTCTCGTAGGCAGCGCTTCGCGGGGGGGGGGGGGGTGCAGATCTTGAAAAGAAGTAGAAAATTCAGTTTCTGCTTTCTTCCGTGCTGCCCCGCCCTTGGCTGACTCTTTGTGACTCGGTCACCACCTCTCCACTCTGGCCCACACCAGTTTCGGTCTTTAGCCAGATATTAGGCTTGTTGATTTCTCTGTCGAACTGGATATTCCCATGGCTAGGGGATGCCCGTGCTTCTGGTGTGCCCGTCAATCCATGCCTGTTTGTCTTCCCCAGGTTGTCCATCAGAGAACCCCCACGCCTTAACAGTCAGTCCTTTTAAAGCATTCTCTCCCCAGCCACCAAAGTTTTTCAAACCTTTAATGCCCGTGAAAGAGGAGCATAAGAAAAGGATAGCTCTTGAAGCCAGGCCACTCCTCAGCCAGGAGGTAAGTGCTGCTGGTCTCTGGGGGGGTGGGCGGACGGTGAGCAGGATCATGTTTGGGGGCTGGCGGGGGACGGGGCAGTAACCATGTCCATGGACGCATGTGGGTCCCCTGGGGACATGGCAGGATTTCTTGCGTGGTGCCCTTGATGTTCTTTTCTGTGTGTTTCTGGCTTTTTGGAGTTTGGGGTTTTTTGGGTTTGTTTTTGTTTTTTGTTTTTTGTTTTAAATCTTCCAAGTGAGTGAGAGAAAGATGTTCCCTGGGTGTTTTGAAACTATGACAGGTTTTATTTATTTATTTGTTTGCTTATTTTTACGTTAATAAAACCAAGGGTGCGATTGGCCGTGGCGTGTGTGTAGTCTCGTCAGAGTCCCTCGGTGGTTGGACTGCAGCCTGCGAAAACTGTATTCCGCGCATGGGATTAGCAGTGTTTGTGTTGCTTTTCTAACTGGCACGTCCGTGCTGAGCGTTCCGGCTGTCAGCGTCTTCTGTATGTGATGCATCTGTGTGTCTTAACCTTTGCAGAGCATGCCTTCCCGTCAGGCACATAACCCGGGCTGCACTGTGCCCTCAGGAAGCAATGGCAGCAGCATGCCCATAGAGCACAGTAGCAAACGGGACAGGAAGATTGTAAGTTCTGGAACCATGTCTGTCGTCTTGCCTGGTGGTGGGTGTGAGGCGCTTTCACAATCATCCGAATCCTGTACAAGACGTGAAGAGAATGTACTGGGTCTTTGCTTTTTTTTTTTTTTTCCCTTTTTTTCTTTTCTTTAAATGTGATCACTGGTAATGAAATTTTGCATGAATGTGGCCATGACCTGTGATTATTTTTCCCTAAGTGTTCATTCTGTTTTATTAATCTCTTTGCTCAGTAGCAACTTGCTTAGAAAGGGGGACAAGGCACTCTCACGGGTTCTAGTCTTTAAAAAGCGTAACCATGAGGTCACTCTCACTGATTCTGAATCTTTCTGATGTGCCCGTGCGTACTGAGCAGATTCTGAAGTTAATCTACCTAGAGGAGTTGCACTTACTCGGAGTGAGTACTCGTGCACTGAGCCGTGGGTGTGTTTGAAAGCTCTTTCCGCATTGCCTGATGCCCTTGCCCAGCTCATTCTGTAGCTTGTAAGCCCCCGCTGCCTGTTTGCCATCTCAGGGAGCCCGTGCTCATTTGCTGCACAGTAGGGCCCGGCTCCGCTTCTGGGATGGCTAATCTGTACTTCAGCCACAGGTAGGGAGAAACTCTGCCTGTCAAAGTCATTCCCCCAGCACTTGGTTTTCAAATTACAGATTAGAAAATAGTTTTTAAGACCCTGTATACCAGGCACTTTGCATGATCAAAGATACCTCTTTAAAAAGGGAAAAAGCAAAACAAAACCAAACCTGTGTTCTCGGGCCTGGAAACAGGTTGTCTTAGTTTGTGTGTCAGCTTTCGCTTTCCCATGGCTTCCTAAGTGTGAGTGTGGTCTGATCTGCAGGCAGTGCACGGGAGCTTTCCTCTCCCGGATGCAGCGTGGCAGACCCAGTCCCAAGACTCGCTGGTGTGAGAGGTCCTAATGGTTCTAAAATGTGCCCTGCTGCACACTGTGTGACCCTAACCGGAATCGAACTTGGCTTTGCAGTCGGCCAGCCGTCTGCATGTTTGGAGGGCTGGCGGGTCCTCAGAAATGACCTTCTCATTCCTCCTGCCCACTGAGGTCAAAGAAAAGCCACCATTTCTCCCTCGCCTCCGTCCCTCTCCCCACCATTGCCTCTGTGTTCTCCTGGTCCCCTCTATTCTAAGTCCCCATTGTAGTTCCTACTGGAGAAGAGGGTGACTGTCAGCAGCCGCCCCGTATCTCTGAATCCTAATGAATTGCTAAGTCACTTACTTGACTTCCCCTGGCTTAATAAGGCAGCACCATGGGCTTAAAAGGCCACGTGGGCAGCTTGTTACCCCTTCAAACACTCTGGCTCTCTGGCTGATGGGACCTGCCTGTTGGTTGACGTGGAACTTACCTCCATGTTGCACGAGTACTGAATTTACTCCTCTGTTACTGATAAATTTCGGTAGAACATCCCATCGAGAGACTGCTGGATGACTCTTCTGGGTCTGCCTGGCAGACGGCTTCCCTGTTGACAGTTTGCCTCATTGTTTACTTTCCTTGTAATGTTTTTAAATAAAACTCACCTTGGGGCTTTCAGCTAGCAGAGCGTAGGAGAGAACCAGCCTCCCGTAACTCAGCAGGTCTCAGGTGGCAGGGAGGCTGTGTGTGATCCAACACACCAGCAGGTTTTGATGGTATCGTCTTTCTTGCTGGAGTCTGGAGCGATCTGCCTCGATCCTCCTTAGAAATCTGACTCAAAACAACAGCAGCAACTGAGAAAGAAGGGTGCTCAGCTGGCTCAGTTGGAAGGATACGTGCCTCTTGATTCTGGGTCACGGAGTTCCAGCCCCAACTTGGGTGTAGAAATTGCTTAAATTAAAAAACCTGCAATTTTTTTTTTTTTTTAAATAAGAGAAAGAAATCAGTCTCAATACTCTTCATCTCTGAAACTCTGATTTATTTCAGATAGCAGCATTTCCAGGATGTTTTGGTAGATTTTAATGATATTACCTGCTTGCTCTGAGGTTCTGTTTCTTTTCGGGAAGTTTTCATTTTATTTCTCCTTTGGCAAATGGACAGAGGCTGCTTTATTTCTTTGTTTCTTTATTTCTTTGTTCTCCATTCACTCTCCTTCCTTTTCCATTCTTACAAAATCAGAGTGTGAATCAGTGGTTTGGTCTGATCAAAGGAGGTTGAAATCATTTTTTACAATTTCACATAAAATGTGGTATTCTGTAGCTCCTCTTGATTCTTTTATTTTTTTCTTATGTTCACTTAACCAACATCTAGTACGTCCTTAGTTTTTGATGGGTTCAATCCTACCCTTGATTCTTAAAGCCGCGTTTGTTGTCTCATTAGTTTGGGAAGATGCACAAGTGTACTTTGTGTCTTGTTTGAATAAGATAAAGGCAACAATACACCTTTGGAGTCCATCTTGTTTTTAAGTCATGAAGCAGAGAAGGGTAGAAAGGAAATCACTTCTCCCTGGAGTCTTGCATAGACAGCGTATGGCTTATTTCTCCATTTTACAGAAGATGAAACAAAGGACTTAAGTGGCATGCCCAAGGTCTCCCAGTTCCTGAGAGCAGAAGAAGAAAGGCCCCATCCCTCTGCAGAATTGGGCTGACCCCAGTGACTTTCGGTGCTCCCTAAAATGGTGCCGTTTCGGTTGGCCTACTGCTATTTCTGACCAGGGCTGCTGGCCTCCTAGCACCATGGACAGAAGTGCTGGGGCCTAGGCTGATACCAGTCCTTCCAGAAAGAGAAGGTCTCCGTGCAGGACAAGCCCCCATTCCAGTGGAAGCAAAAATCACTTTAATCAAGTGAAACTCCTTACGGGGAGTCCCTGCTTTCATGAGGGTTTGAAAATCAAGCTGTTTCGTCTCTAGGTAAATAGTTGCATAAACCGAATTGCAAAAACCAAATCACAAAGACTGTAGCTGTACAGGGGCTGGAGAGCTGGACTCCATGTGTCCCTTCTAGGGTTAGGGTTCTCATGCTTTGTGTCCTTAAGACATAGTAGGAAGGTGCTAAGCTTAGTCTCCTTTCAGATGATGAGTGTTTCTGGAGTAGAACTTCTATCTAACCACATTCTCTTAAGGTGCAGTTTAAACCAATTTAAGTGCTCTCCCCCCCACCCCTTGAAGGCAATAACTTGATAAACCTTCAGTCTGTTTACATGTTGGGAGACATTTCATCTCTACTCAGTTTTCTTTTTTTCTGGAATTATTTGTCCCTACTCCGCTAGCCTCTCTCTTTGGGTTGTTTCCCTTCCCACGTGCACAACTATGTGCTGATCCCGATTCGAACTTAATCTTGAGGCTTTTGCGGACTCTTCAGTTTTTCCCAAGCTCCTTCTAATCCTTTAGGAATAATTTTTTATCTTCACGAGTTTGGCAGATGTGCACACACCTGTTTATACACAGTAAACTCATGACTGAACATTTCATTCAGCAAAGCTGTATTTTAGGAGAACAGGCCTTTCCTCAGTCTTCAGAAGAAATAACTCCAGGCATAAAAAGAGCTCCAGATTATGAATTCTCATATTCAGATTTTGTTTTTCTTAGAGCACCTAATTTACAGTAACTAATTACATCAAAGACTCCCAGTCTTGGGAAATTGTATTTCTTTACCAGCATAAATCAGAAGGAAATATGGGGGGTGGGCACCTGGCTGGCCGTCAGAAGAGCATGCTACTCTGACTGTTGATCTCGGGTGGTGGGTTCAAGCCCCACATTGGGTGTGGAGCCTACTTAAAAAGAAAAAAAAAAAGAAATGTAAGGATACAAACACTAGAAATTCAATTTTGAGTCTAAACACGTCAAGTAGAGAATCTGTAAAATACAGGCAAAATTACTGATTCAGTTCTGTCCAGTCTTTGCTCCTTTCCAGACGTTCTCCCCCTCCCCCTTTCTGACAGGGCTCCCTAATGTGGAGGGTTGCTAAAAATAAGATGGCAAGATTAGCGTTGCCAAAATTTTTGTTTTGCCAGTTTCTGGAATTTATATCGCTGATATTTGATACTCGCCTTTGATTAATAGTCATGGAATTAAGACAACTGATGCTTTTACGTAACGTGTATTCAAGTTATTTTAAAAACTAAGGAACACTAAAGAGTATTAAAGTACTGATTAGGTAGTTAACATCTTATGTAATAGAAATTATTACTCTGAAATTCAGTAGATGACATCGGTGTTCGCGTGTGAACCGCTGTCTGCCGTAGCCTTCAAACACGCTCTTCTCCTTCCCCAGCCTCTCTGTCCTCCTCGGCCTCTTGAAATGACGCTTAAGTGAGTGAGGTTAATGTTTTGGTTGCCAGTCTTCACGGTCTCCCTGTTACTATACTGAATCAACTTTCCATCCAGTGAGACAGGGTCCAGGATTGTTCCAAGAGCAAGGACCCAAAGCCGGGACACCCGGGGACCAAGGCTGGTTTTGCTCCGCCTGGTATTCCCAGTTCTTAGGACAGTGGCTGGCATGTATTGGATGCCTGATGAGAACTCACTGAAAGTCATGTTTTGAGAGGAATATTTGCAATGTCTCCAGGTGTTTATGAGGTTAATTAAAATGATGAGATAGTAATATCATTTTTTCCTTTTTTTTAATATTTTATTTATTTATTTGAGAGAGATGGAGACAGTGAGAGAGCAGAAGGGGGAAAAGAGGAGAAGCAGCAGATTCCCTGCTGAGTGGGGCTCGATCCCAGGACCTTGGGATCATGACCCGAGCCGAAGGCAGATGCTTAACCGACTGAGCTACCCAGGTGCCCCCATTTTTTTTTTTTCTTTTTAAGTAAGCTCTGCATCTAAGGTGGGGCTCAAACTCATGGCCTCGAGACCAAGAGCCAATGGCTCTACTGACTGAGCCAGCCAGGTGCTGTTTGTCATTTATTTCTATTTGAACAGAAAACACCCTTATGCTTCATGCTGTTTTCCACCACATACAGAGGAATCGTCCATTCAGGGACTGACTGGGGCTTTGGGAATCCCCCCTTCTGTGTGGGTGTACCGGTCTTTACAAACAGAATTCTAAAGCTGTTTGACACAGATACTCCGTGATGTCTCAGTACCTTCCTCACCTTCTGGCTAAATCCTCTATCCCTGCTTCTCCAAACCCCTAGAAAGTGTTAACGGTAAGACTGTTAGTATTTTACAGCCTTACGGTGTTTCATATAACACTGGGAATCAGTGTTGAAATTGGCATTCTTTGCTCTTTTTGCTGTTGAGGTCTTGATTTTGCTGCCCTCTCCCCCCCATAAAATATCAGAAATCTTCCACAGAGTACCTTACTCACCTGCACTTGGCTTCCCAAAGTGTGAGGATTGTGAGAACAAAATGAAGCAACGGCTTTTCTCTGCCTCCAGTCTGCCCCCCCTCCTCTTTTAATTCCAAAAGGGAAAACATCACAACTGAACACCATCATTAATTAACATTAATTAAAGTCTCCTGCACCTAAGCCAGTGAAGCAGGCATTTCCAGTCAGCACTGAGTGAGCACAGAAGAAATAAATCTCCTCTGTATTAGGTGATAATGGGTTTAGGCTCACAGATCTCTGAGCATAATGTACTTGTAGGCACAGTAGGTGACAGAATTTAACCAAACTCAGAAAGAAAGAGAAAAAAAAAAGCCACTAAACATGCGAATGGGAATGGCTTTAATGGGAATATATTTGAAACCTGTCTCGACAATAAAGTCCCTGAAAGGCGCTAATGAGTGACTTTACCTTCATTGCTGCAGGACTCTGAGGAGGAGGAAAGTGACCTGGAAGCACTTAACAGGAAGCTGATAGGTTCACAGCCTTACGTCCCTGTGGAGTTTGCTGACTTCAGTGTTTACAACGCCAGCTTGGAGAACAGGGAGTGGTTTTCTTCTAAAGTCGATTTGATGAACTCGCGGGTCTTGGAGAAAGAAGTGTCCCGCAGCCCCACCGCCAGCAGCATTACCAGCGGGTACTTCTCCCACAGTGCCTCCAATGCCACGCTGTCTGACATGGCGGTCCCTGCCAGTGACAGCTCAGACCAGCTAGCCACGCAGACAAAGGATGTGGACTCCAGTGAACATTACGGGCCGTCGCTCGCGCACGATTTCAGACCGTCCTCCAGCAAAGACTCGACAGAATTAGAAAGAGGCTTGGTGAAAGAGAAGATAACTTCGGTGCCACTCAAGGAAAACAGTGCCTTAGCCAAAGGGAGCCCATCGCCCCAAAGCATCCCTGAAAAAAATCCCCAAATCCTCTGTAGGACTGGCTCCTGTTCAGAACAAGAGGCGTGCTCCAGCAGAAATGGCCAGCCAGCCAGAGAGTTCTACCCCGGGGAAGTGACCGTAGAACACACCACAAAGATCCTTGAGGACCACTCTTTCACAGAGTTTATGGGTGTATCCGATGGGAAAGATTTTGAGGGTTTGACAGATCCTTCTGCTGGAGAGCTTTCGAGTAGAAGAAACCTACCAAATAAAACGGACCAGAAGAGTATCTCAGACGGGCCGCAGGACCCTGCCCAGCTGCATTCCTCCGCGGAGAGTGACCAGGTAATACATTCCAGGGGCCGTCCTTTGTCGTCCATGTTGGTGAGGCTGCCTGATGGTGCACCAAGGCCCAGAGGCGCCTCGCCCCGGGACACAGTAGGAGAGGGGGACTGCAGCGCTGCTGACAGGGAGCCCGGGCCCCCGGGGAGCAGGCTCGCTCACTCGGCTGCCCAGCTGGCTCTGTGGGGCTGGGCGCCTGCTCCCGCCAGCTCCGAGTACAACGACAGAATACAGAGACCGCTGGCGTTCCTGGCTGGCCTGTGGCTCGATGCCGAATAAGGATCATTGAATCTCCTGTGCATTCCCAGAGATGCTTAATTACAGGCTGTCCCAAGGCATTCAGATCACATCCATCCTATTTCATCAAATCTGTAATTTCTGTAATTTTTAGATAAACTGTTGTTTTATGTATTACTACCAAAACCACTTCCAATTAAACTGCAGCACCCCAGTAATTGTCAGACGCATCCCAGTTTCAGACACATTAAAAAGAGGTGGGGGGGGGGCACGCATCGCAGAATGGATTGAAAAAACAAGTCACTTGGTGCCCAGCGCCATTGAAGTTTGGGCTTTGGAAGTTAGCGGGTTGGTTTATTATGAGGTTGCATTTTATAGTTCCATCATTTAATTTTTTAGTTTAATTCCTAAACTAATGGAGCAAAATGCATGTTTGCCAACAGTACTGGTGGAAAAAGCAAACCATGCAAATAGGATATTGCCCATTTCTGAGGGCTCTTCCCCAGAGCGTCCCCTTCGGGATGAACATTTTGGTCCCACACCCCCACTGCAGCTGTGCGAGGGCTTTGAGAGTTCCAGAGCGGTGCAGAATAAAGCTCAGACAGAATGAGAAGGATAATCTAGGAAGGTCATCATGCTGCCGTTCGGTCTCTGCTTTGTTCAGGAAGTGATTCCGGTTTGGTGGCTTTTGCCCCACAAGCTTTACTCCCTTTGCATACCAGCCCTTAAAATTTCTGTGCGTGTCACCTACACAGCACACCCCTCCCTACACTGCAAAAACCTACAGAGGAATTCCTTACAATTAAAAAAAAAGACTTTTTTTCCCCCAACATTAGGCTAGGAGTAAAGTGACTTGTGACTGTCCTTGGAAACAGAATTTTCGTTGGTTTCAAAGTCTTCGGCTTCCTCTACCCTGGTCTGCAGGCGAGCCTGCCCTGCTGGCCTGATCGGCCTGTCAGTCCAGTCCCTCTTGCAAGAATTCTTGTCCAAGGGCTGTTTCTTCCCTCTCGAACAGTGCTTCTCTCTCTCTTTCTCTCTTTTTTTTAAAAGATTTTATTGATTTATTTGAGAGAGTATGAGAAGGTGGAGAGGGAGGAGCATAGTCCCCACTGAGCGGAGAGCCTGACCGGGAACTTGATCCCAGGACCCTGGGATCACGACCTGAGCCGAAAGCAGTCGCTTAACCAACTGAGCCCCCCAGGCGTCCCCGAGTCGTGCCCCTCCAGTGTAAATGTGCAGCCGACTCACCGAGCAGAATTCAAGGCCCCAGGTCGCTGCCCTCTCACCGGATGTTTTGCTTCAGTGCGGGGTTAGAGCGGAGGCTTGGGTTCCCACCCTCTGCCGCAGTGACGGGGCATCTGAGGGCTGCACTGGGAAAGCCGGGGCCACCGGGGAGGAAGTAGCAACAGTCCCTCCTCTCATTCCATTGCTTCGATTGTTTAGAACCAGCAAACAGGAACAATACCTGATTTTTGTTTGCAGAGGCTCTAGAATAGTGTTTTCCTGCCGAAGATCCTGCTTTAAAAGTAGAATTTAACAAAAATATTTGCGGTTATCAGGGTCATGTGGGATTATGCAATTCTTTTTTTCTTTTTTTTAAATTGCATTAGTATTTTTGTTATAATACTCTTGGGTTTTAGTAAGTTGCCATAACAATTTTTTACCTTGGCTTTGGGTCTTACTGTCATTACTTTTCCCAGAAGCCTCCCCTCCGAGCTAGGTTTCTCCCTCGTAGAGTGTAAATCCTAGAACTGGATTCCATAATGAATCAGATCCTGTGGGTCCCTTCCGGGAGAGCCCCTTGTGTGCGGTGGGTGATGTCCCACTGAGTGGTCCCTGTGTGTGCGTGCGTGTGTGTGTGTGTGTGTTAGAGTTGGGGGAGGGGGGCACTGTGTGTGCGTGCGTGTGTGCATGTGTGCGCGTGTTAGAGTTGGGGGAGGGGGGCCCTGTATGTGTGTGTGTGTGTGTGCGTTGGGGGGGAGGGGGACCGTGTGCGTGTGTGTGTGTCTGTCTGTGGAGTTGGGGGTGGGGGGTTCCAGAGCTTGAGCTCACCAGCCTCTCTGCTTTCTAGGGCAGCACGACCGCTCGGTGAAAGGCAGCCCACGCTTCCTCGCAGGCCACGGCCTCTTTGCTCTGGTCGCCCTGTGGAAGCACCAGCACCGTCTTTAAAACCTGCTGCGGCCCAGCCGGGGACCTCAGACCAGCATGGAGAAGCCGTGTGCTCCGTGGGCCATCTGCTTTCTCCTCCCGAGCTGGGGGCAGCAGCACTTTGTCACTCGGGTGAATCGGCAGCCTCGGCCTTTCCAGAAAGCCAGAGAACCGAAAATCCCGGATTGAATTAAGTGGCAGTATTTTTGTTTTGCACTTAACTACTACACACACCCACTGTGTAGAAACCTCCACAGAGTCAAACAAACTCTATTCTTATACAACTAATTTTAATCAGTTCTTACTGTAGAATCTGGAGTCAATGCTCTTTTTTCTTTTTTTTTTTTTTTTTTATAAATAATATATATGATGTATATGAAATGTATATCTATGTATGTCTGTTCGGAGACAGACAAGACTGCACATGAAAATGCAGATATAAGTGGTTTGTAGAAAATCATAAGGTACTGGACTTGGATACACAGCAACTTAGGTAACCCCCCGCTAGACGCGCAGATGGAAAAGATGGGCTTGCCTAAGAACAAGGTTGCAAATCCCTCTTTGCAAAAAAGAAGGCCGTTCTTTACAACCAAAGAACTTACGTAAGACTGAACGTGTCTGCTGTCCGTTCTTATTTCGTGTGTACACATATGTCTGACGGCAAGTTCGGTGCCACGTTCCCCTTGGCGACCAGGCCCCTTGTAGCTAGCTGTTCTCTGTCCCGTTTCCTAAGCCCACTGAGAAACCCCACAGCTATACTCCGTGGTCTCCCGCCGGCCCAGCCCCTGCCGACGTGCCCTGGGACTGTAACTGTTGACCGTGCCTGGGGCTCTGACTCAGCCGTCCTTGCCCCTCGGTTTGGCCTGGCTGGGCAGGTGGGAGAGCAGTATTACTGTAGGAAAACACGAGAACACGCCTGGAGTTGGGTGTGGGGAGGGAAGGGATGTTGATTTTTTGTCTTTTTGTGGGGTGTTTTGTTTGTTTGTTTGTTTCCCTGCTTCGGATTGGGCGGTTTCGTTGTGTGGTTTTGCTGTTAATTATTTTACTTCAGTTCTGGAAAACGCTGAGGAACTGGGATGAGCTCTGCGGGCCGCAGGTGCCCGCTTCGCCACGGTTGCAGCGGACGGTGGAGCACGGAGCGCCCCGCCGTCCGCGCCTTCGCTTGCAGAGTCCCCCTGCCGACGGAGACATCGGAGGATGACGTGTGTGGGGATCCCAGCAGGAGGCCTTCGTGCTCCTGTCTGTAGAAGCCCGTGGACCGCACAGCAGTACATGCCTGCGGGGCAGAGAGAGCGCGTACAGCCTGCTGTACCTTTTTCTTTACGTTCTCAGCATCAGTAAACGAGTAAGATTTTGGAGACGTTAACGAAAAGCTGCTGTTCATGATTTTCTGTATAGTGAGCCGACCGTAGTATTTTACTATTGTCTGTTTAAAAAAACAAACTGTAATTTATATCCCCTTTCAACTTTATTGTATTTAATTGGTACAGATTGTGTGTGTGTGTGTGTATGTGTGTGTATGTGTGTGTGTGTGTTTTAGAATACAGACTGTCTAATTCAGATTTTAAAACATCCGTGGTTTGTCTTCAATAACTCTGCCACTAGCTACAGACCTCACTTCCCATGTCCGCATGTACATGCATCTAGCCTGAGCAGAAGTAGTAACAGCCGGCACTCATTGAGGGTTTACTGTGCACTGGGCGCCGTTCCCAGCATTCGCTCTTTGTCATCTTGCTTAATCCTCACAGCAGTGGGTGCCGTGGGTGCTGCTGTTATGAAGTGTTTGATGCCGGAAAACCAGAGGAGTGGGTGAGTAGGAGGGTGGCCTGTTTGCCTCAGTCTCCTCCCCGTGTCCTGTCTGGTGACATGTCCTGGAAGAGCAGCTCTGAAGGGAGGATGGGGCACCTTCAGAGTGCAGAAGGGCTGGGCCGGTCTCACAGGTTCCGGACTGACCAACTAACATGACATCCGCAGCAGACAGACCATGGGGTGTCTCTTTTTTTTTTTTTTTTTTTTTTTTTTTTGAGAGCGATCGAGCAAAAAAGCACAGAGCAAAAGCACAGAGAAGCAAACTCCCCGCCGAGCCCGAAGCCCTATGCTGGACTTGATCCCAGGACCCTGAGATCATGACCTGAGCCGAAGACAGACGCTTAACCAACTGAGCTACTCGGGTGTCCCACGGACAGACGAGTGTCCTACATAGCCTTCCGGGACAAAGTACAGAGCAGGGAAAGTCCAAAGTTACTTGAGTTCCATAGCATAGGACTGAGGGAGGAGAACAGCTATTGAATATTTAAATAAATGATGAGTACAAATAGAATTCAAGACAAAATGAGCAAATTGTCATTCCTTCTGCTAGCATGAGATCTACAGGTCTTTGATCATCAGCTTTGTCATTACGATTTGGGGAGAGAAAACTGGTTTTAGCTTGTGGGATAGTTAAATACAGGCATATGTTTAACAGCTAACTTCCAGAATTACTCACATTTGCTTGTAGTTATTTGGACACACATTATCATAATGAAAATATAGCCTTGTGTTCTTAGGGCACCAACTGACAGGAAGAATGACTTCATAAAAATGCCTTCACAGTTAAGTAAAAGCAAGATAATAATTCTACTTACCTTGCTCTGATCAGTACTTATTTTGAAAATTACAATATTGAGGTTTTTTGAACAACTTGGGGGAAGAAAAAAAGAGCCAACTAATGACCTGATGGATCTTTACTTCTAAAAAGTAAAGCTTTCTGGGTATGTCATGAAGAAGTCCTGAAAAAAGATGTAATTGAGTAAGAGTTCTTGCTTGTGTTTCTGGACCCCCAAAATAGAAAAGGTGTGCCCCGTGCACAGGCATATAGAGAATGTTTGTGTTCATCCTTGAACTTGCTACTAGCATGAGTTTCTTTCCGTAACATTAAGTCCATCTCCTACATTTTTTTAAAAAGATTTTTATTTATTTATTTGACAGAGCACAAACAGGGAGAGCGATAGGCAGAGGGAGGATGCGGGACTCGATCCTAGAACCCTGGGATCATGACCTGAGCCGAAGGCAGACGCCCAACCAACTGAGCCACCCAGGCGCCCCTGCCTTCTACATTTAAAAACAAGTCAGGGGGCACCTGGGTGGCTCAGTGGGTTGAAGCCTCTGCCTTCGGCTCGGGTCATGATCCCAGGGTCCTGGGATCGAGTCCCGTGTCGGGCTCTCTACTCAGCGGGGAGCCTGCTTCCTCCTCTCTCTCTGCCTGCCTCTCTGCCTACTTGTGATCTCTGTCTGTCAAATAAATAAATAAAATCTTTTATAAAAAAATAAAAATAAAAACAAGTCAGCCTGCGATACGCAGGTGTTCAAAGCTGGAGGGAAGGGAGTATGTTCTAAAGCCCGACAGTCTCCCTCCAGAGGGCCAGGCTTGACCACCCAGCCCTCGAGTGGGGAACCAGGAACAGAGTGGGCCCCGCAGGAATGCCAAGCTGGCCGGCGAGCTCTGCCCTTCAGAACATTACGAACTGGAACGAAAACATAATTCAAACTTCTGAAATTCAACCAGCTAATCCCCTGAGATGAGGGGAAAAGTCATTGTAGATCCGAGTGCCACTTAACGGTCATCCCCCGACCCCCAAGTTACACTGAATTATTTTAAGTTGAAATAAAACTTAGTCTTTATCTTTCAGATGTTCTGGGGCGCGTAATCACCTCGGTGTTCTCTTGGAAAAACAAGTTATTTTTGCCCTCTCTGAGGCTCATTGTTATTGCCCACAGTTCTTAGAAGACGTTAGCTCCTTCCAGACGATGTTTTGGGTGACCCTAGCACCATAACAAGAGCCCAGCTGGCAACAGCCACCATGTCGGAGCTTACTGTAGGTTTTCTCTGTGCCAGATTGCACCTGAGAAAGGAACTCTTGACTCCTTATGGCACCCTATTCGTGAAGACATTGAGAGGCTGACTAATAGAACGATGAATGTTTTACAAAGCAAAAGGTAAGTTTTAAAATTGGAGACTCTGGAAGAAAATCAACTTGAGGAGGGAAAAAAAGATCCGGTTTGGTTTTAGAATAGTATAAACCAACTCAACCCCTTCACCATACCTGAAACACCCGTGACTAGATTTTTTTTTTTTTAAGATTTTATTTATTTGATAGAGACACAGCGAGAGAGGAAGTGCAAGCAGGGGGAGTGGGAGAGGGAGAAGCAGGCTTCCTGCTGGGCAGGGAGCTGGATGTGGGGCTCGATCCCAGGACCTTGGGATCATGACCTGAGCCAAAGGCAGATGCTTAAGGACTGAGCCACCCAGGCACCCCCAGACTATTTAGATTTTAAAACTGGAACACATGGGTGTTTGTAATAACGTCAAAGCATTATTTTGGCTCTTCAGTCTCCTCAATAGCTGCCTGAACCAAACCATACACACATGTCTTTACGTTTCTTTGTTAGAGTTTGTCTTAGTCTGGCATGGGCTTTTAGGAATAGCACAGTAGAGAAGATGTATTTTTCTTTGACTAAGAATCCAAGCCAAAAACCACACCTTCATGTAATTGACTAGTCACCCTTGTTGAACCAGCATAATCTGTACCTCGTGCACAGTCAACCACAAATAAGCCAAGCTACTTAGAAACGCCAGAGTTAAAATACTAGCCCCAGCAACTGCCAAGAAAGGAGCATTTCATCAAGAATGAAGCTGTACGATGTAGCCTCACGTGCCTTCAGGACTGTCCTACTGATGCTGTGAGTGCCAGCTTCCCACTTCTCCCCTAGTCCTTTTACATGTAGAGGCATGTATTTGTGAGAAAGCTAGAGTGTTAGTTACCTATTGCAGCAAAGTACCCTTCAGCTCAGCAGTTTAAAATAGCCACAACCATCTCATGTGATTTCTGTGGGTCCGAAATTCAGGAGCGGGCAGTTCTAGGTGGTTCTGGCTACAGTTTTCTCAGAAGTGGTAGTTGGGATGTCAGAGCTGCCATCGTCATCCGAAGGCTTGCCTGAGACCACTTGCTCCCCGGGTAGACCCCTCCGTGCTCTCTGAGCGTCCCCTTCAGGTGGCAGCTGGCTTCCCCAGGGGCTGGTCCTGGAGGGCACACAGAAGCCACCTTGCTTTTATGTCCTGGACTCACAAATCGCACTGTCCCTTCCACCGCATTCTGCTCATTCACGTGAGTCACTAGAGCAGCCCCACCGAAAGGAAGGAAATGAGGCGCTTCCTTTGAGAAGAGGAATGTCTAAGTATTTGTGGACATATTGTTAAATCTCCGTAACTTTGGGTTACATCGCTGAGGCTTTGGGCCAGAGCAAAGCTAGCTGGAACTTAGGAGTGAATGTAGGAACTCACTCTTATTCATATAAGCAGTAGGGTCAAAAGGAAAGCCACATTTTCACGGAATAAAAGACATTAGTAAAAAAGTGAAAATATTAGGAATGTTTGAATGTGTGAGTTATGGCCAGTAATGAAACCACACCAATATTCCCGGCAGAGGCAAATGATCAGAAACTATCATGTTTCTATTTATAGTTACATTTTCACATTTGATTCTTTTCAGATTTGCTTCATTAGAGGCACAAGCACATGAATATATTCGATGGTTTTCCTCAAAACAGGAAATGAATCTTAGGAAAGTCAATCCCATCTTATTAAGGCAAGTAATGGTAATGATCAGCTTTAGAAATAAAACTGCCAACAAAGGTTATTTATTTATTTTATTTTTTTAAAAGATTTTATTTATTTGACAGAGATCAGTAGAGGCCAGAGAAGCAGGCAGAGAGAGAGGGGGAAGCAAGCTTCCTGCTGAGCAAGGAGCCCGATGTGGGGCTCCATCCCAGGACTCTGGGATCATGGCCTGAGCCGAAGGCAGAGGCTTAACCCACTGAGCCATCCAGGTACCCCTTTATTTTATTTTATTTTTTTTGCTGAAGATATTGACAGTGGTAGGACTGTCTTATTGCAGTGTGATACACACCCAAATGTTTGGATATAAGCAAAAGGATTCAAAGCTCTTGAAGCTTATAAAATGAAACTTTTTAAGAATTTGTTTATTTTTGAGGGGGCACAGTGGTGGGGGGTGGGGGAGAGAATCTCAAGCCGAGTTCACTGAGCACAGAGCCCAACGCCAGGCTCCATCTCACAACCCTGAAGTCACAACCTGAGCTGAAACCAAAAGTAGGATGCCTGATTAACTGTGTCACACAGGCACCCCTATAAATGAAACCTGAAATCCCAAACGAGGTAACTGGAAAAAGGAATTTGAGAGGCTGGGATTGGGGGGAGGAGCTGAGGCGGAGTAGTGGGAGGAGCCCAGGCTTGCCTCACCCTTTGGACACAGGTAAGTCAGATCATTCTGAACAGCCAAGAAATCGATCCGAGCACCTACAGCACAAACTGAGTAACTGGAGGGAGAGAAGAGGCCACGTCGTGGGAGGTTGGCAGGTGGGGGGGACGCGGCTTGGGGGAGAAATGGATTGCAGGTGCCATAGATGGGAAGGAGCCCTGGTCTTGGAGAGAGGCAAGAGAGAACAGTGCACAGGGGATTGCTTAAAGAAATCACTTCCCCAAAGCTACTGAGGTTTTGCAACCTGGGGTGGGGGTTGCAAAGACTGGAGTTTTAGAGGTCAGTGGTGTGGCTGGTACAGAGCCCTGAAGGTGCTGCATTGCTCCTGTGGAGAAGGGGGGACAGTTTATCGGGAGGGGGGGGCAGACCGCGTGACCTGCAGATCACAGGAGACGCACCGGGAGAGACTTTGCTCTTGGAGCGCATCTGAGAGAGGTGGCATTGCCGCTCTAGGGATGAAGCCCCGGCAGGCACCATTTCCCTCCCCCCGCCCCTCGGCACAGGCGCAGAGGCCCCTGCGGAGAGAGGCTAACCCGGGACCCTGGCTCTGTACTGCACCTGGCTCCCGCACACTGCTGTGAGCGCCCTTCTGGGTCAAGCCTGCATTAATCCCAGCAAGGTGAGAGCCTCCCCTTAAAGGCCAGCACAGGTCTCCGCCACACCAGGTGGTCCCTAAAGTTTGGAGTTTTAAAACTCAGCCTGCCTGGTGGGGATGGAGTCCAGAGGGCAGTGCAAGTAACCGGGACACAGACCGTGTGAAAACAGCTATCCGAAACACCTAGGATGCACAGGGGGAAATTACTCGCTCTTCTGGGAGGGCTCCCCTGACAGCGGCAAGCATGAGCTCCCCTCTGCTGGCTGGTGCCATTCCCTCCACCACCTCTCAGTGTAAACCAACCTCAGTAAACAGCACAGCCCCGACACTGGCTGCCTAACCTGTGACCTGAAGTCCCACCCCCTGCATTCAGCTGGTACTGCATCTCTCTGGGAAGTGAGCCCCACAAACCCGGCAAAGCAGGCCCCTCCCCCAGAAGCCCAGGGCAAACCTGCCCGGGCACATCTACCTACCATAGAGTTCTGCAAAGCTTCAGCCCTAGTGGGGATTGCATCAGGTCTCTTAGCAAGCAGACCAGAGCACACCTGGTTAAAACTCAGTGCACTCTGGCCAGGCTCCAAACACCACTCACTGCAGGCAAGGACAAACTCTGCAGAGGACGGACCTGAGGGATCCAGCAGCCAAAACCCCGCAGCAGAGTGCACCCAGCATGCACCAGACCCTGGACATCCCATGGCCTCTTCGTCAAGTCATCACTCTCTGGAGCAGGAAACATAACAGGCTTTCCTGACACAGAGGAAACAAGAGATTTAGACAAAATGCCAAGGCAAGAATTCACCCCAAAAGAAAACAAGAAAAGGTCACAGCCAGCGATCTAATCAAAACAGATATAAGTAATTCGCCTGATCCAGAATTTATTTTATTTTTGGGATTCCGAATTGAAAGCAACAATCATAAGAATACTAGCTGTGCTTGGGGAAAGCAGAGAAGACATGAGGGATTCCCTTACCACAGAGATAAAAAAGCATAACACCAAGCAAGCCAAAGTGAAAATGCAGTAACGGAGATTCAGAACCAATTTGGATGCAATGTCCACAACGATGGAAGAGGCAGAGGAAGAAATAGGTGATAAAGAAAATAGAATTATGGGAAATAATGAAGCTGAGCAAAAAGAGGGAAAGAAAAACCATGTATCATGGAAGTAGACTTAGGGAACTCAGGGGCTCCATGAAACAATAACGTTGGTATCAACGGAGTTGGAGAGGAAGAGGGAAAGGGGAGCAGAAGGTTTGTTTGGGGAAATTATAGCTGAAGATCTCCCTAATTTGGGGAAGGAAACAGACATCCAAAACCAGAAGGCACTGAGAACTTCCATCCAAATCAACAAAAGTAGGTCAACACCAAGACATATACTGTAGTTAAATTTGCAAAAATTTAGAGATACAGGAAAAATCCTAAAAGCAGCAAGACAAAAGAAGTCCCTGACTTACAAGGGAAGACAAGGTTAGCAGCAGATCTCTCCACAGAAACTAGTGGCATGATACAGTCAGCATGCTGAATGGGAAACATCTGTAGCCAAGAATACTGTACCCAGCAAAGCTGTCATTCAGCATAGAAGGAGAGAGAAAAAATGTCCCAGACAAAAACTAAAAAGGAGTTTGTGGCCATTACACCAGCACTACAAGAACTATTAAAGGGGACTCTGGGAAAGAAAGACTGAAAGCAACTGACTAGAAAGGAATAGAGAAAATTTTCAGAAGCAGTGACAAAACAGTATTAAATGGCACTAAATTCATATTTATCAGTAATTACTCTGAATATAAATGGACTAAATGCTCCAATCAAAAGACATAGTATGTTAGAATGGATTTTAAAAATGATACATCTAGGGGTGCCTGGGTGGCTCAGTGGGTTAAGCCGCTGCCTTCGGCTCAGGTCATGATCTCAGGGTCCTGGGATCGAGTCCCACGTCAGGCTCTCTGCTCAGCAGGGGGCCTGCTTCCCTTCCTCTCTCTCTGTGATCTCTTCCCTTCCTCTCTCCTACTGTGATCTCTCTCTGTCAAATAAATAAATAAAATCTTTAAAAAAAAATACATCTATATGTTTCATCTAAATGAGACTCATTTTCACCCTAAAGTACGGCAGATTGAAAGTGGGGGGATGGAGAAACATTTACCATGCAAGTGGACATCAAAGGAAAGCTGAAGTAGAAATACTTGTGTCAGACAAACCAGATTTTAAACCACGACTATAACAAAAGATGAAGAAGGGCATTCTATCGTAATAAAGGGGTCTATCCGGGGCACCTGGGTGGCTCAGTGGGTTAAGCCGCTGCCTTCGGCTCAGGTCATGATCTCAGAGTCCTGGGATCGAGTCCCGCATCGGGCTCTCTGCTTTCCTCTCTCTCTCTGCCTGCCTCTCCATCTACTTGTGATTTCTCTCTGTCAAATAAATAAATAAAATCTTTAAAAAAATAAAAAAAAATAAAGGGGTCTATCCCAAAGAAGATCTAACAATTGTAAACAATAACAAAAAGGAAGTCATTGATAATAATAGTAATACAATAATAGTAAGGGACTTTAACATGCCACTTAGATCAATGGACAGATGACCTAGGCAGAAAATCACAAGGAAACAATGGCTTTAAATGACACACTAGACCAGATGGACTTAACAGGTATATTCAGAACATTCTATCCTAAAGTAGCAAGATACATTCTTTTCAAGTGTACATAGGGCATTATCTAGAATAGATCACATACGAGGTCCCAGATCAGGCCTCAACAAGTAGAAAAAGACTGAGATCATACCATGCATATTTTCCAACCACAACCCTATGAAACCTGAAGTCAACCACAAGAAAAAGCTTGGAGGTTAAAGAACATCCTACTACAGAATGAATGGGTAAACCAGAAAATTAAAGAAGAAATTAAAAAACACATGGAAACAAAGGAAAATTAAAAACACAACAGTCCAAGACCTTCGGGATGCAGCAAAAGTGGTCATAAGAGGGAAGTATATGCAGTTCAGGCCTACCTCAAGAAACAAGAAAAATCTCAAATATGCAACATAAGCTTACACCTAAAGGAGTGAGAAAAAGAACAACAAATGAACTTTAAAGCCAGCAGAAGAAATGTAATAAAAATTAGAGCAGAAATACATGATTTAAAAACAAACAAAACCCCTGTAGAACAGATCAATGAAGCCAGGAGCTGGTTCTTTGAAAAAATTAATAAAATTGGTAAACCCCAGCATAAAGAAAAGGAAGGAGAAAGGAGAAAGGACCCAAATAAATAAAACCAGAAAGGAGAGAGAAGAAATCACAAGCAACATCACAGAAATACAATTAGAATATTATTTAAAATATTATATGCCAACAAGTTGGGCCATCTGGTAGAAATGGGTAAATTCCTCGAAAGATATAAACTACCAAAACTGAAACAGGAAGAAACAGAAACTTTGAACAGACTGATAACCAGCAAAGAAATTGAATCCGTAATGAGAAATCTCCCAACAAACAAAAGTCCAAGGCCAGATGGCTTCACAGGAGAATTCTACCAAACATTTAAAGAAGAGCTAATACGTATTCTTCTCAAACTATTCCAAAAAAATAGGAAAGGAAGGAAGACTTCCAGTTTCCTTCTGTACAACCAGTGTTACCCTGATACAAAAACCAGATAAAGATGCCACTAATCAATATCCTTGATGAAAAAGGATGCAAAATTTCTTTTTTTTTATTTTTTTATTTTTTAATTTTTGGGGATGCTTGGTGGCTCAGTGGGTTAAGCCACTGCCTTGGGCTCAGGTCATGATCCCAGGCTCCTGGGATCGAGTCCCACATCAGGCTCCTTGCTCAGTGGGGAGCCTGCTTCTCTCTCTGCCTCTGCCTGCCACTTTGCCTGCTTGTGCTCTCTCTCTCTCTGACAAAATAAATAAAATCTTTTTTAAAATGTTTAATTTTTTTAATTTTTAAATTAACATATAATGTATTATTAGCCCCAGGGGTACAGGTCTGTGAATCGCCAGGTTTACACACTTCACAGCACTCACCATAGCACATACCCTCCCCAATGTCCATAACCCCACCCCCCTCTTCCTACCCCTCCTCCCCACCTCCTGCAACCCTGTTTGTTTTGTGAGATTAAGAGTTTCTTATGGTTTGTCTCTCTTCTGATCCCATCTTGTTTCATTTATTCCTTTCCTACCCCCCAAACCCCCCACATTGCCTCTCCACTTCCTCATATCAGGGAGATCATATGATAATTATCTTTCTCTGATTGACTTATTTCACTCAGCACAATACCCTCTAGTTCCATCCACGTTGCTGCAAGCGACAAGATTTCATTTCTCTTGATGGCTACATAGTATTCCGTTGTATATATATATACCACATCTCCTTTATTCATTCATCTGTTGATGGACATCTAGGTTCTTTCCATAGTTTGACTATTATGGACATTGCAGATGCAAAATTTCTAACAAAATACTAGCAAATCAAATCCAAAACTACATTAAAAGAATCATTCACCATGATCAAGTGGGATTTATTCCTGGGTTGCAAGGGTGGTTCGATATGTGCAAATCAATCGACATGATACACCATCTTGATATAAGAAAGTATAAGAACCATATGGTCCTCTTAATAGATGCAGGAAAAGCATTTGACAAAGTACATCATCCATTCTTGATAAAAACCTTCAATAAGGGGCACCTGGGTGGCTCAGCTGTTAAGTGTCTGCCTTCAGCTCTGGTCATGATCACATGGTCCTGAGATTGAGCCCCACATCATTTCCCTACTCGGCGGGAAGCCTGCTTCTCCCTCTCCCTCTCTCCCTGCTTAGCTCCTTCTCTCACTGTCTCTCTTTGTCAAATAAATAAAATCTTAAAAAAAAAAAAAAAACCTTCAACAAAGTAGAGATAGAATATACCTCAACATTATAAAGGCCATATATAATAAACTCACAGCTAATACCCTCAATGGGGAAAAACTGAGAGCTTTTCCTCTATGGTCAGGAACAAGACAAGGATGTCTGCTCTCAACACTGTTAACATAGGACTGGAATCAGCCATAACAATCAGACAACAACAACAAAAGTAAAAGACATCCAAATTAGCAAGAACAAAATCAGTTTTTCACTCCTTGCAGACCACATATTACTCCGTGTAGAAAACCCAGAAGACTCCACAAAAAAATTTCTAAAACTGATAGACAAATTCAGTACAGTTACAGGATACAAAATCAATGTACAAAAATCAGTTGCATTTCTATACACCAATAATGAAGCACTAGAAAGAAAAATCAAGGAATCAATCCCCTTTACAATTGCACCAAACCTCGTAAGATACCTAGAAATAAACCTAACCAAAGAGGTAAAAGACCTATACTCTGAAAACTATAAAACACTTAAAAAAGAAATTGAAGATGATACAAAGAAATGGAAAAACACCCCATGCTAATTGATTGGAAAAACAAATATTGCTAAAATGTTCAGACTACCCAAAGCAATCAACACATTTAATGCAATCCATATTAAAATACCATCAGCATTTTTCACAGAGTAGAACAAGCAATCTTAAAATTGGTATGATTTGTAAAAATGTATACCACAAAAAATCCTGCAGAGCCAAAGTGGTCTTGAAAAGGAAAAGGAAGGGGCACCTGGGTGGCTCAGTGGGTTAAAGTCTCTGCCTTCAGCTCGGGTCATGATCTCAGGGTCCTGGGATCGAGCCCCACCTCTGGCTCTCTGCTCTGCAGGGAGCCTGCTTCCTCCTCTTGCTCTGCCTGCCTCTCTGCCTACTTGTGATCTGTCTGTCAAATAAATAAAATCTTCAAAACAAAAACAAAAAAAGACTGCACGGTACTAGCACAAAAACAGACACATAGATTAGTGGAACAGAATTAAAAAACCCAGAAATAGACCCACTACTCTATGGTCAACTAATCTTTGACAAGAAAGAATGTCCAATGGAAAAAAGACAGTCTCTTCAGCAAGTGGTGCTGAGGAAACCAGACAGCAACATGCAAAAAAATGATACTGGACCACTTTCTTATATCAGACACAAGAATAAACTCAAATGGGCTAAAGACCTAAATATGAGACAGTAGACCATCAAAATCTTAGAGGACAGGCCATAACCTCTTTGATATTGGCCATATTAACTCCTTACTAGATATGTCTATGGAAGCAAAGGTAGCAAAAGCAAAAATGAACTAGTGGAACCTCATCAAGATAAAAAGCTTCTGCACAGCAAGCGAAACAGACAACAAAACTAAAAGACAACCTTCTAAATGGAGAGATTTGCCAAGGACATATATAATAAAGGGTCAGTATCCAAAATATATAAAGCATATGTAAAACTCAACACCCCCCCAAAAAACAAATAAACCCCTTAAAAAAGTGGGCAGAAGACATGAACAGACATTTTCGAAAGAAGATGATCAATAGAAGAAAAAATGTTCAGCATCACTGATCACTAGAGAAGTACCAATCAAAACTACATTGAGATATTACCTCATATCTGCTAGAATGGCCAACATTAACAAACAGGAAATGGCATACTGGCAAGGTTGTGGAGGAAGGGGAACCCTCTTACCCTGTTGGTGGGAATGCCAGCTGGTGCAGCCACTCTGGAGAGCAGTATAGAGGCTCCTCAAAAAGTTGAAAATAGAGCTACCTGACGACCCAGCAATTGCACTACTAGGAATTTACCCAATGTTCATAGCAGCATTATCAACGATAGCCAAATTATGAAGAGAGTCCAGACGTTCATCAACGGATGAATGGATAAAGAAGACGTGGTATATACACAATGGAAAACTACTCAGCCATCTAAAAGAATAAAGTCTTGTCGTTTGCAACGATGTGGATGGAGCTAGAGAGTATTACGCTAAGCCAAATCAGTCCGTCGGAGAAAGACAAATACTGCATGATTTTGCTCGTATGTGGAATTTAAGAAACAAAACAGATGAAGGGGGAAGGGAAAAAAGAGGCCAACATAAAACAGACTCTTTATAGAGAACAGCCTGAGAGTTGGGGGGGCGGGGTTAAATGGATGATGCGCATTAAGGAGAGCTAATTACTCGCTGAGATGGGCACAGGGTGTTGTAGGTAACTGATGAGTCACTAAATTCTACACCTGAAACTAGTAAAAAATAAAAATAAAATAATTTTTAAAGAAGAGTTTAAAAAGGAAAACAGGTTAACAAAAATTTAAAATTAGCTAACAAAAAAAAATGGTACAGGTATAGAGAAAAGGATTCCTGGATAGCTTCTTCCTGTTTTAGTCTTCCGTCAGCTCAAACTCAGCCCTGGGGCTCCTTCCACCTCCCTGTGGTCTGTCACCCAAGCTCCCAGGATGGGTCTCCTCAAGATGGCTCTTATTCTGTCAGTTGGAGTAGGCACCTCTAATTGGTTGTCCTCTGCTGCCTCCTGCTGACCCCTGGCTAGGAAGTACCTTCCCCCACCTAATTTTGGGGCACAGACCTCTGTCCTGGCTTCATCCACCGTTGCTGTCAGTCATGGTCAGTCTCTTGAGAAACTTAACTGCAGGGAAGGTTCTCCCAGGAAACTGGCAAGCTCCCTGGGCTGACCAGGTTTCCCTGCTGGCCTGGCACCAGTACTTTTGAGACTCAGCCTTTCCTACACACAGACCTGGGCTGTCCGCCACACAATCCCTGCAATGGCACCCAGGACTGTGCCTTTGTATGATGAAGCCTGGACTTCACCCTAGTGAAGGGACTTTTAACTCTAGGCTCTCTTCCGCATCACTCATGGGGTTTTTCAGGAAGTCATCCCGGCCAAAAGAAGGACAAGCTGCATGCTTTCTGCAGCTCGTCTCTCCAAACTCTCTGTGCCACCAAAACGAGGCTGGGAGGGCTCCAACAGGGAGAAGCCAAGCATTGGCCTAGGCAATCTCAAATTCTCTCTCCAGCTCTCTTAGCTTCTAATGGCTTTGCTGATGTCTTACCCCAAGACATGGGGGACTGGATCCCCTCTTATGGACCAGGAAGCACCCAAAGCACAGGCAACAAAACAAAAGTTAAACAAGTGGGACTACATCAAACTGAAATGCTTCCGTAAAGCAAAAGAAATGATCAGCAAAATGAAATAGCACGGAAGAAAACATTTGCAAACCACATATCTAGGAAGGAATTAATTTCCAAAACTTATGAGGAATTCATACAATCCAACAGCAAAAAATAATCTGAATAAAAAATAGACCAAGGACCTGAAAAGACATTTTTCCAAAGATATACACAAGGCCCATAGGTTCATGAAAAGGTGCCCAACATCACTAATTATCAGGAAAATTAAAACCAAAACCACAGTAAGATATCACCTCACATCTTGTTGGAAAAACAAGAAATAACAAATGCTGGCAAGGATGTATAGAAAAGGGAACCCTGGTGTGCTTCTGGTGGGAATGTAAATTGGTACCACCAATATGGAAAACAGAACAGAATTTCCTCAAAAAATTAAAGGTAGAACTGCCATATGATTCAGCAACACTGCTTCTGGGTATATATCAGAAGGAAGTGAAATCACTGTCTCGAAGAGGTATCTGTACCCCCATGGCCATTGTAGCGTTGTTTACAATAACCAAGACACAGAAACAAGCTCAGTGCCTATCAGTGGGAGAACGGATTAAAAAAATGTGAAAAAAGAAAGAAGGAGGGAAAGAAAACAAAGGACTGTGTGGTGTATAAATAAAATAGAATGTTATTCAGCCATAAAAAAGAAATCTTACCATTTGCAACAACATGGATGGATCTTGAGGACGTTATGCCAAGTGAAGTAAGTCAGACAAAGAAAAACAAATTCTGTATGATCTCACTTATATGAGGAGTCCAAAAAATCCAAACTCAAATGAGTGGACATAGTCAAAAGGTACAAAGTTCTATTTGGAAGATAAGTGAGTTCTGGAGATGTAATAGACAGTATGGTGACTGTAGTTAACAACACTATATTTTTATATCTGGAAGTTGCTAAGAGAGCAGATTTTTAAAGTTCTTAAACAATGCAAGTAATGGGATGGATGTGTTAACTTATTGTGGTAACCATTTTGCAATATATACATATATCAAATCATTATATTGTACACCTTACACTTATACACTATGATATGTCAATCATATTGTAGTGAGGCAGGAGAAAAGAAAATAAAAATTTTTTAAATACCGATCTCCCTACTTCTAACCTCGTACCTCTCCCACTCATCATATAGACAGCAGAGTTAGCACTTTTGCTCAAAGAATATTAAATACCCACTCTGTAGCACATCTTTTATTATATCATCCCATTTTGATCCCTGGAACAATCCCTATGATAAACATCATCACACCCATTTTACAGATGAAGAAACGGAAGAAAAGAGATTCGAGAAAACGTCTCAAGGGCAGAGTAGATGGGAATGGCCGTCCCAAGTTTGTCGGACCCCCAGCTCAGCTCCTCCTGCTGACCCAGGCTAATCCTGCTTGATCTGACTTCAGACCACCTTCTTGGCTCTGCTTCGTACAATCACGCCCTTGCTCCAGGCTCACTGCTCTAGCTCTGGTCTTTATCAGATCAGGTGCTTGCCCTCTTACTCCAAGATTGTCCCTCGTTTTCAAGGACTAGTTCAAAATCAACTCAGAGAAGCATTCCCTTATCCCCTTCACCTATCTCTCTTTGTGCTTTTTTTTAGGTTTCAGATTTATTCTCGAATGTTTTTAGTGGATGTTGCATCATAATCGTATTTGCATGCTTAGCTCGCCAACTAAACTTTCGGTTCCTTTTCCATATTCACACACCATTACCCTTCCTGCGCCCCACATTCACTACAGGGTTTTGTAAAGATGTTGGATGTATGTCAGATTTTGACATTCTTAATTTTAAGAAAAGAGCTGGTGTAGATTTTCTATTTACGCTACTGGTTTGCTCTTTAACCAAGGTTCAGTGGAGGAAAGGTCCTAGAAATGCTACAACAGAATGTATTTCCATTCAGCCAATCCATTAAAGAATCAGGATAAAAACAAATAATAAAATCAATCATTGGGCCAAAATAGTTATTTATCAGTTAATAGGAACTGAGACAACTTTTTCTCTTTGTGGTGTAAATCAGTGATTTCAGGAGAGGTTGAGGTTTAATAAGTTTGTTAGTTCATTGTCATGTGTGTTGGGTTTGGGGCGGAAGAGGACCCAGAAGAGAATGATTAATCTGCCTTGTTTCACCTGAAGTCCTTGACTCAGCACTCCTATACCACACTTCCAGTGTAAACCCTAGGAAAACTTGAAAGCCACTGCCAATAATTTGAAGCATTGTCATAGAAAAGGAATTTGAATTGTATACAACCCTCAGTGCAGAGACCAATGAATGAAAAAGCTCAGGGAAAAATATTTTACTTTCACAACATAAATTTTGAAACAATCAGAGCTGTCCCAGGAGGTCAGAGACCACGGGAAGTCTAGTCATCTCTTCCCATCACTTGTTTTGAAAGCACAGTAACACCTTTGTTCAAGTAATTGCCTTCAGGTATTTTTGGAGCTAGGTAGCAATGCATGTGGCTATTCTGAGTTACGTGAATGAGTAAATGTTTACCGAGTAACACCAGTGTCTTCTGGTCAGTTAAACTCAGGATCAAGGGCCAATAGAAAGGCTCTTCCTTAAGATATGTGAGAAATCTGGGCAGAGCTAATTGGAGGAAGCAGCCATTTAGACATCAAATTTCTTCTGCTTGAGGCATGAGAAGCACTATAATTTAATGGCTTTGGAGTCAGAAAGAATTGGATTCAAAACAGTGTCAAATAGTTGACAACTCATCAAAGGAACTTACACAAGACACCCGACCTCTCTAAGCCTCAATTTCCTTATCTGCAAAATGGGAGCAATGCCACATACTTCTCAGGATGGTTGTGAAAAGTAATGAGATGCCACCAGTGAACCTCATGAGCCTAGTACATTGTCACATTTCAATACACGTTGTCTCTGATTTTTTTTCTCCACACTGCCATCATCCTGGTCCTACCAATCATTTGTTGCCCTTCATAAGAGAACTAAGAGATGAACATTAGGAAGGAATAATAAGCGGCGCCTGGGTGGCTCAGTCGTTAAGCCTCTGCCTTCGGCTCAGGTCATGGTCTCAGGGTCCTGGGATCGAGTCCCTCATTTAGCTCTCTGCTCAGCAGGGAGACTGCCCCCCCACCCCCTGCCTGCTGCTCTTCCTACTTGTGATCTCTGTCAAATAAATAAAACCTTCAAAAAAAAGAATAAGATTTTTAAAAATCATTCAGTGTGAGCACCTGGGTGGCTCGGTCGGTTGGGCATCCGACTCCTGGTTTCAGCTCAGGTTGTGGTCTCTGGGTTGCGGAATCGAGCCCTGCGTTGGGCTCTGGGCTCAGTTTGCCTCAGATTCTTGGTCCCACTCCATCCCCCTCCCTGTCCCTGCTCACTTGTGCGCACGCTCTCTTTCCATCTCAAATGAATAAATAAAATCTTAAAAAAAAATCATTCAATGAAGACAAAATAAAAAGCCTGAACAGTGCAAAACGCCCTGGACTCAAAGTCAGGAAATATCTACTCTTTGATTGAGTCACAAAGCGGAGTATATAGCCTGTGCTCTGTAGGCCTTGGTTTCCTGGAATGAAACACAACGCGCCAACTCCAGAAAATGTGTTAGATGAGTGAGTTAACAACAATGGAAATAAGCGACTTGCCACTCTTCAAGCCACCCCAAAGAACACAGTCTTTGTTCAGAAACAGATAAAATGGCCCATGCATGTTGTGGGGAGATCACCTCTTTGGGCAAGAAAGCCCTGTGGGCAGGACTTGCTGAGAAGTTTCCTTCAGGAGCACGTCCGCCCAGCTCCTGGAGCTCACCAAGGAGAGCCAGCAGCCCAGCTCCCCCTCAGAGAGAACAGCTGTGGCCAGCAGGACCACTATCCACCCCTCAGGAAGCACGGCCTCCACCCCCAGAGAGGAGAAAGCCCAAACACTGCGGGCAGCTTGCAGGAGTTGAAGAAACGATACCCCTTCGTTGTGGGACTGGTCTGGCAGGATTCTGTTGTTCCTTTCAACCTGTGGAATCTGATTTCTCTGCTCCCAAATTCCTTCTCTGGGTCAGCCTTTCAAGGGAAAAAGGACATCGTGTGGAAGAAAACTCATTTCCTTTACCAATTAATTTTTTTTAAAGATTTAGTTTTTAGGGAATCTCTACACCCAACATGGGGCTCAAACTCACAACCCCGAGATCAAGAGCCGCGCTCCACTGACTGAGCCAGCCAGGCGCCGGTGGGTCCCTTCATTTACAGTAGCTGGGCAAGTGCTCTATGGGCACTTGACATGTTACAATATTTCCTGATCGATCAACTTAGAAGAGATACTTCTGCTTAACTATCTTTTTAAAAAAATTTTATTTATTTATTTGTCAGGGAGAAAGAGAGCTTACAAGCAGGAGGAGCAGCAGAGGGAGAGGGAGAAGCCGGCTCCCCCTGATGTGGGACTCGATCCCAGGACCCCGGGATCGTGACCCAAGCCAAAGGCAGACACTCAACCAACTTTGAACCACCCAGATGTCCCTGCTTAACCATCTTTAAAACGAAAAGTGTATTTCTCCAGGATGGAAATCTGGAGTGAGATAGTAAGTGTAAGTTTACTTTCTTGACCAAAAAAAAAAAAAAAATTATCGGGAGTAGCTTGGGCTACACTCCCTTCTCTGCCTCCTGTCCAGGATACTCCCCTCCCTCATTCTTCAGGCCCTTTGCTCTGTTATTTGATGTGGAGTAGTATTCTGATGTCATAATAACACACATGACTTTTTGTTGAGACAAGTCAGTAAGCCTAGCTGACTTTTATAAATTATCATCCAACCATCCCAGAGGGTCTTTCCTGCCATCACTTGTGAGTGATTTTCTGCTGGTGTGTCTGTTATCACTCCCTAGGACATAATCCTTTAAGAAAGCCAATTTAGCTCAGCACTCCTAACCTCATTTTGGAGTAAAATAGGCCAATGATATTGCCAGACTAATGTCTCCTATCTCCTACCTACCTAGCCATAGTCACTTTTTTTTCTAAAAAAAAAAAAAAAAAAAAAAAAAAAAGAAAAAGTGAACTGTTCTCTCAAAGAAATTAAGGTGTTTAAACAAATCAATGCAAGCAATTTTAAAAATCCTACTTCATGGGCTCAGTCCGTAGAGCGTGTGACTCTCGGTCACGGGGCTGTGAGTTTGAGCTCCACGCTGGGGATAGAGATGACTTAATAAAAAAAAAAAAAATCTTCATAATATATCTGCTTTGGGACTATTATCTTTTTTTTTTTGATTTTTGATTTATTTATTTGACAGACAGAGATCACAAGTAGGCAGAGAGGCAGGCAGAGAGAGAGAGAGGAGGAAGCAGGCTCCCCGCAGAGCGGACAGCCCGATGTGGGGCTCGATCCCAGGACCCTGGGACCATGACCCGAGCCGAAGGCAGAGGCTTTAACCCACTGAGCCACCCAGGCGCCCCTGGGACTATTATCTTAATCACTTGGGTAATTCTTCTGGAAATATCCCCAAGCTATGAAAAACTAGATGATCTTTATAAGAGCCAAGCAGCATTGAGGTCTCAGGAAACAACTTTGCATTTGACACAGGATGGAGATACACTTTTGGCACCGGCCCATTTGGTGTGTTAGACTCAGGTTTTCTTGGAACCTGGACTTGACACCAATGTCAGAGAGAAAAGTAAGATAAAGGCTCGAGGAGAGATGACAGGACACATGAGCATCCTCTTGGCCCCCAAGTGACTTCCCCTTTGAAAGATAGATCCAGAACCCTGCACTAGATTTTGGTTCTGTGCAGGGAATCTTTTTTTTTTTTTTTTTTTAAGATTTTATTTATTTATTTGAGAGAGAGACAGTGAGAGAGAGCATGAGCGAGGAGAAGGTCAGAGAGAGGAGCAGACTCCCCGTGGAGCTGGGAGCCCAATGCGGGACTCGATCCCGGGACTCCAGGATCATGACCTGAGCCGAAGGCAGTCGTCCAACCAACGGAGCCACCCAGGCGTCCCTGTGCAGGGAATCTTTAACGAGCTATCGCATTCTAGGGGTAAGGACGAAAAAGAAAGAAGGCAGAAGGTGTAGGAAAGAAGCGCTCAGAGAACCAGCGCGACTGAGTATGTAAGAAAAGTGACAAGAGTTTGTTCAAATACGTGTTCCTAGTTCCACCCCAGAGATTCTGTAGGTCTGGGGTAGGGCCTTGACAATCCTTGTTTTACATGTTTCCCATCTGACGCTGATGGTCAGAATTTGTGGACTACTGTGGCAAGGCAAAGCTTACATCTGAACAAATCAGGATCCAATTTGTTAGCCTGGCTTTGGAGGAAAAAAAAAAAAGTCCCAGGGATGTTTTAAATTAATTAAATTAATTAATCTATGTTCTCCTACCCTCTCTCCTCTTCAAGCACCTAATCTCTTGTATTCATTGCCTCGGGGGAAAAATAAGCCGGGGTGAAAAGGAAGCAACCTTCCAGAATCTTCCAAAAACCTAAAATCCTTAAGGGAATGATTAGACGCACAGGAGAAAGGTTGGAGAGCTGGAAGATGGGGCTGTTGAGGAGGGTGGAACCTTCCCTAGAAAAAAATTGAGAAAGACTATCTAGGCAGAGAGGATATGGGGCACAGAGACCAGAGGACACAGGTGCCTTTGCATCCCCTAGGGGGAGGGGCCCTGGGGAGACAGCAAAGCAGGAGCCAGTCCATAAGATTCAATGGCAAAGTGTATCGCGTTTCACTCTCCAAAGTCAGAAGTCCAGCGGTGTAGAAGGACACAGAGAGGAAAGGCTACACTGGGTACCAAGGCAGGCGAGGCCTTCGAGGGCTGCAGAAAGTGTCTGAAGCCTTAGGATGATACAGACGCTGCACCTGAGGAGAACAGGGAAGAAAGCACATGAATCGGAGGGGCCAGAACTTGCGTGGGTGGACAACAACAAGAAATAGTTGCCCCCACCACTCCCCACAGCATCATGGAGCCCTAGAAACAGCTCTGGGGAAAGGGTGGGGGGCATGGTAAGACCTGACTTGACTGGGTTTGTTTTTGCTCTCTCTGAAGAATGTGATTTTGAAACGAATTCTGTTGAATTAAGTATAAATTTACATTTCTTTGTATCCCTGAGGTGTGGGCACAAGATTCAAGTCGGCTGCCCTAGATGTTACTCATCAAGGGAATTATGGGAGTATCCCATGATAAACCATTTAACACCTTGGAGTAGGTGTGTGTCCTGGAGGGGGGAGGTGTGACGTGCTCGCAGCTGAGGTTCTGAGATGCAGCCAACGGCCAGGGTATCTTCATTCCCGGCTGAAGATCTTGTGTAGAGTTGTAAGTCACTCCAGGATACACGTACTATCTCTGGTTCTAATTTAAGACATCTCAAAATAGGGCAAAGAAATAGGGTGACCAGATTTAGCAAATTAGTTGTCCCATGCAATATTTGCAGCATTGGGGACATACTTGTATTAAAAAATCATTCATTGTTTATCTGAAATCCAAATTGAACTGGGTATCTTATATGTTCTCCAGCAACGCTGCCAAGAAGGGAATTCACTGCCTGGAGTCCGGGGCCCACTAAGACATCGGCCCAAGTCCCCCGATCTGGTTAGCAGAATCCCAGGCTACCACGGAAATCTTGCCAAGGCCTTGCTGAGAAGCAGCTGGACATAGCTTTGTGAGAAGAGACAGGATGTCAGTGGGCTCAGTAGCTTCCGGAAACATCTCGCGCCCCACTCCTTCCGTTTGCCCTGCCTGTGGGAAGTTCTAGAACGCCTCTTAGCTTAATGAAAAAGGCACAGGTTTGGAAATCAGTAGGACCTGTGTTCAGATCTTGTCCCTGGTGCATGACTTTGACGGAATCACTTAACCTTTCTCTTTCAGACTACTCCCCTAGAAGACTTATGAGGATGAATGGGAATGCGGCCTGCGAGGGCCGTGGGTACTCCAGAGCGCTATCATTTCATGCACTGAGTCATAAATACGAGTGTAGGACACTTGAAATCCTCTTCCTTGCGGTCTTCCTTGCTTCCAGAAGGCCCCACGTTGATACTGCGGTTACTTGGGGACACTGTTGGTCCTATAGCAAACTTCAGTCTCTGTATCTCTGTCTAAAGTATACATTTAAAAAATTTTTTTTAAGATTTTATTTATTCATTTGACAGAAAGAGAGAGAGATCACAAGTAGGCAGAGCAGCAGGCAGAGAGAGGGGGAAGCAGGCTCCCTGCCAAGCAGAGAGCCCGATGTAGGGCTCGATCCCAGGACTCTGAGATTATGACCTGAGCTGAAGGCAGAGGCTTAACCCACTGAGCCATTCATTTTTAAATTTTAAATTTAAAAAATTTTTAATTTTAAATAATTATTTAACTTATTTAATTAATAATAATTTAATTAAAATAATTTAATTTTAAATTAAAAATATTTATTTATTTGACAGAGATCACAAGGAGGCAGAGAGGCAGGCAGAGAGAGAGGAGGAAGCAGGCTCCTCATGGACCAGAGAGCCCGACGCAGGGCTCGATCCCAGGACCCTGGGATCATGACCTGAGCTGAAGGCAGAGGCTTTAACCCACTGAGCCACCCAGGCGCCCCTATTTAAAAATTTTAATTTTGTTTATTTTTTTAGAGATTTTACTCATCTATTCTTTTATTTTTTTTAATTTTTAAAATATTTTTTAAAAATTTTATTTATTTATTTGACAGAGATCACAGGTAGGCAGAGCAGCAGGCAGAGAGGGCGGGGGGAAGCAGGCTCCCTGCCAAGCAGAGAGCCTGATGTGGGGCTCGATCTCAGGACCCTGAGATCATGACCTGAGCTGAAGGCAGAGGCTTTAACCCATTGAGCCACCAAGGCACCCTTACCCATCTATTTTGACAGAGAGTGTGTGCACTAACGGCGGAGTGGCAGGCAGAGGGAGAAGCAGGCTTCCCGCTGTGTCAGGAGCCCAATACACGACTTGATCCCAGGACCCTGGGATCATGACCTGAGCCAGAGGCAGACGCTTAACTGAAGGAACCACCCAGACGTCCCTAGAGTATACATTTTTTTTTAAGACTTTAAGTAATCTCTACACCCAATGTGGGGCTTGAACTCACATGCCTAAGATCAAGAGTCACATACATGCTTTAACTGAGCCAGCCAGGTGCCCCTACAGTACCTTCATTTAAACTTTTTAGAATTTATTTACATCTAAAGAAAGCAATGACACCCTCAAGTTGTATTCCAGTCCCCTGGTTGAATGTCCTGATCATTTTCCACTGAGCCAGGGTTGGGGGACAAGGCTGGTCAATGTTCAATTTTCATCTGCCTGGCAAGGTGTTTAAAATCGGAGGGGGAGACAAACCATGAGAGAGTGGACTCCGAGAAACAAACTGAGGGTTTTGGAGGGGAGGGGGGTGGGGGGTTGGGGGAGCCTGGTGGTGGGTATTCAGGAGCCCTGGGTGTGGTGCATCAACAAGGAAATCTTGGAACACTGAAAAAAGAATAAAATTAAAAAAATAAAAGTACAACAAAACATAAAAAAAAATGTAGAACACAAACTTAAAACGATTTAGGTAGTGTACATTTTCCAAAGGAAATTTATCCGCATCAGTACATATTCAAAATACTTAAAAAATAAGTAACAGTACAGCTGTCATCCCTAATGGCCGGACATAAATCATCACCACGTTCCTACCTGCCGAATGTGTGCCCCAGGATAAAATAAATATGTGTCGAAGAGCATCCCGAAGTTTAGGGTATATATCTTTGTCCCTTTGGTTCACACTTCCTGTTTTGGTATAACCCCTCAGGGGAGACACCATTTGCATCAGATTGTGGAAATTGTGGAAATGCGATTTTTTTCTGTTTCCCTCCGACACTTTAAGTAGTCCACGGTCTGTGGTGGGTTTTATGTAAAAGGAAAGAGGGAGATTAAAGGTGGTTTAACCATATAAGAGTATTTAAAAATATATATATTCATTTTAAAGTATTTTTGATACACACAGAAAAAAAAAATTCCATAACATAAAAGTTGTTGAGAGGAATAACAAAATGCAAAACCTATGAGTATGCCCTCATCCAATCCGTAAAACACTTCTCCAATTTGTGCCCGGATAGGAGAGGTTAGGATACCGTGAAGGGGCCCTAAGGAGGGTCTTTTCTTTCGAATGTATTATTCATCCGTCATTCATTATTTAGGGCATTAGTAAGTGATACTGGTCCCTTCTGCACCACGATTCCTGCAAGGTATCCGTCATCTTCCCTTCGTGTATTTTCACAGCTTTTTAAGTTCAGTCAACGAGGAGCCAATCTGGACTGAGAGGACTGACCTATGGAGAGTGAACACACCAAAGGTGAGTCCAGGTCAGCTGTGGACCCGGCGGAAATTTCGACCGAGTTCTCCGAAATGGCTAGTTGTGACTATTTGTCAGAATTGAGCACTTTCTCTCCCCTTCCTCCTCTCAGCGCCCCCTTCTCTCTTACACACTCATTAAACAGCTCCCCTTTTTCTTATTGCTCACGTGGATAGAAGTGTTTAGTAAAGGTTGCTGAAAAATCCAAACAAACGATCTGACCTGTCTTGTTCAGACGACATGGAAATGGCCACGGGGCGTTTCTTTTCCTTCGCTTGAAAAGAGGACAGAGAGCTTCTAAGAACTATTGGATTTCCTTTTTCCATCTCCGTTTTTAATACTTTTCAAAGGATCCAGTTCTAAAGTTAGTGATGGAACAAACGAAGGGGAGAAGTCTGCTCCCTTTTGTTTGTAAACCCAACCCAGTCCTTAAGAGAAGGAAGATGCTGGTCCCCAAGGATGCCTAGCTCCAGAAGGGTCAGCCCGTGGGATGAGGAATTAAGGGAGAGGCATACTCATAATGGCCAAGAGTAAAAGCAGAAAAACGGCTTTTCCTTCCCGATCTCATCAACTCCCAGTGCCCCTTTATAGATTCGTCTCCTTACCACCCAGCTGCAGACCTTACCTGTTGCAGTACCTGCAGCTCTGCCTGGCCAGGTCTGGTTGCAGAGAGACGAGGGATTATACTCCCTTGTTAGCAAGCATTAAGCTAAGATCTCAGCACTTCGGTTGCAAGGGATGGGCCTAAAAACAGGTGCTTCTTGTAGGAAGTGCTTATGAGTCACCGCTGACTCACAGCGGGGGCAAGATTTTATGAGCAAACAAGTGAAAGAGAGCTGGTTTAACTGTTACTAATTTAAAGCATCTAAGTTAGGGCTTGTATTTAATTGTGGCTGGCAGAAGCTGTTTGTTGCTTGGTTCCGGGCCGTGTGGAGACCTAGGTTCTGCTTTGATGTTTTAATTCTGTGCGCGGTATACGTGCTGAACTTAAACCTTCCGGTGTGAGGTGGTTTTCCTTCCCCGGGGGTGGCGTGTTTAAGCAGACTTTGCTCCATGTCTGCGGGGTTGGTTTTTGTTTGTATGATAATACTGCCTACTTAGTATTGAATGTAGTAGCATGGTGAACGTCACTTGCATTTGCACTGGAGAATATTTGAAAAGTTCTTTTTTGGCTTTTGGATTTGAAGGACTGTATGTTTGGTAGCCCACGATATTCTATGGTCTCTGTAATGGATCCAGACAAGGTGAGATACGTTGAGGACAGAGGCCATGGGTTACACATACCAGCTTCCCATTCATCTTGTTAACCAAGCATTCTTTTTTTTTTTTTTTTTTTGAAGATTTTTTCTTTATTTATCTGACAGAGATGACAAGTAGGCAGAGAGGCAGGCAGAGAGAGAGGAGGAAGCAGGCTACCTGCAGAGCAGAAAGCCCGATGTGGGGCTCGATCCCAGGACCCTGGGATCATGACCTGAGCCGAAGGCAGCGGCTTAACCCACTGAGCCACCCAGGTGCCCCATTAACCAAGCATTCTGTCTGTTAGATCAACTTGGCTACCCAGGATACTGGAGAATAAGGATGCATTAAATCTAGAACATCATTTCAGGTAGCATCTAGATTCCTTTGGAAAAAGAAGCCAATGAAAATAAAAAGAAAAAAAAATGTGTAATTCTGTTTTGCTGTGGAGTAAGGTGAAACGTACCAAATATTAAATAAGGGGGGGAAAGATCTACATGCTCTATAAGCTGCTGGTTCATCAACTCTTAAAATTGTTGGTTGTTGTAGACTAACGACGAAGGGGAATTCCTAAGCCTGCTCCTTAAAGAAACCTTGGATAGCTCATTGCCTTGATGCCTTGATCCATAAATGTTCAAAGGAGCAAATGTGTTCATGTTTGGCTTCCAGGACGGAAGGTGTATGTGAGTCTTTTAAAAATGATTTATTTCTTGTATTTCATGTTTTATGCCTTCCTTATTGTAGGACGAAATAACTCTAGGTGTGGGGGAGGAGGAGAGAATTTTTGATGACCAGCTGCAGAAAATCTTTAGACTAAAGGATCCATTATGATTAATTTTTTTCCAGAAGTAATTTTTGGAGAAATTCCTGCATCTGAATGTTGTATTGATTTCATAGCACTTACATAAGGGCTCGAGCTATTAGAAGTAGGTAATCTACTGAATTGTTTTTGTGATTGGTCAAGTGGAAAGCTGTTATTTCTGTTACAGTTTAGGAAAGGTGAAAGCTATACATTTGACTCCAAGTTGCCTGACATCTTTGCCTGCATTTTAGATACTGGATGCCAATGCAGTACTGTGAATCTTTGCTCTTAGGGTTTATTCCTGCTTGCTTTTCTACCTTAACAGTGATTTTGTGAGTGCTTTGGGAAGAGGAAAGTCAGCAACTCTAAGGGAAGTAGTCTGGCATTTCTTTCTTGGCTCCTAGCTTCTTGGATTATGAGTGGATTTATTCTACATCCACATTCCTTGTTTCTCATGAGTTAACTCTAGAAAGAAAACTTGTACAGATAAGGATATTTGGGAATTAGCAAAATGTTCTTTAAATATCTATGCACAAGTATATTTCCTAACTAAGGTTTAGTTTCAGACACTTAACATTTCAGATGTGCTTTATAAATTCTAGTGCATAGTTAATTCTCAAATGGGATGTACGTACAAGTCACCTGGTACCTTGTTAAAATGCAGATTCTGACTGAGTAGGCCTGGGATGGGCAGAAATACTTTACCAGCTTCCAGGGGCTAGTGCTGCTAGTCCATGAGTAGCAAGGGGGCCCAAAGACACATTTCAACCCGGTAGGTTATGCCTTTCTTGTGGTGGTGGTGAGATGATGTGCACATTAGAGCTGTTAACATGTCAATTCACAGAATGCTCTTGAAAAGAAACATCATCATGAATCAGGATCTGATAAATCCAAGAATTCTCTACAAATGCTTTAAAAAAGACAAAAAATGAAAAAGTTTAGTCCAAGCAAATTGAGTTTTGCAGACATTATAGTTGTACACAGCTTGCAACCTTAATGATGAGTTTAGTTTTTTTAATGTAACTGGTTAACTATATTTTAAAAATGAAACTAAGCCAGTAGATTTATATTCAGTAAATGAATTTAGTAGCATGTGTTTAGAATTTAGAATGTAGAATTTTGGGGGTGAGTTATTAGTGTGAAGTTCTAGTGGTTAATAGATCATAATGCACTAAACTTTAAGAGAACTCAGGGAAATAGTCAAGTGTAATGCCCTCTATGAACAGAGGTTGTTTTGTTATTTGGCATACTGACATCTACTAGAAACTACCATATAGTATGTCCTCAATAAATGTTTTTTAATATTTAGATTATGTTTATAAATGGCTTATAGCTATCCACATCTTCCTTTAGCCAGGGTCTCAATTGTTTATACTTAATACGAGTGTATATTTGAATATTAGACAAAAATGTTTAATCCTAGTTGATTCATTAACTGTCTTGTTAGGATGGAACTAGTCTTCCTGAATTTGGTTCTTATTCCATCCAATAGAACTGAACTTCTATTTAGAATTGCTAAGTTTAAAACATGCCTTAAACTGTAAAAGGATATATGTAAACACATATATGCCAAAGGCTAGACTACATTGACATAAGTAGGAAGAGGAAAAAATTTTATATGAGATGTTAGAATTAAGTGATATATGTAGTTAATCAAAATTTGATATTAGTTGGTTCATTTAGTCTTTTTTTTTTTTTTTTGGTTCATTTAGTCTTAAGTATAACTTTATTCCCCAAAGAGAGAGAACACAGTAAGTTAATGAGAGCAATAATGAGATGCATCTTGAAATAGTCTCCCAATGTTACTGCCCTTCTTCCTTAAATATAAACAACAACAAAAAAAACCCAGTTAACTTTCTAGAATCTCAGCCCCACGTTGGATTTTCTCCAGTTAAGACTGAAGTGTATAATGAATTAAACAAAAGAAATGAATTTCACCTTATTTTCCTACACAATGAAATGCTTGATAATAATTAGCACATGAAAATGTTTGTGGAGATCTATCCAAAATTCTCAAAAAATAATAATTTGTTTCAATAGACATCACAGTGGATACTTCATTTTATGTTAAGATAAAATAAACACATAGTTTTCTAACTTCCTATAATTGTCATCTCTAAATACTCCCTTGGCCAGAATTGACTACCTTTTGAAGAATATACAAAGACTGTTTTCAATCCAGATTGGGCTTAGACTAAATTGTATTTCATTTGAAATGAGTGGGTATTTCTTATCTCTTAGAGCAGGGTCAGCAGCCTCCCTGTGTGTTCTTGTAATGGGCAGACAGTTACCATATCATATGGGGGGGGGGGAGATAAGTTTTTTTGGGGGTGGGGCAGGGGCCCTGGTAGGAACAGGCTTTTCATAAATTGCCATCTCTCCCAATATAACCAACCATTCTGGCTGATAAAACTGGGTCCAGTTTTAAGAAAAGTTTAGTTGGGCTAATCTTTGTTGGAAACTTGGTTATTGGGAAGGAATTCCTGTGTTTTTTCTGAGGTTCTGCTATTTGGTCTGAATATAAATAACTTTTAGTTTTTCTACTCATCCTTCACGATAATCTTTTGTTTTTATAATATATTTTGAATTCTGTTGATCTTGTTTATGTGGCTTCTCTCTGAATTTGGAAGCCTGATATATGACATCCCTTCCACCCAAATGGCCCAGCTGATATAATATGCTTCCATCCTACTCCATATCCTCATGTCCCCATGCCATGGTGAGGATCAGTGCATTCCCATGTGATCCTAAGCCAGATATTTGAGTCTGGTCTTTCCAGTGCTATCATACCTTAAAGTTGGCAAACATCCATTCTCCCTACGCGGTAAGACAGAACAAATATCTAAACATTTTAGTTGGTGTAGAGGCCATTGGACAGAGAGAGAGAGAGAGCAAGAGAAAGGGAGAGGTTTCTAAGGTATGCTAGTCTCCATTAAAGTGGAAAATCATCTTTTCAAAGAAAAATGTTTTAAATGGTAGATGGGTCTCTAAATTGGCTAAAAAAATGACAAAGTGAGGGCAACAGCATGGGCTTTGCAGTTAGGAGGAGGAGAAATCACTCAAATATTGGCTCTGCCATTATTTAAAAAAAATTTTTTTTAAAGATTTTTAATTAATTTATTTGACAGAGATCACAAGGAGGCAGAGAGGCAGGCAGAGAGAGAGGAGGAAGCAGGCTCCCTGCTGAGCATAGAGCCCGATGTGGGGCTCCATCCCAGGACCCTGGGATCATGACCTAAGCCGAAGGCAGAGCCTTTAACCCACTGAGCCACCCAGGCGCCCCTAAAAATATTTTTTAAAGATTTTTTTATCCCCTTAATACCCAGTTTCCTTATTTGTAAAATGATGATAGTTTCTCTAAGGATTGTTAGGATTACACAAGAGTCTCTCTAGTATATTATCATAGGGATTTGTTCATGGTACTCCGGAATGCTTCATCATCGAATAAATAAATGAATTTGAGAAATAACTTGTTACACAATATAGAAAACAAATGCGCAGACTCAGAAAGCTTATATAAAGCAGTTTAGCTATATTCATGAGTGTATTACTTATTATAATAAAATAGAAACAGCCAAAATTGGTAGTGATTAGCTGTAGTATATACAAAGTGATTGCTATGTAACGCTTTTCTGTGTGTTCAGGATATGGAAGTGAGGGGGGAAAATCCTGTCTTCATGGAGTAAGGGAGAAATGAGTTTCTATTAAAATACACTCAATGAAACAACCCAAAACTTAAGATAACTTCTTAGAGGTCTAAAGATTGATGGGAAGAGAAATTAATAATAAGGAAAAGAATGAATAAAAAAGATAGCTAGTTCATAACACTAAATTTCTAAGGGATATCCTCCAATTCTGTGAACTACAGAATCTTACTAGTTTTTAAGGGATTAAATTAATCATCTATAGGAATTGGCTAATTATAAGCACTAAATAATAATTATTCCCTTCCTCAAGAACCTGTTAATTCCTAATACGGCGGGGATGATTTCAAGAATCCCTATTATCGCTCCATGTCATTTGATACTTTTTTTTCTAATTTATATATGGTATCTGTTAGAGAAATGTTCATTGTGTTCGAATGTAGGCAGATTCTTTAAATTTTATAATCAGAATAACTTGGTTAAAATTCATTCTATTACTAGTAATTCCTAACTGAAGAACGAGTCCTGTACCAAAAATGTATGAGGAACTCTAGGTTTGGTGATTTGTAACTCCAAACTGAATTTCAGCATAGAAACAATGTTATTTTTGAATCCCAAACTATGCACAAGAAGTAATTTCATCCCACAGTAAGGCTGATACTATTTCAGGGTAAAATTAGGCTGTAGGAAGTTTTGAATGCGAATTTTTTCTTGCCTTTTATTTCTTCTCTGCTGTTAAGCCTGGTAACATTTCCAATAACTCAGTAACATGAATGTGGGACTAATGTATTATTCTTCTCGCAAATACTGTTTCACTTCAAAGAAATAGCTGTAAAAAGGGGTAAATAATTGAGATCAAGGCTAAAGGGGGATGTGGATTTTTTCATACTTCCTCAATTCCTACCACTTTTTTTTTAAAAAAAGATTTTATTTATTTGAGAGCGAGAGAGCAATAGCACGAGCGAGTGTCAGAGGGAGACGAAGACTCAGGGATGCAGATGCAGGCAGAGAGCCTGACATGGGGCTCCATCCCAGGACCCTGGGATCATGACCTGAGCCAAATGCAGATGCTTAACTGGCTGAGCCACCCAGGTGCCCCAGTTCTTAACAGTTTTCTGTTCTGAAATTTTGTCTTAGGCTGGCTTAGCTCTTTTTTACATGTTCATTTCAAACAGTTCTTTTTTTTTTTTTAACATGTTCATTTCAAAGCCTGGATATGAAGGTTGTCCTCCATACACATCAAATAATAAATCACCAAGAAAGGGATGACTTTTTTGAGTCCCAGCCAGTTCCCTCTCCTGTGCCGGAAATTCTGAATCTGGTAGGGTGAAAAGGGAAAATGAGATAGGGCTACAGTTCCAGCTTCCATATATGCAGCCCAATGAAAGATTCAGGTACAGATCTTCCCCATGTGTTAGCTTATTAGGAACTACTTTGCCCTGCTTGTCAAAAACCTAGCTAAGAGCTGTGAAAGAGAAACAGTTGTATTTAAAAAGGATGAGGGAAAGTATGTACACCTGAGCGGTCTAGTGGGGCATTGCTGGTAGAGCCTAGGCATGGGGGTAGAAGACCAGGAAAACAGAGGAGGAAGTAGTTTAATTTTGTCTGTCATAGTTGGCAACTCCTTATAATCTTGGTGGTTATTGTCAGAGGCACCACGGAAAGCCCTTTGCTCTGTAAACCAATGCTTGATACAGCAGGTTTCTTTAGGTGCTGAAAAGCATTACAAAATCCCAGGTACTGTACGTTTGGTTTGCTTAGAATGGTGCAGTTTGGTGGCAGAGACAGTATGAATGTCTTAAGAGTCCATTTGTATCTGATAGCTGGATATTACATGCTTCCCCTCTGAACAGTTCTTATGAGCTATACATTTATTCATGCTTTGGTTGGAACCAACACTCTGTTGAGGTAAATATTCATTCTATTTGCAGATGAGGAAGCTGAAGCTTAGAAAGAGGATCAGTAACTTCCCCAAGGCCACACAGCTAGTAAGTGATCTGAAATTAAGTCTGAGTGCAAAGATACTATTAAGCTTTAAAACCAATTGTCTCAAATGGAACACTAGCCCATGTGTAGTGTTTGTTTTTTGTTTTTTTCCAGCAGGCTTCCCCCCCGCTACTCATTTGGGCACTTGTTTCTACTGTTAAAGAAAAACTGGGTTGTAGCCGTGGCTTTGACTGCCTGGCGTGAAGGCGCCACCTGAATTCTCTGAACCCCTCTCCGGTCCGTTGAATGGAAAGGCAGGACCGTGAGACCACCAAGCCCTTTCTAACGGGTCAATGCCTACAACCTCTGTACTTTGTGGGCTCAGTGTTTGATCCCAGCTTACTTAATTTCCTAAATATAATGTTTTCTATTCGGAGCAAATATATTTACACTTGAATGACTGGCAACCTACCACTTACCTCTAATGGGAGCTGACTGCGTAATAATTGTAGCCACTTAGTACCTGTCCCGGTAGACAAGAAATGCACTAAGTACTCTACCGAAATGAGCACAACAGCTCTGTCCCACGGATCTTCTGGTTCCCATCTGAGAGAGGAAGAAGCCAAGGCTCAGAAAGTTTGGACTTGTCCAAGGTCAAGCTAGAGAGGGGTGGAACCAGAACCCCATCCCCTCGTGTTGGGACAGCAAAGCCCTTACATGTTAGTGGGACGTTAATGAAACTGGATGCATTTTCTAATTCCGCTTTGGGCTTCAAGATCTCGGACGTTGTTTTTTAACCATTAAAAAAAAAACCCCAAACGGTTCTATATTAGCTTCTGTTTTTCATTTCAGTATCTATCCGTTTTACCAACCGATGGCGAAGCAGAGCGAACGGAGGTTAGTGTTCACGTTGAACGCCTCTTTCAAAGTCTAAGTTTACCGCTAAGCGCCGCGGAAAGAATGGAGCTCCTGGCTTTGTGCCTCTGCGCGGGCGCGTGGATCTCCTTCCGCGTCCTCCTTTCCGAGAACTCGCCTTCTTCCGCCGAACTACTCTTCCCAGCGTGCCGCGCGCCGAGAGCGCGGGCTCGACCGGCCCTCCCTTCCTCTTGGCCTATCACTCGGTCGCAGTATGATGACGCAAGCGCGTCGGGCGCTGACGAGTGACGGCGTTCTGGCTCGCGACCGCGGCGGCGGCCTTAGCAGCGGCAATAGGCGCAATAGCGGCGGCGACTGCAGGGACGACGACGACGGCGGGGCGGGCGCTGTGCGCAGAGGGGAGGGGTAGGCGGGCGGCGCCGGCGGCTTCAACTGCGGCAGCTACGGCTAGGGCGACGGAAGAATCCCCATCAGCCGGCGGTCGGGTTAGGCCTAAGCAGCGCCTGGAGCGGCTCGCTCTGTCCTCTGCGGGGGATCTCCATAGAGACCGTGACATACACAGAGGCGGGGGTCCGCGGGAGGCTGCCGGACCGGAGCCAGCTCCTCGGCCTCTGTCGCCGCCACCGCCGTCCCTGGTGCCAGCGCGCATTTTCTCTTCACGCCTGCTCGAAACCTCGCGCCTCCTGGTGTGGCCGTGCTCCCGTGTGTGGGCAGCGAAGGCGGACTTTTGGGCCGGGGCCGGGCGGGGGGGGGGCTCTAAGGCCTCCACCTCTGCCTCTCCCGCCCCCTTACCCGCCCCGAAGCGGGAAGCCGCGGAGGCTCCGCCATGGCCTCGGGAGCCGGAGGAATAGGAGGGGGCGGTGGCGGCAAGATCCGGACGCGGCGTTGCCACCAGGGGCCAATTAAGCCTTACCAGCAGGGGCGACAGCAGCACCAGGTATGGGACCCCGACGCGGTGGCGTCTCAGCGGGTCGGGAACTCAGCGGGAGGGAACAGGCGGTGAGGGGCCCTGGCGCCCCACGTGGAGCGGACGGTGGGGCCTGAGGAAAGGCCCGAGCCAGGCGGCGGGATCTCAGGCCGCTGGGGTGGCGACGGGAAGTGGGCTGAGACAGGCCCATCTTTGCGGCACACACGTGTGGTTCAGGCCGCCTCCCTCCCCGCCAGCCCCCCCCCCCGCCTCCGGGCCAGGGGCTTCCCCAGGCTGGCGTAGGGCGGGAACGGAAATTCTAGGCCTACGATGCGTATTTCTTTCGTTTTTGGCGGGGACTGGGAGGTTTGAGCGTATTACTCAGCCCCCTCTCGAGGGAGAAAGGAGACGATGTGGCTGGAGGTTCGTACGCTCGCTGTTTTCTACTCCCGCGTTTCAGTTTGTGTGGGGAGGGGGCTGTCCTAGGCAGTCTGCTGCCGAGGCGCCGGGGGTGGGGATGGGGCGCTGTTAAACAGAAAGTGGAATAACTCTGTTTTCATCCTGTTCGTTCCGAGTCTCCCCCGCCGGTGTCTTTCGATCTGAGAGCATCTGCTTTGATTTTTTTTTTTCCCCCGAAACCCCCGTAACCTGGTTGTAGTTACCTAGGCCCTGGGGCATTTTGAAAGTCCCTCTCCACCCTTACGTCTTTTCTCCGCTGCGAGACTCTTTCCTCCCTTCCTCTATCCTCCCCCCACCCCCATGTTATTTTAGAGGCTAGAATTGGCTATTCAGTACAGTTGACCGGGACTCCAGTCCTGATCTCATGCACGAAATATTTTAATTTTACGGGACGTATGCTAGACGTTTAGGTACTTTTGACACCCAGGAATGTTGGAGAGGAGGTCTTTTTTTTTTTTTTTTAAAGATTTTATTTATTTATTTGACAGACGGAGATCACAAGCAGGCAGAGAGGCAGGCAGAGAGAGAGAGAGCAAGGGAAGCAGGCTCCCCGCTGAGCAGAGAGCCCGATGCGATGCGAGGCTCCATCCCAGGACCCTGAGATCATGACCTGAGCCGAAGGCAGAGGCCCCAACCCACTGAGCCACCCAGGCGCCCCTGGAGAGGAGGTCTTAAATAATGAACCACCTTGCGTACTTAGGGGTGTTTAAAATTATGAAAAGGAGTTTATCCTGACTGTAAATGAGACATTTTGAGAAAATCCGATTTAAAAAAAACCTTTTTTGTTATGGGAATTGAGTAGGAAACTGTTAAAAATTTATTTTAATAAAGTGACTTACAAAACTTCTCAGTGAGACTAAGGTGCAGATATGTATGTGTCTTAAACTTGTTAAAAAAACAAAAGTATAGCAAAAGGGTCTGATAACTTGTTGCATCCTGTTAAAGGTAGAATTCCTAGATTACTTTATTCTGGATGGTGATGGTTTTTGAATAACATGTTTGGTGATGGTGTTAAATTGTATCATTAAAAACAAAACTTCTAAAGTGAAAATTTGGGGGGATTTTTTTTTAATAGTAAAAATGGTGATTTACAGTATTAAGTAGCTCTCTGCTAATGGTTGGAAGTCTTGACATTACTTTCACCTCTCCCTAGTTTTCCCCCAGATATAAACAGAAAATGATTGTTTTTCAGGTTTCTTTGTGAGGACCCAGGGGTACTTGCAGGCTAGTTTAAGATTAGAATTCAGGTCACACGCCTGGCCATTTAACCTAATCCTTTTGTAGAGGGGAAGTTAGACACACATGCTTTCTGTTTCCCCTGAAGAATAAATGTCTTTGAGTGCTTTCTTAGATTTTAAAAGGAAGTTACTATATAAAAAGTGAAATGTTTTAAATACATGTATTGGATGGTCTGGACAGAGTTTAGAAAACACCTAATATATTCCAGGTGACAAAAGGTACAATCACAGCTTATTTTTAAATGTACTTACCTAAAAATCTAATTTTAGGGAGATGATGCTTTAACATCATAGTACCTACGATCAAGTTGTCTTAGAGCTGATAAGATTTTGGGCTGTTTAGTTTTGTTTTAGAGTTTGATAATTTATCATTTCTCCCTATTTAAAATAGTTTTAGCTTCTTGTCCTAGGCATTTAACTGAAGAAGAAAATACATTTTAGCTTTTGGACTGTGATTAAAGGGGTTTAGGGTTTCTTGATCAACACTGCCAGTGTTACTTAATATTGGCAGAAGCTACTAAAGTGTCCAGGAGTATACCAAAAAAATGTTCAATTTTTAAAATCTTAAAATAAAGACTGTCTTTAGTCCTGGCTGGAACTTTTGTGGACTTGTAGACTACCTGCTTGCTGTCTACTGTCTTATGCTGTCACCTCTATGTTTTGCAGCAGCTGCTGAGTCATCATGAATAGCAAGGAGCTTCATGACATAGCATGTTTTAGACTAATGTTATTTGATTAAGTTTCCAAGGGTTTCTGGGCAAAAATGAAGTTTTTTGGTTGTGTGGTTAGAGGGTTGGAATAAGAATGAGCGGTCTGGCACTGTTCATGGGTATTTGCCATTGCCTGTCAGGCCAGTTAGCTTGGGCAGTCATGCAGTACCTGCAATTTTTGCATGTGTTCCTCTGACTTGTAATTTCCTGTTTTGACTTCTGGTTTAGCTCTGCTGAGATACATCTAAAGATTACATTTTTTCTTTTAACTTCTGATCTTTAAAATTTCATCTTGCTTGGAAGTTTGGAGACCAATCCATTGTCTTATTCAACTAACTGAAGGGGGTAGTAACTTAAAGAATTGTAGAAGCAAAAATGAAGAACAGCCCTGAATAATGTAAGTTGATCATTTTCCCTTGCCTTCTGTACTACCCCCTAACTCAGCCCAGATGCCTTTAGGGAATGGTATCGTTTTCCTAGCTGGTAGTGAACAGGACACTAAAGAAGATGTGGTTTTTTTCACTGTTTCAGTTTCCTTTCCCATTTCTTACGCAGATTGTCAGGTCCAGGAAGTCAGCTCTGGCTCTTAAGCTTTTCTTAATAGTCACCACAAAAAACTTGAGTCCGTGGGGAAACCAAAACCTTGCCTGGGAAAGAGTCTACTGCCACCTCCTGGTGAAAGGGAATTACTCATTTTTGCCCTTTTTTGGGGGTGTGTGTTTAAGAGGTTTTTGTCTTCTGGCTTGGAGCTGAGGGAATCCACTCATTTTATCTGCCTGGTTGTGGTTTATCTTACACCAGGTCAGTTTTTGCATTTAGCTATTTTAGAAAAAGGAGGGAACCCCTTTTTTGAGTAGCCATATTAGATCAGGAATCAGCACACTTTTTTTTGTAGATGGCCGGATAAGAAATATTTTAGGCTTTGTTGCTGCAAGTTTGTTGTTTTGTTTTTACAACCCTTTAAAAAATGTAAAAATCATTTTTAGCCTGAGGCTTTTATAAAAACAGGCTGAGGGCTAAAATTGGCCCATAGGCCATGGTTTGCTTAACCCTGGTTTATATGTTAGTTTAGGATTTTTTTTTTTTTTTTCCCTTTGGTAGTTTCTATATGATACTGTCTCCCAATATGCCCCACTCGGGATCTGATGGGGAAAAACTATTCTCAGTTTTGTAAAGTAATGATATTCAGACATGGAATATTTAACTCATTCCAGAGGTCACTAAGTAGTTTTGTCTTTATTTTTACCTTTTTTTTTTTTGCTTTATTTTATCTTATTTTATTATTTTTAAAAGGTTTATTTATTTTAGAGAGCAAGTGAGCACGGGCAGGAGGGACACATGGAGAGGGAGAGAGCGAATGTCAAGCAGGTTCTGTGCTGTGCAAGGAGCCCAACTTGTGGCTTGATCTGCTGACCCTGAGATCAGGACCTGAGCTGAAACCAAAAGTCAGGTACTCAATCGACTGAGCCATGCAGGGTCGCTATTTGTTTTATTTTAGATGTTAAATACTATCAGTGGAAACAGAACTGGAAATAGTTGGTAGGGAAAAAATGGACTATAATGCAGTTAGAGCATCCAGGTTTGAATCCTGTTCTACCAGCACTTAGGGAAGCTGTTTAAATTCTCTCTGCTTAATTTATGCATCTGTGAAATGGGAATGGTTGGGAGGGTTAAATGAGATGAGTAAATCTCTTACAACAGGACCTGGCATATGTATAGTAAGAACTCATTTGAAATTGTTGGATTAAATACAACCTTTTGTTTGTTTTTATTTATTTTTATTTTTTATTTTTTTGAATTTTTTAAAAAGATTTTATTTATTTGACAGAGGGGGAGAACAAGCAAAGGGAGTGGGAGAGGGAGAAGGGAGAAGTAGGCTTCTTGCCCCTGTGCAGGGCTCCATGCCAGGACCCTGGAATCATGACCTGAGCCTAAGCAGAGGCTTAACTGACTGAGCCACCCAGGCACCCCTGTTTGTTTTTAAAGATTTTATTTATTTATTTAAAAAAATTTTTTAAAAAGATTTTATTTATTTATTTGACTGAGATCACAAGTAGGCAGAGAGGCAGGCAGAGATAGGAAGGGAAGCAGGCTTCTTGCTGAGCAGAGAGCCCGATGCGGGGCTCCATCCCAGGACCCTGGGATCATGACCTGAGCTGAAGGCATAGGCTTTAACCCACTGAGCCATCCAGGTGTTCCAAGATGTTATTTATTTATTTATTTATTTATTTATTTATTTATTTGAAAGAGAGAGAGAGAGAGAACACGGACAAGCAGGGGAGAGCAGCATGCTGAGGGAGAGGGAGAAGCAGGCTTCCTGCAGAGCAGGGGGAGTCCAATGTGGGACTCGATCCGAGGATGTTGGGATCACAATCTGAGTGGAAGGCAGTTGCTTAACTATCTGAACTACCCAGGTGCCCTAAATACAGCCTTTTGATTTACATGTTTGTCTCTGAATTTTGCTGCCTCTTAGAGATTTCTTTCCCTTTATGTACTCAAGCTCAGTCTTTTATAGGCCTGTATTGGATTTAGGGACTTGTTTAACTGGGTGATGAGGTGGGACTTTAAACTGTTACCCTCTTAAGTACTTATTTTCAAATACATTGTCTTCATAGAAATGTCAGTTATTGAGTGTATCGAGGAAAAATAAATCAAATTTTAAGTTCAGTGCATAGTAGTTTTTTTTTTGTTTGTGATGAGAGGCCCTTGTGTGTGATATTTTAGCAATTCCCTTATCAATGTTTTTAATAAAATAAATGACAACAAAGCCCAGGGATTGTCTCCATATCCCAGAAAGTCCCCTGGTGAGGCCAGTATATATTAGTTTGAAATAAAATCAAGACTTTGGTCTGAGGTCATTAATTAAAATCGTTTTCTTGGGACACCTGGGTAGCTCAGCTGGTTGAGCAGCTGCCTTCGGCTCAGGCCATGATCCCAGCGTCCTGGGATCGAGTCCCACATCGGGCTCCTTGCTCAGCAGGGAGCCTGCTTCTCCCTCTGCCTCTGCCTGCTGTTCTGTCTGCCTGTGATCGCTCTCTTCCCTCTCTCTCTCTGATAAATAAATAAAATCTTTAAAAAAAAAAAATAAATAAAATAAAATCGTTTTCTATAGGCACAGAATATTATTAGGACGATGTAATGACCTCGTGTTTTTAGAAATGTTTTGTAGCTACTTGATGTAATATCAAGTAATAAATATATTACTTGATGTAATATATTTATTTTTAAGATTCTTCATGTTAGGAACCCTGATATAAAATCTTGCCACAAGATACAATTTACTTTGTTTGCTATCAGAAACAGGATGGTAGAATGCCTTTCCTGTGTATACATTTTTCAGTTTGCTTGATTTTGCTGCTTTTCTTCATAGTGTGATTTGAAAAATAAACTCTTAAATCCAGTTTCAAATAGATTATTTAAGAAAAGTGACAATATCTTGCAGGTAACTTTTAGTCGGTTAAAAACTGCTTTCGGCTTTATTTGGTTCCTATGGCTAGTTTGAAAGGATTTAGGGATTTCTTGTCCTTGTTTGATTACTTCTAATTGTCTGTTAACACTGGCTCTATAATACAGATAACTAAAAATAAGAGACTAAGTCAGGTCATGTTTCTCCTTATTGCATTAGGGCAGAGTTTTGAGGGATGTTGAAATTTGTGGCCAGTTGTAGTTTAAAATTTTTTTAGCCAGCATAATTTGTATGAGGTTTTGTTTTTTTTTTTTTTTTCTTCATCTCTTGAGGTGGAGCAGAGCAATAAAAATTACGGATTTTAAGTGGCTAGCAGGATTTGGAATGTGGATAGGGGAACCTTGGCTGCTGAATGACTATTGGTAGGTTGTAAAATAAGACAAAGTAGCTTCGGTTTGGAAGTTAAATTTAGATGATTGAAAACAGATTCAGTATGACCACATTAGAATTTGAATACTTCATTACTTTTTTCGCTCATGGAAATAGCTGTGAGTTAAAGTTATAATAGAGATGCACTATTAAAATCGATGGTAGAATAGATATATTTTAAAACTGGAAATAACTGAAAGGTTATGATGGCATCTTGATTTTTATTATTTAGCATTTAAGATTTTTTATAATTGGATATTCTTTAAGTCTCATGTGAAGTCTTGGGTTCTTAGCCCTTATTCTTCGCTTGGGCTTGGAGGGAGCCAGGAGGAAAACTCATGAGGGAAACTCGGAAGTAAGACTTTCAAAAAAAGGGGCACCTGGGTGGTTCAGTGGGTTAAGCCTCTGCCTTCGGCTCAGGTCATGATCTCAGAGTCCTGGGATTGAGCCCCACATCAGGCTCACTGCTTGGCAGGGAGCCTGCTTCCTCCTCTCTCTCTGCCTGCCTCTCTGCCTACTCGTGATCTCTGTCTGTCAAATAAATAAATAAAAATCTTAAAAAAAAAAAAAAAGACTTTCAAAAAAAGTTTGGAAAGGAGAACCTAGCAACACAGGAGTTCAGTGGCTAAGGAGAGTGTTGCACAGAACATTGGAAGAAAAGGAAGTGACAGGTCTCAACAAAATAAAGGCATCCAAAGAGCAGATAGAAGTCAAAACAGAAGATGAATTGGGATGCCTGGGTGGCTCAGTCAGTTAAGCATCTGCCTTTGATTCAGGTCATGATTTCAGGGTCCTGGGATCAAGCCCCCTTTCGGGCTCCCTGCCCAGTGTGGAGACCGCTTCTCCCTCTCCCTCTGCCCCTTTTTTTTCACTTGTGCTCTCTGGCTGCTGCGTGCACTCACTCGCTCTCTCTTAAATAAAAAAAAAAAAATCTTTAAAAAAAGAACTGAAGACGGATTATATTTGATATTTATAGTTAGAGATCCAGTGAAGTTATTTGAGAGAGGAGATTTTATAATCTGAATACTACTATTTAATAGAGGATAATGTGGAGAAAAGAGAGTTGAACAGAAGTCAAGAAAACTAAAAACTAATAGAAATAGTTACATAAGGAGAGGGAAGACCATATACCCTTGGTAAGGTGTTGGCCATGTGGGAGAGATGTCTGGTAATTCTGAGATTACGACTTGGTGAAAAGATACACAAGAAAAGAATGTCTTTTTCATTACAAAAGAGTTCTGAGTTAGGATTGGGGAAAAGCCTTGCCCCTCCTCCACCCTCTTTTCTTAATCATTGAATTCTGATTAAAAGTAATTTGAAAAGCTAATATAGTCACAGTGTCTTACACACTGATTGTGCTTAATATCTATTTAGTGTTGAATTGCATTTACTTCTGGTCCCAGATTATTTATTGTAAATATCAGTGGTATTTCTGATACTTTGCCATGTTTGGCCAAATGAAGAACCCTGAGTTCTTGGAAAGAAAGAAAAGACACAGTTTAACTCATCCACATTTAAAGATTCACTCTTAATCCTTAAAATCAACATCGTTGTTTATGATTACCTAGTGTAGATTTTGCTTTAGGGTTAAAAAATTTTAATGCCGAATTTGTTTTGTTGATTTTTCTAAGCCCTTCATTAATTTGCTTTCTTTGGCCACCTTTCTTCATTTACTTGGCTATATTTGTCATTCCAGAGGATGGTTCTGTTTTCCCATATTCTTGGACTGCTTTCACAAGTTGTTTTTTTGGAGGAAGGGGTATTAGTGTGACAACAAAAATTATTTTTTCTTAAGGTGAAAGTATTACATCAAGAAAATACATGGTTTATTTTCGAATTCTAGATTTGCCGAAGTCCTTTTTAGCAGTTAGTCAAAGAATATTTTTATGTGGACATAAGAGATTGGTTGAGCAGTGCTGTTGTGGATACATTTTTTTTCTTTTATTGCAGTTGTAGATAAATTAAAAGAGTGCGTCTACTTATCTGTGCACAGTGCAGTTCGGTGCCTGTCCTCACAGAGGTGATGCCCTAGTGGAGCTGATGGACAGGTTGCCTGTCATCCTGCTTGACAGTGTGCCATCGTGTGGGAAGTACAGGGGGTGCCTGTTCCAGACTGGAGGATGAGAATGTCTTCTGTGGAAAACTGACATCAAGTTACAGTGGTGGCAGTTTGGCTTACCACAGAAGCCTCTGAAAGTAGAGAAGTTAATCTTGTGTAAAGTAGTAGACCTTTACTCCATGTACCTCTCTTTCCCTGTTAGAGGTATTCCCCCCCACCCTCACTTAATATCATAAAGTGGTTTTCCTTCAGGTCCATATAGGAGGCTGGTTTGTCTCATTCCCATAAAGACCTGAAACATTGTCTCTAAAGAACTGAAAACGTAGACCTTCTTTAGTATTAGCGTCAGAAGAGCTTTCTCTTTCGTAAGAAAACTGCTTTTCCCCTTTTCTAGTTTAGTTTCCTCACTCTCACTTTTCCATTTAGTGGCTGAAGTATCCTTTGGTAACAAGTAACTCTCCCAAGTATTCTAGATAGATAGAGTCCCTTCCCTGGTTATAGTCTGCCCAGTTCTGTGCATGATCAGATTTCTATTTTCCCTAGCAATTTTTAAAAATTCTAACATCTGGGGCGCCTGGGCCTTCGGCTCGGGTCATGATCCCAGGGTCCTGGGATTGAGCCCTGTTATCGGGCTCTCTGCTCAGCAAGAAGCCTGCTTCCCTTCCTCTCTCTGCCTGCCTCTCTGCCTACTTGTGATCTCTGTCTAATAAATAAGTTAAAAAAAAAAAAAACCTCTAACATCTGGTAGTTATTTACTGTAATGAAGTGTGTTAACTAAGTCTTTTTACACTGGAAATAGGTTCAAAAGTAGGCTTTTATGTTTACTGCTGGTTTCATTTTCAGAGTTGATATTATAAAGTAGGTATTTACGAAATTGATAAAATGGTATGATGTATTCGATAATAAGATAATCATGGAAATAGGGTAGTTTTTTAGGCAAAAGTTTATATTGTAGTTAAACTTGTACGACAGTTAACGTTTACCATGGCCTTAATTGGGAAATGGGTCTCTTGAGTTTTAGATGATTTTAGTGCACTGGTTCTCAAACTTTAATTTGCATGAGAATCACCTCATGAGCTCTTGTTAAAACAAATTTGCATTTCTCACTTGCTCAAAGGTGACATCAATGCTGCTGATTTGAAGACTTTAATTTTGAGATCACCGGTTTAGTCCCATAATAGTGATGAGATAGGTATAAAACAAAAGATTACACACAGATTCACACACATGCACACACATGATCACATGATTAAAGAGGAATTTTGAAAGCTATAAGTAGTTATTTAAAGCTTATTAGATTTTGTATTTATTAATTAGGTTACAGAACCTTAGACAGCATGTGCCAAGGACAGTCCTATATTTAAGACTTTGCACTTTTTGTTCCTTCAGTCTATAATAGTTCAGTAGAAATTTGCATGGCTAGGTCTTTGCTTATATAAAATAACTATCCCATTTTGCTCTGCTGCTTTATTTTTGTTCATAGCATTGAATCACCATATTATGTGTTCCTATTATATTTACTGGTGTGTTTGCTCCCAGAGAGCAGGAACTTGTTTCTGCTGTCTCCTACTGTTCCTTGCCTGACATGTGTGTGATCAGTAAGTGTTGATTGAATGACTTGAATGGACAAAATAATGTCTGTGTTTACCATTTTTTTTTTTAAAGATTTTATTTATTTATTTGACAGAGATTACAAGTAGGCAGAAAGGCAGGCAGAGAGAGAGGAGGAAGCAGGCCCCCCGCTGAGCAGAGAGCCTGATGCGGGACTCGATCCCAGGACCCTGAGATGGTGACCCGAGCCGAAGGCAGCGGCTTAACCCACTGAGCCACCCAGGTGTCCTGTCTGTGTTTACCTTTATAAGTTAGACAAGATTCTAAAATATTTTACAGAGATAAAGATTGAATGTAGCTTCTGAGTAACATGAGTGCTTCCCCACCTGTTGTATGTGTTTTCCTTTGTTGATAAAGCTACGGACTGGCTCTTTAATTTTCATGTTCATTAGAAAAAAAAACTAACATGCAGCACTGCTTTATCAGCTAGGGACCCTGCAAGATACGCGTTCACTTGAGATGGTTCATCTGAAATTATCTATAAGAAAGAGTCTACATAGAAATATGCTGGTGGTTAAAGGAGTAAATACTGGATAGTAAATACTGGATGCCCAGAAATTAGTAGTAGTGGGAAGCTGCTATTCTTCTAGGACTGGAAGGATAAGGAAGAAATGGTCTAGCTGGAGTGGAGGAATGGCCGCCTGGCTGGAGCAGGGTTTTAGAGGTGGGATCCTTGATCAGAGAGGAAGCCCAAGAACAACTTCTCTTTCCTCCCTTCCATGATCTCTAGTATCCCCTGGTATCTTATGGGCCAGTCCTACCTTCTGGTAAGAATCCAGTTTGGTGGGATGGCCTGTCAAGGATGGAATGAGGGAAGAGCAAGTGAAGACCAAGACGGCATCAAATCTGTGATTTCGTAGATTTCATTCTGTAGGAAGAGCTAAATTCATTGAGAGAAATGAATAAAAGAAAACCATTAATAATAGTACAGGTAAAAACCATGGCTAAAGTGTGGGATCATGGGAAGATATTTCTGTAAGCTGTATTATATTCAGCACAGTCCACTGTAAGATTTGTTTTTCTGATTAATTGTAGAGTATCTTACATATATTTTAATTACTGTCTGACTAATGTTCCACATACATATGTTTTCCAGAAAACTCTTAGAACTTAAGTATAATTTGTATTTGCCTGTTTCAGAGGGACCTTTTCCCTGAAATGTATTGTAATTTCCTGAAATGTATCTAATTTCCTAATATCTTTTACTAGAATGGTCGTTCTCAAACTTTAGCTTACATAGGACTCACATGAGGTTTGTTAAAACAGGTGAGCCCTGTTTTTCTGAGTCTAGTAGGGCTGCGAGAGGGCTTGAGGGGAAGCTGACATTACCAGTAAAGGGATCACACTTTGGGAACTATTACATGAGAGTCCACTGAGCTTAATTTTCGTGGTTGCCGTAGGATCATTTACTCTCCAGAGGTATCCTGACGTTAGGGATGTTGGTTTTTTATAATGGTTACAGGTCAGTTTAAACCCCCGTGTTTCTTTTTACTGTCAAGATCTTCATGCTGCCCTTCCAGTGCCCCCAGCAACTCCTCTCTCGCTGTCCTTTTCTTGTGCTAGAGCAGCTGTGGGCCATGATCAGGTACATTGGTTAAATTTTAGTGGAGAAAAGAGAAGGATCCAAGCAAAGTTCATGAACTTTAGAACTAGAGTGAGCTTTATTTTACCCATTTTGACTCTTCAGGTTTTTTTGTTTTTGTTTTTGTTTTTAAGATTTTATTTATTTATTTGACAGAGAGAGATCACAAGTAGGCAGAGAGGCAGGCAGACCCGGGGTGGGGGGGAGAAATGCAGGCCCCCTGCTGAGCAGAGAGCCCGATGCAGGACTCGATCCCAGGACCCTGGGATTATGACCCGAGCTGAGGGCAGGGGCCTAACCTGCTGAGCCACCCAGGCGCCCCGACTCTTCAGTTTTGTTCACTGATTATTCTCCATAATTCCTAATGCTTCCCCATAAGTGACTTTTGGTGAAGTATGGTATTACTTTTAAGTTGTTCTGTACTTGCCTCCTCCTTTTTTTTTTTTAATAATTTTTATTTATTTTTTAAATTTCTTTCAGTATTCCAGAATTCATTGTTTATGTACCACACCCAGTGCTCCATGCAATATGTGCCCTCCCTAATACCCACCACCAGGCTCACCCAACCTCCCCCACCACCCCCGCTTCTCCAAAACCCTCAGATTGTTTTTCAGAGTCCATACTCTTTCATGGTTCGTCTCCCCCTCCAATTTCCCCCAGACCTCTCCTTTTTTTTTTTTTTTAAGTTTTTTTTTTTTTTTTTTTTTTTAAGATTTATTTATTAGAGAGAGAAAGTATAAGCCATGAGGGGAGCCGAGGGAGAAGCTGGCTCCCCTCTGAGCAGGGAGCCCGGTGCAGGGTTCAATTCCAGGGTCCTGGGATCATGACTTGAGCCAAAGGCAGACGCTTAACTGACTGAGCTACCTAGGCGTCCCTAGAGATTTTTTATTTATTTGTTTGAGAGAGAGCAAGCAAGTGAAAGCAAGGGGAAGAGGCAAACAGAGAGGGAGAAGCAGACTCTCTGCTGAGCAGCCCCCCTACCCCCTGTGGGGCTCAATCCCAGAACCCTGGGATCATGATCTGAGCCACCCAGGTGCCCTGGACTTCCCCCCTTAAGTGAGTAGGGATCACAGGGAATCTCTGATACTTTTCATAGCCTAACACCTTAGAACTTCACCAAAGAATTTATTTTACCTTAAATTCTTGCTGTCGTGCTTTAGCTAACTTATTGCTTCCTAGCAAGTTACTTTTTTTCAAGTCTTATTTAAATAATGTTATATCTTATAAGCACTTTCCAATCTTTTTTGAAATATATAGGAAGGGGTAAATAAATCTTTAAGTATAAATAATAAGTAAAAGTAATGAATATTATATTTTATAAATACCAAATTATGGATATAGTTATATAATCTTTCTTTCCAGAGGAACTAATACTGTGTAACATTAGCATTGAGGAGGGGAACAGTGAATTTGTGCTTTTCAGTAGGGAGTCTTTTTTATAGGCCTGCTGGCTTCCTGTGTTGCTGGAGAGCGCACATTGTTATAGTTTGGTTCAAAGTTTCTGTTTGGAGAATAGGTGGAAAAATAACTACATATTTCCCAATTGATACCTACACCTTTCAAATAGTGGAGAAAAATACTATTCAAGTGCCAGTATCAGAAGTGTGTTCTATCTTTTCTGTTGACAGGGTATTTCAAGGGCCTCTTTGTCTTGGGTTAGCTTTTGGAGTAGATTTATATATTCTGCCTTGATTTTTTTTTTTTTAATATTCTGTCTGTTTATTTGACAAAGAGAGATATTGAAAGAGGGGAACACAAGCAGGGGGCGTGGGAGAGGGGAAAGCAGGCTTCTTGCTGAGCAGGGAGCCCGATGTGGGGCTCCATCCCAGGACCCTGGGATCATGACCTGATGCGAAGGCAGACGCTTAACCGACTGAGCCACCCAGGCGCCCCAGTGTCTTGATTTTTATCTGTTGTTTTTTGTACCTGTCAATTCATGTTTTTCCTCCTGTGATTCTTTCTTTGAAATATTACTAATGCTATTTTATGAAGGAAATCATTCCCTAAACTTGGTTATCTCACCCCAGCTTGTTTCTGCTAATTTTTTTTCTCCTCATTAGTAATACAATTATCGGTATGGTTCTGTTATATTTTGGAAATTGTGAGGTGCTTTCACCTTATTTCATTTGGTCTTCATTATGGTTCTCTCAGGTTGGAGTGGATGTTACTGTTTTACCTGGAGTAAATCAAAGTACAGGGAGGTACTCAAACTTTTCCTAGATCCTACCAATCCCAAAGCCCTTCCCTTAACTCTGTCCCTAGGTAAACCACAGTAGTTGTGTTTGTACCTTAGACAAATTACTTAAAACTTCACTGTCTCTCTTCATCCATAAAGTGACATTATTAATATCAATTTCATTAAAATTATTGTGAGGATTCAATTTAATATGTATAAACTACTTAGAACAGTGCCTGGCACATAGCAAAGCTACAATAAATGTTAAGAGCACTGATAGTTGTAACACATTTTTTTTCCTCCCCTTAACAGTTGTCATAATAAAATTAATTCCTTGGATTTTCAGACAACATGTGATGTAACAAAATTTTCCCATCAAAAAAACTTAGGTTATTTATTGAGTTTATTATGTTGGATTGTTATCTGTCTTTAAAAACCTCATTTTTAATTGTCCAGGTTTTTTCTTTATTAGTGTGCAGTAAAATAATTGTTTAAGGAAGCTGTTGAAGGTATTATTTATATTGCATTTTTTTTTTTTTTTGGCAGTTCTATGCCTTTATTTGACAATCAGCGATTGGTTCTCATCCATATTAAGTAGATTTTTTTGAAAGTGGCGACGGGTACATAGGGAACCCAAGTGTAGAGCACGTCTGGTGAATCTTCATCCCCATTACAGCTTTCTGGGCAATGGTGCATGGGTATGGAACGGAACATTCCTTATTCCTTTGGTCCAGACAGCTTTTTTGAGCCTGGTGTCAGTGTGTACATCTGGAGTTCCCATCTCCTTTATGGGAAATTTCTGGATCTCTTGGAGTGCCTGAGGGGCACACATGCTTCCTGAAACCCACTCCATGGTTGGGCTTGTGAATGTGGGTAACGTATTCTCCAGTCACTGTCTCGTTGATGGCAGAAAGGCCCTTCTTCTTGCCACCCTTCTTTGTAGGAGCCATTCTGCTGGGTCCTGGTTGGAAAGAAAATGTTGCTTCTTTTAATATTCTAGAATCAAAATAGAGACTCCTTTTCTTTGATACTATAGTATTTTAGTGCATTATTTTATTATTCAATCAAAAAAGTATATGGCTTATTGGATGGTCTGTTGGAGTTTTTAAGGGTTAGAACATAGGCCATTTGGGGCAATTACTGACTCATGGATGTATGCATATGGAAGAAAGAAAGTAGTTATTTCATAATGTCTACAGAATTTGTAAAATACCAGCATGTCAGCATTAACTCAAATAATTGAACTTTAGGAAACTTTGTTGCAAGTAGTCATGATTTGCTTGATACGATTTCTGTAATTAGGTACATATTTAAAGAGATAAATTTCTAAAACTGTCTTATGTGTTTCTTCCTCCAATAGGGCATTCTTAGCAGAGTTACAGAATCTGTTAAGAATATTGTGCCAGGATGGTTACAAAGATACTTTAACAAGAATGAAGATGTATGTGGCTGCTCATCAGACACAAGAGAGGTTCCACAATGGCCAGAAAATAGAGAAGATGATCATCTGGTCTATGCTGATGAGGAGAACTCTAATATTCATGATGGGAGAATCACTCCTGAGCCAACAGTCAGTAATACAGAAGGTATGTAGAATGTGAATATTTTGTTAGGTGTGATAGGTTTTCATAAATCTTTTCACATTCCCTTGCTGTAGTTAAATCTCATTGGGTAGTACATAAGCTGTATAGGAGGAGGGTGATCAGGTTCAAATGAGTTCTTTATCAGCTTTTTGTTTAGTAAGTTGATATATCAGTTAGGAATGCAAGCTCTGGGATTAGACTTGGGTTTTGAATTTTTAGACCATCAACTGTCATGTGGCTTTTTTGACAGGAGATTGTGTTTCACCCTCAGTATCCTCATAATTGTTTTGTATAGGCCGTGGCACTAAAGCAACACTATATAAGTGTGAACTCTTAGAGTGAAACTGTGATAATGCCTCCCCCAATACTAGAATTTAGGTGTAGTATAACCGCAGTTGGCGCCTGTCCTTTCCGCAGCACGCTCAGCTGGGTCATTTCATTAGTCTTAGAATTAAGTGAGCCTGCATTTTAATGGCTTGAACGTTTTTGGAAACGTTCAGTAGCTTCAGATAATCCATGAACATGGCATATTTGGAAATATTTTTCTGTTATTTCACTGTATATAGTTTTTACAGCTTTATTGAGATATATACTGTTTCACATACCCATTTAAAGTGTACAGTTCAACGCAAAAGAATGAAACCAGACCACTTACACCATACACAAAAATAAACTCAAAGTCGATTAAAGATTGAGATGTGAGATTTACAACCATAAAAATCATAGAAGAGAGCATAGGCAATAATTTCTCTGACATTGGCCATAGCTACATTTTTCTAGCTATGTCCCCTTAGGCAGGGGAAACAAAAGCAAAAATAAGCTGTTAGGGCTACATCAAAATAAAAAGCCTTTGCACAGCCAAGGAAAGCTTAACAAAAAAAAAAGGTAACCTACTTGAATGGGAGAAGGTATTTGCAAATGATATATCCAATAAGGGGTTAATGTCCAAAATATGTAAAAAACTTTAGCAACTCAACACCAAAAAACTCCACAAACATTCCGCCTAAAATATGGACGTAGGACCTGAGTAGACACTTTTCCAAAGAAGATGTAAAGGTAGCCAACAGACATATGAAAAGATTCTCATTATCAATCATCACCAGAAAAATGAAAATCAAAACCACTATGAGGTATCACCTCACACCTGTCAGAATGACTAAAATCAAAAAGACAAATAATAAGTGTTGGCAAGAATTTGGAGATAAAGGAATTCTTGTATACTGTTGGTGGGAGTGTAAATTGGTACAGCCACTGTGGAAAACATTGTGGGGGTGGAAGTTCCTTAGAAAATTAAAAGTAGAATTACCACAGGATCCAGCAGGTCCACTACTGGGTATTTAAAGAAAAAGAAAACACTAATCTAAAAAGATAAATGCACTGCTGTGTTTATTATAGCACTGTTTATAACAGCCAGGTTACGGAAGCAATACAATTGTCCATTGATAGAGAATGGGTGCGGAAGATGTGGAACGAACACACACACACACACACACACACACACAGGAATAGTATGTGACCATAAGAAAAGATGAGATCGTGCCATTTGCGACAACATGCATGGACCTAGAGGGTGTTGTGCTAAGCTAAATAAGTCAGAGAAGTGAAGACAAAGCCATATGATTTCAGTCATGTGGAATCTAAAAAAACCAGATGAATAAATAAACAGAAAGCAGAGTCAGAATGATAACTAGAGTGAACAAACTGATGGTTGCCAGAGGGGAGGGTGTATGGAGGTGGGCAAATAGGTGGAGGTGGGCCGGAGATACAGGCTTCTAATTTAGGGAGAAAAGAAGTCACAGGCGTGAAAGGCACAGCATAGAGACAGTGTTGGTTGTCGTAGTGTCGTGTGGCAACAGATGGAAGCCGCACTTGAGAGCATCCCTTTATGTATAAACTTGTTGAATCATATGTTGTACACCTGAAACTAATGTCATGTTGTGTGTGAACCTGTACTCCCAAATTTAAAAAGATAAAGTGTCCAATTCAGTGGTTTTAAATATATTCACAGCGTTGTTAAACTGTCACCACAGTTCGTTTTAGAGCATTTTCATTACCATCCCTGTCACCACCCCCAAACCCTAGACCCATTAGTAGTCATTCCCCATCCCAGGCAACCACTGATTTGTCTTTGTCTCTCTGTAGATTTTCCTAGACTGGACATTTCATATAAATGGAGTCACAGAATATATGGTCCTTTGTTGACTGGCTTACTTCACTTAGCATGTTTTCAAGGTTCATCCAGGTCGTGGCATGCATCAGAACTTCTTTTTATTGCCAGGCAATATTCCATGGTAGGGATAAAACTCCCATTCTGTTTATCCATTCATTAGTTACTAGACATTTGGGTTTTTCCACCTCTTGAACATTATGAATACTGCTGCCCTGAATATTCATGTGTGCAAAGTTTTGTGTGGCTATGTTTTTTCTTGTGTGTATACCTAGGAGTAGAATTGCTAGAGCACATAGTAATTCTGACATTTTGAGAAATAGATGTTTTCCAAAGTGGATATATCATCTTGCCTTCTCACCCACAATGTATGAAGATTACAATTTCTTTAATCCTCACTAGCCTTTTCCATCTCTAAATGTTTTTTTTAAAGTTAATTTTTTGTGTGTTTTTTTTTTTTTTTTTTTGTAATCTCTACACCCAGCATGGAGCTTGAACTCATGACCGTGAGATCAAGAGCCCGGGCTGACCCAGCCAGGCATCCCTTTAATTTTTTTTTTATAGCTCTTTTAGTGGGTCGAAGTGGCATCTTGTGGTTTTGATTTGCATTTCCATGATGACGAGTAATACTGAGCATCTTACCATATGCTTATTGGCTGTTTGTATATCTTTGGAGAAATAACTATTCGCATCTCCTTTTTCCATTTTTAATTGGATTATTTGTCTTTCTGTTGTTGAATTGGATGAGGTCTTTGTATATTCTGGATGTAAGTCCCTTATCAGTGTAGGATTTACAAATATTTTCCCTCTTCTATGGATTGTCTTTTTTACTTTCTTGATAGTGTTCTTTGAAGCACAAAAGTTCTTAAATTTTTTTAAAAGATTTTATTTATTTATTTGACAGAGAGAGAGATCCGCAAGTAGGCAGAGAAGCAGGTAGGGAGGGGAGCAGGCCCCCCGCTGAGCAGAGAGCCGGATGCAATGCAGGACTCAGTCCCAGGACGCTAAGACCATGACCTGAGCCAAAGGCAAAGGCTTAACCCACCAAGCCATGCACATGCCCTAAAAGTTTTTAATTTTGATGAAGTCCTGTTTATCTCTCCATATGTTTCCTTATATTTATTTTCTTTCACTATGTTTTAGCTTATAAAAGTTTTCTGACTATGTGTTGAAGTCTTGTCTTGCCTAAATAATTGAGGTGGGTGTATGGCCTGTTAATTTTGTTGGCTATAGTAACATCTTTTCTTGCCTGATTTGCTTGTCATGAAACCCAGTGAGAATGAAGTGGGCCTGAAAAAGTGATTCCCAGTGTGGACAAATGGCTTCCCTAAGTGTTCTTAGTAATTCTCAGTTTGGCTTAGTCTTTAAATGTTTGCTTATTTTTTGTTAGAATAACTTGGGAAGTTCTATTATCTATACTTTGGACAGATTTCTTTCAGATACATTACCAACAACCGCCTTGAGGCTTTATCTAGTAGGTCTATGCTGACTGACTTCATGTCATTTTTTTTCCTGGGCACTTAAGGGGGACCCTGGCTTCTCCTTTCCGTGAGAGACTTCCAGTGTTCCCCGGCCAATATCCACAGTGACTGACACTATTTTCCATCTTAATGAGCATGCTTTTGAGGATTAACTATCTTGAAGATTTAATTTAGTTCAGGGGTGACATAAATGGAATGTTTCTTATTTCACATCTGTAAAGTTCTTTTTTGTGTGTGTTTTTTGTTTGTATTTTCAGTAAAATAATGGAATTAATTCGGTGGTTTGCCGAGGTCATTTCCAACTTGGATTTTATGCATTATGTCACTAAGGTTATATCATAGCTTTTCTGTTACATGTATAGTATGCATACCTTTGTGATTTAGTGTCTGAAATTACCATGGAAGGTTTCACACTGCGCAGCTAAGGAGGATAGCGCAGTGAGGCTCCCACGTACCCGTTACCCGGCTTCAGACACAACCCACTGACGGCTGATCTTGTTTCCTCACCCTCACTTCGCTAATTATGTAGAAGCAAATTGTGAGCTGCTGCTTTATAGTAATTTCAGGAACTTGATAGCATTTCCCACCTCATTATTACCTTAAATCTGAATCCTGCTCCTATCTTTTTCTTTCTTTTCTTTTCTTTCTTTTTTTTTTTTTAAGATTTTATGTATTTATTTGAGAGTGAGCATGAGTGTTGGGAGGGGCAGAGGGTGAGGGGAAAGCAGTCTCCCCACTGAGCAGGGAGCCCAATGAGAGGTTGTTGGATCATGACCTGAGCCAAACGCAGACGCTTAACCAACGGAGCCACCCATCTGCCCCAATCCTGCTCTTATCTTAAACTTTTAGTCCCAGGGACGCCTGGGTGGCTCAGTGGGTTAAGCCTCTGCCTTCCGCTCAGGTCATGATCCCAGGGTCCTGGGATCGAGTCCCCCATCGAGCTCTTTGCTCGCAGGGAGCCTGCTTCTTCTTCTCACTCTTTCAGCCTGCCTCTCTGCCTACTTGTGATTTCTGTCTGTCAAATAAATGAATAAAATCTTTAAAGAAAAAAAAACTTTTAGTCCCAGATAGTTCTTTTCTGGGTATTGGATTATTCAGTAGTTGTAATCACATAATATGTAATTTAAAATACCATTGATAACTCCCCAGTGTGATGAATATAGCTCTTACTAGAGAAAGAACTGTTTACTCTGAAACACTACATTTAAATTTGACAGTGCATTCTCAACAAACAACTTAGACCTCTCTGCTCTTAAAGTGGTGTCAGATTATTCGAAGCTTAAAATAATGGAAAGCTTAAAGCAGTCCTGAATGTTGTTTACTCAATATTAATTTTGCCAGTGTAACTTTTGTATTAATAGTAACTGGAGCTGGAGGGGATTGTGCATTCTTCAAATAGTACAGGGCAGTACGAACAGTTATAGAATCTGTGGCCCATTTAAAATCTGTTCTCTGCAGCTTTCTGCCTGTGTACTCTGTTGTGTTGACTATCTTAATGATGGTGAGCCTTTGGGTGTCTGGATTTCTTCTGCTAGGTTAGTGGAATCTGAAATAATGTACAGGTTTCATTGAGTTAGTTATGAGTTCAGGCCTCCGAAAGACTCCACAATGGCATATCTAGTACACTAGTCAGCAGTAGATTGAAGTTGTGGACTGCTTTGTCTAATTGATACCATGTGATTATAGGTATATTCTTAGAAACTGAGCATTTGTGGCTGATAGAAATCTATAGATGACATTGCCTTCTTTACTCACATTATCCCAAACTGTCTTTGGGCTTGGTTTTGGGGGTAAAGTAGTCCTGTAGGTATTAAAAAGTAACACTGCTTTTAGCATCATGCCTTCAAGGAGACACAGGTCATAGTAGATTTCTTTTTTCTTTATAATGTCTGTGTAGACTAGATTTAGCAGATGTCTGCCCATAGCTAGAAAATCGTCCCCTTGCTTTTCTCCTATAGGATAAACTGCTGCAAGGATGAGAGAATGAGATAAGTAAAAAAACAGTTTCATGGTATAGTATACTACAAAATGAGAATACTAAATACCCCAAGAAACATTTCAGCCTTTATGTATGTGCATCCTGACTGCAGAAAAATTGAAATAATGTGTAAATGCCAAAAGGTTTAACTGTCAGTACCAGTAGATTTTCAGACTTGAGCCAGTATCTATCTTGAGTGAACTTGATAAGAAATTATTACATAAAACAATTTAAATGTTCTATTGGATTTTTAAAATATGGCTTTTTGTGAATAGTGATTTTTAAAAAAGATTTTATTTATTTATTTGACAGAGAAAGAGAGCGAGTGAGACAGCACAAGCAGGGGGAGCAGTGGAGGGAGAGGGAAAAGCAGGCTTTCCTTTGAGCAAGGAGCCCAACATGGGTTTCGATCCTAGGACCCTGGGATCATGACCAGAGCCGAAGGCAAATGCTTAACTGACTGAGCCACCCAGACGTCCCTCTTTTGGTTAAATTCTAAGTGTTTTATTCTTTCTGATGCCATTGTTAATGGAGTTTTTTGTTTTCTTTACTTTTCTTCTTTCTTTTTCCTTTTTTTTTTTTTTTATTTTAGTTATTTATTTGAGAGAGAGCAGGAGAGTCGGGGTGAGGGAGAAGCAGACTCCCTCCCCACTGAGCAGGGAGTTTAATGCAGGGCTTGATTCTGGGTCTCCGGGATCATGACCTGAGCCAAGGGCAGACGCTTAACCTACTGGGCCACCCAGGCACCTCTGGAATTGTTTTCTTATTTTCTTTTCAGAATGTGCATTGTTACTGTGTAGAAACAGGTCACTTTTGTGTAATCTGCTATTTTGCTGAATTTGTTTATTCCAGCAGGGGGTGTGTGTGTGTGTGTTTATGTATGTGTGCAATATTTAGGAGTTTCTGCATATAAGCTGTATCATTTGTGAATAGAGATATTTTACTACTTCTTTTCCAATTTGGATATCTTTCTTCTGCTTGCCTTACAACTCTGTCCAGAGCTTCAAGTACTGGTTCAATAGAAGTCGGTAGAGCAGGTGTCCTTGTCTTGTTCCTGATTTTAGAGGAAAATCTCTTTTACCACTGGGTTTGATATTAGCTGTGAGTTTTTCATATATGGCTTTTATTAAGTTGATGTTTCTTTCTAGTCCTAGTTAAGTGTTTTTATCTGCATCTTATTTTTTGCATAATAGTATTCTGAAACTAATCCAGAATTGTTTTGTATTGCCTATGCTGTTAAGTTATTTGAAGACCTACTTTGGGAAGAAAATTACAGCATAGCAAATACGGTTCAGCAGTACATTAAAGAATAGTAGAATCTTCTTACTGGGAAGAATTAATCTTGGGATGTTAGGAATCATTCATCGTGAGGGTTTTAATATAATCAGCATATTTAATTTTTTTTTTTTAAGATTTTATTTATTTATTTGACAGACAGATCACAAGTAGGCAGAGAGGCAGGCAGAGAGAGAGGAGGAAGCAGGCTCCCCGCTGAGCAGAGAGCCCGATGCGGGACTCGATCCCAGGACCCTGAGATCATGACCCGAGCCGAAGGCAGCGGCTTAACCCACTGAGCCACCCAGGTGCCCCTATAATCAGCATATTTATAGGTGAAGTGATCTTACAATTTTTTTCTTTCTGGTAGATATTTAATAGGCATTTACTAAAACTTAAAATCCATTCTTCTTTATTTCATTTAGAAGTTGGATTCCACCACTTCTAAAACATGTTAGTCAGTCGTCCAAAGGCCACAATCAGATGTAATGTTAAACATTAGAAACATTCCCATTAAAATCAGATATAAAATGGAAGCCCATTGTTACTACTTCTAGATATTAAAGCTATAATTATAGAGGGTACATGTGTAAGTATTGGGAAGAAGGAGGCAAAATGATCCTTGCCTGCCAGTAATAGCCAGAAAACCTAAGCCAGTTGATTAAACAAAACAAAACAAAACAAAACAAAACTTGTTAGACTAAGAGAATTGTAGAAGAGAAATTAATCACAAAATTAATACAGGAAAAAACCCCAATAACTCTTACTTACTTACTTACTTACTGTCAAGTGCCCTTAATTCTGGTTTCTGCCTGCATGTTCTGCTTGGACTCCAGTTTTCTCTTCCAGGTCCAGAAATGTGCCTAGGTAGAGAGCGGGATAGCGATAGGGCTCACTTTTTGAGTTTTCTATTTATTTTGAGTTTTTCTATTTATGAGTGATGTTTTTTATTGTCCGAAAGACGTCCATTTTGTCTAGTTTAATTATTATTTAAAATACATAGAAGAGCTAGTCTGGAGGCCTAGTTATTCTAGCCTGTCTTTTTGTAAACTTGAAAAACGATTTTTTTAAAAAATTTTTTAAAAGATTTTATTTATTTATTTGACAGAGATCACAAGTAGGCAGAGAGGCAGGCAGAGAGAGGAGAAAGCAGGCTCCCCGCTGAGCAGAGAGCCTGATGTGGGGCTCGATCCGGGATCATGACCTGAGCCGAAGGCAGAGGCTTTAACCCACTGAGCCACCCAGGCGCCCCTTGAAAAGTGATTTTAAAGTTCTTGAAAATATACCTGAAGATGAATAGAGAGATTCTGAAAAAGAATAAGGGGAATGTGGGGGGTAGGTTGGAGTAACTTCTACAGTTACTAAATGTGTTCTAAAGTTAGAGTAAGTAAAACATTATCCTGCTAGTACAGATACATCACTGGGGAAAGGAGTGAAAAGCCTTTTGGAACTTAGTATTGTGGTAGTGGTGGCTTTTCAATCAGTGATTAAGAGATAGCTTGTTTAAGAAGGTTATTTTAGAATATGAACAGGCTAACCGTTTGGAAAACAATGAAGCCTGAATCATTCTTTCACTACTGCATCATAACTGATTCCAGATGGACTCAAGATTAAAGATTATATTGAAATAAAAGTGACAGTGCAGTACCCCCCCAAAAAAATGAGTAAAAATTTTAATTTCTTACAGTTTTGGAATGGTAAAAGTCTTTGTAAATAAGGTGCAGGTTATTTTCTGTACTGTAAAAGACACCCATCAACAAAATGAATAGGTTCAACCAATGGTGAAAAATTATTTCAGATCGTATCACAGGATCTTACTGATCAAAAATTAGATTTTAGCTTATTTTATTAGTAAGAGGGACTATATCAGTAAGCAATTAATAGAAGAAATGTAAATGACCAATGAATATAGAGAAGGATGCTCAGTAGCCTTCTCATTTAAGTAAATGTAAGTAAGATAATGATGCCATTTGACATAGTAGATTGACAGAAATCAAAAAAGGTTAATACCCAGGGTTAGGATGGCGGAAATGTACTTTGTCATTTGCTCTTTGTGGGAGTTTAGCTTGACAAGATCACAGTATGTCTCATAAGCAGAAACGAGCTCACACTCTGATCAGTCCCCAGAGCAGTACCAATGTAACTGTTTATCCCATGGAATGTCATACCTTGGTTCCTCAGGCAGCTCTAGGGGCTCAACCCAGGCTTACAGAATCAGATATTTCTTTTGAGTAGCTTAAGAGTATTTGTTTAATAATTTCATGTTTTTGTTATAGTTTTAGAGAACTGTGGATTAATCCAAAAGAATATTCTGAAAAGTACGCAGGTATCAGTGCATATGTTTGATGGAGCATTGGGGAAATAATCACATAAATATAATCAATGCCTGTGATAAAATACAACGTGGTCTTTAAAGCGAATGCTTTGTATATAGAGATAGTTATATTGGTAAACAGAAAAACAAGTCCTAGAACTGGATGCATCGTGTGATCATGTAATTAGGGACAGCATTTATGTGTGCATATAAAATATCTGGGAGGGATACACAAATTTAATAGTGGTTGTGCCCGGAGGAAGACATTCTTTTTGTTTCATGGCTTTCTTTTTTGTTGTTGTTTTTTTAAATTTTTTAATTTTTTATAAACATATATTTTTATCCTCAGGGGTACAGGTCTGTGAATCACCAGGTTTACACACTTCACAGCACTCACCAAAGCACATACCCTCCCCAATGTCCATAATCCTACCCCCTTCTCCCAACCCCCCTCCCCCCAGCAACCCTCAGTTTGTTGTGAGATTAAGAGTCACTTATAGTTTGTCTCTTTCCCAATTCCATCTTGTTTCATTGATTCTTCTTCTACCCACTTAAGCCCCCATGTTGCATCACCACTTCCTCATATCAGGGAGATCATATGATAGTTGTCTTTCTCTGCTTGACTTATTTCGCTAAGCATGATACGCTCTAGTTCTATCCATGTTGTCGCAAATGGCAAGATTTCGTTTCTTTTGATGGCTGCATAGTATTCCATTGTGTATATATACCACATCTTCTTGATCCATTCATCTGTTGATGGACATCTAGGTTCTTTCCATAGTTTGGCTATTGTGGACATTGCTGCTATAAACTTGTTTCATGGCTTTCTTAATAGCTTCTTTGATTTTGTTTTTTACAAGCAAGTTTTACAATAGCAATTCTAGGAAAAGAAAAGGACCATGCACTTTTAGAAGTTGTATGTGAACCCTTAAACGTGGTTTGATACTCAGTTAAGTAAATTCATTGCAGTGAGATGAAATCTTGTTTAGCTAAAGAATTGCCTAAATTGGGCTTATCATGGGAGGCTTCAGTGACTTGCATTGAACATATATTTATTATATAGTATTTTTTTTTCTTTTTAGGCTCTATTTGTTGTGATACTGTATTGCTTTTTCTAAGCTGTGTATTCATAATATATTATATATTTTTTTAAAGAACCCTCAACAACTAGTACTTCTTCAAATTACCCAGATGTATTAACAAGGCCTTCTCTTCATCGGAGCCATATGAATTTCTCCATGTTGGAATCTCCTACGTTACACTGTCAGCCCTCCACATCCTCGGCATTCCCAATTGGCAGTTCTGGATTTTCCCTTGTAAAGGAAATTAAAGATTCTACCTCTCAGCATGATGATGATAACATCTCTACTACCAGTGGTTTTTCTTCAAGAGCTTCTGATAAAGGTATTCTTGGCATTTGGTAGTAAAGTTAAATTTCGTGGGATAGGTTTTCTTCTGACTTGTAATTTCCATTTTCTTGTAATTAGTGCTCTTACTATGCAGTGCATATTTTTGTTTCAGATATAGCTGTTACGAAGAACACTTCAGTGCCACCTCTGTGGTCCCCAGAGGCTGAACGTACTCCTTCTCTCTCACAGCACACTGCCACCAGCTCGAAAAAACCAGCATTCAACTTGGCTGCCTTTGGAACACTTTCCCCTGTGAGTGTACTAATAGGATTTGATTTAATCACATTAGTTTTGAGTGTTCATTGCTCATAATTTATTGTTGTGTTTCTGTGCAGTCACTTGGGAATTCTTCAGTCCTTAAAACAAGTCAACTTGGAGATTCTCCGTTTTATCCTGGAAAAACAGTGTATGGTGGGGCAGCAGCTGCTGTAAGACAGCCTAAACTACGAAACACAGCGTATCAGGTTGGTTTGAATAGAAGGACTGAGAACTTAAAAATAGTAATAATAATTGACAAGTAACTCATGGACCTCAAGTGGAGTTGTGGTTTGGCCATTTGTTTTGGTAAAGTAATAGAGCTGTGGGTTAGAAACATTCTTTTTATTTAGGGACTATCTGAACATTATTTTGACCCAAGTGAATATTTATTCATTACATTTGTGAGTGTGTTCTATGCATCTGTGCTTTAGAAATTAATTTGGGAGTTCATATTCCTCTTAAAAAAAATTGAGGTGTAAATTATGTTTAGTGAAACTTACCCTTATTAGAGTAATTGAATTTTAACAGAATATTTACAGTCGTGTGCCCACTCTGCAAAGTATTGAATAAATACTTCCATCACCCCAAATGTTACCTTATGCCTGTCTATAGTTGACCCCTCTTTCTGCTTTCCACCCTTTGGCAACCACTGATCTGTTTTCTTTCCCTGTAGTTTTGATATTTCCAGAATGTCATTTAAATTTGATCAGTATAATTTCTAGCCTTTTGAATATGGCTCATTCTACTCAGTGTAATGCATCTGAGATTAATATATATTTTTGCCTGTATCAGTAGTTCTTTTATTGCTGAGGTGTAATTTGTTTATCTGTTCCCTAGTGAAAGGACACTTGGGTTGCTTCTGATTTGGGGCATTTCTGATTAAAGTGGTTATGAACATTTTGTGTGAACATTAATTTTCATTTCTCTTGAGTAAATACCTAGAAGTTGGCTGCTGGGTCTTATGTTAAGTATACATTAAACTTTATAATAAATTGCCAGACTGTTTTCCAGAATGACTGGCACCACTTTGCATTCAGTTCATCTAGTTTCTTTGGTTTTTCTTTTCTTTCCTTTTCTTTTTTTTTTTTTAATTTTAGTCATTCTGATAGGCATGTGGTGGTAACTCCACATTGCTCTGGTTTTTATTTATGAAACTGAGCATTGTTTTGTGTGTTTAATTGCCATAAATGTATCATCTTTGGTGAAACATCTGTTCAGATCTTTTGCCCGTTTTTTGTTTTAAAGATTTATTTATTTATTTTTAGAGTGTGTGTGCACACATGTGAAATGGGGGAGGGGCAGGGAGAGGGATTCTCAAGCAGACTGCCAGCTGAGCTGGGAGCCCAAGTGGGCTTCCATCTCATGACCCGGAGATCATGTCCTGAGCCAACATCAAGAGTCAGACATTCAACCAGCTGAATAACCCATGCTCCCCTTGCCTGTTATTTAATAGGGTTGTTTTCTTATTAATGAGTTTTGAGAGTATGTTGTTCCTTTATTAAGTCCTTTGTTAGATATATGTTGTGGGGGACGCCTGGGTGGCTCAGTTGGTTGGACGACTGCCTTCGGCTCAGGTCATGATCCTGGATTCCTGGGATCGAGTCCCGCATAGGGCTCCCAGCTCTGACCTTCTCCTCGCTCATGCTCTCTCTCACTGTCTCTCTCTCAAATAAATAAATAAAATATTTAAAAAAAAAAAGATATATGTTGTGGAAACCTGGCTTAAGTCTTTTGAAGAGAAGGTTTTTACTTTTGATGGCATTTAGTATATTGTTTTTTTTTTTTAATTTTCTTATATGGTTCATGCTTTTGGTGTAGTATGTAAGACATAGGCTTTATAGTTTGAGGTTTTTTTTTTTTTTTAAAGATTTTATTTATTTATTTGTCAGAGAGAGAGGGAAAGAAAGCGAGTACAGGTGGACAGAATGGCAGGCAGAGGGAGAAGCAGGCTCCCTGCCGAGCAAGGAGCCCGATGCGGGACTCGATTCCAGGACACTGGGATCGTGACCCGAGCTGAAGGCAGCTGCCCAACCAACTGAGCCACCCAGGCGTCCCTATAGTTTGAGGTTTTAATTTAGACTTCTGATCTGTTTTGAGTTAATTTTTTTCTGTGGTATGTATCATGTCAGGGATCAAGATTTTTTTTTTTGACATAAGGGCTGTCCAGTTTCACTTTTGCTAAAAAGTTTATACAGTTTATACAGTCTACATTGCTTTGCCTTGGCCTCTTTTTTTTTTTTTTTTTTTAATTTTTAATTTATTTGGCAGAGAGAGACACAGCGAGAGAGGGAAGAAGAGAGACAGAAGCAGGGGGAGTGGGAGTGGGAGAGGGAGAAGCAGGCTTCCCAATAAGCAGGGAACCTGATGTGGGACTCGATCCCAGGATCACAACCTGAGCCGAAGGCAGACGCTTAACAACTGCGCCACCCAGGCTTCCCTTGGCTTGCCTCTTTATTTGAAAATCAGTTAACCATATATGTGGCTCTGTTTCTTGACTTTCTATTATTTTCATTTCATGTATCCTTTGGCCAACTCGAAATTCTCTTGACTACTGTAGCCTTACAGTAATCTTGAAATCACTAATGTGAGTCCTCCAGCTTTATTCTTTTACAAGTTTTTTGGGGTTTCCTAGATCTTTTGCTTTTTCGTAATTTTAGAATCACATTACTAGTTTCTGCAATCTACTGGAATATTGATTAGGATTTTATTGAATCTAAAGGTGAATTTAGGGGAGAATATACATCTTAATAAACTTGAATCTCCCAATCCTTGAACATAACATGGCTCTCTATTTACTTGTCTTTTTGAAATTTCTTTGATCAGTGTTTTATAGTATTCATCATACAGAACTTGCACATATTTTGTTAGATTAATACTTAAGTTTTCATGTTGTTTGATACTAGTTGAGATATAATAGCCCAAATAGTCTATTTAGTAAATTGAATATGTAAAGATATCTTCCAGCAAAGAAAACTTCAGGCTCAGATAACTACCTTGGTGAATTCTACCAAATATTTCAAGAAAGAAAGAATACTGGGCGCCTGGGTGGCTCAGTGGGTTAAGCCGCTGCCTTCGGCTCAGGTCATGATCTCAGGGTCCTGGGATCGAGTCCCGCGTGGGGCTCTCTGCTCAGCAGGGAGCCTGCTTCCTCCTCTCTCTCTCTCTGCCTGCCTCTCCGACTACTTGTGATTTCTCTCTGTCAAATAAATAAATAAAATCTTAAAAAAAAAAAAGAAAGAATACCAATTCTACACAAACTTTTTCATATGATAGGGCACCCTTCCCATCGTATTTGTGAGAGCAGCATTACTCTGATACTGAAACAAACTGAAGAATAAAAACCATAAACATCTCCACAAAATTCAGTGTCCAGACATGATAAAAATTTTCTGTAGCCTGGGGAGTAAATGGAGATCTCCTCAACCTGTTAAAGGGTGTTATCTATAGAAAATCTTCAGTTCGCATCATACTAGTGGTGAAAGACTGAGTACTCTTCTCATCAGGTCAGGAAGAGAACGAGGATATTTAATGCCACGCTGCAGGTCTAGCCAACGCAGGAAGAAGAAATGCAAGGCATAGACATTGTGCTTATCTACATAGACAAGCCCAAGAGATAAAAAAACAATTATCAGAACTTATAATTGAGTTTAGCAAGATCACAGAAGACAAGGTCAATATACAAAATCACTTGTATTTACATAAGTATTAACAAAGAACAAGTGGAAATTGATAACTTTAAAAAAAATAAATTCAAGGTGAATTCCATGATTCTGTGTTGCCCTTAAGAGTTTTTTGAAGCTCATAAAAATGGTTTTGTTGTGTATATTACTGTGCTTGCTTTTACAGATTTTGACATTTTAAAGATGGAGAAATAATTATACTTGCAGTGTGTAGGCTTTTCGAGAAGGGAGTCTATGTGAAGATGAAAGTCCATAACAAATACTGCAATGGGGTAGAAACAAGTATATATATACATATATAAATATATTTTTTAAATTTAATTTAATTTTTTCAGTGTTCCAAGATTCATTGTTTATGCACAACACGCAGTGCTCCACGCAATAACATGCCCTTCAAGATTTTTTTTTGTCTTTAGTTTCTTGCTTTCCTAATTGGAGGATGATTTCATGTATATAGTTAACAGTAATTAGGAGTTTTATATCTGGAAGTGTTCATGAAGGGCAATATTTTGTTATTTTAGGAAGTGTTAACTGAATGTTAGAGTTACATGGGGAGCTTTTTCTAGAGCTTAACTGGATCATAGATAGTATTCCTTTAAACATTTTTTTTTTAAGTTAAAAGAATAATTAAGCATCTTAGAAGATAGGATGATGCAAGCCTATGATTCATAGAATAGTCCAAGTGAGAGTGTCCTCTTGCTATTTCTTCCTTTCTTACATTGAATCTTAACACTTTCTAATGCTAAGTTGTGATGTACCTTTAAAATCCTTCTCAGCACAGGCTTCCAAATGTTCTATCATTGATATTTGGGATGAGTCTATTACTCCTTTCCCTAGAGTGTTAGAGCTGGGAGATACATTAAAGATTCTCTAACTCAGTTCTGTTCTGTTGTTTAGCGAATCGAGGCCTTGAGTGACCTGTGGCAAGTAGAATCCAGTGACAGGACAGACTATCATAATTTCCTAGAGGATTTTAATGTTGACCTCGTGTTTGCCAAAGATTTTGGCCTGAACAGCAGTTTTTTTTTTTTTTTTTTTTTTTTTTTTTTTTTTTTTTTTTTAAAGATTTTATTTATTTATTTGACAGAGAGAGATCAGAAGTAGGCAGAGAGGCAGGCAGAGAGAGAGGAGGAAGCAGGCTCCCCGCCGAGCAGAGAGCCCGATGTGGGACTCGATCCCAGGACCCTGAGATCATGACCTGAGCCGAAGGCAGAGGCTTTAACCCACTGAGCCACCCAGGCGCCCCTGAACAGCAGTCTTTAATGGGCATCCAGTTCTTAATAAAACTGTTAAAGAATTCTTGAGGCTACTCTGAAAATGTCATTAAATGTTTGGTATCAGAGAAACCTTATTTATAAATAATTATTATGACTCAATTTTTCGGATGTTATAATAGCTATTTGTAGAAACTGCGTTATGTTTCGATTGTGATAATATCTTTATATCAAGCATTGCCAAATTGTTTTGTGGCAATCACTTGGTTATTGGATTGTTGTAATGGATTCTTGAGCAAAGAAACTGTTTTAATTGGAATTTGAAAACATTGCTTGTACATTAAAGGATACTTATCTATTCTTTATAAGGGGTTTTCCTTAACTCCAATTTTTTTTTCAAGATTTTAATTATTTATTTGATAGAGAGAGAGATCACAAGCAGGCAGACAGGCAAGCAGAGAGAGAGAGAGGGAAGCAGGCTCCCCGCTGAGCAGAGAGCTGAGATCATGACCTGAGCAAAAGCAGAGGCTTAACCCACTGAGCCACCCAGGCTTCCCTTTAACTCCAATTTTAAGAAGGTTAAAGATCATGAAGAAATAGCCCGAGTGTTTAAAATTTTTCTTATGTCAAAATTTGAAAAAGTTAGTTTAAAAAATTTAAATTTCCTTTACAATAGCTACCGTAGCCTCGTTTAGTTATCTTGGAATTTAATTAACTAATACCTAGAGTAATATTTCAATATAGTTCTCATTAATTTAGTTCTCTCTTTCACTTATTTATGTATTTTTTATTGAATTACAGTTGCCACAATGTTATGTTAGTTTTAGGTGTACAGCATAGTGATGGCATAGTGATTGAACAGGAAGTGTTCTTTGATGTAAATATCAGGGATAAATGGCTCAAGGTAACGGTAAAACTTTATAACAATGATCTCACTTTTCCTACTTAAATTAACATAGCTGCAGATCTGTAGGTGTGGTGCGTGCTTATTTGTTTCTGATTGTAAAAGTAATTGGCTTTTCAGTAAAGGTATAAAGAAAAAAAGTTGAACTTCATGCTTGATGACACCACCCAGAGATAAATTGTTTTTACCACATTAATTCGGTTTCTCTTTGAATATCTATTCTGTTTTGTAAATATTTTCATCTCCTGAAATATGGGCTTTAGAGTTAAGGGTCCAGAAAAATAATACAGTGTTCACTTTATAGGCACCAGTCAGAAGACAGATGAAAGCTAAGCAGCTCAATGCACAATCCTATGGTGTGACCAGTTCAACAGCTCGGCGAATATTGCAGTCTTTAGAGAAGATGTCAAGCCCTCTAGCGGTAAATTTTTAGAATCACAATTAAACGCGGGTGTGTGACAATTGGATAGTTTCGTGAAAAATCTTAAATTTTGTTACTGTTTCAATATTAACAGGATGCAAAAAGAATTCCATCTGTTGTTTCTTCTCCCCTGAATTCTGTAAGTTGACTTTTAAACCTCTTTTAGAGATACATTTTTATATATTGGTGATGAAAGTCATACTTTTCAAATTTCCAATTTATTCTAATAGTATTTTTATTTTTTCAGCCTCTGGATAGGAGTGGAATAGATACCACTGCAGACTTTCAGGCCAAAAGGGAAAGGGTAAACCTTCTTCTGCATTTATTAAAGTTTCAGCAGTTTTGTTATATTTAAGTTAGAAATATCCAAATTGAATTTGATAGTCATTAGGGAACATGTTTGAAAGATAAGACTGTTTTGCTTGGACCTTGTAGCTTCTTATGAGGGCCTGCCTTAGTACAGATCTGTAAGTGCAGTAAATGCTCAGTCATAACTTTTTGGTTAATTGGCATTTCCCTTTTCAGCATCTTGGTAGTCTACCTTCCGATAAATAAAAGTAGGAGTAAACAGTGCATGAAGTGTTTAGTAATCATAGAAGTTCAGTGAACTAAAACCCACATTGAGCATAGTTAGTGTTGTAAACTTTCCTCATTAACAAACAAATCAAATTTGTGGTGTGTAATAGAATTTCAGACTGCTAGATCTTTCATTAGTCAGCCCAAAATACTGTTTCAAGGTATGGGAACTACTACAAACTGTAAGTTAGTATCTTGATAACACTTCTTGTGTTCTATTTGGTAAAAATTAGCTTTGGAGGTTACTCTGGGGGAAAATGAAATGCTTAATAGAGTTAAAGAGGTGTATTTTTTGTTAGTTATACTTGTGGCTAGTTAAGTATCCTTCAAGAAAGCAGATTCCCAGATCTTATTTGTGAAAGCATATATTGCAACACCAGTTTCCCCCAGAAGTAACTGATAGCAAGAATCATAGTTTTCTGACTTAACTGTGGGAACTGTGTATAAGATATTGGTAAATTATAATTATTTTCACTGAAACTTTGCAGAGAAGGGGTAAAATTGAGGGGTATTGGGCGAATAGTGTTGCTTTACAGGTTTTAGATGTCTGTAATCAAGCAAGAGGGAATCCATTATTAGCCGTTGTGATAGGATTAATTTATGGTATTAGCTGCTTTTCTCAAACTCCTGGTTTATATCAGATTGTCTAAAAATAAGTAAATGTCAAAAAACTGTGCTGTAATACAAGTTCTCATTGATTAAAGTTATATTAAAGGTTGAGTATAGTAGCAATAGAATTTTATTAATGGGTGTTAGGATATATAAAGGCCAGAATATAATATCGTAGTTCATGTTTCACAGATGTGATCAGAGCAGTCTGCAGAATAGACTCTCTCATTGAGTTGTAAGATCACAGTTGTGATGAGGATTTAGGGAAGAGCTAGAATACAGAGGCTTTGCCTTGGAAACCAATGTTGCTCACAGCTGCTTCAGAGTGAAAGGACTGTATTCATAGCATCACAGTGTTTGGACAGAGTAGAAGTTCTTGGCTTTATAGTCATCTTACACCAATAGGACTTTTACTGTGTTTCCTTTTTGCAAAGGACTGTTGACAAAACACTTGTGTGCTTAGATAATAATGCCAGTTTATTTTAGGACTTGAAATTCTTAACAAAGTTTTATACTCTGTTTGCTTTAGTTTTTTGATAATAATAGAGGAAAATAAACTTGGAGAGAGGTTTCTCATTTTTTGGGCAACTATTTTCATAGCTAGTTTAAAAATAATCTTATTTCCAGTTGAAGGATATCTAAAAAGTAATTTGGGGAAAACATGGCAAAATCAGTTTTAGTTTCTGTATTCAAAATTCAACTTGTAAAAGCTTAGATTTGTAGAATAGTTTTGAATATAGTTTCCATTTTGTGAATGTGCACATACATATGAAAAGTCATTCAGTCTAGAAAAAAATGGTCTGTGAAACCCATTTGGAATTTTTTATATAGGTTTATAAATATATATACCTTTGGTTCTGTTACTGTCAGTTTTTCCTTTTAGTGTTTGTTTGCATTCTCTGGGTATTTCTCTAAGAAGTGCTCGTAGTCTCTAGGTGACATAAGCTATTGCCAGATAAGTTTTAGATATGTGCGGATACATATTTGAAAGTAAAGGTTTGTCTTTGATTTCTGATTACCTATTAGGTGGACTCTCCGTATCCTCCTGTTCAAAGACTCTTGACCCCAAAGCCAGTTTCCATAGCAAATCGAACTGTTTATTTTAAACCATCTCTGACTCCGTCTGGTGAATTAAGGAAGACTAATCAAAGAATAGATAAAAAGCACAGTGTGAGTATGTGTTTATTTTCACTCGTCTTTGAATATTGATTAAAATGAGTAAGAATAAGATACAAGTACTCTACCATTGCAGTGTAACAACTAGATAATGCATAAAGTCTGTGTTAGTGATTACAAATTGGTATGCCTTTCAGATGGCTAGCACCTTGATCAAATCCGAAGTTCATATTTACTAGTAACACCATTTTATGTACTTATGATTTAGATTAAATAATTTTGCTCAGAATTGCTTTATCTGTGTGTTTTGTTTGGATTATTGTTGAACTGTTTGAAAATAAAATGTCATATATCTGTTCATCCCTAAAAGTACTTTGATGTGCATTTCCCAAGTACTTTTTTCTGTATTTATCATATCTGAAGAAATTGATGTCTGTTCCTTCCTAATATTATATAATATGTAGACCACACTCCAGTGTTGTTTGTAGTTTTTTGAATCAGAAGCTAAGCAGATTTCACACATTGCTCTGGTTTTGTCTTTCTAGATCTCAGGCCTCGACCCTTCACCACATTGTTTTTGTTTTAAAATAACTGCTTTATTTAGATGCGATTCACATACTGTACCCTTCACCTGTTGGAAGAGTACTGTGGTGCAGTGGTTTTTAGCATATTCAGAGTTGTTCTGTCATCAGCACAGTCGATTTTAGTCCCTTGTCCTCCCTGCTCCCCCTCCCCCCTCCAGATCCACCCCTGTTTGTAGTCACTCCCCACCCCCTCCTCGCCAGCCCCACGCAACCAGTGATGTGTCTCTCTGGATTTGCTTCTTCCGGACATTTCGTATAAGTGGAGTTTTAAAATATGTGGTCCTTTGTGACTGACGGATTGCACTCAGCATAATGTTTCAAAGGTTCATCCATGTCATCAGAACTTTATTCCTTTTTATGTGGCTGAATAATACTTCCTTGTTTGGATAGACTAGATTTTGTTTATCCTTACTTCAGTTGAGGGACCTTGGGTTCTTTTTATTTTTTGATTGTAATGAATAATACTGCTGTGAATGTTTGTCTACAGGTATTCTGTAGTTCTATGTTGTCATTTTTCTGGGGTTCATACCTAAGAGTGGAATTGCTAGGCAAAATTGGTTTTTGAAGAGACCAGGACAGTTACCTAAAATGTCCTGTGTTTGGGTTTGTTTTCTTGGGCTGTTTAGCTAGAGTGTATTTTTTATATTTATTGTATTTATATGGTATCTTATGTTTATGCCTTTACTTTAGTTTCATTGGGTCTTCATAACCTAATTTATTAAAAATTTTCAAACTGAAGTTGAGAGAATAGTACAGTGTTTACCGATTACTCCTGCATTCACCAGTCATTAACACTTTGTCATATTTGCTGTATTAAAATTTTAAAAATGTTTTGAATATAATTTTGAACTTACAGACTCTGTAAGAACAATTATAAGGCTTCACGGTTTACTATATTTGTTCTTCCTTTACTGTGTATTTCTTATAGATAGGAAATTCCCTTAATGTAATAAATACAGAATAATTATCAAAACCAGGAACTTAATATTTTACGATACTATTATCTAATGTACAGATTTTATTTAGATGTTGCTAGTGTCCCAGAGGAAAAAAATTCAAGATTATGTATGCATTTAGTTTTCTTTCTTCCTTTCTTTTTTCTTTTTCTTTCCTTCCGTCTTTCATTTCTTAGAAAATAAACTTTTTTTTTTTTCTAATTTGAGAGACAGAGTGAGAGAGAGAGCACGAGCAGGGCAGAGGGAGAGGGACAAGCAGACTCGGAGATGAGCAGGGAGCCTGTCGTGGGGCTTGATCCCAGGACTCTGGGATCATGACCTGAGATAAAGGCAGATGCATAACCCACTGAGCCCCCGAGGTACCCCTGCATTTAGTTTTCATATCTCTTCATCTCCTTTAGTCTAAAATAGTTCCTTAGGGTTTTTAGTTTGTTTTTTGTATTTTGTAACGTTGGTATTTCTAAAGTACAAATAAGTTACTGTGTAGAATGTCCTGCAAAATGTGTAATGTTTCCTCATAATTAGATTCCAGTTACATCCTTTTTATTTTATTTTTTATTTTAGAGGGTGTGCAAGCATGGGGAGGGGCCGAGGGAGAGGGAGAGAATCTCAAGCAGACTACGCACGGAGTGCGGAGCTTGACGTGGGGATTGATCTCAATGACCCTGAGATCATGACATGAGCTGAAACCAAGAGTCAGGTGCTTAACAAGTTGAGCCGCCCAGCGGTCCCCCAGTTATGTACTTTGGTAATAATATCAAAGAACAGATGCTGAGCTCTTCTCAGCCTGTCCTCTCAAAAAGCACATGCTACCAGTTGATCTCAGTACCAGCAGTAGTGTTATTAAGGTGGTGGTAGTAGGATTTCTCCAGTGTAGAGTTACTCTTTTTTTTTTATCTTTTGTAATTAATAGGTATATTGTGGGTAGATAACTTTGAAAGGATAAATATCCTTTAAGTAGTTAATATTATTGGTGATTTTTGCCTAAATCTATTGTTTATAGATTGCCGAAGGGTGGTTTTCTAACTCCCCCATTCTTTCTACATTTATTAGTTGACATCCTCCTGGAGGAGAAGTTTTTCTTTTTTCTCATTTATGTGCCTATCTGTGTATGTGTTTAAGTCAGCTTTATTTCTCACATTCTATAGATTATAGTTCTTTATTGGTATTATTATGATGTTCATATTGTGCCATTTGGCCTTTGAACTGGCTCCTCTGTCCTTTTTGTATTTCCCTTAAGTTTTTGAACACTTAGTTGCTTTTGATATAAAAGAATCAAGGCTCCAGGTATCTGAGTGGTTCCGTCAATTAAGTATCCAACTCTTGGTTTTGGCTCAAGTCGTGATCCTCGGCCTTGTGGGATTGAGCCAATAGTGGGGCTCTGCAATCAGCAGGGGGTCTGCCTGAGGTTCTTTTCCTCTACCCCTCCCCCTCCTCTCTCTCTCTCTCTTGCTCTCAAATAAAAAATGTTGAAGAAAAAATTCAAATTCATCTTACAAGTTTCAGGTCCCTGCCTTGTATTTTGCTGTTTCTCCAAAGAGCCATGATATCCTTTCAGTGGAGGAACTTAAATTGTAGAGAATCATTTCATAGAGAATATCCTTATAAACTTGCTTATACCTTTAATAGGCCATCATGAGAGATGGGGGGCAAAAGTATTTCTGTGATTTCTAAGTATATTTACTTTGTACACTTACTACCTTTTTGGTGAAAGGGCAGTGACCTTTTATGTGTGTAATCCTGTTGTAATTCAGTTACCATTCAGAAAGCAGAGTATAGGTCACAAGTTTTAGGATTCACTAACTAAAAACCCATCAAATTCCTGATTGCAAATATTAAAATGGACGGACAAAAGGGAAGTATTCATAAAATTAAAATGAAGAAGCAGGCATATAAATTTGGTGTGCTCATTTTGTTCTAGACCGGGTGTGAAAGACCTGTGACGCCACGACAAACTAGAGAACAGCGAGAAAGGTAATGTCGTCTTTTAGCTAAAGCTTCTTTATATTTCACTTGTAAGGCCTGTTTTTATGTGTTTTTCTTTTTTGACATTTAAGAAGGTTAAAAAACAAACTTCATGCACAGAAATCTGTCACCTTCTAAAATCACATTCAGCTGTATATTTCTTTTCTTGTTAGCAGTTCTAATTTTTAGGTATACAATTAGTTAATAAGTTATGAACCAGAGTAATATATCATTTGTTTTAATTTTCTTTTTCTTTGCCTAGTGGCTTTTCTTATCCAAATTTCAGTATGTCTGCAGCCAATGGTTTATCTTCTGGAGTAGGTAGTGGAGGCGGCAAGATGAGACGAGAGAGAACGCGCTTTGTTGCATCTAAGCCTCCGGAGGAGGAGGTAAGGTTCTGTCCTTCATATTCTTGAAGTATATGGGAAACTCTGGTGTGGTGGTGTGGGGAGACCCTAAGGGGTGGGGCTTGGGGGAGACCCAGCACAAGAACGACTACTCTGCCATTGGAGCAGTCCCTTGCCAGTGTGAGTGTGCATGCACGTACGTGTGTTCAGTACCCCTTTTACTGTGACGACACAGAAAACCTAACCTAGGACCTTAAACTCCATGGATGCCGCTAAAAAGCCATATAAGAGAATTACAATTGAAATTATTTGACCTTGGGAATATTATTGTATCATTAGGTAGGTTTTGCCTGTTTCATAAATGGATTAACTGTGCTCTGCTCCCTTGGCATTTTCTTCATATTATTTGTGAAGCTTATCAGATAAGTGTTGTGAAAGGTAATTCAAGTTGTGTAATTTCATTGTTACAGGTTTATCCAATCTGAAAATTTACCCCACCCTGTTCCCCAGGGTGCCTGTGGGTTGATTCCTGATATGTGCTGAGGTGAATGTGTATGCACTTCTGCTTCAGCGCGTGTAGTGTATTCTCTAGGCTTTTTCTAGATTGGCCTCGTTGGGTTCTAGGAGATGATACACATCTTCACACGTGTTAGATGTTGCCCTGTTGCTCCTGAAGGTAGTTTAAATACTTCTTGCACATGACAGTTGGTGGATATGCTTTTTCTTCTATCTTATGGGTACTTTTTTTTTTTTTTTCCAAAGTCTTTGCCAAGGTGATGGGTTTGAAGTGTTATGCCATTGGACTTTCATTTTGCATTTCCTGTTTACAAGGGAGGGAACCCTCTTGTGAGTCTCTTGGTCATTTGGGGTTTCTCTTTATTCACTTTTTATTGGATTATTTATTTATTTATTATTTATTGGGAAGATTTTTTGGGAAAGATTTCTGTATATATTCTGCAAATGAAAGTTAGAAAAAGAGGGACGCCTGGGTGGCTCAGTTGGTTAAGCAGCTGTCTTCGGCTCAGGTCATGATCCCAGGGTTCCGGAATCGAGTCCCACATTGGGCTCCTTGCTCGGCAGGGAGCCTGCTTCCTCCTCTGCCTCTGCTGCTCCCCTCCCTACTGCTCATGCTCTCTGTCACCCACTCTCTCTCAAATAAATAAATAAAAAATCTTTAAAAAAAAAAAAAAGAAAGTTAGAAAAAGATAAGGACTAGTTGAAGATTGGGTAAATTAATCTTTCTACAGGCTATATTTTCTAACTACTTGGAGTTGAATGCAGGCCTTCTTTCAATCTTTTTACAAGTGAATTTCAGCCTAACTGGATCATTTAAGTTTTGATACATAATGCTTTATTTTTTGTTTGTTTCTAATTAAAATTTCATTTGTAACCTCTTCATTGACTCATGAGTTTTTAAGGAATTTTTAAACAGGAGATCTTCTATAACAGTTTCTGTTGACTCTAAAGTCATGTTTTGGTTGAAGCTGTACAGTAGAATTTGTGTTTCTAGCTTTCTAAAGTATTGCTTTCCTTCTTGTCTCTTGGTGTGTTTTCCAAGGTTATTTAGAGTAGGCAGTCTATTTTGTTTTCATTTCCTTCATCATCCCTTTTCCCAGTGGGCAGTTTGGTAGTTGTGCCTCTCTGAAGGTACCAGAACCGTGACTGCTTTGGTCACTTGGACTTTCTGCCCCCGGGCTGTCTCACGGTATATGGCATTATGCTGGGGGCTCGGCTCCTGGACTGGTCTAGGGGTTCTACGTGTTGCTCTCCTGCTGGAGTGTTGTGAAGGGAAGGAATGTATTAATGTATTCTCTTATTTTGAGAGCAAAAGTATTGAAGGCCATTAATGACACAGTATAACAAAATTTGTAGCTTTCTTAACTGATTTTCTTTTAATTGAAGCTCTTTATGTAAACTTACCTTTAAGAAATGGGTTGTCTTGCTTTATGTACATAAGGAAATTAGTATCCGAGGATAATATAGCTCATTATATATCCTGTTCTTTACATGAGCTTTTATATTTCTCAGTAGAATTTGTGTTTCTAGCTTTCTAAAGTTTATCCTTGATGAGGAAAACATCTTGGTTTGGTGTTTGCCAGATAACAGATTTGTGAATTTTGCTTATTTCTGTTCAGTTTCAACTTTTTAAGAATATATTCCCACGATCTTTAGCTGAAGTTCAGGTAGCTATCTGTAGTTCGGTTTTGGCTGTCTTACAGGTGTGTGTTTATGTGACTTTGCTATATCAAGATGTTGGGAGGGGGATGAAAATTTATTGATTTACTTTTACTCTTGTTACTTGGTATACTGTGAGGAGCTTTATGAAAGTCTAACCCTGCAGACCTTTATCACCTCCCCCTTCTCTGCCCCCTCTCCATTCCGGCCAACTGCCAACTGCCAACTTTGCATCCCAGGATGCCTCACCCAACTCCTGTCCCTAGTTCTGGATCTGTTCTACATTGGAGTTAGTCTCCACGTTTCTGAGGAAAGAGGTACCAATGGGTGGCTGCCCCAAATTTCTGCCCACCCTGTGTTTTTTTAATCTAGGTAGAAGGGGTTTGGGGTGGATGCTTTTTACTTTGTTTTCAGTGCTGGTTTTGTTTCAGATAACGAATATGTTTAGACCACTAGTTGTTCTTAATTCAGAGTTAATAGGAACTTTTGATTAAGGATGGAACACTCATTTTTTATGACTATTTTAATGGGCTTTTGGGATAGGTCAAATGAAAGAAATTTTATTTTTAGTGGAGTGTAAACAAACTATGCTAATTTTAGTTTGGTATGTAACAGAGTGCTGGTACATTTTGATTCACTTCAACAACCAGGTTAAACAGAACTTTATATTGTAAATAACCCATTTTGCATTATGAGATAGTAGAAGTACGGTTTTGCTCTCATTTCTTGTTAGATCTCAAAATGTGTAAGGGTTGTGTGTTAGTCACTGAACATTTTGGCATTTTGCCTCTACTGTGATACCGGTTTGATTTTTATAATGAAAAAGCTTATTGATACAGAGCAATGAGTATGTAATACTGCTGAGCTGCGGAGATTTAATTGCTTAATATCGTCATGTCAGGTACAGGCCTGCTACTGACTGACTGTGAATGATGTTGGTCAGATTAATTCTTTTGTACATCAGCTTATCTGTAAAATGGGGATAAGAAAAATAAGTAGATTGAGTTTGTGTCTATGGGATGTGTGCCATTTAATGCTATATGAGCTTAGACCATACATCTCCCAGTAGAAACTTCCTTATGGGAGATAACCCGTGTAAAGATACTACAAAGGTAATACATAGTAAGTCACATATTTGGTGATTGTTGTGTTCAACTTGAAGTACCTGGAAGCATCTAATTATAATTTTTAACTGTCTTGTAGACTTGGGGGCCCCACTTCTGATCAACTGAGTCAAAATGTTGGTGAATAGGAATCAAATTTAGAATTTGTTCTAGGTCGATGATATCAAGAACCAGTATAGCCAAGTCTGTGACGTGATGAGTTGGCATAAGTAAGACACAGGCTATTCAGTTGATGTGCCCAGGTGTTGTATGGCTCTAAAAGGAAGATCAGATGAAACTTCCCTATGGAAAGAGCCAAATGTGTCTTTGTTTGCTTCTGCTCCCCTCTCCCGATTTTGATATATACCCCAAATACTTCAGCACAGACTACAGTCAAATATCTGTTGTTTTGTAATTTAGCAAAAATTTCTATGTAGTAAAATGTTAAATTCGTAGGTATACCATTTAATGAATTTTTACAATTCATTAACCCTAACCCTTTTCAAAGTGTCACACTTGACTCGTGCTCCTTCCCAGTCAGTACTCATCTCCTACTCCAGAGGCAATCACTCCTCTCATTTTTTCTGTCCTGTGTTGGTGTTGCTTGTTCTGGAACTTCGTATCAATACAGTTGTCCAGTGTGTGTGTGCTTTTGTGCCTGGCTGTTATGAATAAAGCTGCTGTGAACATTCTTATAGGGTTTTTTAGACCTGTGTGTATTTTTCTTGGGGTAAATAACCTAAAAGTGGAGGTGCTAGGTTGTATGATACGTGTTTCACTTTTTTATAAAAAGGTTTATTTGTTTAAGTAATCCCCAAGCCCAACGTGGAGCTTGAACTCAGAACCCCAAGATCAAGAGTTGCATCCTTTTTCAGCTGAGCCAGCCAGCTCCCCCCAATATGTGTTTAACTTGAAACTGCCCGACTATTTTCCAAGATGAATAATATTTTACACTCTCCCCAACAATGTGTGAACATTTCTTTCACTTGTCATCCTTATTAAGTTGTCATCTTTTTAATATTATCCATTTTGCTTTGTATATGGTGCTGTTTCGTTGTAATTTTAATTTGCATTTCCCTGATGCAATAATGTTGTATTCTAGTTTATGTGCTTATGGGCTGTATGCTTATTACCATTCCTTTATTAGGTGTCTTCAGGTCTTTTGCCCTTTTAAAAATTGGGTTTTCTTACTGAGTTGTGGGAGTTCTTTATAAATTTGGATCCAAATACTTTGTCAGATACATGTCTTATATTTTCTCTCAGTCTGGCTTGCATATTCACTTTTTTAACAGTATCTTTTGATTAGCAGGTGTTCTGAATTTATCCTTTTTAAAAAAAATCATTTTTTAAAGATTTTATTTTTAAGTTATCTCTACCTCCAATGTGGGGCTCAAACTCACAACCCTGAGATTAAGAGTTCCATGTTCTCCCGCTGAGCCAGCCACGTGCCGCCTTATTTTTACTGTTCTTTCTGTCCTAAGAAACCTTTGTCTATCTCCAGGCCGCAAAGTAATTCTATGTTTTCTTCTAAAGGACTTATAGTAGTGTTTTTATGCATCTTTCTGATTTCCTTTTTGATTTATTATATGATCTGTGGGTTATTTAGAACTGGGTTTAGCTGTGATATTAATGTTTTCAAATGTATTGACACTTGTTTTGTAGCCCAGCATATGGTCTGCTTGATGAACCTTGAAGCCTGTATTTTAGGTTTTCGGGTACAGTGTTTTATAAGGTGTCCGATGACTGATGGTATTTCTTAGATCTTCTTTGTCTTTGCTGAAGGTTTTTTCAGCGTGTGGGGTGTGTTGTTTTAGTCTATCAAGTTGTTGAGATAGGAGTTAAAATTGTCCACTTCCATTTGGTGAACTTGTCTTTTCCTGTTATGTCCATTTTTACTTTACATGTTTTGAAGCCCTCGTTAAAGTGTGTGCCTTACGTGTTGTGGTTCCTCAGTTTCCTCTTAATATTACTAAATGTTCTTAAAAAAAGAAAGAAAAGACTGTGCAAGTATTCTTTGTCTAGAAAATCTCCTATATCTGGTATTACTATAGCCAGCCACTCTGTTAGTAGAATAAGACTTCTTAAGCTTATGAATTGTAGGTTGTTATCTTTTTCCATCCATTTGCTTTTAACCTATATCTTTTTAAGTGAGTTTCTTGAAAATGATATATGGGTATCTTGCCTTTTATGTATTTTTTTTGCCTTTTTTTTTGTTTTAAACAGAGATCATAAGTAGGCAGAGAGGCAGAGGGAGAGAGGGGGCGGGGGGTGCGGGGAGCAGGCTCCCTGCTGAGCAGAGAGCCCGATGTGGGGCTTGATCCCAGGAGCCCGGGATCACAACCCGAGCCGAAAGCAGAGGCCCCAACCCACTGAGCCACCCAGGCACCTTGGAATATTTATAATGTCATTATTTATATGGTTGGATTATGTCTCCCATTTTTCTCTGGTTTTCCCATTTGTCTTTTGTTCCTTTTGAAAGCTGTCCTTTTGGTTAGTTGACTATTTGTTAGAATTATATTTTAGTTACTTTGATCTTTACCTCTTCATGTTACGTAGTGGTTCCTTTTGAGATTATATTATGTCCTTAACTTTCACATTCTGCTTTGTGTTCATACTGTACCACTTCCTTTCATATTTAGGAATCTTGCAACTTTACATAGTTTGATTTGCCTCCCCTCTTCTTTGGTATTTTAGATTATACTTGTTGTCATCTGTATTAAAATTAGATAGGCTATAAACTCACAGCATCTAATTTTCACTTTCTTTGGTTATATGTATTTTCAAGAGATTAAGAGGAATACAAGTTTTTTGTGTTTGCTCACATACCGTTCATTTCTTCCAGAAACTTGAGATCTATTTGGTATCCTATCCCTTCACCCTGGAGAACTTGTAGAACAGGTTTTATGGCAATAGATTATCTTAGTTTTCTTTTATCTGAAGGCATCTTTATTATTCCTTTGGGGAGAGGAGGGCTTGACTTTACAGAGGTGTGATTGATGTACTGTAAAAGACATCCATTTGAAATATTCAGATAGTTTTAGCCAGCAGGAACTTTCTTCAAGTCACACTCTCTCCCAGTTGTGATGGGTGGCAGCTGGAACTCTTCAGTCTCAGTTGGCTGCTTGGTGTGTGCCTTACATGCGAGCAACTTACACGTCTGCTAGAAATTTGGACAATTTACATGCAGATTTATCTGCTCCTCATTGCTGCATTTCTCCCTCATTTTCTCTATCTATGGTCACTTACTCCGTCCTCTAATTCCTCCATGAACAGATTTGCTTTTCTCTCAGAATTTCAACTATGCAGTGGCACCAATTCACAGTGCAGGAAACTCACTCAGTGCCCCCCTCTTCTTCCAAGTGTTTTTTTTATCTCTATAGTTCCTGCTGCTTCTGGTTGCCCTCCAGTGTTTCCACATGGTTGTTTCTTTTTATTCTGTTCAGATTCAAAAATTGTCAGGTCATTTAAAATGTCAGGTCATTGGTCAGATAACAAACTATTCCACCATTAGCAAAAGCAGAGCTCTCTTTGTTTGCCCTTAACCTGGGTTGTTTGAGATTTGGGGTGGTCTTTATTGTATTGGAGTAAAAAACCCAAGGCATTTCACCAAACTCACCAGTACTGATGTTTATTAAATGTTTATTCTCTCTCCTGAGCCCATATATAACTTTATGTTTTAAATTAATACTACAACTATGTGGTTTTTTGTGTATGTGTGTGGTTTTTGTTTTGCTTTTTTTCTCAGTTTGAGCCATCAGGAAATTGGTACTGAGGGCAGTTAGGTTTACAAAGCCACCATATCTGGTAGCACAGCTGGGATTCAGATCTTTTCAATTCTTTTGATTCAGGAGCCCACACTGGTAACCATATATGGTTCTACCTTCACCCCATTCCCAGTTTACCTGTAACTATAGCAGTTCTTCCTGAAAATAAGTAGGGATAGAACACTGACATGAAAGTTGAAATCTATCATTATGAAATCTGTTGTATTTTAGGAAATGGAAGTACCAGTATTGCCGAAAATCTCTCTACCCATCACCAGTTCTTCACTGCCTACCTTCAATTTTAGTTCCTCTGTGATCACAACGTCCTCTCCATCACCCATTAGTCCTTCACAATCATTAACAAACAAGGTACAGAACCATTATACAAGTAGAGGTGATTTTTGTTCTTTAAAAAAATTTAATATTCTGTTAAAAGCAATGTTAAGTTCCCACTCTGGAAATTAATAACTCAGACTAAGAAGAGAAAAATGGAAACGATGCTTTGCTTTTTTAAATGTATGTTATAAAAGGATACATTATAATGGAGTGTTTTTTAATTCTGATTTCATGCCTTAGAGACTGATGATTTTAAGTTTGTTTCCAAACACTGTTTTCAATTAAGATGCTATTTTGGGGGGTAAGAATGAGGTTATTGTTTTTATTTCTCTGGTAGGATTAACTGCTCCTGAAATGTTTCATGCTTTTGCCTTGGCTTTTTTTTCTGAAAGTATTCTTATAGATGTTTTTTTTTCCTTAGGCAGGTACTCATTTCTGAGATAGAGTATATTCCTTTCCCAAGGAGAAGCCAGATTTTCTAGCAGTTACAGTTTATTTTTCAGAAATTTTAACAATTGATTTTTTTTTTTTAAGATTTTATTTATTTATTTGACAGAAATCGCAAGTAGATGGAGAGGCAGGCAGAGAGAAAGAGAGGGAAGCAGGCTCCCTGCTAAGCAGAGAGCCCGATGTGGGACTCGATCCCAGGACCCTGAGATCATGACCTGAGCCGAAGGCAGCAGCTTAACCCACTGAGCCACCCAGGCGCCCCAACAATTAATTTTTATTTTTATTCATTTTTTTAGAAGATTTTATTTTAAAGTAATCTCTATGGCCAACATAGGGCTAGAACTCAGAACCCCAAGATCAAGATTTGCTTGCTCTACTGACTGAGCCAGCCAGGCACCCCTTAACAAGTGATTTTTAAATCTAAAAGGAAGTTGTTTTGGGGTTCTTTAAAATAATTAATTTACAGTTATTTTGTTGTCAATTTCTCTAAAAAATAAAAAGCTTTTTGTATTTTAATAATTTGGAAAACCAGGTACAAATGACCTCTCCAAACAGCACTGGCAGCCCCTTGTTTCGATTTTCATCTCCAATTGTAAAATCTACTGAGGCAGATCTACTACCTCCATCATCTGTAAGTAGCAAGCAAGGAATGTTTCATATTTATTTTTTATCAAAACCGAGATGCCATTGGGGTAAGAAATAACACCGTTTTTCTTTAAACTTAAAAAAAAAATCAGGGTACAGAGAACTTGAATGAACACCTATTTATTTTCCACTACCTATATATACACATCAGCATATATGTTTTCTCATGACCATTTGAAGGTTAAGATACAAACCTCTTGACACCCTTACAGCTCTTCCATATGTCCCCTAAGAAAAAGGACATTCCTCTGCATACCTGCAGTACAGTTATCATATCCATTACAGTTAAGATGATAGAATAACAACAACGTAGGCCATATTCAGATTTTCCCCCATTGTCCTATACTGTCCTTTAATTACTATTTTGTTTCTCTTGGGCCTACATCCAATTAAGATCAGGACCTAATCAACTAAATTGCGATTGCATTTGGTAAACCTGTTTCTTGAATTGCCTTTAATCTGGAGAAGTTTTGGGTTTTTGTGCCTCAGAGTATATATTTGTTTGTTTCTTTGTAGTTAAATATTTTGGGGAGATAATAAGTTTAATGTTTGAGTTGCCTCATACATCTTTGGCATGCATATCATTTTTACATGTTGCCTTCTCTTTTTCACTATGCTCTCATTTTCTGTCACAGCTGGATGTTCCAGATCATTGTGTAAATTTGCCTGTCGCATGCCTGTGACCTGTTCCATTGTCCATAAAGTCTCCTGCTTTTTATTAGAAAATGGTATTTAGAAATCCAGAAATGAGCTTTAGGAGCACATAATTATTTTATGTACTGCTTTGAAGGAAAAAAAAATGCCTAAGAAATGAAAAATGCTGTTTGATAGAACATACCATTCATCCTAAGAAGCATCTCAATTTTAGAGATTGTAAAATATGAAAACCTGGAATACATGAAATTCAGTGTTGTTGTTGTTGTTTTGACTTGGGATAAGAAGAAGCTACTTGATATTCATTTAAAACTAAATAGACTCTTAAAGGATATGTTTTCTTCTTTACAGTTTGGATTTATATTCAGTGTGCCTGTTGCAAAAACAACAGAACTTTCTGGCTCTAGTAGTATTTCAGAATCAATTACAAGTAGTAGTTCAGGTAAGTAAGAATTTCTTAAGTTTTTATGTAAAAATAGTTGCATTACATTACATTAGTATTTTAAATTCTTTAATCTTTAGCAATTTTTTTTTTTTTTTAGATTTTTATTTATTTGACAGATCACAAGTAGGCAGAGAGGTAGGCAGAGAGGCAGGCAGAGAGAGAGGAGGAGGCAGGCTCCCTGCTGAGCAGAGAGCCCGATGTGAGGCTCGATCCCTGGACCCTGGGATCATGACCTGAGCTGAAGGCAGAGGCCTTAACCACTGAGCCACCCAGGCGCTTCATCTTTAGCAATTCTTTTTTTTTTTTTTTTTTTTTTTTAAGATTTTATTTATTTATTTGACAGAGAGAAATTACAAGTACACTGAGAGGCAGGCAGAGAGAGAGAGAAGGAAGCAGGCTCCCCGCTGAGCAGAGCCCGATGCGGGACTCAATCTCAGGACCCTGAGATCATGACCTGAGCCGAAGGCAGCGGCTTAACCCACTGAGCCACCCAGGCGCCCCAATCTTTAGCAATTCTTATAAATGGTTTAATTTGAATGAAGTTAGCTGTAAAAAGCAAACAGGAGCTAATACCAAACCTTGACAATATTTTTAGTCTCTATTTTCAGAAATACTTAGCTCACTAAATGGAAATGTTACAGGGATTTTTATGTCAGCACATATATTCATTGTCTTTGTTTAATTAAAATAAGGTGATAGTTTAGTATAAATGAAGTATTAAGAAATTGAAGAGTTGTCTGCATTGTTATTGAGGTGAAGTATAATTGGCAGTAGATTCTATCTCTAGGTTTAGTGTTCAGTTCACAAACATTTTTAATGTGTTAAGGGTTATGCCGGCCTGTGCCGATAGTGATTCATAATTTCAAGGAATGGGTGTAATTGAGGGAAAGAAATGAGTCATCAGAAAATTAAATCCTAGCCTTTTGTTGCGGTAGTGGTGGTTTTCCTTGCAAGTGTTTGCTGTTTAGGAAGTGGGGAATCATCTGGGCTAAAGATACTCAGGTCAAGAATTTTTAAGCAAGGGCATTTTACTCAAGAGATGACAGCAAATGCGTGGGTGTAGGAATTAGAGAAAAAAGCATGATGGTCTTTGAAATCTGTAGGTAATTTGTCATGCAGTTAAAAAATAGCTTTAAACTATAAAAATTCTTGAATTTACACTAAGGAATTGGAATTTAATCTGAATGTAGTAGGAAGACATTGAGTGATTTTAAATGGGGTGAGCTCAGGGCACCTGGGTGGCTCAGTGGGTTGGGCCTCTGCCTTCAGCTCAGGTCATGATCCCAAGGTCCTGGGATCGAGTCCTGCATCGGGCTCTCTGCTCGGCGGGGAGCCTGCTTCTTCCTCTCTGTTTCAGCTCTGTGCCTACTTATGATCTCTGTCAAGTAAATAAATAAAATCTTTTAAAAAATAAATAAATAAATGAATGGGGTGAGCTGGGTGTCATGGACTGACAGCAGTGCCCATTGCAGGGGGGGCATGGTTGGGAGTGGGGTTTTATAGGCTGAAATACCAGTTAAGTTCTTTTGCCCTATCCAGAAGTGTTTATTTGACTCTCTCAGTTGTTTTTTGTTTTTTGTTTTTGTTTTTTTTTTAATCTCATAGTTTTAGAATTAAAACAAACTAGATCCTCCCTCAAAGGATAGAGTAAAAAAATCAACAAAGCGAAAGAGCTAGGACATAGAAGCTGGATGTTCTAGCTTTGGTGGAGCTGGAAGATAAGAGTAAAGATAGTGAGAGTGGCACAGCATAGGGATTTGTATGTTGCAGTCCTGTGTTTTATTGATTAAAACAGCCTTGTGTAAGAGAAAGAAGTAACAAGCACATTTCAGGTGTACTTTCTACCACAAGATTTTTTTCTTTAATGTTACTAAGAATTCATTGAGGAATAAACTTTTGCAAATTACCATTATCCTGCCTGGTTAATTTTTTATGCCAGTTTTTATTAATGCGATACTAATGGTAACTGGATGAGCAGGAATTTGTTAAAACAACTTTCGTGTCATTACATTTGGGGGAGTTATCCAGATTTTTAGGGCATTTTTTAGGAGTGGCATCCTAGAATTGAGAGTGATTCTCACCACTTCTCTCATTAAGAAGCTGATTGAAAATGTGTAAGTCATGATTAATTACTTTGTGGCAGGAGCTGATTTTTCCAATCAATTTGAGTACACTGCAGGGTATCTTTAAAATTGCCTTAAGTTACTAAAAGCATGTCAGTTTTTTTTTTTTTTTTAAGGATTTATTTATTGACAGAGAGAAATCACAAGTAGATGGAGAGGCAGGCAGAGAGAGAGAGAGAGAGAGGGAAGCAGGCTCCCTGCCGAGCAGAGAGCCTGATTCGGGACTCGATCCCAGGACCCTGAGATCATGACCTGAGCCAAAGGCAGTGGCTTAACCCACTGAGCCACCCAGGCGCCCCAGCATGTCAGTTTTGATTCTAAAGGAGGATAGACTGTGACTAAGTGCTACAAGCATATGTTTTGTTTAACCCTCCCCTGCCTTTTTTTTTTTTTTTTTTTAATATTTTATTTATTAGAGAGAGAGCAGCAGAGACTACAAGCAGGGTGGAGAGGGAGAAGCAGGCTTCCCGCTGAGCAGGGAGCCCAATGCGGGGCTCAATCCCAGGACCCTGGGATCATAACTTGAGCTGAAGGCAGCGGCTTACTGCTTTCACTCAGGTGCCTGCATATGTTTTGTTTTGACACAGTTATGAGGTAGGCACAATGTTTTGTTGTATATTTTTTTTGTTCCTGAGGTGAAATTGAGATAAGGTAAAATGAATCCTTTTAAAGGGAACAGACTCAGTTGTGTTTAGTACACTGGCTGTGTGCAGCGAGTCACTGCAGTCTGTCTCGTTCCAAATAGTTTTATCCCTGCTCCCACAGAAGAGACCTGTACCTGCTAAACAGCCCTTCCGATCTCTCCACTGCCAGTCGCTGTTTTGTTTCGTTGTATGTGCCCATTCTGGAGTCCTATAATACGACTTTTTGTGTCTAGCTTCTTTTACTTACTGTTTTCAGGGTTTATGTGTATGACAGTATGTATCAGGACTTCGCTCCTTTTTTTTTCCTTTTTTATGTGTTTTTAGAATTTATTATTTATTTATTTGCTTCTTTAAGTGGGTTCCATACCCAGTGTGGGGCTTAAACTCATGATACTGAGTTTGAGTCACATGCTCTCCTGACTGAGCCAGCCAGGCGCCCCAGTACTTCACTCCTTTTGTGGCTGAACTATATTCGTTGTCTGGATATACTATAGTTTTCTCTTCATCCATTGATGGATATTTGGGCTATTTGCAGCTTTTGGCTGTTGTACATAGCGCTAGTGTGAATATTCGTACGCACTTGTATGTTTGAATGCTGGTTTTCGTGCTCTGGGATATATACCCAAATGGTAGTTCTATGTGTAATTTTTTGAGGAACCACGATGCTGTTTTTCTCAGCCTCTGACTCCTTTTACACTCCTCCTAGCAGTGTATGAGGCTTCGGATTTCTCCACATTCTCACTGTGCTGCTTTTTCATTTGTTCATACCCATCCTTAGCCAATTTGAAGTGATACTTCCGTTGTGGTTTTGATTTGCATTTCTCTAATGACTAATGGTGTCAAGCATATTTTCATGTGCTTTTCTTGGTCCTTTATCCTCTTGGGAGAAATGTCTATTCAAGTCCTTTCCCCATTTCTAAGTTGGTTTACCTTTCTGTTGCTAAGATGTAACCATTTTTATATAGTCTGGATATTGGATCCTTATCAGATACATGATTTGCAAATAACTTATCCCATTAAGTAGATTGTCTTTTCACTTTTTTGATAATGTCCTCCACAAAGGTTTTAATGTGGTGGTGGTCAGTTTTTTTCTTTGCTTATGCTTTTTATGGCGCATCTAAGAATTCATTGCCAAATCCATTGTCCTGAAAATACCTTCTTGGTTTTCATCTTAAGAGTTTTATTGTTTTAGTTCTCACATTTAGATCATTGATTCCATTTTGGGTTAATTTTTGTTTTATGACATGTGGTAGGATTTTTTGAAACTACTTGATCCACTCCTTTTAAATTGGCAAATGCTTATGAGAAACCTGGTTATTTATATTTTTTTATGAAAAATTTCAAACATTTTCAGAAGTAGTAGACTGAATTCCCATGTACTCTTTACCCAGCTTTGGCACCTAGCATTTTATAACCGTCTTGTTTCTCTTTTCTCTCATTCCTCCCTGTCCTGCCTGGAAACACACCTATTAGTTGTACTGAAACAATCCCACACATACTTCATTTGTAAAACTTTCTTCCTTAGAAATAGAACCACAAAGCCAGTATCGTCACAGATTTCTTATTTTAAGTATAAGAATATGTTTATTTTGGAAAGTTTAGGAAACCTAAAAAGAATCAGCAATAAAAGTCAGTCATCACTATCAGCCACTATTAGTCTTTTGATGTATCATTCAAAGTCTTTTGGACTTTATAGTCTTTACCTATAACTGCATTTAAGAATGATTTTTGTGGCCACACAGCATGGCACCCTGCTGCTCTGTGATCACTGTTCTGTGATTGATGTTCTCAGACAGTTAGCATCTGTTATCCAGGTTTTCAATATGAAAACTGAAGGATCCTTTCTTTTTTTCTTTTTAAAGATTTTATTTATTTATTTATTTGCGAGAGTGAGCAGGAGCAGAGGGAGAAGCAGACTCCCTGTTGAATGGGGAGGCCAGTATAGGACTGGATCCTGGGACCCTGAGATCATGACCTGAGCTGAAGGCAGATGCTTAACTGACTGAGCCCCCCGGGCGCCGGAAAACTGAAGGATACTTTGAATCATAGGATGAATTTCTAGAGATGAAAGAACTGGCTCAGTTTGGGAATTTATTGTTAAGGTTTTTTGATTAATCTTGTAAATTGTTGTGTAATCAGAAACACATTTCATGCAGTTTCTGAGCTTGCTCCCGCTGCCGTCTCTTTTTCAGCGTGTCAGTGCGGTTTTCTTGATTACCTTTTAGTTCCCTGGGTGAGGGATGATCTTATGTACAGTTTATACTTTCTGCCCTTTTGGGGGAGAAAAATACCCAGAGTATAGAATGGGATATACTGTCTCTACTGTCTTATAATGGTTAACCCTTAAATTTTAAGTAAATTTATTCATTGCAGTGACTTTTTCATGATACTTTAGCAGTTGGTCCAAATTGGCTTTGAAGGATCTTTTTAATACATTTAACTCAATCCAGTGCTTTTTCTTAGCATAATGTCTTTTACATTTAAAAAAATTGCAGCTCAAGATATCGGTGCAGTGAATAGTACAAGCTGTAAGAAGAAGCCAGATGAAGATTGTGAGGGCCCTTTTAGACCTGCAAAAACCCTGAAAGAGGGAAGTGTCCTAGATGTTCTCAAAAGCCCCGGTAAGTTAACAGCTGCCTTTGAAAATACTCTAAAATCTTAAGTACAAATTTGTGGTCTTATTTTAATGCCGTCTAGGGTATGCTTTAGGTGTTTAAAAAATTATGGCTAGTTTGATAGGAGATTGACTTGAAAGTAGTCATAGTCAGATGTAAGTCTTTTATTTATTTATTTTTTTAAAAGATTTATTTATTTATTTGAGAGAGGGAGACAGAGCATGAGAGGGGAGAAGTCAGAGGGAGAAGCTGGGAACCCAATGCAGGACTTGATCCCGGTACTTTGGGATCATGACCTGAGCTGAAGGCAGTTGCTTAACCAACTGAGCCACCCAGGCGCCCCAGATGTAAGTCTTTTAAAGTAAGTATCTTAGAAACTCTCCTTTAGAATTCAGATCTCTCTCTCTTTTTTTTTTTTTTAATTTTATTTATTTATTTGACAGAGAGAGAGATCACAAGTAGGCAGAGAGGCAGGCAGAGAGAGAGGAGGAAGCAGGCTCTCTGCTGAGCAGAGAACCTGATTCGGAGCTCGATCCCAGGGACCTGGGATCATGACCTGAGCCGAAGGCAGAGGCTTTAACCCACTGAGATACCCAGGCGCCCTAGAATTCAGATCTCTTAGGAGGCAAGTATAGCAGGAGAAGAAGAGGGAAGTGTAGAAGGAGAAAATGAATTGCCTTTTAGTAGCGATAGATCAATATGAGGGGAAAAAGTAAATAAACCTGATTATACACCTGGGCATATCTTTCTCTGATGGTAATGTTGAATTGCCTCGTTCTCAGATCATTGCCTAGTTCTTTCTGGGCAATGAAAGAAAGAAAACATTTGCTGATCCCAACATAGGTATATGTAAGGGACTGTGCTCACTTGAAAAGAAATTCGAGAGCTCATAGAAATAACTTGAAGGCAGTGACTAGAAATCCTCAGTAAGTTTTCAGTTTGGGAATCAGGACAGCTACGACTGCGATTATGATGTCTGCTATAGAGATGTAAACATGTTTATAACATGATGTGGTTGCTCAGAGAGAATTTGGATTTACTGAGCAGATAAACATGTCTAATTGAATAAGAATTTGCAGATAAGGTTGGCTTCCACAGCAAGATTTAGGAGGATTAGGTTTTTTTGGTCTGGCTTTGTCATTTTTAGAGATGAGGGTACTGCCTTCAGGAGTCCTGGTGACTTAGACGATGTGGCACAGTTGGGGAGAGCTGCAGAGCGCCTGGGCTAGCAGCAGCTGAGGGGTGGTAGAGCGGCGGCGCATTCCTACAGTCCGTCCTCATGTAGCTTCTGCTCTGCATTCAGGGTGCCCAGCCCTCCTCCCTTTCAGTTTTCTTTAGCAAGATTTGGAGGAGTCCTATGTTCTGTGAGGGAAATTAGGAAAACCTGAGAAAGAGGAAGGAAAGGAAATCTATAACACCTTAAGATGGTTACTGTTAAAATCGCACCAAACTTAGTGACTCAGATTAATCATTAACAAGATGGTACATTTTAGACCACTGGGAGTAACTAAAGTATGTTTGCCTTTTTGCTAAAACTAGCTCGAGGTTGGATTAATCGTAGCCTTAGAAAATCTCTAAACAGTCTTCTGTATCCTCTTACCCTCCAATTTTATTTTCCTTTTGTGTTAAAAGCTGGAAAAACAGGTCACTGGGTTTGTTGGTACATGTACAACAAAGGGTAATGGGTCCAAAGTAAAGGATTGGAAGGTCATTCCCATGAGTAAAGCTGGAATGAATCGATTCAATTCGATGACAGCAGTTTTGGTAGTACCAAGACTTTCTCAACTCCTGTTACTCCATGGTTCTGTGTGAATAACTTAATTGTCTGAGTTCATTCATTGGTTACGGAAAAGGTATACTTACAATGGGAAAGGTTCTGTGATTATATTGGAGAACTATGTGAGGCAATTTATTTGAATTAGGATTTGGTAACGTTCCACGGGCGTCTTTGAGTAGCATGAGCTCATCCTCCACGAGGGTAGACTGGGTCTTCCTTTCTGTAGTTCTAGACCTTACCAGATGGTTTGGTTTTTTGTTCATTGGTTTTGTTTTGGTTTTTTTTTTTGCTTACACTTTCCTCTTTCCCTCATTATAGGTTTCGCATCACCGAAGACAGATTCTCTTGCTGCTCAGCCTCCTACCACAAGCCCAGTTGTTTATACAAGACCAGCAATAAGTAGCTTTTCTTCTAGTGGCATCGGGTTTGGGGAAAATTTAAAAGCTGGACCGTCGTGGCAGTGCGATACTTGTCTACTCCAGAACAAACTTACAGACAGCAAGTGCATCGCCTGTCAGGCTGCAAAGCTGCCGCCCAAAGAGACTGCGAAACAAACTGGAATTGGAACACCGAATAAAAGTGACAGATCAGCTCTTCCCTCCTCAGGGACGGGGTTCGGAGACAAATTTAAACCGGCAGCAGGCACTTGGGATTGTGATACCTGCCTAGTGCAGAATAAACCTGAGGCGATAAAATGCGTGGCCTGTGAAACCCCGAAGCCCGGGACCGGTGTGAAGCGAGTCCTTACGCTGCCCACGGCTCCGGAGAGCGCGGTGACTGCGACTACGGCTGCCGCCTCTGCCACGTGCACTGTGACCACTGCCCCCCTAGGGTTTGCTGAGCAGTTTAAAAGGCCCGTGGGCTCTTGGGAGTGTCCAGTATGCTGTGTTTTTAATAATGGCGAAGACAGTAAATGTGTGTCCTGTGTGTCTGAGAAACCAGGTACGTGTGTGGCTCTTTGGGAAAATTTTATTCATTGTTTGAGTAGGACATTTAAATTCATTGTGTGCTAACAGCCACCTCCGTGTAATGCGGCTGGTTGAGCCTTTCCTCGTCCACCTTCATTTCTCTGAGCCGTCCTGAGGTACAGTGACTTGCCTGGGGCTGGATCTGCGTCTTTCCGGGGCGGTGTGTTAACCAGCCCAGTACGTGCTTAGACGCTTTCTTTGCATCCGTTTGTATCAGAACCTTCCTGCTCGTCACGGTCATTTTCGAAGTTGACTAGTACAGATGCTGAAAGATCTTAGAAGGGGCAGCCTTCAGCCTTTCTCAGACTGTTCTCCAGAACGAAATAGCACTTCATCTCTTTCCCTCTTAGAAGTGAGGATGGCAATTGGTCATTTCCAGAGAAGTTTTCACAGAAGGTAGTCAGTATCACTTTATGAGAGGCTGGCTGTTAATGGTGATACCTGTACCTCTGTTCTCTGCCAGAGAGATTGCAGTGAGAGCAAATTACTGAATCATGAATGAAAAAAATTCTAACCTGGCAGTGAGAAAAAAGGAGTCAGGTCTGAGTTTTTCCCGTGTCTCTGTTCAAATTTGAAGAAGTTACTGAGATTCACAACTGGAAATGACTTCTTGCTGTTTTTGTAATAATGTTATAGAATTGTTTGGTCTAGGTATATGGCAACCTGGATACTAAGTAAAACCTTTTATGGATGCCCTGGGAATTATGCTTTCCTTTTTATTGCATTATTCATGGATATGAAGTTTTAGGTCTGCAACGGGAAGTTCTTTATTTGTTAGCCTCTACCCTATGTCTGAACATAAGGAGTGAGCCATAATTCTCATTCTCACTGCACATCTCCACAAGAATAAGATTTCAGAGTCTTCATTCTGAAATAACTTTTCTTTTCCATCTGTCATTCCTCCTCCTCCCCTAAAGGGGAAAAAGAGAAAAAGGGCAAGTCTTTGATCAAACAAGAAACCAGAATTAATTCTGAGTTGATTAGGAGAATAAAACTGAGTTAGGAAGTAAAAGTAATGTTAGGAAGTAAAAGTAATGTCAGCTATGGATAAAGGAAGCTCGTACATTTATTAAAGAAATCCCAGCTTCATCCTGTAAATGATGAGCCATCATTTTAAGCAGAGGAGTGATACAGTTAAAGTTGTGTGTTTGACAGATTTCTTGGTGGCTTTTTGGAGGGTAGATCTGAAGACAACAAAAGTTGGAGGGATACCGGAGGACAGATGAGATTGTTGTATCAGTAGTACGTGTGGGCAAAGGTAACGGCGACGGATACTAATGGAGTCAAACCAGGATGTCAGATAATGTACAGTTGAAGCCCTGTGGGTTTTGAAGTTGTGAAGTTGAAGCTGTGAAGTTGACAAATAATGTGAGGACTTTGGATATCCTAGAATGGGCGCTCCAGGCTGGAAATACAGATTTGGGAGTCATTAGGTTATAGTTTTCCAAGAAGGCATGGGAGTAGAGGCTACATAAACTGAGGGGTTGGTGGGAATAGAGAAGATGGCTCGAAACGGAACTCTTAACTTAAGGGGGTGGCAGGAACGAAATTTTGGAACAGTTAATCTTTATTTATTTATTAAGATTTTATTTATTTGACACAGAGAGCAGAAGTAGGCAGAGAGGCAGGCGGGGCAGGGGGTGGGGGTTCTGGCTCCCTGCCAAGCAGAGAGCCCGATGCGGGGCTCGATCCCAGGACCCTGGGATCATGACCTGAGCTGAAGGCAGAGGCTTAACCCACTGAGCTACTCAGGTGCCCCTGGAACAGTTAATCTTCTAGAGGAGGAACCAGAGAGGAGGAAATCCCAAAACTACATGGCACTGGTTGCTTCTTAGAAGAATGAACCTTGGGGAACAAGAGCAGAGGTTGCAGTAAGAAGACCGTTACTCAAGCAAGAGCTGAGGGCTGCTTGACTCGGGGGAGCAGTAGGAGGCTCAGAAAAGGTGAAGGAAACAGGAGAAACAGGAAGACGCTTCTAGCCGTGCTGCCCAGCTGGCCGGGGGCACTGCCCCCGGGAAGGAGACCACAGAGCTGCGACTGCAGGTACTGCTTCGTTGCTCATGAGACTTTTGAGGACGGTGGACCGACGATGCAACCTCGGGGAGCAGTTTTCGTGGCAAGATGGAGGAGAACCTAATGGTAGAACAGACGCCAGGTGCCTGGGAGAGGTGACAGGACAGCAGGTGGAGACGCAGGAGTCAGTGACTCCCCTCATCACACACTTGCTTCACGACGGCTTCGCGGGGCCATCCTTCCCGTGCCCCCTCTGCTCCCCACGGACTTGCCAGTTCTGCTGAAGATTTAAATGACCCCTCTGCGAATCCGTTCTTCTCCTGCTCCTTAGTCAGCTCTTTCTTCACTCATCACTTTCCATCTTGGTGATGGTGCTACTACGCATTATGTTGTACTTTTCCCCTTGTAGACCGTTAGCACTTTGAGAAGTTAAGCGGCATTTCATTCATCCCCATGTCCTTAGAACTGTGGTATATTATGGTACTTAATAAATGTTAAATAGCTAGGTTCTAACCAATGCATGAACTTCTGTGTAAAAATTTCAAAGGCAGAGACCTGGGTTTTGAAATCGTGCAGTTGATGCGGTCTGTGGCTATGTATTTTATGTGTTAGACTATTGCCTAGAATTTATATCTAAGATTTCAAAATGCTATGCTGTTCGAAGAGATTTGATAAAGATTCTTAAGGACATTTTAGTCTTTCAGTCTCTGATTACTGAGCACGTGTTATTTTTTTTTTTTTTTAAACCATGATTATTCAAAACTCGGGTTAAGAGAGCTCATCACTGGGCAAGGTGAGTGTGAGCTGCTTGTTTGTAAGATTAAAAGAATTCTGATATGTCTATATTGTTTTTAACAGTGTAAAGTCTATATTTCTGGCACTTTACACTAATTGAACATTTAGACTTAGTGGTATCTTAAGATATTGACATAATGTGAATTAGAATTTGTTTCCTTACTGTTTTTTAGGAAGTTCGGTACCTGCTTCAAGTAGCAGCACTGTCCCCACCTCTCTGTCTTCTGGAAGCTGCTTGGGGTTAGACAAGTTCAAGAAACCCGAGGGCAGCTGGGACTGTGAAGTGTGCCTGGTACAGAATAAAGCAGATGCTACTAAATGTGTGGCGTGCGAAAGTGCAAAGCCAGGCACAAAATCTGAGTTTAAAGGTAAGGCATCGGTGCAGTGCCTCCTTGTACTGCCATTTTAAAGTGAAATATTTGCAGATAACTTCAGTCTCACATCTGAGTTACTGTAAAGCTGGGTGACTGCCTGGTCAGCAGTGAGGGTTTGTTTTGGTTTGTTTGTTTGTTTGTTTGTTTTGCTTTATTTATTTATTTATTTATTCCCTGCAACTGTTAAGGGACTGACTATTCTATCTTGTGTTGAGTCTGAGAGAATTGCAGATACTTGTTTCTAACTGAGAATTGCAGATACTTGTTTCTAACTGTTAACAGCCCTTTGGGATTTAGATGAGTTTACTGATTCTGGGGATTTACACCCTGAGAACCAAGTAATCTGGACTTGGGCTTTGGTTTCCCAGAGAATGTTCCAGAGAAAGGAGTCTCTTAATAATTTTGTTTTGTAAATACAAAGGAAGAGCCTCTAAAAACAATTTATGCTGAACTGCCGCCGAAGGCCACATTTTCAAGTCTTTATTATCCTTTGTGACTTAATATTTCATATGAGATACATTTCAGTAAAAAGGTTGATAAAGCTGGGAAAGAGCAGAAATTTTAGATCTGAAATAGCAGTCAGGAAGAGTTGAGAAAGATTGTTACCAGTAAGGGAGAGGGCCTCAAAGGCGAGAACATGAGGGCATTAAAGAAAGAATGCCAAGTTTAATCAGCTTGTACCCGTATCTTGGACTAATGACTTCCAGACTCTTGACTGGAAACCAAGCAGGACGCTTTTACATTGTGACCCACCACATGTATAGCATATTTGTATGATTGATTGAAAAGTGTCACAAACCAATACTTACTCTTTAGTTTGTTTAAGTTACCCTATTTCCATTCTTTTTCATTTTAGAAGAAAAATGCTGGTTGCAACCCACCAAATTAATTACATGGCTAAAGCGACGCAGCTGGTTTGAAAAACACTGCCTTTGGGGGGCGCCTGGGTGGCTCAGTTGATCTGACTCTTGGTTTCGCTCAGGGTCGTGAGATCGAGCCCAGTGTTGGGCTCCACAGTCAGTGTGGAGTTTGCTTGAAACTGAGTGTCTCTCCCTCTTTCTTTCTTTCTCTTTGTCTGCCCCACCCCTACTCGCTATCTCTCAAATAGATCAAATAAATAAAACCCCAGACTCTGCATTTGGGTGTTTTAGGTCACTATTTTCCAGTCCACTTGAGGTTGTTGTATAGCTGTGAACCTCGTGGTCCTCTTTCCGTGCCCTCTCCCTGTTGTGCTATAATCATCAAACCTTCAAGTCTGTGCCTTTGAGGCAGAAGTGAGAACGAGTTAATTATTGTCTTTAGCACCTCAAGTTTTAGCTTTCCGTCTAATATCACTTGAGGTATTTACAGACCATGTGGAATGCTGCTTGCTTCTCAGATTTTGATAATTTTTAAGGTAAGTTTCTTAGCGAAAGAAAGAAATGGGTCATCATTAAAGGGAGATTTGAAGATAAGAGGGCTTTGTCTCTATACGTGGGTAAGCCGGGTTGATGGATAAATATCTTGGCACGCCAGTGATTCCTGTTCATTTCTAGTTTCTAAGCTACAGAAAAGCATTATGAAACCAAGACTTTGGTCTTGTCAACATGGTAAGCAAACAAATAGTTTGCTTCTGCTTATGCAGGTCTTCTGGTGTTCTGAGGTTGAACTTCTTTTTAATGTTTGATTGATAACGAATTTATTCACAAGATGTCAAACTCTGGCTATAACAGGATTCCTAGTGAAAAGTCTGTCTTTTGTCCCCGTTGGTTCATTTTCCATCCTTCTCACCCACCAGAGGGAATAACTGGTGGTTAGGTCCTCAGAATTCTTCCAGAGTTTCTTCATAACACATGATAAGCAAATATACTCTTATTCTGTGTGTTCTTATTTCCTCTATTTTGTTAGAAAATGTTGTGTACCATACTGTCTTTCTGCCCCCTTGATTTTATCCTGGATTAGCTTGGACACATCTTTGCTCTTCGTTCACAACTGCCTGGGATTGCATATGATATTTTGCATGTCTGTGAGTTTATCTTTAAAAATAAAGACTTAGGGGGAATAAAATAAAGAGCTAGGATGTGAAGGTGATCTGGCTGTGCTGTCACCCCATTGATCACCGGGGTGGCTTCCCCTGATCTGGCTGGCTGGGGCTCCCTTCCTCCCTACGGCTCCACGTACCTCCGTCCCAAAGTTGCGTGCTCTGGTCAGAGGACGACCTTCCCAGATAGAGGAGGGCCCTTCTCAACTCAAGCGTGTATGTAGAGCAGCTGCGCTCCCCTGCTAGAACCTCCAGGCAAGCTCTCAAGGTCCATTCTTAGGAGCGTGTAGGGTAGTGAAGCTTCAAGACTCCAGATGTATCCAAGTGACGTGCTGCATGCATCAATCTGCCTTTCTTTACAGAATAAATAAATACTTAGCTGTAGAATCGTTGGGTCAAAGGATACATGTGTTTGTAATTTCTAGTAAATACAGTTGCCTTCCATGGATTGTGTGCTAATTTACCCATCCACCTGTCCTGTAGAAAGTGTCTGTTCCTCCTCGACTCCTCACCAACACTGCCTTACCAGGTTTGTTGGATCCCTGCCGGTGTCACGGATGAAAGGTGGCGTGTCCGTGTACTTGGGAGGAGCGAGATGGAATTCTCTTGCCGAACATGGGGCTGCTGCGTCGTGTTCACTGCCTTTCACTCTTCAAAGGAGGCCTTTCCAGAGTTAGTCCTTTTTTTTTTTTTAAAGATTTTATTTCTGTATTAGATAGTGGGCACGCACGAGCAGAGGGAGAAGGAGAGACAAACCCCCTCTGAGGAGGGAGCCCAATGCAGGGCTCGATCTCAGGACCCTGGGATCATGACCTGAGCTGAAGGCAGACGCTTAACCAACTGAAGCCACCCCGGTGCTCCTCCGGAGGTATTCGTTTGTTTTTCAGGGGGACATTTTGTTTGCGAGGATAGCGTTAACTCAGTGACTTGTGTTTTATATTTTGAAGGCTTTGGCACATCTTCCTCATCTTCAAACCCAGCAGCCTCATCCTTCAAATTTGGTATCCCATCATCCTCTTCTGGACCTTCTCAGACCTTAACAAGCACTGGAAATTTTAAGTTTGGAGATCAGGGAGGCTTCAAAATCGGAGTGTCCTCAGATTCTGAGTCTCCAAACTCCGTGAGTGAAGGCTTTAAATTTCCTAAGCCATTAGGAGATTTTAAATTTGGAGTTTCGTCTGAAACTAAACCTGAGGAAGCTAAAAAAGACAGTAAGAGTGAGAACGATTTTAAGTTTGGACTTCCTTCGGGCGCAAGTACCACGGCTTCGTTAGCTCCATTTCAGTTCGGCGCGTCTAATCTCGGGCCGCAGGAGAAGAAAGAGGAACTACCTAAGTCTTCGTCTGCGGGCTTCAGCTTTGGTCCCGGTGTTATTAACCCCACCCCTGCTGCTGCCAACACCGCAGTGGCCGCTGAGAGCAAGAGCAGCTTCAGCTTTGGAACCCTAGAAACCAAGAGTGTTTCCGTGGCTCCTTTCACGTGTAAGACGTCAGAAGCCAAAAAAGAAGAAACGCCTGCCGCCAAAGGAGGGTTCACGTTTGGCAGCATAGAGCCCGCCCCTCCGCCGTCTGCCTCGTTGTTCGCGCCGGGAAGGACAGAAGAGAAGCAGCAGGAACAGGTCACTTCCACTTCTCTGGTGTTTGGGAAGAAAGCTGACAGTGAAGAGCCAAAGTGTCCATCAGTGTTTTCCTTTGGAAATTCAGAGCAGACCAAAGAGGAGAGTTCTTCAAAGTCCACCTTTAGTTTCAGCGTGGCGAAACCAGCTGAGAAGGAATCGGAACAGCCAACAAAGGCCGCTTTCACATTTGGAACGCCAACCAATACTACGGCTGGTAAGTATTAAACTTGTTTTTTTTTTTTTTTTTTTTTAAATAACAAGGCGTCTCTGATCTCTGGACAAATGCAGCAGGTCAGGGAGTGGTTTACACTGAACAGAGCTGAGCGAGACCAGGAACAGCTCTCTGGAAAGGAGCATAGGATTTTCAGTTTTCACTGCTCCATACCCCAAGAGGTGAAGAGGTTATCTACAGCTGTGATGGTAAGCCCGCAGGGTTGCACGTCTGTCCACGCTCCTCCCTTCTGTTTGAGCTTTGACAGTTGGGACTGGCTTCCTATTCAGGAGCCTAGGCCTGCCTTCGTAAGCTCATGAAATATTTCTAACTCACTCTTTATGTACAGGCCTTCATTCACAAATACAGTTAACGAGTTGTCATCAGGCATTTAAGGAGCATAGACAACAAATATAATTTGTCTCTAAACAGGGGATTATGAAAACTAGTATCCTGAAGGAAAAATGAAAGAGTATTTTAAAAACTTTCAGAAAACGTGCTTGGTGAAATGAAATCCTTCTGTGGGCTGAGCAGCAGAAAAACCTTAGATGATGGATTAGTGAACTAGGATTTCACAGAACTCAGTTTCACAGATGTGCAGAGAGACTGGGTCCAGCCAGCCCACAAGTGCCGTTGCAGAAGGGGTGCTTAGCAGATGAGAACAGGACGGAAGAAGTATGAAAGCAGTGACAGAAGAACATTTCCTTTGTGCAGAGAAAACCTCTCCTTAAAAATGAAAACGGCCCACTCATTAGCCAGGACCAGTGAGGTTGTAGGACACTAAAGCCAAAATTTTGAATGCTTTCAGAGAGAGGAAAGCTCTTTGCCATCAGACTTTGAATTTGTAAGACCATGTGCTTGAAACAGTAGAGCAGCGTCCTAAAAGTGAAAATGGTCTTGATCTTACAATTTTATATCTAGCTGAAGGGCAAAATAGAGATGTTTTCAGACAGGCAAAAAAATAGAATGCCTGTGAACACTTCTGAACATACACTGGAAACACGAATGAAAAATTTACTTTGGAAAAAAAAAAGGAAATTAGTGGATTTTTTTTTTTTTTAAGTCCATTGTCTGGACATTCAAAACACCCTCCAAAAAAGAAAAAGAAAGTAAATACTCCATTATATACAATTTGGAAAGGAGTAAAAACACGATTAGGTCTAATTAGATGTAATCGTGGTATCACTGTACTTTTTCCACTGAAACAGACTCTCAGTCTCCCATTAATGAACTTGAAAGTGAGCCAGCATGCTCCACTTTCTGTAAATTATACTAACACCCATACCATATCGCGGCTGGCCTGTACAGAGACAGTATTGGAACTGAGACCTCATTGGGAGAGTTAAAAAAAAAAAAAAAAATCTTCAGGAAGGTGGGTGATTTCAGGCTCATATACAACCAGTAGCTTTCCTCTAAATCAGCAAGAAATAGCTGCACAAATGACCTATTTCAGACCTGTTCCCGAGTGAGAGCACTGTCCCTCCCAGTGTCCTCCGTGTCTTCTCGCTCTGTGTGTAATTGACTGTGGTTGACACACCTGTCACCTGAGTTTCAGGTGTGCAGCATAGCGATCGGGCGGCTGCGTGTGGTAGTCCGTGCCCAGCGCCGTGCCATCTGTCCCCACACAGTGCCGGGACAGCACTGTAGACTGTCTTCTGGTGCTGGGCCGTGTCAGCTGTGACGGATTCCTTCCAGAGCTGGAAGCCTTCGTTTCAGTTCTGAGAGGAATTTCGATGGAGAGTGACAAGCTAAGCTCATTTTAAAATTCACCTGGAACGGAGAATGCACGAGAGATTTTGGAGAAAAGGGCAGGCATGCAGACAGGTTTGCTCCGCTCGTATCAGACCATACCGTGAAGCCACAGGAATTAAAACAGTCTAGGAGAGGTAACTGCAGAGGGAATAAATGCACACGTACTTGGAAATTCAGTGTGTCCTAAGGGGGGAGTTATAAACGAGGGAGTGAGGACGGCCTGGTCAGTAAGTGACGCAGTGGGAGTGAGGACGGCCTGGTCAGTAAGTGAGGCAGTGGGACAGATGAGGGTCTTGCTAACATTTCTTGCAAAATCAAGAGGAGAGCCGTCTCCCGCCGTCTGAACAGGTGTCCAGATGTAGCCTCCAGTTTGGGGTGTGGGATTGAAGGGATATTTTTTATTCTTACTAATCTGAATGCTGAAAGTTATCTGATCTGAGACTCAGTCCAAAAGCCATAAAAGAAAAGATGGACATACTTGCTTACATCAAAATTCAATATAACACGTCCATTTGATGAATTTATATAAAAAAAACTTTAGTGGTTCTGTGTTCCAATGACTGGCTAGACTGCACGGTAGGAAGAAGTGCCTTTCTGTGGTTCCGTGTCCTCAGAGTTTTGTGTGTCCCGTCACCCGTGTCTGCAGATCCGGGGGCCGCGAAGCCGGCGTTCACCTTCTTGAACAGCAGCGCCCCCACGTCCAGCGCGCCGGCCCCGGCCGCCGCGGGGGGCATGTTCGGGAGCTCCGCCGCCGCCTCCAGCGCGCCCGGGACTGCCTTTGTATTCGGACAGGCCGGCAACCCTGGGAGCGGCCCTGCCTTCGGGAGCTCGGCCGAGTCGGGCGCATCTCAGTCGCTGCTGTTTTCTCAAGAGAGCAAACCAGCAACCACGTCGAGCGCGGCCGCGGCCGTCACCCCGTTCGTCTTTGGGCCGGGAGCCAGCAGCCACAGCACCGCCAGCTCCGGCTTCAGTTTCGGAGCCACGACCACATCCAGCTCTGCAGGTACGGTGACGCGAGGAAAGTGGATGTGTTGCAGCCGGACGGGCTGGGACTGTCCTCTCCCGGCAGGTAACTAGCGGGGACCTGAGAAGTGACAGGTGCCGCTAGGCCGGCTGCCCCCAGCGTGCTGTCACACGTTCGCTGCCTGGAATCACGTCCATTTGGTGGTTCGGTTTAATATCATGAACTCGTGGCGGGGAGCTTTCTAGTGTGAGTGTCCGCTTTAGATTTTCCAGGTGTTCTTTTTGAAACGTTGGGTGGTTGAGTAACCAGAAACTGGGGACTCTCTCATTCGGCGTGAGCCCGCGGTTGGTAGCACGTACGTGGGACAGCGCTGGTGGCCTCTGCTGCGGGTTAGGTAGTCGGGCGAGAGATCGCTTGTCCTCGATCGCTCTCTCTGCCTGACAAAAAATGTGGCTGCGTAGGTGGGGACACTGGCTCGTCAGCCACTTTGCTGATGGCGAATTCTGTATGGTCTCACTGAGTAATGGGCGAGGACTGTGCTCCTCGTGATTATCGAAACTGGCCTTGCTGGGGTTGGCTCCAAGACAAGTGTCTGAAAGGAAGCTTCAGGTTTGCTGCTGACTTGCTAGCAGTTTCTTGAGGATTATCTCGTGGTGGCTCTCAGGTGACATTGGTGTTTCTCTGGGCTTCTAGGATCCTCCTTTGTATTTGGCACGGGGCCTTCGGCGCCATCTGCCAGTCCAGCATTTGGTGTTAACCAAACCCCGACGTTCGGACAGAGTCAAGGTGCCAGCCAGCCCACTCCCCCAGGCTTTGGAGCTCTGTCCTCGTCGGCGGCGTTGTTTTCTGCTGCCCCTCAGCCCACACCGCCTACTTTCGGGACCGTGTCCAGCAGCAGCCAGCCTCCGGTGTTCGGACAGCAGCCGGGTCAGTCCGCCTTTGGCTCCGCAGCAGCTCCAAGTTCCGGTGAGTGCGCCCCGCTCATGGGGCCTGTGTCTGCTCTGCCCCTGGGCTCTGCGTGTCTTCAGACAGAATGGTTTCTCAATTCTGAAACTGTGCCTGTGTCTTCTTTCTTTCTTTTTTTATTTTTATTTTTATGTCTTTTTCTTTTTTAAGGATTTTAGTTGAGAGCGAGATAATGTGCATAAGCGGGGGGAGGGGCAGGGAGAGCGGGGAGCAGAGGGAGCCCAGTACACGGCTCCATCTCAGGACTCGGATCGTGGCCCAGGCTGAGGGCAGACACTTCAGCGACTGAGCTACCAGGCACCCCTGTCGTATTTCTTTAAATGTCTCTTGTACTTGGCAGAATAGAAAAGTATGTGTTGGGACTTCCCTAGAAACAACATTCCCAACTTTCATACAGTGAAGCACTTTAAGGCATTAACCATGCAGTTATAATGTAGTTATTTCTTATTCTTTGAGGTGCGGTATCGGTTCTGTCCCATTTCTCCCATCTGAGCTTAGGGGCACCCCAGCCTAGATTTCAGCCGCATTTTCTAGTCCTCGTTGTGATTGGATTTCCTTCGGGAGGTCCTCCCCGCCGCTGCAGTGGTCTCCTGGAACAGAACCCCCCCAGGTGCCCAGGACACTGCTTGATGATCCTTGACTTGCATATTTAAACGAACACTCCCGTGTGTGTGCGTGTGTGTGTGTGCGCGCGCACGTGCATGCACACATCTACTTAATACGGCTAATCACATTGTACTCTGAGGATATATTTCCTCAAAACTGTAGGATGTGTGGTTTTCTGACCGTGGAATACGACTTCATACAGAAAAGCCTGGGACAGAAATGAGCAGAAACGAGTAGCTCGCCCTCCACCAGCAGCCCCCGCCCCCGCCCCCGGCTCCCTGCTCCTTCACGCGCCTCTTTCCTTTGCTCTGACGTGTCTGGGCTTTCGTGGCGATCCCTTTCCTGGGGTTTTATTTAAAGCTAACTGCTGACCTGTGAAGCTCTACAGAACATCATTTTGCCTTATTTTTAACTCTGTGTAAATGGAATCCACACTGTGTTCAGTCTCTGGATTCGCGTGGCTTTCACTCTGGCAGAGCTCACCCGTGCTGGCGCATGTGCTGTGCTCAGTCACTGCCACACTGTCCGTCAGTTCATCCATACGCTGCTGCTGACTGTGTCCGAGTTGTTTCTATTACCAGTCGGGAAATGCACCTCTGCTCAAATGTATATGTGCCTGGAGGCACACGTGCATACTTTTCGAGGGTACATACCTGGGAGAGGGATTGCCAAACTAAAAGGGCATATCTTAGACTTCAGAAAATAATGCAGGCATATCCTGACGGAGTGTGCCTGTTCGCATCCTACTACATTGTATGAAGATTCTCATATTTTGAGTCTACTGGATTTCATTTTCTGTGAATTTATTTTTTTTAAGATTTTGTTTATTTATTTGACAGAAAAACCGCAAGTAGGCAGAGAGAAAGGGGGAAGCAGGCTCCCTGCTGAGCAGAGATCCCCATGCGGGGCTCGATCCCAGGACCCTGAGACCGTGACCCGAGCCGAAGGCAGAGGCTTAACCCTCTGAGCCACCCATGTGCCTCTGTGAATTGTTTTTTAAGGATTTTTTTGGCCTTTTTTTTTTTGGAGGGTGGGAGGTTTTACTTTTGCTTAGTGATTTGCAGGACTTTTTTATGTATCTTGGATATTAGTACTTGGCCAGTTAGTACAGGTAGCAGAATTTCCACTGGGACCTGTGTTAGCCATTTTAATCAGGACGTATGGGTTCTTCTCAGCACATGGGGTGGCGCAGTGCAGCCTCCCTTCGGACTCCCTTCGGAAGGGGCGCCCCTCCCCGCAGTCCTCCTCCGCCAGGGACCGCTGTGTGCTTAGATCAGTTCTGAGTATGCAGGTGCCGTATGGTACAGTGCGCTTTGCTTTTCTATACAGAATTTTGTTTTTTCCAGCACCAGTGATGCCGGTCTGTGTTAGGAATTTCTTTGTACCTGTCATTAGTTATAACTTTAGCTCTTCTCCCAGTCATACAGATTGCTTCTCAATCTTTCCTTATACGTTGGCTGCTTGTTATAAATAACAATACTAAAGTATTGGAAGGAAATTTTTCACAGAATCTTTTCACCCGTTCCTTCTACCAGGCTTTCTAGGCTTGCTGTTGAACTGTGGTCTTGGTGTCTCTCTTCACCATTCTGGAGATGGCCCTTCACTTCCTCTCTTTGCTGGAGGATGCCAGTGTCTTGTTCTTTCTTATTCCTCTGTTTTGAGAGAGCAGATCTTCCAGTGATTTCTTAAGTCCTCAGGGAAGAGAATTTTGAGACCTTACATTTCTGGAAGTATCTTTATTCTGTGCCTGTGTTTGGTAAGATTTTGGTTGAATGAAGGTTTCATTTGGAGATAATTTTCATAGCCGTGAAAGGATTTCTCCATGCTGGACTTTCTGGATCTCAGAGTTGCTCTGGAAGTCTTTCTTGATGTTTGCTTTTGTATGTGTGCTGCTGAAGTAAGCACTTGATCTTTGCTTTTGGACCCATTTCTTCTTTCTGAATCTCACTGGATCTTTTCTTTGGCTCCGGTGTTCTGACTTAACTAGGAGGATGTTCCTTAATCTGGATCCATTTTTATCCATTGACTGTGTGAAGAATTTAGTTTGTCTTTTTGTGAATGTCCATTGTTGGGAACTTTCTGGAATTACTTCTTTGAAGATTTTTGTGCCTCATTCTTTTACTTCTGCTCTTTTTTCCTTTTTGTCCTTTCTGGAAAGATTTCTTCCATTTATCTTTTATTTCCCCTTTGGTCAGGATTTTACTTTTTTACTTTTGCTAATTTCAGATGCTCTTTTTTGTTCCGTGGGGGTGTCCTTTTTATATTCTTAATGTTCTTATTTCAGAATTGTTACCTGTTATATCTTTAGGATATGGATGATGAGATGTGGGGTTTTCTTTTCTCCCCTTTACATTGTGGTTCAATCCATTTTCTACAAATTGTTTTTCTCTTATTCTTTGGCTCTTGGTGTTTCTTAGGAAATACTTTCCTCAACTGTCTGGGGCTTCTTGGCTATCCACTCAACAGTTGTTTTTTTAAATGGTAGTAGGAATAATTAACATGAGATCCATCGTTTCAGCAAATTAAGTGCACGATGCAGTGTTGTTGACTACAGGCCCCTGTTGTACTGCTAACGGCTGCACCCCGCCTCTGGTGTAACTGCGCTCCGTACCTGTTGGCGAGCCCCTCTCCATTCCTTCAGTTCCTCTCTCTCTTCTCTCTCTCACACACACCCCAAACCCACCCCCCCACCCCCCACCCCGCAACCACCCTTCTCTCTGCTTCTGTGGTTTGGCAGTTTGGATTCCTCATGTAAGAGAAGTCATGCAGTACCCGTCGTGGGTCCGGCTTATTCCACTTAGCAGGACGTCCTCCCGCTTCAGCCAGGCGCTTGCATATTGTTTAAAGGCTGAACAGTGTTCCTGCGTACGAACCGCCTGTTTCATCTCCTCGGTCGCCGGACATTTAGGTTGCGTCCACATCTTGGCTCTAGTAAATAATGGTGCGGTGAACTCGGGAGTTTGGATGTCTCCTTGAGGCCCTGATTTTAAATGTTTGGGAGAAATACCCAGAACAGGGTTGCTGGATCATAGGGTAATTTCTGTTTTTAGTTATTTTCTGAGGCGCCTCCGCACTGTTCTCCACGGTGGCTGCCCCAGTTTGCATCCCCACCAGGGGTTGTTTTCCTTCACGCGCTCACCAAGCACCTGTTGTTTCTTGTGTTGCTGATTTTAGCCCTTCTGACAGGTGTGAGGTGGCACTTCGCTGTGGTTCTGATGCGCACGTCCCTGACGATGAGTGATGTTGAGCGTCTTTGCACGTGTCTCTTGGCTGTTTGTGTCCTCTTTGGAGAAATGTCTGCTCATGTCCTTGGTCCATTTTTTAAATCCGGTTATTTGGGCTTTTTGACTACCAAGTTGTAGAAGTTATGTATTTTGGATATCAGCTCTTCATCAGATACATGGTTTGCAAACATCTTTTCCTGTCCAACTCTTAATTTTAGGAGTGTGGGATACCTCAGTACCACTTGATAATTCTTCATGCATGGAGAAGCTCATATATCTTGAATCTCACTGTAGGTTCATCTGATGGGCCTGCTTCCTTAGGAAGACCTGGATCTTGGTATCAGTAGGTCTTTCCTTCAGAAGGTCAGACTCCCCGGAGGTTACTCCCAGTGTCCTGCCAGTGTGCAAACTCCCTATGGCCTGTGCTCTGGGAGCCGAGTCAGGGAGGAAGGCTGCAGCTCTCCGTAGTCCTAACGTCAGCTTACTTTTGATCTTCTGTGTTCAGTAGGATGTTCGGGCCTTTGTGTGTGGCCACCTAGTCCAGAGACTGAAGTTCTGTCCTGTTGGGGTAGAGGAGAAAAGTCTCGTTTGGTATTGGGGAGGAGTGACCTGGGTTCCTGCTTCTCACACAGATACTCTCCCATCCTCCTCCTCCTCCTCCTTTTTCTTGTTTTATAGTCACACCTCATTCTCCCTTGCAGAGGCCCCTGGCACCCAAGCCTTTGGGTTTGTCTACGCCTGTGCTTTCCCGGCTGCCAGCTTAGTACTTGGCTCCAGTCAGCCCTCCGGCGTCTCCATTTTGTCGCTGTTGTCTCCTCTCTGTCCCCCATCTTCGTAAAACAACCTTTACTCTTATTTTAACATAATTTTTGAAGAAGTTAGGGCTAAATGTGGGTGTGGATTCGGCTGTCCTTCACCCGAAGTCTCTTCTACCCTGTTCTCCTTGGTCACGGCTAAGTTGGGTCCCTCGTCCGAGGGTGTCGGAGTGTGTTCGGTGTGTCGGTGGAGCGAACGGCTCACTTTAACTTTCTGTTGGGTGACGGTAAGACCGCTTAGTCCTTCCCCGAGTCCTTACCAGAAAACCAGCATTTTGACCTTAGTGAAGTGTTTCTGCTTTAACCGCCGCAGGTTCTTCAGTTTTCCAGTTCGGCAGCAGCAGCACCACCACCAATTTCAACTTCGCGAACAACAACCCGTCGGGCGTGTTCACGTTCGGGGCGACCCCCGGCACCCCCGCCGCCTCGGCGCAGCCCTCCGGCTCCGCGGCCTTCGCCTTCGGCCAGTCTTCGGCCGCGTTCACTGTGGGGTAAGGCCGCGCGGCGGGGGCGGGGCGGGGCTGCGGCGGGGGCGGGGCGGGGCTGCGGCGGGGCGGGCGCGCGCCTGCGCGGAGCGGGGCTGGGGTGCTCGGCGCGGCCCCCCGGGGGGGGGCGCTGTCGCCTTGTTTGGATGCTGAAGTGCCCCGGAGCACCGGGTGACGTAACGCAGTCCCTCTTTTTCACAGGTCAAACGGGAAAAATATGTTCTCTTCTTCCGGAACTTCGGTTCCTGGTCGCAAGATAAAGACTGCTGTCAGGCGCAGGAAATAAAGGTCGCGGTGTGTCCCACACCACGTTGGCAACTGCTGGTGCCCTGCTTCTCAGATCCCGGCCGTACTGTGCGTGGGGCTGGCTGTGGCCAGACCTGCCTGACGAGTTCCTGAGTTCGCCCCCCCAGCCCCGCCCTCCCCTCCTCCTCCCCCGTTCGAGAAACAATAATCGCTAGATCGGCGGCTGCTTCTGCCCCAGAAATAGGATCCAGCACATGACCCCTGATTGGGCCCCGCGGCCGCGCGCGCCGCGCCGCCGGGGCGGGTGGCTTTGTAGGGAGCCTCCGTGCGCGCCGTGCTGCGCTCGCCGGGGGACGCGTCGACGTTGTAATTATATGGGAGGAATTCTGTATAGATTAGAGAATGTGGAAGTGAATGATTTCTATGCTGAGTTTGTGCTGGTGTATGTGTGAAGTGAGTGAGTTGGGTGTATTGTGCACTAAAATTTTCTGATAGAGGAAGCCTGATTAAAGAATGGTCCATGCTAAGGACTTATTAGATCTAGTGCGTTCTCCATTTAATAATTATATGCTATTTCTATATTTTCATTCTCCTATCACCTGTCTTGCCTTTTTCATTATTTTATTATGAAACTGGTGTAAATACAATTTTGTTTCTGTACTTTTTTGGCATAACATAAATCTGTGAACTTGAAATTTTAATTTTGTGTTAGAAAATTTGTTTGTTCTTTGTTTAGTCTTGTCTCAGATTTTATTATGTAAATCCCATTATTCAAAGTTGCCTAAATCCATTTAGAAATCTTTAAAAAAAAAAATTGGGGATTCTTAAAGTGAATTTATTGGCTTTTCTGATCCAGTTTTGTTTGGACCAAAAACCAGTATTGTACAAAGTATTAAGCATATATTTTTATATTTACTGAAATGGACTGTGGTGACTTTGGATAATAAGGAAAAGTTTAATATTAAAGCCATGTTTATTACAGTATAATTAACATGTTAAACCATGGGATAAATGCCATCAATAAAAAATTATGAAATATGTTTTGTTCTAGTGTTAACTTATAATGAAGGTACCAGTGTTAATGGAAGGGAACCTTTTTTTGTAAAGGTTCGCCATGGTCAGAGAAATTCCAAAAAATACATTTAAGTGATTTGGACAACTCCTACGTGAAGGGGAAGTGTCTGGAGGTGAAACATAGAGAAGGTACCCTGCTTTTCTTCTGGTGCTAGGAATCACGCCTACTTTGCATATAAAATGACATATCTTTTTAAAAGTTGAAAATAAACACACGTAACCATTTGCTTGTATCTGTATCTTCCTTGAGAGGCGACTAGACAGTGTTTACTGATCAGGCCTTGGAGACACATGCCGAAAGCAGCCTAAGAAATTACGTGGTCCTTCTTACAGATTCTTTTACTAATTTTCCCCCCCAACTGGATCTCGTCCATGGTCCATAAAAGACCTGTTGGGACAGCATTTGCTTGGTTTTAGAGTTAATTTGAGCACATGGTGATTTTGTATGGACTTTTATTTTGCTTAACTTCTGGTTGAAATCCAAATTCAGAACTTTAAAATGTTTATGTGTTTTTCCAATTTTGCAAAGATATTTTTTGTTTTGAAAACATCTTAGGTCATTATCTGGTGCTGGTTTGGGGAGAGACATTTTATAATTCTCACTTTATTAATAATATACATTTGACACAGGCCTGTTTGGGGGCAAATGATGGTGAATACCGGAAACCTGGTTTTAATGTGGAGATGTTAATGCCTAACTAAGTGGCAGGTTTGTTCATTATCTGTCATCCTCTGGGCCCATAATGAGTGGGAGTATTAGGCTTTCTGCTCTGGGAAAAATTTTCATAAGAAATGTGCTAGAAATAGTTATTTAGTATTCTTTAAAACAAGTTGACTGAAAATCAAGGTGGCTTAAAAATGAAATCTGGCACCAAAGCTGTAGTCTACAGAGCTGTAATCAGGGCTTGGGACTTGGATTTTCTGTCTCCATTGTCGTTATTCCCAGGCTGCGCCTGTGGCTCCAGACGACATTCGTGAACGCAGCTCCAGCGGCAACCCTGCCCCTCCCGACTCGACTCGGTCCAGCAGAGGGAATCTCCTTCCTGGACTGGCTCCGCCGGCAGACGTACTTCGCAGCCACTCTCTGTGACTCTAACAGCGGTCTTGGACAGGCCTCGGTCCTACCTTCCCTACACAAGTGAAAACTGAGGGCAGTTCATAGAAGAAGGGGGGAAATACCATGGAAAGAAGCTACTTCTAGTGCTGGAAGACTTCGAATGCCTGAGGTCCAGGCCTGAGGATGGCACTTCAGGTACCAGGTTGTTTCAAGTAATTTATGATTTGGGGCATTAAGAAGAAGTGTAATTTAGACCATTGAAAAATGTCTTCAAGCTAGCTGCTTATTAATAGTTAACAAATTCTCTCCCGAAATTGTTCGTGTATTTGGGATTTTATTTGAAATTAAAGTGGTAGACTAATTTTAAGTTTGTAACCAGGCTATAAATTAGTCCACCACTTTAATTTCAAATAATAAAATCCAAATTTTAAAATTTTTATTATTCAAGTACTCATTATTCATGTAACTCCTGTTACAGTCGTTTCAGGCGTACAGCGGGATTCGGCAGTTCTGTACGTTCCTCAGTGCTCACCACCGTAAGTGTGGTCACCACACGTGATTATAGGGTTAGTGACTCCTTCCTGTGCTTCCTTTCGTCTCCATGACTTCATTTGTTTCCTGGGTCTATTTAAAGTTTGAAACTCAATGAAAAGGTTTACAAAGGTTAGCCTGCGTGTTGAATGGAAACTGACACTTGATGTGGTAAAACTGGGAAAATACGTGTATTGGGTCTAGTGACACATGGCAACTGAATGGACTAGCGCTGTGGGGCAACTCTTACAAGCTTACCTCGACGTCCACTGTCGTTCGTAGTTCCAGAAATGTAGGTTGTGCCTCAGCTCCGAACAGCACATTGTCTGTAGAACTCAGACCCGGCCATTGTTTAGCTACATTGAGTTGATCTGCGTTCTTCTTGAGGAACCTGTTTTGTATCCTGTCCTCCTCCTCTAGATGTGTTAGAATAGGAAGTGCTTGTAAGATCAGAATGAGGTTTAAACTGTCCAGCTCAGTCATTTACCAGCTATGAGCCTTTGAACTTCCGGTTCCCCATGTGTAACATGGGTCCTTAGTATCTTGCTTAGTAGTTGGGGGGGGTTAACCATTTTAAGGACAGAATTAGTTGAACATTAAGCATAGTCATCTGTGGGTAACTTCTGAGTGACTTGCCTAAAGAATATACCCCAAAAGGTACACTCTTTTTTTTGGGGGGGGGGGTAGACCTCTTATTTCTGAAAGCACTCTAGCTGACTGCCATTCTCCTAAAGGCCGAGAATGCTAGAAATTTGTATTTGGAAGCAAGGGTTCCCTTAAGCAGGAGATTCTAGAGCAAACTTCAATTAACAGTCAGAAAACAAAAGCATTGGTGATCAAGTATTTATTGAGATAAAGAATACAAAGGTGGCATACAAAGTATTAAAAATAGAATGCTGAATTTTTTTTATAGGCAGGCCATCAGATACTGTTTGTGGGTCAAGCCCTACTCTAATGAACTGTGAGGATATACATATAATAACATAGTTTGGAATGAGGAACTTCACCCAGGCAAGCACATAGTGTGAAGATTTTGGCCTTTGGTACAGGGGACGGGAATGGCAAGTACCTGAAACGGTACTTGTCAGATTTTAGGAATACTGGTATTATTTGGGCATACTTTTCAAAAGAAACAACAGCCTGTTTTAATAGGCTGTTTTAATAGGGCTAAGTGTGGACTGAAAATATTTAATATCCCTGTCTCTCTCACAAAGCCCAGTGCTCGCAAGTATTTTCAACTCCTTTCTCCCTTCCTGTTGCTGGAAATACTGATGCATGAGTAAAACCCCCACACAAGTCACTTAAGGGAACAAGTCCTTTTAAAGCAGAGTTAAAACAACTTATACTTGTCATGTAAAGCAATAATCACTAAAGACCTAGTAGTGTTATTTAAATAAGAGGGCCCTCAAATATGTATTTTTTTCCCAGTCCTAAATAGTGGGGGAAAACTGGAAAGTAAGTGTTTAGGTGGAAACAAGTGACTTCTGCACCAGTGCGATACAAGCAGCAGCTGGGTAATACTTTATAACGCGTTACTGTCCAAAAAGTTGTTGGCTTTATTTTTATAGTTGTAGCTTGGTCTAAAAATCAAGGCTTACTATCCTCCCATTTACTTCCCTAAACCCAGCATGGACTTAGTGCGTCAGACTTTTCTCAAGGTGCACCAGCCGTCCGGAGGCCTGGGTATGGAGATTTTCTAGATGCCCACGTTAACTGCCTGTTCTGCGGTTTTATTCAGGCCATATTCACTGCAAGTGGTCTTACTTGGCTTGACTTCTAATATTTGTTCCCTTATGACTTATCTTGTAAAAGTGATGAATAATGTTTGTACTATGAAAACAACTCTTTTTGCCTTTTTAGGCTAGAGTTTCAGCATGAGAATTATACTTGGACACAGAAAATCAGCATTTCTAGAAATGAAAAAAATAAAGTGTTTTTGAAAAGACGGAGGCTCAACCCCTCACAACCCTAAGAGAAAAGAAGTGACTCCCCCTTCTTCCCCACTATTTTGTCATTTTCCCCCCAATGATTTGGAAATCAAAATCTCTTTTCCTGTGTGCCGAATTCAAAATACAAACACACTTCATTTTGTTAGAAAGGTAGAACAGCAGTAACAGAACTTGTATTTATTTTATCAGGGTATATAACTTGGATCCCAAGATGGATCTAAATGAATCTACATCCAGCTAGGATTCTAAATAACTCATATATAGCAAATGTGCAATATTGTAAGAATTAAACTGGGCTACTTGCTTTTGTTTGGCAATAGAAATAAAAATAGCCTAGATGGTGAACCTTCTAATTATCTGAGAGGAAATTCTACATTAAAGATCTATTCCAGAGCTACATGGCTGAAGGACACTTCAAGTTGAATTCTCCATCAGTGGCCAAGAGAGCAGTATCCACTGATGCTAACGTATACACTACTGAGTGAGTTTACGTAACTTTTCCTACTGTGTCTTTCTACTGTGAAGGGCCAAACACTTTAAACATCTTCTCAGGGGCTACAAGTGAGTGATCTGTTGAGTACTTTGACACACTTAATAGGCTTTCTGTGATGTTGATTTAATAAAAAATTTTGAAAAACATGGTTTATGAAATTTTACAATAAAGATTAATAAGGGTGCTGTTCAGGTTTCTATAGACATCAAATGTGAATATTTTCAGTTTTAAAGTCAAAGAAAAAACCCACATGTCATGTGTTTGCTATTTGAGACCAAAAATAAAGTCCAGATTGATCTTTTAAGCAATCTAATTATGAAGTATCCAAGACAGGCTAGTGTTTTTGGGGAAAACAATGTCAGGATTGGAAAAAATGCCAAAGAAATTTCTCCGATAAATCTCAACACTGTTAACTGGGCCATTTAACAAAAGCATGCACACACATTTAAAACACTAAGCTTTGCTTCAGTAGAAGAATAAATTAAAATGTAATACACAAAGTGTTACTTAACAATTCCCTCAAAACATCATCCCTGGCAGGCCCCCAAAACTTAGAAAAATGTATGGAAATGGTAAGTGTCTTTGTTGTAGAAAGAACAGTTCATAATGGGAAAACTGCTAATATTTCACAGGCTACTAGTATTTTATCATGAAATACTAAGATTAATATTTAACTCCTTGATGTTTCAAAAGTCATGGAACTATATAAAATATAATAAAAAGAAACTAGCTAGTATGTGACTACCTGGTGTAGAAATAGAAGGTACATTCAGGACACTGAACAGCACTAACACTTCATGCTTCATGCCACTCACATACTGGGAATATTGTTTTACAGTAAATATGCAACAATTTGATGAAGTCCTTCCCCCCACATACTTCTCGTTTGATTTAGGGCACTAAAAACACTTGCACATGAATTTCAACTTAAATTTACGGTGAAAATTTAGGTGACCCTCCCCTCCCCCTTTAAAAGCAATCACTAACTTACCTTTTCTTTAAAAATAATCAATGATAATAGAGCAGTAGGGCTGAATACTTTTCATCGTCATGCAAAACTTGCCCCAAACACGTGTTGAACAGGAACAGTACTTGTACAGTGACATCATTCCCACAATACACTGTAGTCCAGATCTGCAAACTTCAGGTGCGGGAACTGCTAGGCCTGCCCCGTCCGCCCCTTTGTCTTGCAGCTAACTCACTTCCTCCTAGGCCGGGGGCCAAGTGCATTACCAGATTTGTGTCTCCACTCCGTCTCCCCAAAAGCAAACACAATTACCCCAAGAAGTGTTAACTAAAGATGAGTTAATGTGTTTACAAAACACAACTGGACTTTTTCCATCATTTTGGGATAAACCAAAATAAATTTTTGAAAGTTTCATCTGGCGATTTCACAGCTGAAAATGCTTTCAGCAAATTCTAAGCCTTAGATCTTAAGAAAGTATATGTTGTCCATTGTCGATTATAAAACCACTTGCCGTCTTTTCGATCTGAAAATTTTTAACACTTGAATTTAACAGGTTTTTCTTCTGGAAAAGTTCTTTGGCATTCAAGTAAAATCAATACTTTCAGAATAGTCACCTGCATCACACTGGAGCGACTGCTTTAATTTCTAAATCATCAATTAGTGTAACTCAGGGATACCGATGGCCTTGACACATAATTTAGTCTTGTTACTCCAGAGAGTATGGAATTCAGAGCTTTTGGAGGCATCATCTGACCCCATTTCTTTTTACCACAATGGTTCCTGCCACAATGTCATAGGCTGTTCGATTATGCTGAAAAAACAGCAGTGTGATGAAAGCAGGAAAAAAAGAAGCAATAGAAAAATTCTTGATCAAAGCTCGTATAGTAGACCTAAAAAATTAAGGTAAAAAATACCAGATAAATTACATACCAACCACTTAGAGGTTAATACTATCCTACACCAAGTTTAAAATATATATATTTAAAATATACATTCAAAGTATTGAGCGTTTTTACCTTAGATATCGGAGTTACTTTGAAATAATTGCATTATATTCTGATCAAACCACCTGGGCTCTAAAGACAACATCAACAGAAGAGTAAGACTAAGACTTCAGAACTTCCACATGAAGAGCACTGAGGAGTACTCTCAGAATGCGAACTAAAGGTTTAGAGTATTTTCTTGGATATTTGGCTAGAAGAATAGCTGTTCCCTTTACTTACCTTTTGAATATTCACTCGTGTGGGTTTAGTACCTTCTACACTCATGCCTCCTGCAGTCCCCTCTTCTACCTTCTGTGAGGCTCTGACAGCTTAAATTACTGTGTATTCTTTCTTTGGGGGATGCTGTGATTAAAGAAAGCTTTACAAAGCTTCCAAGTGTGGCTCAGAGTGGAGAATTCTCCTATCCGTGTTAGATTTCTGCCTCTCCGTGCACGGCAAGGCTATAGAGAAAGTGCGTGGCTGAGTGCGGCTCTGAACGCAGACTGGCTGCTGTCAGATCCATTTTCAACCACTCACTCGCGCTCCACATCTGTAAAAAGGGGATAACGCTACGGATGGTACCTGGCTTATTAATGCGTATTGTTTTAAACAAGGCCCGTTACGTAAGAGGTGCTCAATAAACAGCCATTACTGATTCTCATTAAAAGTAGCAACCAGGATTATAATAATCACAAAACTGTAAGGAAACTTGAGGATATCTGCAAAATGGAGGCTTCCAGAGTCTCTCCTGTTCCTTTACATAACACCCCAGCTCTGAATCATTCTGGCAGCAATTCCAGCCTGTATCTTGTTTTTTGCTCAGCTGACTGCCACCTACTTAAGTCTCTACAACTCCCATGAGCACAATGTGTACCTCTCCCCACAGAGCCAGACGCCGCCAGCCAGCCCTGTGTCCTGCCAGCGGGACAAGCGCGCTCGTGTGGTTTGAGAGCCGGAGCTGGGTGAGTGCAGGCGTTTCCGCCCGAACCCTTGCTGCCCATTCACGATGGGATGACACGGATTACTACCACGTGGAAACTGGAGGCGCGAGGCAGATTAGTAACTGGCCCAACAGCCACTGATTTAGAGAAAAACCGAACTAGGTACGGAGCACTGATCAGACACCGCCACCACCCAAACCCCCTCGCAACTTTTATTCCATAAAATGATTATCTTGAAATTGTACACTGAAGAGGGGTCTACAATTCCACAACAGTTGAAAACCTCCACCTTTTCCGTTTTAAACTTAACACAGGTTAATACCATTACATGCCATGGGAAAAAAATACCAACATCCTAAAAATACTTAACAAATGGTATAACTTAGGACTAACATTGAATTCTACACTTAATTATTTTCGTATGTATGTAGGAAATTAAGCCAAGAAAAGAACTTACGTTGTAATGCTAACATTTGAGGAAGGAATCACTAAAACCCGACTCGGTGCAATAAGCACTGATGTGTCACATGTCACCACGCGAAGGCCGAGCAGGAACTTCCCTGGGGTAGCTCCACCTGCTCCCCAAATGCAAATTATCTAAGGAAAGAAGGAGAGTTTAAAGATTATTTATTTATTTGACAGAGGGAGAAGTCAGAAGTAGGCAGGGAGGCAGACGGGCGGTTGCGGGGGGGGAAGCAGGCTCCCCGATGAGCAGAGAGCCCAATGCAGATGCGGGGCTTGATCCCAGGACCCTGGGATGATGACCTGAGCCTATGGCAGAGGCTTAACCCGCTGAGACCCCCAAGTACCCCGAGAGAAGGAGAGTTTAAAAATAATTTACTAGCTCAACTCTACCAATTTTAAAGATAAGTTTTTTTGCCATGTTATTCATGTTTTAAAATTTTAAGTTGAAAGAATCTCAGAATATTGGGAGGTCAACGCTGTAAGGCTTCTCTGCAAGTCTTTTATACCCTCAGTACCACAAGAGGTCTACTGTAAGATTTCTCTGTGACCCATTTTCTTTTTTTGTTTAGCAATTTGTTTCTATGGAAAATACATTTCAAGTTCCACAACCAACTTACAAGTATATTTTTGGACCACAAGGCTCAAATATGTTATAAAGAAATTGTCTCCACTCAAAAGTTCTGCTTTTTGACTTGAAGAATACTACGTTAAAGAACATGTGGAAAAAGTTAAAGAGATATTTGACAGAAACATGCATAATTATAAATTTCCATTACTTTTTATGTTGGGCTGATCATCTAAAATTAGATTGTTAAAAAATAAATAAAATAACTTGTTCAATGTGAATATTTGCTGAGTCAGTAGCTTACCTCATAGAAACAAACTAACAATCTGTATATAAGAGCCACAATCATCATTTTCTGCAAGTCTTCCATTGATGTGTCTTCATCTATTTCTTCTATTATATAATGCATAGCAAACTTAGAGATATCCCTATACAAAACAATAGTTTGGGGTTATAAAGAATTATTTACCAGAGCAATTTGCATTGGTATTTTTTCCAGCAGTGTCACAAACTAAAACTGAAATTCTAAATTAATCTTTAGGTTTCCACACATTTTAGCTTCACAGAACATTCATTAGCTTGTTCAACAAACAAGCAGCATCGAACTAGCCTCAGGGACTCAACCTGATCTCTGCTCTCACAGAGACTCTTACCTACCAGACAAAGCACAACAAAGTACCAATGAAGTGGGATGGGGGTGATGACGGAGAACCCCAGGGTAGTAGGGAGACATGTTCCAGGTACATTTCACTTAGGGAGTGAAGGCTTCCCAGAAAGGACGTTTGAGTTTGAGCTGAGATCTTGCGTAGGAAGAGAAGTTAGCCAGACAGAAGAAGGGGGCGGGGGGAGTTTCAGGAGAGAGAGACTAGGCTGTGATGGAGGCTGTAAGCAGGACGGTGTGGCTCAAATATTAAGTACAGCAGGTCAGAAATAAGAGCATCTGTTAAGTGATAGGAAGACAAGCCTTTATCCTAATGGCAGTAAGAAATCGCTGAAGAGTTTTAAGGTGGGAGAGGGGCAGAATCCGAATTTATGATCTCCTTGGTTTTACTATCAGAGACTGGACTGAGATAGAGCAGGAGATGGCAGACCGAGATACCAGTCAGGAGGTTTTTGCTATGATCCAGATAAGAGATGACAACCACTGGACTGGGGAGAAGCAGTGACAATGAAACAGTACAGGGACAATGGTCTGAGCCAGAGGCTGCGGAATGGGAGCCTGAAAAGAAAGGAGCTGGTACCTGGTTGGCTGTGTGGGAGGTGGGAGAGCAGAGTCAGCGGAATCCAAGTAACACTCAGGTTCCTGGCAAGGACCCTGAAATTTCACCAAAGGGTTTGTATCTTGACACACTTACTACCTTTGGATTTGTAAGTTCCGGGCTTCACTTCTTGAAGTAAACCCAAACTTCAGTCTACAAAAAGGAAGTATGAAGCTCTGCATCTCATGTTGGTGATACAACTGAAGACTTCGTATGAAATGAGCTCAGCGCTTAGCATATATAGAAAGGGCTGAGCAAGCGGTCACTGTTCTGTGATTACTAATGTGAAAGGAGGATCATTCAGACACACGGCTCACTTTGCAGTTCTCTTGGGACTTCCCCCGATATATAAGCTATCAGCTATCCCATTTGGAAAAGCCGTCTAACTGATTACCAACACTTCAGCTACCCAAAGCTCTTTATGTTTTTACTCTGAATGGGATAGTAAGAGGGAAATTAATGCCTAGTCTAATAAAATGGTTGAATAAAAATCAAATGTTTACCCTCTTTTGATAAGTGAGATTCCCACAGATCTTTCAGAACTCATTGTTCTTTCTTTTTTGTACTTATTTCTTAAAAGCAAGAAAACAAATATGACCAAGCTCCTTGGAGGAGCTCCCTGTAGGAGAAATCATGACACTGGCACACTGACTGTCCACACAGTCACCTGCGGCCATGACCAGAACTACAGAAAACAAGACTTCTATGCAGTAGACATTAAAACCTTTCTGCAAATAACCTTAACTTACTTTATTCCACTGAGGTGCATAATGCTTAAGACAATGGTTGCTTTTATAAAGAAGAGAATAAAGAAATCCACCATCTCTGCCATAAATCTGTGGGCCAAGGATGGAATAACATACTCTCTGCCTGTAAATTAAAAAAAAAAAAAAAAAGAAAAGGAAAACTAATTATTTCACAAAGGCCTTAGAACCCAAGCTAGGTAATAAATGGAGAACACAAAGTCAAGGTATAACCAGCTAATAAAAAAACAAGTTAAAACCTCACAACAGTTCATGGTATTGACTATCTCTATCAGTACCACATGCTATTTATTCCACTATTTACTGAACAGCTTAAAGTTTGCTTTCACCACCTTACGGTTTAAAAACGATTTCACAGATACTAAGTTATTTAAGGCACTCAATACATTTCACTAGGGACTCCAAAGCATACCCTGGTGATCACCAAGCCTGTGACACAAAATAAAACATTTTTTAGTAAGAACCCAGGTCAAGTATAGATAATTACAAAGTAAACGCCTGCGTTCCTCATACTACCCCCTCTTCATTAAGATTGTCTTGCTTCTCTGTGTAATAAATCCAATGATTATCAATCTGACACCGCAAGTTCTGAGTGGGATCAAATTCAGGAAAACTAGATCTTGTCTCCTATATGGCTGAACAAAGTAAACAGAAAATCTAACTAATAAACTAAAAAGTGTAACTAGTGTTCCAATTCCCATACAGAAGTAAACAGACAATATTACAAAGAACATCAGGCAGGGCTCCAAGGTTCGTAACAACGTCTGCATTCATGTCAATCTCCGTTCATATCCGTCAGCTTCACCAATTCCCCCATCAAGGATACCGATACTACCATTTATCATCATAGACCGCATCATACATAATAAGCCCACGTCTGGATTATTCCCAGCACGACCCGCACCCCCGACCCCGACCCCGACCCCGACCCTGCCCTCAGAGTGGGTTTGCCACCCGAGAACGAAGCTCTGAGCTCGGTCTCCACAGCACAGAGATCAAGCGGCCAGTCTCCTGAGCAAACATCTCCTTTCACGTGGAGACGACTAGTCCCAGGAATAAGGGAATCAGGTCGGAGGACCGGGTCTAAAGGAAAAGGAACCCGTACAGCCTCGCCGCACACTTCAGGAACTTCCAGCCTGGGCGAACGACCGCCGCGGAACGCCGAGAAACACAACCCGCGCGGCGGCAGCGGCTCCGGAAGTCGCAAGCGCGGCCGCTCTACCCCCCGCAGAGCGCCCCTAAGACCCTCCCGCTCCGCCCCGCCCCGCCTCTCCGTCGCGCTGCTCACCTGCCTGCCGCCCGGTCTCGCTCGGGCTTCGCGAAGGGGCGCCGGGTCCCACTCTGGTCACTGGGGCTGTCCGGACGGGCCCCTGCCCGTGCGGAGCCCGGGCTCCCAGGCCCGCGACCGGAGCAGCGGCGGTGATGCCGGTAGCCGCTCTCGGGTCGGGCCCGGCGGCCGCGGCGCTCAGGAAGTAGAAGGGGTTGTAATAGCCCAGCTGGAGGGGCGGCAGCGCCGCGGCCTGGGGGGCGGCGGCGCCACCGCCCGAGGGGTAGCTCGGCGGGGGCGGCTGGGGGCTGCAGTAGGCGGGGAAGGCGGCCAGGCCGCTGTGCCAGGTGAGGTAGCCGCAGTAGGACTGCCACAGCCACTCGTGCACCTGCCGGGAATACTCGCGGGCGCTCAGCCGCGCCGGCCTCTCTCGCGGCGCGGCGGCCTCGGGCGCCTCGCGGCCTGCCGGCTCCTGCAGCCCCGCGCGAGGGCCCGGGGCCGCCTCTCCGCACTTCCCGGGCTCGCGCAGCGGCTCCGACTCCTCGGTGGTGCCCGCGGCGGGCGCGAGGCCCGGGACGGGGGGCCTGCCCGGGGCCTGGGGTTCGGCCTGCGGCCCGTCCCGGGGCCGTGGGGCGGCGGCGGCAGGAGAGCCTCTCAGGGAAGGGACGGGCTCGGCGTCTCCTCCGCCGTCGTCCTGCCCAGGAGGGCGGCCTCGGGCTTCCTCCGGCCCCTCTGCCATCGTCGCCTCAGCAGCACCCTCGGCGGTCCTGTCACTGCGCCGTCTCCCTCCCCCACTAGCCCCTCCCCAACGGCCGGGTCGCCACCGCAGCAGCCGCAGGCGTCAACAATCCGCCACCGGAAGCGGAAACCCCGCCTCTCCTCGGCGTCGCAGGCCGCTGGGCGGAGCCGGGGAGGGAGGGCGTGGAGGAGGGGCAGCGTGCAGCGGCGCGGGCGTCCGGCGTCGGGCGTCTCAGCTGACCCGAGCTGGTGGCTCCTCGGGTGTTCGGACCAGGTTGCCCGCTCCCTCGCCAACTCTCACGGTCTTCACGAAGTCTAAGGCCCGTGGCTTCCCCACATCATCCCCTGGGAGGTGGGCTCAGGCTGTCCCAGGAGAAACTGCGGAGGGAGGAGGAGGATTTCCGAGGGAGGTCCGGGGTCCCGGTTTCGGTGACGAGCCGCGACCGCGGGTCTCCAGGCACGGGGCTTGTTGCTTACTCCGCCTGCGTTCTTTCTAGTAATCAGCCCTGGCCGTGTGGACGCAAGACGGTGACGCAAGACCTGTCCCCGGGGTTAAGGGTTAAGAAATGAATCCCCAAACTACAGGATGGCTCGGCTGCAGGGATTTTCAGTGCAAAGGACGGGAAGTGGGATTATAGGGATTATGTTGATTTAAGATCGAAACTCGTCCTTATGCCGGAGCTAACCTGTGTCGCTAAAATCTTACTTTCCACGGCTGTACACTAGCAACACTGCCTTTCCTCAAGCCTTCGTCTCGGCCTTTAGTGTATCTATTCCTTTATACTCTGTTACGGCGAGACCCGTTCGTATCCCAGGGCTTTGGAGCCTTCTCTGAATACTGGGGCCCAGGCATGATTTCCCCTTCCTCTGAACTGTATATAGCACCTTATATTTTTATATTTTAATATACTTCCAAATGTCATGAAGTTGATTAAGTGATAAGAGTATGTGTTTGTATCGCGGTACCATTCCGAAGACCTTTAGGGGCTAAGTACTGTGGTCACACTTGTTGCTAGTGATGTCCAGAAACATTCTTGACTGCCCCGGGAACTAGAATAGTAAAAGGGTTGACTTTTGCCCTTAAAAGGTTCAGTAGCTCATATGATTAAAGGGAAGGACCTTTCATGAAACACTCGAAGACCTATTTAAGACAGTATAAGTATAAGAATCCAAAGTAAGGGAGGGATCATGGTGGTCTATGGCTAGCAAGGTTACTCTTAACATGTTTGGTTTTAAGAATTGTGAGGAAGTTGGAGCATTTACGCAAATAAGCATTCCTACTCTGGAGGGTTCTGGGACTGGGGGTGGCAGGAGAAGCAGGAAGACATGACGGTGATATGGAATGACTGTGAAATATTGCAGTTATTAGGGGCATGGACTTTGTTTTCAATATCATTGATTAGCACATGGCACAGTGCCACCTGCATAGTAGACATTTATAGTAATCAGGACTCTTGCTTGCAATTGGCTTGTAACTGATTTAAGAGAAAAACTAAGTGAATTCATGACTTGCATAACTAAAAAGTTCAGGAGTAGTTCAGGTTTCACAGATATCTGGCTACAGTTGATTACTTCAGGAATCACTTATTTTTTGGTTTATTTTCTGACTTGCCTTTTGAGTAAAGTAAGAGTGTTTCTGTTTCAGTGATTAAAACAAAACAAAACCAGAATTCTAACTAGCTTGAATGAAAGAAATTTTTGGCTTACGTAAATCAACAAGTTTGGGGGGTTCTACATAATATGAGAACATTCAACAGGACATCCAATAGGCATCCCAAAAGAGAGAAGAAAGGCAAAATTCAAAGCAGTAATAGCCCCAAATTTCCTAGAATTGAAGAAAGATTATGCTTTAGAATGAAAGATCAAGTCTTAAGAAAATAACACATACATCATGATGAATTTAAGCAAAGGGAAAAGTTTAACAATAGTAATCAAAACATAAACTACTGACAAAAAATGACATTTAGACTGGAAGCCAAGTTTTCAAAAGTAAAAATAGGTGCTGAAGAGAGTAGAATGAATATATGTAGTACTGAAGAGAAAGTACTGACAACCTAGAATGTTAGAACCAAGTAAACAATGCTCAAGAGTGGAGATGTGATGTAATGCACTGTGCCGATCCAAATAACATACTGATCAACCCTATCCCCTTCCCATGTCATTCAGCTAAGGATTGAAATCCCAGGGATGTAGAAAGAGAAGTATTTATGACTCAAAAATATAAATGGCTTCTGGAAAACTGGTAGTACATGAGTTTTGAATCTCCATGGGCCCCTACAGAGAAACAGACTAGGTAGTGAAACCAAAAATGCATGAAATGTTTACAGCAAAACTAACTAACAGATAACACCACAAGCCCCAGAATGTAAGAGGATGAGGTCAGACCACAAATGCAAAACAGGCACAGTGGTCAATGCCCAAAAAATCAGATCAAAATTGTAAAGATGTTAAAATGATAAAAGAAATAAAAAGCAAAAATAAATCAGAGTAAGAAGAACTCAGAAATGAAGTAATAGAACTTAGGAAAGAATTAGAAATTTGAAAAGAGAAAAGATCTGAAAAGAGTACCCAACTAGGAGGAACACAGACACAGACACAACACAAACTGGGAGGAACAAACCCAACAGATAGTGTCCAAAGAGAACTAGAATTTGAAAATGAGATTTTTTTTTAAGTCCAAAAGAAGTATAGAGAAAGAAATGATGGACACTGAAGATTGGCAAAGAGGATCCAGTATATGGATAAAGAAGTCCCCCCCCCAACCCCATAAAGAACACCAGAGCCAGTTAACAGAACAAATACAGCGCGTGGTAATTTAAGAGAACTTTTCCTGAAATACAAATATATTTTTGTATGTATATATATTCACACATGCCCTGTAATATATATTCATATGTATATTCACATATCTTTTTAAAGCCTCATACTGAAAAAGCATACTGTGAAAACAATGAATAGCAAGGTGTATTCTAGTAAAAATGACCACACCTCACGTTTTGGTCATTTGGGGCAACATTATTTTTTTAAAGATTTTATTTATTTGACAGAGAATAAGCAGGGGGAGCAGCAGGCAGAGGGAGAGGAAGAACAGGCTCCCCACTGAGCAGGGAGCCCAAAGTGGGATTCCAACAGGACACTGGGATCATGGCCTGAGCCGAAGGCAGGCGCTTAACCAACTGAGCTACCCAGGTGCCTCTAAGGCCAACATTTATTAGAGAAAGAGAAAGAAAACTGGATTATCATAGGACTTCAACATTACCACTTCATAAGAGGAGAAAATGGCAAAGCATTTAAAGTATTCAAAGAAAGAAAACAAGAACTGAGGACTTTATATTCAACAAAACTGATTTTCAAGTATAAAAACAGGCAATAAAAACAAAGGCAGAAGGACAGTGATGAACATTAAATCTTTAATTACGTGTAGCTCTAAGACTAAATGAGGGTGCGTTTCAGTCAGGGTGCGTTCAAGTGACAGAAACCGCAGAGTAATCGGAATGGAGAACGTTTGCTATAAAGCATTATTAATGGAATTGGAGTGAGGGGAAGTTGGAGGGTAAGAAGCAAAGAGAAGTCCTACCATGTAGGAGCAGTAGATCTGGGGAGCGGCCACCACTCCCAGCACTGAAACTGAATGCCCGAGGAAGGGCTCCTCACCCCCACCCCGGGGCTGAGGTCTGGACCTTGTTGGGGAGGGCATGACTGGGGCTCACTGCTGGACACAAGCTCTCAGAAGTGTGGCCTCAGTGGGACTTATTAGAAATCTCCCACGGTCCAGAGAGAGCGCCTTCCTGTAAGTGGTTTCTCTGGAAGGCACTTGGCCAGCAGCTTGCCACTCTGAAGCCATCCAAGAGAGGGGGTGGCCTGGGCAGCTGCTGCGTGTTGGCCCCCCGGCAGTATCGGAAGGAACCCTGCCTTCTGTGGGAGCCCAAGGAAGTTAGCACATGAAAACCGGAAGGGGAAGCCTCTTCCTCCCCCGTGGCTCTCCAGTGCCTTCTACTAACCAAACCTAACATCTGACCAACTGGCATGGAAGGAGTATTTACAGAGTTCAGCCCCATTATTGCAGAGCAAGTAAAGATTTGGAGCCCAGAGTCCAAAAACAGACATCTAATACAGGGTTGAGAGAGTGTCATCTGAGATGGATATATGTTCTGAAATATTGATACGAAATTTCTATAAAACTGGAGGGGAGTATGGGAAGAACATAGGCAAAAAATTTTAAACTTTTCAGTATAATGATGGTGGTAATGTTTGTATTTTGAGAATGTGTGTGGAATGTTGCATAAAATGAGTAATTATCATTAGTCTGAACTCTTACCTATCTCTTGTCTGATTTTCTGATTCTTTTCAGGAAGTCATTGTCCTTATCACCTGCACGGTGGTCTTCAAGTGTCATGTTCCACTAAAAGAAATGGGCTTATTGGAGGGTTGGATGATTCTATATCTGGGGCAGGAAATGCATAGAATGAACATGATATGTCTTGTAATACCAGAGAGCAGAGGAACTATTAAAGCCTTCTAAGGTCATGTCCAACGGACCCAGAAGCCAACTTCAAGAGGTTCCCTTTGGCCAAAGATGGGATCATTTGAGTTTCAATAAAGGTAATAATTAGAATGAACAGTAACACGTCACTTATGTCTAAATACAGAAACTAAATACAGAAACTAAACTGGAGTCTGATCAAGTGTCTGGATCTAACTGCCGATTTATAGGAATCAAAAAACAAAAAAGCATGTTGAAATACACCCTTGGTATGCAATCTGCAGAATCCAGACTGAGGAACCGCTGAGTTCGGCAAGAGATACATTGTAGGAAAAGAAAGGGATGGGAAGAACCATTAGATTAAAGGAGACTGAAAAGGCACCCGATTAAAGAAAAGAGCAAGACTAGGGCACCTGGGTGGCTCAGTGGGTTAAGCCGCTGCCTTCAGCTCAGGTTATGATCCCAGGGGTCCTGGGATCGAGCCCCACATCGGGGTCTCTGCTCTGCTCTGCTTCCTCCTCTCTCTCTGCCTGCCTCTCTGCCTACTTGTGGTCTCTGTCTGTCAAATAAATAAAATCTTTAAAAAAAAAAAAAAAAGAGCAAGACTAAAATATAATGTCTAGGGGGATTCACTGAAAGAAATACCAAAAAAGTGATCAAAGTCAAGGGAGAGGGAGGGGCTGGTAATTGGGAGGGGGCTCACAGACAGGCTTCAAAATTCTGTTTCTTGATTTGGGAAGGGATTACAGGGACGTTCCCCTTCTAATAAACCATCACATAGAAATGGAATGTTTTTCATTCACACCTAAACGCCGAAGGGTATACTTCAGCAAAAAGGAAATGTAACACAGAAACAAGGAAGTCAGTGCGAAAAAGAAATGGCTTTAAAAACCTTAGATCCGGGGCGCCTGGGTGGCTCAGTGGGTTAAGCCGCTGCCTTTGGTTCAGGTCATGATCTCGGGTCCTGAGATCGAGTCCCGCATTGGGACCCTTGCTCAGCGGGGTGCCTGATTCCCTCTCTCTCTCTGCCTGCCTCTCTGCCAACTTGTGATCTCTCTCTGTCAAATAAATAAATCTTAAAAAAAAAAAAAAACCTTAGATCCTCGCACAGGTCTAACTGCTGAGTTAAATGAGATTGAGAAAAATCATCTTAAGCATGGTGAACTGACCCCACGTACTCATCTCTTTTCCAGAACACCTGTTGAAATGAAACAAAGGAATAAAATTATAAACTGACAAGATAGAGGTAGTTTTGCAAAAAGGTCACTGACTTAAGGAGGAAGGCTTGGAACAGGAGGTACAAGGTCCTTTGCGTAGTGGAAGTGAACACAGCGCTGACATGTGGGAGATTAAGTAAAAGTCTATCAGTGACTCCTCATTCCCAGTTTCTCCCCCACCCCCATTTTTGAAATTCCCGTCAGCTAAACCTATGCCTCCCAAGCTAGATATAGCAATATTCTTCTTTCAAGAAACGACATGGTCCCAGAGAAAGCCTCTCTGTTGCCATTCACGGGTCCAAGAACAAGAAAGTTTGGTTAACCAGCTTATTACTTTATCCTGAAGCCTACCAGAAGATAAAAATAAAAGTAGAAGATTAGGGAAAGAGCTTTCCAAAAACAAATCTATTAATATGTTAGAGTTGTGGAGAATAATATTGATGAACACTTGGCAGTTAAAAAAAATAGCTGGATACGTATAAAACCAAATATTTTAACCCACTGACCCACCCAGGCGCCCCTAAAACCAAATGTTTTAAAAAGAAAGGCCACCTCGGGACGCCTGGGTGGCTCAGTTGGTTAAGCAGCTGCCTTCGGCTCAGGTCATGATCCCAGCGTCCTGGGATCGAGTCCCACATCGGGCTCCTTGCTCAGCAGGAAGCCTGCTTCTCCCTCTGCGTCTGCCTGCCATTCTGTCTGCCTGTGCTCGCTCTCCCTCCCCCTCTCTCTGATAAATAAAAATCTTTAAAAAAAAAAAAAAAAAAAAAAAAGAAAGGCCACCTTAACTACCAGGAAAAGCAAGCCTTTCCTTGCTACCCAGAACGAGGTCTGTATGCTGGTGTTCTGAGTTCCAGTCGTAAGTTAAAGAGAAATGTTTACAGTGTCTGGAGCTCTTGCTGACCTACAGAAAAAGGAGATGTCCTCAATTCCTTGTGGAAGTACAACTTGGATGGCACTGACCTTGGTTTTCAAATGGAGCGGTACATCTACAGAAGAAAATGAGAGGATTGCATCACGAATCTGAAGAGAACAAGATAGAAGCTTCTGCTTGGCAGTTCCAGCCACTGTTTCTATTGAAAACCCAGCTGATGTCATGTCACATCCTCTAGGAATCCTGGCCGGCGAGCTGGGCAGAAGGGTGCTGTTGCCACAGGGGCCACTCCTGTTCCTGGCTGCTTCCCTCCTGGAACCCTCCCCAGCTAGATCTGGGTCGCTGTCTGGGAGTCATTCCTTCTGGAAGATACTGATCCCAAGGCTGACCACGAGCCTCTCAGAGAACTGTCTTCAGGGAACCTGTCTCCATTGTTCTTTGAAACACAGACCCTCCTCTGTGCCGTATGGACGCCGCCATCCCAGCACCAACAAGGAGCTCCCTGAGCAGGTCTGATGCAGATGCTGGCCCTGGAGGTTCTGCGCGCACACGGTAACATCTCCTGTGAACTCCCATGGCAGATCACGCCTCGTCTCTACTCCAGAGATCCTGAAGAGATCGAGAAGAGCTTGAAAGTCACACTGCTGCCAGGAAGACTGCGGCCTGGGAGGAATTCCAGCGTAAGTGGACTGCTGCATGTCCCAAGTTTACTGCCACTCTGCCTGAGGTCAGAGGCGAGCAAGGAGGTCCTCTCTGCCCACGCACCTGTTCCCTACTGAGGCCTGGCACGCTCAGCTTGCCAGGCAATGCTGGTCTGGGCTCCCACTACGCACACTACCGGATGTGTAGAAATGATCGCTGAGTAGTCTCCAGCTGTTCTTTTACAGACTTCCAAGCAGGAAATGGAAATAAGGGTGATGGAAAATGAACAGTTTAAAAAAAAAAAAATACCAGGAAAAAAAAAAAAAAACAGCTCAAGAAAGGAAAGGAAACACAGTCATAATTGCAACTTGGCTCATCTTTGAGGAATATTTACAAGAGTCCTAAAAGCAGTACTGTTGTTTTAGCCCAAACTGTGGCATATATAACTTTGAGAGGAGGGGAAACAGAGGAGGTGGGGGAGGGCATGAGGAAGCTAAACATGGATCTCCTACACGGAAGAGCTGACAGACTCCTAAATGACATGACCTCTAAAGCTGAGCTATAAAGAAGTTGAAGTAAACGTATTTAGAAATACGGAAGCAAATGTCGGACGAAACAGCTGAAAGCATTGGAAGTACGGTTACCTTCATGGAAATTAAGTGGAGGCTCCCTTTTTTCAAGACACATAAACCTGTTAGGAAGTTAATGTAATATTCTGATTTTGTAAAAGCAAAAACAAAAAACACCGCTGCCAGCAAGAAAATAAACACTATCTGTGTTGTGAACACATCAGCGAGTTTGTGCAGTGCACACCCTATACTCCAGTGAGCTTGCTTCCAGGGAGAGGGACAGAGTGCCCAGAGTGGGGAAAGGTGGGGCAGAATTTTGCTGTTTTTCTTCTACTGTTTGATTTAAAAAAAAAAAAAAAACGATATTACTCTGATGGCAAGGAAGGAAGGGTGGACGAGAAAGAAAAGAAGAAAGAAGGCAGGGGGCTGACTTCATGATTCAAAAGAGAAGCTTCAAATAATATCCCCGGGATCTGGCTTCCGTGTCAGCAAAGCACACTCTGCTGTTAGAGTAAAAAAAAAAAAAAGTCTTCTGCCTTCACATTCCATATTCAAGTATGTAGTATGTAGCGGCAGCTGTACACTTTCTGTGGGTGAAAAGTGCTAACACAAGTTGTGTGCACATCAGTCAAGGGACAGGAGAGTCAGCGAAAGAAGACAATAGTAGTGGGAAAGAACTTTTATAGAATCAAACAAGAGCAGAAGGTTAGGAAAGAAAATGTCTGAAATAGAACAGAAGAGTCACGGAAGACAGACAGAGATGGAGAAAGAGCACCGAACTGAAGAGGACATGGCTGACTGTGAGAGGACGGTACCATGGAGAGCCGTGGAAGCCGAATCCATTGCCGTGATTTACAAGGTCTGGTTCCTGGACCAGAAATAGAAGCAGCACCTGGGAATGTGCTAGAAATGCAAATTCTTGGGTTGCACATGAGACCTCCTGAATCAGAGGCTCTGGACCTGAGGGCTTACCAAGCTGTGTTTTAGTAAGATTTCCAATCGGTTCTGAGACACACTAAAATTTGTTGGCAGGGTACGATCCCTGCGGGATTGATACCCGAAAAGACGTACCTCCTTTCCCCTGCACAGAAGAGGTATTTGAAAGCTCAGTAAGATCTGCGGTAGCTGACATCATAGAGTCATGCACATCTAGTGTCCAGGGGGCCATTTTCATTTTATTTCTTCTGTATTTGGTATGAACTGTTTTGGATTTCAGATCCAGACTAGAAAATTTTACTTTAAACACAGTCGATAGTTTTAGTTGCTGTAAGTAACAAGATGGCGGAAAAGTGCCTTTATCTGATCCTTCCTCTGGCCTCCGAGGTTTGGGAGGACAGCTGGTGTTTGGCTGTGTGTGTGTGTGGCAAGAACACTTGACATGAGATCTGTTCTCATAACAGATTTGTAAGTGTACAATACGGTATTGTTAACTGTGGACGCTATATCGTACAGTGGGTCTCTAGAACTATGCATCCTGCCTAACAAACTTTATATCCATTAGCTTTTGGGTTTTACTACCAAGGACCCTTTTCTCCTTTGAGCAACAGCATCCTGCTCATGATTTGGAAAACCGTCCCACCCCCATTCTTTCGAAACTTGTGGCAATGGGACTGTCGAGCATCATTCTACCAACCTGCCCCACAGCTGGGCCAACGGGTTTTTGTCTCAGTAGAACCTGAGTCTTGAACGGTGACTGCAGTGGCCGGGTACCCATCAGTCCAAACAGATCGTCCGTGAGCTTGTTACTGGATCCTTGGAGTGTCCCTGGTTCCTAACGCTTTACAGTCGGCTCACCTTTCCCTTTGATTCTGTGAATCACCCATTATTCTCGTCATCCTCCCCAGGCCCTTGTTAGCCAGAGTCAGAGTCTTTGGATTATAACCCAGAAATAGTAACCATCACAGGATAATAGTCACAAACCTCTGTACCAGTTGAACCACACAAAATAGACTTATTTTTCATTATTCGGCGTCTCACGGGAGAACCACGCCTCCGCCCATTCTTTTTTTTTTTTTTTAAGATTTTATTTATTTATTTGACAGACAGAGATCACAAGTAGGCAGAGAGGCAGGCAGAGAGAGAGAGAGAGGAGGAAGCAAGCTCCCTGCCGAGCAGAGAGCCCGATGGGGGGCTCCATCCCAGGACCCTGGGATCATGACCTGAGCCGAAGGCAGAGGCTTTAACCCACTGAGCCCCCCAGGTGCCCCTCTCCGCCCATTCTTAATCTGTGGTTCTGATGAGACTGACTGTGGCCTCTGGTCCTACACCTCAGAGTATCCGCCAGCCACAGGATCAGGAATCGGATCGTCTCTGGGATTTTGCCATCTAAAAGGAGGCGCCCAAGGTTTGCTGGACGCTGGCTGCACGCAAGGATGGTTCCTGCCTTCCCTGTAGCTGTCGGTGGCCATTTCTGACGCCACGTGAATGACTTTGCCTGAAAGTGAAACCAACGTAGAGAAAGGTAGGACTGACAGATAGAGAAACACAGAAAATACTCTTGTGACCTGTTTCTCTCTCGGATCCAGCGGTGTCTGCAACCATCTCCTTGAATTTTAGAGTCGCTCGAGCTAGTAAGTCCCTTTTCCCTTTGTGTCTGTTACTCCTAACCAAAAGAATCCTAAACCAGGTGGGATTCCAGAGTTCCTCACATTCCCTTTTTCGTTCTTGTCAGCGAACTAAATAGCTTACAGTTTCTCTCCTGCAACGTCTTCCAGGAGAAGAAGGAAGGTCGATCCCTGTTTATAGCTTTTTACAAGTATTCATTTTCTTTTCTTTTCTTTTCTTTTTTTTTAAAGATTTTGTTTATTTATTTGACAGACAGAGATCACAAGTAGGCAGAGAGGCAGGCAGAGAGAGAGAGGAGGAAGCAGGCTCCCCGCTGAGCAGAGAGCCCGATGCGGGACTCGATCCCAGGACCCTGAGATCATGACCTGAGCCGAAGGCAGTGGCTTAACCCACTGAGCCACCCAGGTGCCCAACAAGTATTAATTTTCAACAAACTTCCTTAGAGCTGGGTCATAAAACACTTCAAGTGGTACATATAAGATTCAAGTTGCTCTTGAAAGCATTTCTCCTCACTGATGACGAACCAGTGCCCAGGTCAGAGGCCAGTGATGCCGATGTTCTTTCCTGGGTGGGTAGCCCCTAGTTACCTGGGCATTCCACTCCTCTTGTTCCTACAGTCTGGCTATAGTCATTTCAGGAATGCTGTGCACCAGTGGGTCCCAATTCTGGCTGCACACTACAGTCTCTGAGGAGCCCTTAAAAGCCACCCGTGTCACGTCCCACCTCTAAAGATTCTAATCTAACGGGTCTCAATTAGGCTCTAGCCATCTGTGTTTTCTAAAAACTCCAAAGGCAATTCTACTGTGCAAGTAGATTTGGAAGAGTCGCTGATACACAGTGCATCTCTCGACTGGCCTCGCTGATTCTAGCTAGAAGGTATTGGGGATTCTGTTCTCCGTGGGTTCCTCAAGTGAGTATGTCGATTTTCTCCACTGCATCGATGGGGTTAGGTCCCAAGAAACCCAGCCTCAGTGGGGGAAAAACATTTAATACCTATAATCTACAGAATATCATACTCAGCCTACCTTACATGGGCTTAGAATTATCCTTTAGCTGGGCAAAATCTCGTGGAGTTGGTGGAACACTGTACTGACAGTGAAAACGGAACAGCTATATGGGACGGAGTGGTTGGTTGTGGGTGCGTTGGTGGTTCACCCTGGGGGTTGCTGGGCCGGCCAGGAAACGCCACCGCACCGCCTCATGGGACAGGATCACACCCCACATTGCTAGTCCCAGAAGGAGCCGAATTCAAAATTCAAAGTATGGTTTCTATTGAATGCCTGTGACTTCCGCACCACTGTAAAGTCAAAAAGTCCCACCATCCTAAGTCAGGAATTGTTTATAGTCCTTTCCTGAGCGTTTTAAGGTACAGATACTATGCCTTGTCCGAGGAGTACAAAGGTGAGTTAAGTCCTGTCTTTGCAGTTCAGGGGATGTAGTAGGTGAGAAAAATTGACAAGTACTAGGCAAAATAAGCGTGAGCCTGAAGAAGGGAGTGGCCAGTTCCATTTGCCGGGGAGATAGAGGTGTGACTCGGGGAGGGCTTTATATAGGAGGTGACTTTGGGCTGAGCTAAGTCTTAAAGTATTTATTATAAGATGACTAAGGAAGGCTCCAGGGAGAGGATGCGAGAGGAACAAAGTTCATGGAAATAGCGAAGCTGGTGCTTATGGTCTGGGATGGCCTGAGTAGAGATAAATCTGGACAAGTAGAGAGGGGCCAGGGTAGGAAGGGCTTTTGTCCCTCATAAGAGAGTTTAGGACTTTATCTGGGGGACAGCAGAAGCTATCGAAGGGACAGAAACTTGGGGAGATAAACTCGGTCATATTTGTTTCTTTAGATTCATCTCTCCGTGGCCATGTGTGCGGGGTAGGGGGCATGGGATGGTGTAAGATTGAAGGCAGGGACTCCAGCAGGAGACTGGCGTTTAAATGCGTGGACAGAGCCTCAGCCAGGACAGCAGCAGGGAGATGTAGAGGAGAGGAGGCGTTCGAGGGACAGTAAGGAAGGCCCGCTTCTGGAATCTGGCGACTGCATGGATTTGCCGAGAGTGAGAGAAGCTGCAGAGTCTCTGGCTTGGATGCCTGAGCGAGTGGGTGGTGACGCCATCCATGGAAATAAAAGAAGGCGGAAGGAAGCACAAGATGGTGAAAGGCAGGACCATGAGATGGCCCTGGGATGTCCGAGGGGTACTGGCTGTTGGCTGTCGTGTGTCTGGAAGAATACGGACTGTGGACTCCTAAGCCTGCAGGTGATGAGTAGGTGGAAAACTCTGAAATGACAAGAAAAGAAAGCCAAGAACAGAGGCCAGGGTCCTACTGAAGAAGGGGGGGGGAAAAAAAAGAGAGAGAGAGAGAAAATAGTGGGGTGGGAAGGAAGGTGGGATTGATTGAGCAGCAGAGACTTTCCACGGGAGGGAGCTACACCGGGTGCTGAAGCCGTGAACGAAACCAAGGAGAATGACAATGGCGGTGGGCCCCGCTCCTGATTTCTCCCTCCTTTGGAAACAGCAGCACGCCAGTCTCCCTTTCCTGATGCCCCTCTCCCACTCTGCACAGCTGAAGTGGGGGTGTCAGGGCCTTCTGCTGGTGGGGTGGCAGCACACCCACGCTCAGCCGATTGAGCACTTGGGACTTGGAACAAGTATGCACTTCTTATCAGCATCAACCCCTGATAAGACCGCTGATTATCTCTTGCTATCTATACTTCTTCCTTTAATTTTAGAGGTTGTGATAGCCTTCATATATATATACATATATATATATATTTTTTTTTTTAGAAGATTTTTAGTATTAAGTACCCTTTGCACCCCACATGGGGCTCACGTCTACAACCCGGAGATCGAGTCACGCGCTCTACCGGCGGAGCCAGCCCACGCCCTCCCCATAAATTCTTCTTCTGTGTAGCTTAGCAAGGGCTGGTTTATTGTCTTTTTAGCTAAAGAGCCTTCACTGGATATGGCCAGTAGGAGGTCCCTGAGGGTTTGGAAAGGTGAAAGTTTGATGGCGGAGAGAAGGGAAGGGAAGGAAGTAGAGAGAAGCGAATTCTTCCAGGAGTTTGGGACTGCGTTAGGAGAGTAGCTAACTGCTTCTGCTATGCCTGAATCCACGTTTTGCTAGGACCATGGAAAAGAGTTCTTGAAAACTGAGCAGCCACGAATCTGTTGTTTTAATACTGATTTCTCTCATTTTTAGTGAGATTTAGTCGATCAATGTATTTCACCTGTTCGTACTGATGGTATATGACAGAATCACCCCATGACGGGCAAACTGCTCTTTAAAATGTCCACTTCAGGAATAAAGTTTGGCTGATTTGATACAGCGGTAGAAAACAGTTTGAAAAAAATGATAAAACCACCACCACCGAAGTTTTCTTCCCGAAAGATGTGTAGTGTACCAAATAAAAGATGACATTTAAAAATACTTTGCTTTTTGGGACACCTAGGTGGCTCAGTTGGTTAAGCATCTGACTTTGATTTTGGCTCAGATAATGACTGAGATTGAGCCCCAGGTCTGGCTCTGCCCTGGGCCTGGGTGTGTGGAGCCTGTTTAGGATTCTGTTTCTGCCCCTCCCCCCTAAAATTAATAATAATAGTAATAATAATAATAATAATAATTTGATATTAGTACTAAATTCTAGAAATACACATAACATAAGGCATCCTTTTTCTCTAGCTAAACTTGGAGCAAATATGATGCTTTTCTGCCCTCTAGTGGTTGTGAAAAAGGCACTGAGAAACATCCTCTGCTTTTAAATATTTTAGAAGGATATACTTTCTTTATAACAGAATTTTTGATTTTAGGAATTCAAAGCGATTTATAAACACATCAGCATCTGCAAGACGCACATGTTCTTGAAAGCAGGCAGAACTCAGAAAGCAACCCAAGTCTTCCATAATGGAAACTGACTTTAGGCAACCAGTAGGTGGAGGAATTTCCAAAGCTAAAAACTCTACCACACCGTCCAAACGCAACTCCAGAACCTGGGGATCTTAAAAATAATCGATCTGGTCTTCATCTGATCCTAATGGAAACCAAGGACTGCTGACAATCTCAGGTTATAGGTACGTATACACCTGGTGCCCTTGAGATGCCTGAAACGGAGGACTGTTTTAGGGCTAGAATTATATGTTTTACTTGGAAATTCGAGAACTGGGGGAGAAATAAAAGCTTTTAAGGTATGGATAGCATGAGGTAAAAAGCTGGAAATAAGTAGATGTGTGCAGGAAGCGACATCAGGAGGGAAGGAGCCGACAGGTGCCCCAGCCACAGGTCAGAGAGCAGTTGGTACCCAGAAGGGTCCAGGTGGGGAGGCAGAGCGTGGCTGCATTGCACTGCAAAGCCATTCTGAAAGACAGAGGACAAATGTTTACAAAGTGTTAGTACAAACGAATGTTGGAAACATCCATTGTTTGCCTCTGCTCGCTGGGCCTTCATTTACTGGGCCCACAGAAGCTCGTGGGCAGCCAGTTCCAACCAGCCCTTCGGTGCTCAACTCACAGCCTTCCCTTAGAGTTCACTCCTTGGCCACAGCACCGCTCCTTCCAGATTTCTCCCTGAATTCCCTCCAGGACGGAGCCAACGAGCCTAGGGCTCCTGTCTCCCTCCTCATTATCACTTACTTTATTTACATGATTTCTCCCCACTGTACAATCACCTATCATTAAGCCGGACGGGAACTGAAACTTCAACCCAACTCCATCCAGTTCCCACTCTGCTCTTGGCCTACTTGCTCTTGGGGGTCAAAAGAATGAAAAAGTTCTCAGTTCTGGTTGCTTCTCCACTTTCTCTTTGTCTACGGAGTTTTGTTGACCTGTATGCTCTTCTAAATTTAATATCCTGACTCACTTTATCTATCTATCTATCTATCTATCTATCAGTTATCTATCTATAAAAGATTTTGTTTATTTGGGGGCTGAGCAGGGAGCCTGACTCAGGCTCAATCCCAGTCACAAGGTCATGACCTCAAGGTCACAACCTGACTCAGGCTCAATCCCAGTCACGAGGTCATGACCTCAAGGTCATGACCTGAGCTGATGTCACAAGTCCGATCTCCAATCAACTGAGCTACGCAGGCACCTCATTTATCTTCTCGTTATATAGTAATTTCTGCCACCCCCCTTACCTCTAATCAATTTTGTGTACTCAAATAGGCCATGTCCTGTTTTTGCCTATCAGACTGGAAAATTAAGAAGATTGAGGGTACCCCGTGCTGATGAGGTGTGGAGAAATAGGTTCACTCCTGCAGGGTTGAAGGGAGTGTGCGTTTGCACGACTTTTTTGCAGGAAATTTTGGTAGCACCCACCAACATTCAGAATGTCTCAGTTTGGGATTCCTGAATTCCGCTCTTAGGAATCTGCCTTTCAGAAATATGAGCACTACGGTATAAAGATAGAAGGCAAGCATATTTCCTGTAGGATTATTTGTAAAAGTAAACCAATGAAAATAAATGAGGTAGCCATCAAAAATTAAAAGCTAGAAATCAAGAACAGTAGAGTAATTTGTCACATTCGATAACTAGTATTTTGAAGAAAAAAACAGTACAGTGAAAACCCTGGCAATGTTAATTAAGAAAAAAAGAAACTACAGTTATAGAACATTACGGAAGAATATATAATTGAAAACACTGAAGCAATTAAAAAAATCCCACAATATGACATTTAATTTCATTCTAAATAATCCAAATGGATTTTTAAAAAGATTTTATTTATTTATTTGAGAGAGAGGGAAAGAGAGAGAGAATGGTGAAGGACAGAGGGAGAGGGAGAAGCAGACTCCCTGCTCAAGCTGATCCCAGGACTCGGGGATCATGACTTGGGTCGAAGGCAGATGCTTAAATGACTGAGCTACCCAGGCACCCCTTAAATGGATTAGTTTTTAGGGAAAAAAAGCTGCTAAAATTGACTCAAGAACACAAAAACCTAAAGATATTTATACCTGAAGAAATTAAAAAATCAAAGAACTGACGAATAGCTAATCTTTCTGTTATTTTAAAATTCTAGTTTTCTAGCCTCATTGTTTTGAGCTCAGAAACAATGCCTGTGTATTTTTTGTGTTTTGGAATTTGATGCTAATTTCGAATTACTGAATGATCAATTTTTATTTTTATTTTTATTTTTTTTAAGATTTTATTTATTTATTTGACAGAGAGAGAGATCACAAATAGGCAGAGAGACAGACAGAGAGAGAGATGAGGAGAAGCAGGCTCCCTGCTGAGCAGAGAGCCCCATGCAGGACTCGATCCCAGGCCCCTGAGATCATGACCTGAGCCGAAGGCAGAAGCTTAACCCACTGAGCCACCCAGGCGCCCCAATTTTTAAATGTTTCATAAGATACTGGAAAAATAGTCAATATAATTAGCACTTTCCAGCTAACCTGCGGAAGTCAGAATATTCCTACTTTGCCTACCTCTCATCTGTTTTTAATTGCAAAAGTAAAATCTGCCAGTTATAATGAATTCAAAGAGATATCTTTGCGGGACGCCTGGGTGGCTCAGTGGGTTAAGCAGCTGCCTTCGGCTCAGGTCATGATCCCAGCGTCCTGGGATCGAGTCCCACATCGGGCTCCTTGCTCCTCAGGGAGCCTGCTTCTCCCTCTGACTCTGCCTTCCACTCTGTCTGCCTGTGCTCGCTCTCACTCGCTCTGACAAATAAATAAAATCTTTAAAAAAAAAAAAAGAAGAAATATCTTTGCACTCCAAAGGATTGTCACATTGTCTCTATAGATCTTTCTACATTTTCTTTTACTTTTTCAAATGCAAAAAAATATTGTTATGATTCTTTAATATTTGCTTTATTAATTTATGCCTACACTATTCCTTTAATAAGCTTTGTTTCCTTTTTCTAACTTTTTTGCCAGTATGCTAATCATTCTAAAATCTTTCATACTCGGTGCTTCTGTTGTCACTAATTTGCTATTGCAATATTGCTTTCTTCTTCAATTCAAGCATTAGATTAAAATTTCTCAGTGGTTAGAATAGAGAAAAAATATTTTTTTTCCCATTTTGGCTTGACTACCTTGCCCTCAAATACTACGGCCCATATAATAATTACTCTTTAGGCTCTTAAATTTTCATTTCACCCTAATAAAGGATTAAGTCCACAAAAAACTGGAAAAACACCTATTTCCTCTATTTTTGGACTTCTAAAGATCTTTCAAATCAATCTCATTAATAATATAATTTAGATTTTTTTTAAAGATTTTATTTATTTATTTGACAGAGAGAGATCACAAGTAGACAGAGGCAGGCAGAGAGAGAGAGATAGAGATAGAGGGAAGCCGACTCCCTGCTGAGCAGAGAGCCCGATGTGGGACTCGATCCCAGGACCCTGAAATCATGGCCTGAGCCGAAGGCAGTGGCTTAACCAACCCACTGAGCCACCCAGGCGCGCTAATTTAGATTTTTTTTTATATCAGGGTCACAGTAATTTTGCCTGCCCAATCTGTCCAAGAGAGAAATACACATTAGAGCCCGCCTCTTTTGTATTTTATAAAATTCGTCTTTTTGCATTTTTAAGTTATTGCTGAACACATTTTCATGAAAAACAATTCCACGTTGTGGCAGGCAGAACCTCTAAGAATGTTTTCAAAAATCCCCGCCTCCTGGTGTACATACTGGGTGTAATTTCTCCCTTGAGTGTGAGAGAGATCTGTGAATATGACGAGTTATTCCTCCCAAGATTAGGCCGCATTATATGCAAAGGGGAAGGGATTTTGCAGATAATATGAATGTACCTGCGCAGCCAACTTTAATCGAAAGGTAGCTTATCCTGGGTGGGTCTGACCAAATCAGGTGAACCTTAAAAGAGAGTTTAAAGGTCAGAGATGGAAGCTGTTAAGATATGTGGAGAGTGGGGGCGCCTGGGTGGCTCGGTGAGTTAAAGCCTCTGCCTTCAGCTCAGGTCATGATCCGAGTTCTGGAATCGAGCCCCACATCGGGCTCTCTGCTCAGCAGGGAGCCTGCTTCCCCCTCTCTCTCTGCCTGCCTCTCTGCCTACTTGTGATCTCTCTCTGTCCAATAAATAAATAAAATCTTAAAAAAAAAAAAAAAGATATGTGGAGGGTGATCCTCACTCTGGCCTTAAAGAGGGAAATGGCCCTGTTGTGAACCATCTATGGAAGGGGCCCTGCGGCAAGGACTTGAGGGCGGCTTCTGGAAGCTAGGAAGGATCCCCAGCCAATCTCCAACAAGGGAATAAGAGACTTCAGTCCTACAGCTTCAAGGAATGGAATCCTGTTAATAATCTGAATGAGTTTAGAAGACGACCCCAAGTGTTGGATGAGCGCTAGATGAGAACACAGCTCTAGGACATCTTGATGTGATTTCAGTTTTGTTAGACCCTGATCGGAGCCCTTACCATGTCATGCTCAGACTTCCAGCTGCAGAATCTGTGGGATAACAGTTAAGTCTGAGGTAATGTGCTGTGCAGTAATAGAAAATTGACACAACCACAGAAAGACTTCTGAGAGTTATGTTTTCTTTTGGATTTATTTATTTTTAGAGGGGCAGGGGATAAGGGCAGAGAAGAGGGAGAGAGAAAATCCACAAGCAGTCTCCCCACTGAGTGGGGAGCCCTACACTGGGACTCAATCTCACGACCCTGAGATCATGACCTGAGCAAAAATCCAGAGCCAAAAGTCAGGCGCTTAACTGACGGGCACCCTGACAGGCCCCTGAGAGTTGTATTTTAACTGTGAATTCTTTTTCATCATCATTATAAAGCGAGTTACTTTATAGAGTAACTTTATAAATTTTTTAACTTTATAACTCTTATTATATAGGATTAGTATTGTGACTCCTTTCTTGTTTGCATTCATTTAATTTCTTTTACCCATCCTCCTAGTTCTCACATTTGTGGATGCTTTCTCAAATTAAAAAAATATTTTTTTTTAAAAAGGTTTTATTTATTTGAGAGAATGGTGCATGAGAGAGAGAGCTAGACAGAGCATAAGCAGGGGAAGGGACAGAGGGAGACACAGGCTCCTTGCAGAGCAGAGAGCTGGACATGGAGCTCGATCCCAGGACCCCAGGACCACGACCTGAGCCAAAGGCAGATGCTTAACTGACTGAGCCACCCAGGTGTCCTGAGATGCCTTGTTTTAGATGTGCTTTTAAAAACTGTGTGTAGGGGGCCTGGGTGGCTCAGTGGGTTGAGCTGCTGCCTTCGACTCAGATCATGGTCTCAGGGTCCTGGGATCAAGCCCCGCATCGGGCTCTCTGCTCAGCAGGGAGCCTGCTTCCTCCTCTCTCTCTGCCTGCCTCTCTGCCTGCTTGTCATCTCTCTCTGTCAAATAAATAAATAAAATCTTAAAAATAAAATAAAATAAAAACTGTGCGTATATTTGTTGAATAGAGTTTCTATATTCTTCTGCTATAATGTATCACATTTATACCTATTTCTGTAATACCTTTGGTCTTAGGTTTCATCTTGCTCTATTCTGTCTCATATCTTTTATTTGCTGTACTTTGGTGTATGACTTTTTCCCCTTTCTCCTCATGTTTTAGAAAGCATGCGTTATTTTTTAATAATCCTTTTAGGAGTTAAAACAATTTTAAGTTTTTCTAAAGAATCTATATTTTTTCTTGAGGTAGGGACTGTGACACTTGTCCCCTTATATACTCAGTACCATCACATAGAAGTGTTTAATAAATATTTAGGGGCACCTGGGTGGCTCAGTTTATTGTCTGCCCTCAGCTCAGGTCATGACCTCAGAGTCCTGGGATCAAGCCCCGCATCAGGCTCCCTGCTAGGAGGGAACTGCTTCTCCCTCTCCTCCCTGCTTGTTTTCTCTCTCTCTCTCTCAAATAAATCTTTAAAAAATGTTTAATTTGCTGAATCGAAATCACCAGGTTCTGAGCAATTGTGTTGGTTAAATAGCCTTTACCTCTTTTTAAATAATAAGCACTGAAAACAATTTGATTTTTCCCTTTGGGTTATAGTTTTTCATATTGATTACAAAACATTTTCTTCATGTGTGCTCTTTTGGAACCGAAACCTCTAATATGTAGCAGACCAAAGGAAACTGATAAAGCAAAATGTAGTTATCTTCTTTTGAATGTGTTTTAAAAATTATTGGGTGTTGGGGGAGGACCAAGATGGGGATGTAGTAAGAGACCTAAATATTGTCGGGTCCCAGGAGTTCAGCTAGACAGTTATAAAACGGTTCTGAACACCTACAAACTCAACAGGAGATAGAGGAGAAGAAGAGCACCAATTCTAGAAGCAGAAACACCACCACTTTCTGGAAGGTAGGACCTGCGGAGAAGTGAGTCCCAGGCGACAAATGGGAAGAGAGACTGCTGGGGGGAGGGGCCAGTGGTGGAGCAGCAGAGCACAAAATCGGGACTGTTAGAAGTCTGCTCTACTGAGGGACATCACTCCAGAGACTAAGAGAAGATGGAGCCCTCGCAGGGACAGTGCGGTCTCAGGTCCTGCAGAGTCACAGAAGGGTGGGGGATGTCTGAGTGCAGCAGAGCCCCCAGGTATCGGAGTGGGGGAGCCGTGGCAGAGATGGAGCTGAGGAGTGAGCTCTCAGCTCGGGGTTACCTTAAAACAGTAACCGGAGGCACAGTTTGGGTCACTGTGCTTCAAGCAGGGACCCCACAAGTGGCAGATCTGGGGAGATTCACCTTCCTCTGGGAGGAGCATGGCAGGAATCTGCTGGGTTTGGAGACTCCAAACAGGGCCGAGCGCCAGAGACAGAAACGCTCGGTCACAGGCTGGGTGAGCTTGGAGCGTGGCCGGAGACCAGGGGGACGGGAGGGATTGACGGCTTTTCTCCGAGGGTGCACTGAGGAGTGGGGCCCCAAGCTCTCAGCTCCTCCAGCCAGAGACTGGGCGCCGCCATCTTCATTCCGGCCCTCCAGAGCTCTACGGAAAGCGCTCAGGGAACAAAACCTCCCCAGCGAGAACCGCTTAGTCCGGCTCCTGGCAAGGGCGGTGCAATTCCACCTCTGGGCAGAGACAGCTGAGAATCACGGCAACAGGCCCCTCCCCCAGAAGATCAGCAAGAACATCCAGCCAAGACCAAGTTCACGGATCAATGAGAACTGCGGAACTCAAGAGGTAGGGCAACGCAACCCATAGAATTCATGCTCTTTTCCCCATGGTTCTTTAGTTTTTCAAAGTTAAATTTTTTAAATTTTATTTTTTTCTTATTCTATTTAAAAAATTTTTCCCCTTTCCTATTTTAAAGTTTTTAAAAACTATTTTATCTTATCAACATATTTTAAAAAATCTTTTAAAATTTTCATTGTTATAGTCATATTCTATCTGTCCCTTCAATGTATTTAAACTTATTATTTTGTATACATATAGATTTCTCTCTCTCTCTCTCTCTCTCTATATATATATATATATATATATAGTGTTTCTTCTATTAGGTCAAAAACATACCCTAAATCTAGCACATGGCTTTGTTCTAGTCTCCAGCCTGATCACATTCTTTCCTCTTTTTTTTTTCTTTTTTTCAAACAACTTTTAACTTATCAATTCCTTTTTTTAGAATCTTTTAAAATTTTCATCTTTACAGTCATATACCATCCCTTCATCATGTTTGACCTTATTTTTGTGTATATAGGTTTTTCTTTCTTTAAAATTTTGGGAGGCAGCTTCTTCTAACAGACCAAAATCCACCCAAAATCAAGTGTGTGACTCTGTTATATTCACCAGTCTAATATATCTATATATCTATATCTATATATCTATATCTATGTCTTTATCTATATCTATATATTTTTTTAAGATTATTTATTTATTTATTTGACAGAGAGAAACCACAAGTAGATGGAGAGGCAGGCAGAGAGAGAGAGAGAGAGAGAGGGAAGCAGGCTTCCCGCCAAGCAGAGAGCCCGATGCGGGACTCGATCCCAGGACCCTGAGATCATGACCTGAGCAGAAGGCAGCGGCTCAACCCACTGAGCCACCCAGGGGCCCCTATATCTATATCATTTTTTTCTTTTTTTTTTTCCCTCCTTTCTTCTCTCCCCAGTTTCAGGTCTCTCCTGATTTGGTTAGTGTATATCTTTCTGGGGTTATTGGTACCTTTTTAGTATTTTGTTCCCTCATCTATTATTATCTGGATAAAATGACAAGGCAGAAAAACTCACTTCAAAAAAAAAAAAAAGAACAAGAGGCAGTACCGAAGGCTAGGGACCTAATCAATACAACCTTAGTAAGATGTCAGAACTAGAGTTCAGAATGAGGATTATCAAGTCGCTAGCTGGGCTTGAAAAAAGCCTGGAAGGTACTAGAGAACGAAAAGAACGAAAATCTAACCAAGTTGAAATTAAAAAAAGCTATTAATGAGGTGCAATAAAAAATGGAGGCTCTTACTGCTAGGATAAATGAGGCAGAAGAGAGAATTAGGGATATAGAAGACCAAATGACAGAGAATAAAGAAGCTGAGCAAGATAGAGACAAAGAACTACTGGGCCACGAGGGGAGAATTCGAGAGATAAGTGATACCATAAGATGAAACAGTATTAGAATACTTGGGATTCCAGAAGAAGAAGAAAGAGAGAGGGGGCAGAAGGTACATTGGAAAAAATTATAATAGAGAATTTGTCTAAATATGACAAAGGGAACCAGCATCAAAACCCAGGAGGTACAGAGAATCCCCCCCCAAAATTAGTAAAAATAGGTCCACACCCCGTCATCTAACAGTAAAACTTACAAGTCTTAGTGACAAAGAGAAAATCCTGAAAGCAGCTTGGGACAAGAAATCTGTAACATACAATGGTAAAAATATTAGATTGGTAGCAGACTTATCCACAGAGACCTGGCAGACCAGAAAGGACTGGCATGATATATTCAGAGCATGAAATGACAAAAACATGCAGCCAAGAATACTATATCCATCTAGGCTCTCATTGAAAATAGAAGGAGAGATAAAAAGCTTCCAGGACATACAGCATCCTTTCTTGATCAAAACTCTTCACAGTGTAGAGATGGAGGGTACATACCTCAATATCATCAATGCCATCTATGAAAATCCACAACGAATAACATTCTCAATGGGGAAAAACAGAGCTTTTCCTCTAAGGTCAGGAACATAGCAGGGATGTCCATTATCACCACTGCTATTCAACATAGTACTAGAAGTCCTAGCCTTGGCAATCAGACGACAAAAAGAAATAAAGGCATCTAAATTGGCAAAGAAGAAGTCAAACCCTCACTCTTTGCAGATGATAAGAAACTTTATGTGGAAAACCCAAAAGACTCCACTCCATATCTGCTAGGACTTGTATATTCATTACAATGAATATACTTGTATATTCATTACAATGCCAGGATATAAAATCAATGCACAGAAATCAGTTGCATTTCTATATACCAACAGCAAGACAGAAGAAAGAGAAATTAAGGAGTCGATCCCATTTACAATTGCACTCAAAACCATAAGATACCTAGGAATAAACCTAACCAAAGAAGCAAAGAATCTGTACTCAGAAAACTATAAAGTACTCATGAAAGAAACTGAAGAGGACACAAAGAAATGGAAAAATGTTCCATGTTTCCATGCTCATGTTCCATGCTCATGGATTGGAAGAACAAATATTGTGAAAATGTCTATGCTATCTACAACAATCTACACATTTAATGCAATCCCTACCAAAATACCATCAATGTTTTTCGAGGCCATGGAACAAATAATCCTAAAATTTATATGGAACCAGAAAAGATCCCAAATAGCCAGAGGAATGATGAAAAAGAAATTGTGGCATCACAATTCCAGACTTTAAGCTCTATTACAAAGCTGTCATCATTAAGACAGTAAGGTACTGGCACAAAAACAGACACATAGATCAGTGGAACAGAATAGAGAGCCCAGAAACAGACCCTCAACTCTATGGTCAACTAATCTTTGAGAAAGCAGGAAAGAATGTCCAATGGAAAAAAGTCAGTCTCTTCAACAGTGGTGTTGGGAAAATTTGACAGCCACATGCAGAGGAATGAAACTGGACCATTTCCTTACACCGCACACAAAAATAGACTAAAAATGGATGAAAGACCTCAATGTGAGACAGGAATCCATCAAGTCTTGAGGAAAATAAATAAAATCTTAAAAAAAAAAAAAGTCTTGAGGAGAACACAGGCAGCAATTTCTTCGACCTCACCGCAGCAAGGTCTTCCTAGAAACATCGCCAAAGGCAAGGGAAGCAGGGGCAAAAATGAACTATTGGGACTTCATCAAGATAAAAAACTTTTGCACAGTGAAGGAAACAGTCAACAAAACCAAAAGACAACTGACAGAATGGGAGAAGATATTTGGAAATGACATATCAGATAAAGGGCCAATATCCAAAATATATATAGAACTTATCAAACTCAACACCCAAAGAACAAATAATCCAGTCAAGAAACAGGCAGAAGACATGAACAGATATTTCTTGCAAAGAAGACTTCCAAATGGTAAGGAGACAGATGAAAAAGTGCTCAACATCACTCAGCATCAGGGAAATACAAATCAAAACCATAGTGAGATACCACCTCACACCAGTCAGAATGGCTAAAATTAGCAAGTCAGGAAATGACAGATGTTGGAGAGGATGCAGAGAAAGGGGAACCCTCCTACACTGTTGATGGGAATGGAAGCTGGTGCAGCCACTCTGGAAAACAATATAGAGATTCCTCAGAAATTTGAAAATAGGGGCGCATGGGTGGCTCAGTGGGTTAAAGCCTCTGCCTCCAGCTCAGGTCATGATCCCAGAGTCCTGGGATCGAGTCCTGCATTGGCTCTCTGCTCACTGGGGAGCCTGCTTCCTCTCGAGATCTCTCTCTCTCTCTCTGGATGCCTCTCTGCCTACTTGTGATCTCTGTCAAATAAATAAATGAAAATATAAAAAAAAAGAAATTTGAAAATAGAGCTACCCTATGACCCAGCAATCACACTACTGGGTATTTACCCTAAAGATACAAATAAAATGAACTGAAGGGGCATATGCACCCGAATGTTTATAGCAGCAATGTCCACAATAGTCAAACTATGGAAAGAACCTAGATGTCCATCAACAGATGAGTGGTATCAATATCACATCTTCTTTACATATATATATATATATATATATATATATATATCACATTCCATATATATTCCACATATGGAATATATATATTCCATGTATACATAATGAAATACTATGCAGCCATCAACCCCCCCAATCTTGCCATTTGCAATGACGTGGATGGAGCTAGAGGGTATTATGCTGAGTGAGATAAGTCAATCAGAGAAAGACAATTATCACATGATCTGTCTGATATGAGGAATTTGAGAGGCAGGGCAAATGGTCGTGGGAGGGTAGGGATGGAAAAGATGAAACAAGATGGGATCGGGAGGGAGATAAACCATAAGAGACTCTTGATCTCAGGAAACAAGTTGAGGTTTGCTGGGGGGTAGGGGAGTAGGGATAGGGTAGTTGGGTTATGGACATTGGGGAAGGTATGGGCTATGGTGAGTGCTGTGAAATGTGTAAGACTGATGATTCACAGACTTGTACCCCTTAAGCAAATAATACATTAAACGTTAATAAAAAAAACTATTGGGTGTTTAGAGGCACCCAGCTGGCTCAGTCAGTGGAAGCTGTGACTCTTCATCTCAGGATAATGAGTTTAAGCCCCACATTAGGTGTAGAGATTACTCAAGAATAAAATTCTGAAAAAATTAGTCTTTAATAATAGAGAATTATGGGAATTTTAGTAATGAAATGCATATAAGCTTATTGTGAAAATTCAAACAATAAAGAAGAATAGAAAGAGAAAATGTCTTTTCCTTCAACTCCTTACTCAGATAACCATTGCTGCCATTTTGGTATCTTTCCATATTTGTCTCAATGCTATAATGATGATGATAATATTAACTAAGGGGACTTTATTATGTGCTATATCAATATTAATTTAATCCTAAAAACAATCTGGTGAGTAAATACTGTTATTATCATCATCTCTCTATTAAAGATGAACAAACTGAAGTGCAGAGAAGTAATTAAAAAAAATTTTAGAAAGTCATAAAATTATGATCCAGTTTTAAACACTATACTAAATGATTTATTGTCATATATATTTATATACCTCTCTATAGAAACTAAACATAGTTCTTTTTTTAAATATTTAATTTATTTATTTGACATAGAGAGAGAGATCACAAGTAGGCAGAGGTAGGCGGGGTGTGTGGGGGGGAAGCAGGCTCCCTGCCGAGCAAAGAGCCTGATGTGGGGCTCAATCCCAGGACCCTGAGATCATGACCTGAGCCAAAGGCAGAGGCTTAACCCACTGAGCCACCCAGGCGCCCCTTAAACATAGTTCTTTTAATGAGCATACATTTTTAGTTTTTAAGATTTTAAAACTGATTTTACATTGTTTTAGCTGGGCTGTCAAAAGATCCTTCGGGTAACCTTTGTTTTGTTATTTAATTTTTTAAATTGAAGTATAATTACATACAGTGCTTTATTAGTTTCAGCTGTACAATGTAATGATTCAACACTTTTTTTTTTAAAGATTATTTATTTATTTATTTGACAGAGAGAGAGAGAGTATAAGCAGGGAAACAGCAGTGGGAGAGGGAGAAGCAGGGAGCTGGATGTGGGGGGGGGGGTTCATGACCTGAGCCGAAAGCAGAGGCTTAACCAACTGAGCCACCCAGATGCCCCCGACAGTTCTATACATTGCCCAGTGCTCGCTGTAATAGATGTAGCCACTATTTGTCACCAAGCAACCTTATTACAGCACTATTGACTGTATTCCCTGGTTTTTCATCTCTGTGACTTATTCATTTTATAACATTTTAATAAAAATGTTCTTACAATCTGTTTTTCTGATATATGCTCACTTGACTTAATGTGCACATCTTTCCAAATTACTAGAAGGTGTTTCTGGTGCTTGAACTAGTAAATCAAAGGGTTCATTAGGTGGCATGTAAGTTTTGGTAGGCAAATTTTGTGATAAGTAAATTCAAATATGTAATAGTTAAGCACAATATAAACATTGCTTTTTTAAAATCATTGGCAAGAATTATTTTATTCCTTAATTCACCACATATATATTTATATATATAAGTAATTAAATATATAGCTATATTTATATAAACATAAATAATATATACAAATATATAAATAATATATAATATATATAAAATTTCAAGTATATATATACTTATATATATTTTAAGTATACATATATACTTAGAATTTTATATATATTATATATATACACACACTTAAGTATATATAGTTAAGTATATATAGTTAAGTGTGTGTGTGTATATATATATATATGTATATATATATACTTAAAATTTTAATCCCAGTAGAGTTAACATACAGTGTTATATTAGTTTCAGGCAAACAATATAGTGAGTCAACACTTCTACACATTATTCAGTGCGCATCCTAGTGAAGGGCACTCCTTAATCTTCATCCCCCCCACCTACTGGCCCTCGGGTAACAACAGTTTCTATAGTGTTTTTTTTTTTTTTAAAGATTTTATTTATTTGACAGATAGAAATCTTAAGTAGGCAGAGAGGCAGGCAGAGAGAGGAGGAAGCAGACTCCCCGCGGAGCAGAGAGCCTGATGCGGGGCTCGATCCCAGGGTCCTGAGATCATGACCCGAGCTGAAGGCAGAGGCTTTAACCCACTGAGCCACCCAGGCGCCCAACCGTTTCTATAGTTGTGTCTGTTTTTTTTGTTTGTCTCTGTTTGTTTGTTTCTTAAACTCCACACATGAATGGAATCATATGGTATTTGTCTTTCTCTGACTGACGTTTCACTTGGCATGATACCCTCTAGATCCATCCATGTTGCTGCAAATGGCAAGAGTTCATTCTTTTTTATGGCTGAGTAATAGTCCATTGTGTACACATACCACATCTTCTTTATCCGTGCATCTATCAGTGGACACCTGGGCTGAAATTTATTTCTCATTTAACTACCTCAAACAGGTTTGCGTCAGTGAGCGGCTGAATTCCATATTGTGGCTCAGGGACACAACTTTCTAACTTGGTGTTTTTGACTTGTTCAGAGTGTATTGTCATCGGCATTATGGAGGCTGGCTGCTGTGTCCGGGATCTGACTGGTGGAAGGTAAAGGGAACGCTGAGAAAATACGCTGTCTTAGAAGACCGAGTCCTGAAGTGGGATTTACACTACTCACCTTCCTTCAAAGAGAACCTGGTCACGTGACCACTGGACTGCAAGAGAGGCTGGGAAGTGTAGTCTACTAATGAAAGAATAGATTTTGGAGGGCAGCTAGAGATTTTATCACCGGCAGTTTTGTTGTATATTTGTTTAATCCTGCCTGAAAAAAATTAACACATTGATCTCATTTTAAAAGAATGACATGTCAATAATACATTATATATTAAAAAATAAAAAATTTTTAAAAAATGACACGTCATTAAAAGTGTCACCAGAGTTTTCAAATGGACACACCTCAGTTTAGTAGCAGATCCCAAATGGAAACCAGATCTGATTCCCATTCCAAAGTTCCTTCTAATTAGTGTAAGACCTACTTTACTATCTTGAAGAGTTAACGAAATTGGAGCTTTTTTCTTCCGCAGAAGATAAGCCCTACTGGAAATATGCCTATCTGGTGAGATGTTGAGGAGAGAATTATTTCTGAAAACTAGAGTATGGAATTAATTTGATAAAATAGTTGTGTAGCCATTTGGAAGAAGCAGCATGCAGAATGTAGACCATATTGCTGTTGTAGTTATTTTAGATGCTAGCAAATGAGAGAACATTTTGATGACTCTCTCAAGAGCTAGATTTTAGTTAATGATGGGACACCATTCTCTGAATTCCACATCCACTGAATGGGCTTCCATTAAAATATTCCCTCTTTCTTCTTCAGATACTGGCATATCAGCGTGACTGAGGATGTATAGGTCAGTTTCGGCCACTTATTTAGTGAATGTGGACAGATAATTTGGATAACTTAGGCTTTTAAATATGATTTTTTTCAATAGGCTTAACCAATTGTTTTGTCTCAATTCAATAAATATAAAAATTTCTGTTTCAATTCATCATTGCAGTCAGAGCTAAAGAAATAAGATCTGTAATAGGAAGGAAAATCCCTGATTCCCTCCAGCTTCTCTTTATCCTAGGATATGGGGAATACATGTGACTTACGGCTCCCATAAATACCATATTGCCACACACTTAGGTCCTTTTCCTGAAAATACATATTATACGTGGCTCTTGTAAAATCTTTCTCTAGATCTCTGGACGTCTTTCAGTAATGCTGTAGGACTGTGTCTCTAAATATCCATAAAGGATCATGGATTCTATCGTGCTTGATGGCAGAAGGCAGTCACTTCCCTGGAAACTAGCAGTCTGCACCTCCGTAACTGGGATATTTCCTCCATGGCTCTTAAAGTGAAGAAGAATGCCTAAAGCAGAGGTTTCATGATACTGGCTCCCTGCAGGACAGGCTGCTGGGGGACATGTGTCATTGGCTCCCCCCTGCTAGAAGATGTGAACCACTCATGATGCGTAAACATGACTCTGCCCCACAGGGACAGTGAGCGCGGGGGGTGGGGAGTCTTCCCAAACAAATCTCACTTTCCCAAATAAATCTGCAAAACTGTTATGTTCATGGGAAGACTTTCCATGGTAAGGTTATTGACTTACAAGTTGAAGAAATGAGGCCATACGGTTATTAAAAAATAACAAAAAATACTTATTAAATGCACACCTTTTGATTAGTTTCAAAGATGAATTATTGACATCATGGGAAATTGTAAACTGAATGTGACTGAAAGAAACCTTTGTGACACTGGCGAACGGGACTTAAAAATATGTATCATGGTTCGTTAAGTGTTGTCAAGAATGCATTTCTTTCATCTGGATCTTCATGTGATTATGTGACATCATTTTTTGACCATGGTGGCCTTAAAAAGCAAGATATTGAAATAAAGTGGCCGTCTGTACCCCAATGTTTATAGCAGCAATGGCCACGGTCACCAAACTGTGGAAAGAACCAAGATGCCCTTCAACGGGACGAATGGATAAGGAAGATGTGGTCCATATACACTATGGAGTATTATGCCTCCATCAGAAAGGATGAATACCCAACTTTTGTAGCAACATGGATGGGACTGGAAGAGATTATGCTGAGTGAAATAGGCCAAGCAGAGAGAGTCAATTATCATATGGTTTCACTTATTTGTGGAGCATAACAAATATCATGGAGGACAAGGGGAGTTGGAGAGGAGAAGGGAGTTGAGGGAAATTGGAAGGGGAGGTGAACCATGAGAGACTATGGACTCTGAAAAACAATCTGAGGGTTTTGAAGGGGAGGGGGGGTGGGAGGTTGGGGGAACCAGGTGGTGGGTATTATAGAGGGCACGGATTGCATGGAGCACTGGGTGTGGTGCAGAAACAATGAATACTGTTATGCTGAAAATAAATTTAAAAAATTTTTTAAAAAGATGCAAAAATAAAAAAAATTCTTTGGAAATAAATTGGACTTAGAACTCAAATATTCAAAGTTGTTCCTTTGGGCAAAAATCACCTTTTGAAATTTTTTTAAAAAGACTATTTATTTGAGAGAGAGAGAGGGCAAGAATGAGAAGGAGAGAGCATCCAAAGCCAACTCCAGCACGGAGCGCAGAGCCCCACTCAGGGCTCGGTCCCAGCACCACGAGATCAGGACCTGAGCTGAAACTAAGCGTAGGACGCTCAACCAACTGAGCCACCCACGTGTCCTTGGGCCAAAATAATTTTTTAAATATAAAGTGATAGATTGTACTAGAGGGAAACATGAAAGTGATTCTCTACTGATAGGCAACTGTTACCCTCTGTTAATTGTATATTCTCTGCCAAGTCACTAAATAAACAATAAAAGAACAAAAACCATTTGGAGAAATCTGGTTGGATTATCACTGGCTAATTTGAGCTGGCTTACATTTCCCTTGTAGTACAGATATAAGCTGCATCACACACAGAAACACTGAAATGGTTAAACTTGCCAAAGATGTCTGTGAATGCTATTAAATTGACTTGTCTCAGTCAGAGCAATTAAAGCCCTTAAGTTGTTTCTGTATCTGAAATGGTACCGAAAGTGCCAATGGTTTAAAAATAATTGTTTTGAAACGAACATGTTTAATGGAAGTCATTTTTGGAATATGAAACTTAGAAATGCTTCCTAAAGATTTCATGTCAGAGGCAATGGAAGAGACCACATCCAACGGCGCACTCTTCTTCCAATTAAATGTCACAAAGATATCCTGAATTAAACACGTTCAGATTAAACCATGGTTCCCTCCAGATCTGGTTCTCTTTCAGCGGTTCCCATCAAGGGAAATGTCTGGCTGTAGATCCAGGATGACAACTGACAGCAGCTAGAAAGGCCGATGAAGAAAACATGGATATGTTCGGCAAATGTGTGTTCATTTTCGCCATGTGGAATGCAGTGGGGACAGGCAGGTAGAAATACTGTCTGGGCAACTGGGAGTGAAGACTGGGGAGATGGATTCCGACTAGGTATGTGGATTTGGCAGTCAGCTACATAAGAGTGATAGATGAAGGGAGATAAGTGAGCATTTGACAGGGGGGGAAAAGAGAGGAGTCAGAGAACTTTACTGTGCATCGCAAAATCAAATGGAGTTGAACAAGAAAACAGCAGTGTCCAAATCTCAGCGGATGAGGAATGACAGAAAGCCGCTAGATTTATGTCCTTGAGTTTCAGAAACATGCTGCGACTCAATGCCAAATTACAGTAGTTATAAAAACGTGCATGTGTGTTCTAGTCCTTGCTTTATCTCTAACTAGTTGCTTTATGCAAGTTGTTAATGTCACTAGACTTCAGCTCTGTCGTATTTAAAATGAAGGGATTCTTTAGAGAAACTCATCCAGACTCTAAGAAGTTGAAGTAGACATTTTCAATGAATGAAATGAATGAAATAATAAATGAATAACACTGTATCTACTTCCTACCAGTTCTAGAAAGAATTTCTGTAGATAAAAGTGGTTAATATCCATCCTCCACTCTAAGATGTCTTATTGTGAAAGGAAATTAATCAGTAATAGATTATTTGGTGGAAACTGTATTATCAAGAAAAGGTTTTTCAAAACAACAGATTCTTGATTATTTTATCATTCGATCCTATAAAATGATACTTTGTAACATTGCAAAGCAGACAGGTACAGGAGACCTTTGGCACTTAATGCTCTGACACGTCTGTTTTGATTTTTAGTCAATGTACAAGACATGCAATTCTGCTCATATGGATTTATCTTTTTTTTTTTTTAAAGGTCATAGCATTGGTTACTTTGGAATTCCATAATGTGCAAGAAGGAAAGCATACTGCATTTCCAGCATTGTCTGGTTAATCATTTTCTTATACATTGCCAAAGCTGGTTTCCCCACCCCACCCCATTTTTCAACAAAGTCAACCTACAACTCATAAAACCAGTTAGGTGACTTAAGGACCCAGGGGTGAGAAAGTAATTGAACCTCAAGTTCAGATTTTCAATATCTGCGATGAAGCACTTTGAAAGCCTGATGCAAGCCCAAGGACAGTCGACAGAGTCTATGAATTTTGAGTGAACTTCTTCAATATAAAATTATTACTATTTAATGGGTATGTAGCATGTCCTTTTTAGGGTCTTTTCGTCCCACTTAAAATCTTTCTTCTGGAAGTTTATTTACAAATTTATTGTAAGTTATTTTTATTGTACATTAAAACACATAGTATACATACTGTATCCTATTAAAAACTAGGGGAACCTGGGTGGCTCAGTGATTGAGTGTCTGCCTTTGGCTCCCATCACCCCCCTGCTTGTGCTCCCTCTCTCGCTGTCAAGTAAATAAAATCTTAACAACAACAACAAAAAGCTAAATTGATTTTCTGGGATATTTACATTAATGAAGATCTATGCAGAGCATTTTCTCAGTGGACTTGAATTATGCAACTGGATTCCAGAATTTTCTGACAGTCATGCCAACTGCAAATGGCTTTATCTGGTATCTAAAAGAAGCTATTCTTCGAGGAAGCTGATGGCACGCTGGATACATTCTTCAAGCCAACCAGAAGGGTTCAGCTGTCTTTCCTAAATGTAATATATCTGACATACGATCAGGGGACAAATCAGAGTGGAAAAAAATAATTTTAACAAGCAGAATTCATCCCAGTATTTAAACAATTAGAATTTTACTTTATTTCAGAATGTTTATAGTTGAAAAAAAAGATATTTACTAAAGCCACATTATTCATATGAACAAAACTTTTATAGCAAAACCTTGGTACATGAGCATTAGTAATCTAAATACTATATGGATATAGAAGATATTTAAAAAACGGAAATGACGTATTCCAAAGGCTGTAGTAGGCACAATATATATGCTTGTATTGGGTCTGCAAGCATTATACTAAAATTCATTACATGTGATCCAATAAGTTGCAGATTTTTCAGCACTATGTACTGAAAAGGTACAAAGGAATATCTTATTTCTCTTATGTTGAAAAAGCAGGTACTCAATACTACAAAATAGGAGCAGCAAGTCAAACCAACAAAGAATTCAGGTTTTGAAAGAAGTATTACAGCTATGGCTTTTTAACATTCATTCGTTTTTTTTGTTGTTGTTGTTTTTTGAGACTGGTTAGAAGTCTGGCAAGTGAAAAAGAAAAGTCTATAATACAACATTAATGACATAATTTACAAGGCATCTGATATTCAACGGGTTCAAAATTGGGAAACAAAGAATTGAGCTTGATCTTCGAGAAAAATTTCGAGGTACTACATACATCTGCTTCCTCCCACCCATGTTTTGGCATAAAAACCTTTCTGCAGAGAAGCAAAAGTTTTCCGTGTGACATGGCAGAAGAATATTTTAAGATAAATCATTAGAATCTACTTTCAGTGTTTAGTAACTATAAAGAAAACAAGTCTTGTAAAGACCAGGTAACTGGATATCGTCCTTGGGATGGAATTTTCTCATGTTTTGTAAAAAATGGGTTGAAATACGTATTCATGCTGATGATGTATCCGTGCTGATAAAGGCGAACATTTGGTAAAAATGAGAAAAAAATGTTAGATTTTTCAGAGCACAACTAGTACTACGTCATATAGAAATTGCCTAAAGGTAAAAATGTACATCTTAGATTCTCAGAGGTTTTATTTTCCAAGTAGCAATTAAACCTAAGTGTCAAATTGAATCATGCAGTATTTTTACCTATCAGCTACCGTGTTAATACTATCAGGGGTACAGAATACTATTTTTACCCCCTTTAAATGTGTAATGCTCACAAGTCATCATGTGGAACTCAAATCACACACAAAGGCAAATCATGAAGACACGTTAAATACTTCGAAATGCCCATGAAGACATGCCAGAAATGATGCCGTTTCTAGAACACAGAATTGTTGGAGGCCAAAACTAAAGCCGTAGGTGTTACTGCCACTTCTAGGTGTTTAATGCTGCTTTTTTTTTTTTTTTTTTTTTTAAGTTGATGCAGGTCAGGGGGTTCGGTTTCTCTGGAGGTTAGCCCATAATTTCTGCAGGTTCAGTGACCAACTTGGATCCATCCCAGGCTGTCTTGAACTGTTCTGGAACAGGAAATTCTCTCTGGAAAAAATGCAGAAGAACGAATTTACTTAAACAGACAGAGGAAAGGCTGATTTGTATCACATGGTGGACAAAGACATTTTATGGAATCCAAACCTGTGTTGTGGCGAGGTCTTCCGGGTCCCGTGGAGATTTGCATCATTGCGTGTTGGGTCTGTGACTGTCTGCTAGCATCATCATTAAAGCTAGAATCTACTAAGAACCAGGCATTCTAACTATGAGATCTATATGGGCTCCGTTAGTCTATAGCCCCAGAAGCTGGGTGTTCCTGAGATGCCATCTACGGGGCGCAGGTCTGAGAAGTTGAACAGATGGCTGAAGATGGTAATGGCCAGAAGCAGCCAGACTTGAAGCCAGACAGCCTCTCAACCACTCTCCGCCACATGCAAACTTGCACAGGATCATCTGGGGGAGCCTGTTAAAATGCAGATTCTGATTCCATAGATCTGGGGAAGAGAATGGCAATCTGCATTTCCAACCAGTTCCGAGGGGACACTGAGGCTGCGGATCCCAGTCACACTGACTAGAAAGGCTTTGCTCTGGTGTTCTCTGTAGACTCTCCAATGAACTATGAAGATGTGCTTTGGGTTGTACACCAATGCGTTACCCTGAACCCTACCACTTCATTCCTCCCACTGGAGTAAGACACGCATGAGCATCACAGAGGGAGAGAGAGGGTGGGGGTTGGCGGTGGGGGGGCGAGCCAAAGTAAAAGTAGTTTGGAATCTCTCCAGTCCCCAGAAAGTGGTTCTGCAGTCATTTAAGAAAAGGATCCCCGAGGAAGCTGGGAGGCAGTCCCCTTGGCCCCGGCTTCTGGGCCCTCCTGGGATGTTATGTGCACACAGCACGGCTGAAACCCCAAGTGTCTGATAAGCCGTGTCTCTGCTCCTCCATCAGAGCGATGCCATCTTGCCGTGGAACCCACCCACGAGTACGTATTTTCTTAGATGTGGGATCCACCTGCCTCTTCTGGAAGTAATCAAGGCTTGGTGCTTGCTGTCAAGTACCTGGTAGAGAATGCCCCAGAGTGAAGGTATTTCTTTGACAGCTAACCATACTACAGATAGCCGTTCCCCATCTCTTTTGGCGGTGAAGTAATATGATGACAGTAATATGATGACATTCTTCTCTGGGCGACGGACTTCCTTCAGGATGAGTCCTCCCCACCGCCCACTCCCAGATTACAAGGTCCATGGTAGGACCTCTGCCTGCTCCCTACTAGCTCCCACTAGAAAATGTATCAAGAGGACCATGGGATGAGGGCACAGGATAACCTACTCACGGGGGAAGACTCCTTTTTCAGCATAAAAGCTCGGGTGTTGACCCATACTCCCACCTTCGGTCCGGGGATCTGGAGCTTGGCCCTACAGTGGAATGCCCTGAGAAGCTCTACCGAGCACAGATGCCTGGGACTGCGCCCAGGGAGGCTAGCTGACTTAGTCTGGAATGCTGGTCCAGACCCACGGCTTCTCTCAGCGGATCCAGCTCCCATGTAGCAGAGCCTTCTGCTGGAACAGCTGCAAAGGCCAGGGACCAGCCTAACATTTGGCTCTCCCGTGCAAAGCTGCTCTGTATCAGCTCTAGCTGCTCTGTAATTTTAGGTAGAGAAGGTGAGAGGGCTCTTCCCAAGCTCGGGGTTAGGTTAAGCAAATAGCTGCGAAGCGTGGCTCAGTGTTGGCAGACTTTTGCTTTTCAGCCTTATGTGATGGATCCTAGGCTGCATCCCGTAGCACGAGGGTAATGCGGAGGAATTTACGGACAGGTGAGAGAACATTCAAGCACGGTTGCTGTCTGTCTAAGGACGTGGATGGTGACTGGGCCACAGGCTGATGGATGTGTCTTCGAAGTCGCTTCCACAGTCAGAATCAGAGGGAATCACCTCTGGGTTTATCTGCACGTCCAAGAAAGGGCAGCGAGTGGGAAGCAACGACTTGCTTCCAGAGAGCCGCAGCTAGCAAGTCCGACACACTGCGTGATGTAGAAGATGGATTCATTTGGACTTCCTTCTCTTTCTTTCTTTCTTTCTTTTTTTTTTTTTGTTTGCTGTTTAAAGATTTTGTTCATTTATTTGCGAGAGAGCGAGAGTAGGAGAGCACAAGTGGAGGGGCAGTAGCAGAGGGAGAGGGAGAAGCAGGCTCCCCACAGGGAAGGGAGCCCAACAGGGGTCTCCATCCCAGGACCCTGGGATCATGACCTGAACCAAAGGCAGACGTTTGACCCGCTGAGCCACCCAGGTGCCCCTGGATTTCCTTTTCAGCGTGGGAGAGTATCTGCATGCTTCTCTTAGAAGCTGCTTTGTTGCAGGAGAGGAGGCCCAGAAAACAAGTGGTGGCCGAATTACTTAGGCTGGGGGTCTCAGAAGGGCTGGGTGGCCTGCTAGCGTCGGGATCCTCCAGGAGGCCTATTAAAATACCGATTCCCCAGACCCCACCCGCAGCCTCCTGAATCCAGCCCCTGGCACAGACTCTGGGGGTTGGCATTTCCTTGGAGCTTCTCGGCGGGTCCTTCCGCTGAGTTTGAGAACCCCTGACCCAAGTAGACCTACAGAAATAGGTCGACTTACTATCACCCCCTCCCTCGGATTTCTCCCTCATGTTTGCCTCCACCATAGCAAGGGACAATCTTCAGTCCTAAATACCGTGAACTCAGATGCGGGAGGTCCTATCTGACCAAGGCTAGCCCGTGTAGGTCAGTTATGAGGACAATCGCAAATCGAATTCCTCTCCTGCCTGCGCATCAACCCACCAACGAAGCTCCCAGGCTCTGAAAAGGTACTTACGTAATCCCCATCCTGAGGAATAAGGACATTCATTTCAGAAGACTTGGCACTCACGATCTCACAGCCCAGCGCATGCTCACTGAGGTAAATGTGGCAGCCTTCCGTCTTATTGATGGAGATGGTTGGCACTTTCCCCATGACCTGAAACAGGCGAAAGGAAAGCCTGGCACCACCATACAGAAAAACAGCACAGTCCGCGGGCTGCCCGCGGCTCTAGGAAGGGCGCGGGCAGCGCTGGAAAGGCTGGTGAGTAGCAGCGTCTCCAGGCTGAACCGGTGGGTGTCATTTGGGGACAGAATGAAAGGACCACACAAAGGGATTCTCAAGCCTCAGGGTCTCCTTCCCTGAGACCAAGGGAAGGGATGAATGCGAAAACAGCAGCTAAGTGTTCCGAAAAAGTCTCACAACCCTCTAGTGGATTTGAAACATATATTTGATTTCACGGATAAAAGTAACAAGACGCATTTGCTTTTCTTTGCTGAAAATGTTAGTTCTGACAAATCTATGAATCTTGGGTTAAAACAAATCCTAATACTGTCATGTCAGAGTAAATACATTATTCTGTAATTGAGTAGATTTTTTTTTTTCTTGAACCTAAATAAGGAACAGTACGGTTCTTTTCATAGAAATCTTTCGCCAGATAAAAATCTCACTCACTGGCTCAATGTGAAGCTTGAGTAAGACAATGAGTGTCTAGGTATTTTGAAATGTATTAATTGCAGGAGCCAGAAGTGGGGACTTGGTTCACGCCACTCATTGCATGGATAAACAGGACCATAGACAAATATAGACGCAGACAAAGAATAACCTCCTTTCTATTGTTTACAAATATCTATGCTATAAAAATTCGATCCTGTTTCACATTTCTCTTTGAACAGGTTTCAGACATTCCTCTCTCCCCCAGTCTCTATAGGGGCCGACTGTTCCCCCAATGACCATATTACAACGCTATGATTTTCCTTCTTGTCATGGTAATTGACGTGATAAAGACCTCTCCTCTTTCACCCCAAAGAAAAGGCTGGTTTGCAAACCCAACGGGCAACTCCCGTTGATGGGGCAGATGATGTAAGAATTCCTTAGGGGGAGCCTAGCCAGATTGCCACACTTCTCTGTTTTCTCCTCTCTCCATAGAAACTGGACACTGAGTTAGAAATGAGCCCCAGGGCACCCCCCCCCCCGCCCAAAAAAAAGGCAAAGGTAGTTCAAGGTCAGGTAAGCCCAGGGCTTTGCCATAAATACACGACTACAGTAATAATACATGTAGCTGTATTACAAGAATGTGTCAGCAGTAATGTTTTGCTAATTTCTAGATTTGTTTATCTTAGAGTGAGGAAGAGCATCTACACGCTGCCCAGAGCAGTACGGGGAGCGAGGCAAGAGAAGAGAAAGGATAAACTGCCTTGGGTGATTTGTTTGTGAGGCAGAACGGGGACACGTGAGGCAAGTGCATGACGCTAATACACTTTATTTATATTTATATACTGCTGTGCTATATATTAAAAATGCCTCAATACCCCATGGATCTGAAAGTCTGAAAAAGCAAGGGCAGATCTTAAAACAATCGCCCTGATAAACGGTGAGAATGGTGTTTTCCACAGCACTTCAGTCAATGCTGCACGAGAGGAGCTTATCTCCACGCTCTTTGCCCCCGGTGGTCTAGAAACACTTCGCGAACAGAACTGGTTTCTTGTCAAGAGAACTGGGCCAAAGAGTATCTTCTCTGCTGAGTGACAGCGGATGTGTGACCTTGCCCAAGCCAATGCTCTAGCATGTGATATGCTTCTAGTTTAGTTAGGGTTTTCAGAAATTTGTTTCTCTATAACAAGCTTTTCTTAGGGGATGCCTGGGTGGCTCAGTTGGGTAAGCGTCTGCCTTTGGCTCAGGTCATGACCCCAGGGTCCTGGGATGGAGTCCTGTGTTGGGCTCCCGGCTCGGCGGGGAGTCTGCTGCTTCCTCTCCCTCTGCTGCTCACCCTGTTTGTGCTTTCTCTCTCTGTGTCAAATAAATAAATACATCTTTTAAAAAAGTGGTTTTCTAAAAATACTTTATTTTTAAGTAACTCGACACTCAATGTGGGGCTCGAACCCACAACGTAATGATCAAAAGTCGCATGCTCCAACGACTGGGCCACCACGCGCCCCTATTTCTCTATAAAAATTTAAAGAATTTCCGGGGCGCCTGGGTGGCTCAGTTGGTTGGACGACTGCCTTCAGCTCGGGTCATGATCCCGGAGTCCCGGGATCGAGTCCCGCATCGGGCTCCCAGCTCCATGGGGAGTCTGCTTCTCCCTCTGACCTTCTCCTCTCTCATGTTCTCTCTCACTCATTCTCTCTCAAGTAAATAAATAAAATCTTTAAAAAAAAAATTTAAAGAATTTCCATGTTATACTTAGTCTCTTCTCCTCATCATTTGTCCTTTTTTCTGAGGGTAGTTTGCCAAGAACAGAAGAACTGGCCCAAATCATGTGAACTTTGGTGCAGGCCCTTTTCCTCCTTTCAATCTTTTAAGTAATTGAGGTAAAATCTGCAAACATAAAATTCACTTTTTTTTCTTAAAGATTTTATTTATTTATTTGAGAGAGTGAGCAAGAAAGTAGGAGCAGGGGAGGGGCAGAGGCAGAAGCAGGTTCCCTGCTCCGCCGATGAGGAGAGGCTCCATCCCAGGACCCTGGGATCATGACCTGAGCAGAAGGCAGAGGCTTAACCGACTGAGCCACCCAGGCGCCCCTACAATTCACTTGTTCTACGTGTACAATTTAATGATACTTAGTAGGTTTACAGTTCTACTCCCCAGATATTCCTAATGCCCACTTACAGTGAATATCTGTCCTCACCCCGAGGGCACTGATTTCTGTTGTGAGCAGCCCTTTTGAAACAATGTATGAAATGTCTTAAACAGGCAATGACATTCACTTGGTTTGAACACCCCAAACCTTGAAAAGTATTCAGTAAAATACCTCTCTCACCTCTGAACCCTGCAGTCAAGTTCCTCTCCCTCTTGGACAGATAACCACGGCATATCCTTCCAGATTGTTTTTATTTATTTATTATTATTATTTTTTAACCAGATTGTTTTTAGAACACATGCCCATCCTTAAGAAAATGAGGATGTATTTCAAACTTAGAAACATAAGAAATACACCAAATACTTAAACATGTATGTCAAACAGCTTTATCAGAGTTTAACATTTTGGCTTATTGGCCTTTTTTTTAGGACAATTATCTTACAGCACGGTCAAGTCCTCCCTGTACAATCCGGCACCTCATGCACTCCCTCCTCCTTTCCTAGATGAAACCGCTCTTCTGAATTTTGTGCTGACCATTCACAGCCAGGACTACCCCTGAGTCAAGTGACCTGGAGCCCTCAGAAGTGTAATTTCTTTTTAAGTTTTTATTTAAATTGTAGTTAGTTAACAGACAGCGTGATATTCGTTCGGGTCCTCACAAGTATACTTAACAGGTGTGTATTGTTTTCCATGTTTTCAATCTTTACATAAAGGGACACATTGTCTAGTGCCTGCCATTCTGTCATCTGTCTTCATTGCTCAGTGCTGCTTTTTGAGATCTACCTATTATTATTCATAGAACTACAGTCATTTTTGTACATAAAACTATAGTTATTTTATCTTATTTATTTCTTTTTTTAGAGCAAGAACATGCAAGTGCCCCGGGGCAGGAGGGGCAGAGGAAGAGGGAGAATCTTTTTTTTTTTTTTTTTTTTTAAGATTTTATTTATTTATTCATGAGAGAGAGAGAGAAAGTGAGGCAGAGGGAGAAGCAGGCTCCTCGCTGAGCAGGGAGCCCCATGCGGGACTCGACCCCAGGACCCCAGGACCATGACCAGAGCGAAGGCAGATGCTTAACCATCTCAGCCACCCAGGAGCCCGGAGAGGGAGAATCCGATGCGGGGCTCGATCTCCCGATCCTGAGCCAAAACTGAGTTGGATGCTTAACCAACTAAGCCACCCAGGTGCCCCTCTTTTTAGATCGCTTTTAAAAATGGTTACATGGTAACTATTTTTGTCTAGAATTTAGAATTTTTAAGTAGACATATCTTTTTGGATAATTTCTGTTACTTCTCAATTTAGAATTATTTTTCCCTCCAGAAATCTGATGAATATTTAGAACTGTTTTCTTCTACTTCTGTATAGCTTCATATTTTATACGTCATTCAACTGGTTTTTAATTTTGAATGTGATGTATTTTCATTGAAAAATGCTGACTCCTGGGGCACCTGGATGGATCACATGAGAGTATGTCTAGGATACTTTTCACCTGGCTAAATAAACAGGTGTTCTCACCTTGGTCACAGAATATGATTTCTGTGACTTTGCTGGTGGGGTGGGGGAGATGTTGGTTAAAAATAATGTGAAGTGGGAGAAAGCGCGGATCTTTGATGCAGGAACTTCCAGTATCCAAAAGAGTTCTTCAGAAATTGTGGCCTCATTATTAGGTTTAGGTAAGCTATGCTTCTCCTTGAGAAACTGGACTTCTTCTGATGAGTGACATCCTTAAAATTTTCAGGCATGATACTCCGGGAGAAGCAGGACTGTCCAATTAGTGAATATATGTGGTTGGCAGAAATGCTAAGTTGGGAGCTGGTATTACGGAACACAAGCTTCATGAGGGTGAGGATGTTTATCTCGTTTGCTTCCTGCTATTTGTAGAGATGAGAGCAGGACCCCGCACATCAGCCGCGTTCAGTAAACATCTGGCAAATGAATGACTGAGGGCGTGCTCTATGCTATGGCTCACATTTTAGGACCTAAAAAGCAGGAGCCCAGGATGGTCTGGTTTCCACCGCGAAGACAATGATATGGTAAAGGCCTGGGTGGGCTTGCTTGGCTACCCTCTCCCAAAGTGGCTCTCTGTCCAGGAGGGGGATTTGGGAAGCAGCGGGAGCAGAACGGTTAGGGGGCAGAGCAATACGCAGATGCGCTGCAGAGAACACAAGCAACTGGAATGGGAAAGCGTCACAGGTCCCCTCAGAGCCTGTGCGGCAAGACCACTGGGAATCTGGGCTGCAGAGGACTGAGACCCCCACCCCCAGCTAACCTTGTGTTTCAGGGCAGGGAACTCGGGGTCAGAGGTGAAGCCAGCCACCCAAGTGCACGTGGTGGGTGAGGACAGAGCCGGGGCTTGCCTGCCCAGTGCATTAACCGGACACACAAACCAACATCTTAACTAGCAGCGAGTGCAATGTAAAATGTCCACTCGAACACACTCTAGTTAAAAGTGACAGCCGTAAAAAGCCCGATGAAACAAGAGGGAGAGATCTGTAAAACCAGAATCCAGTTTTAACCAACGTTATCAGGAAACGGGATCGTAAGGGGTTAATTAACAATACGAAGAGAGGAGCACCCGGCTGACTCAGTGGGTAGAGCATGGGACTCTTGATCTCAGGGTTGTGAGTTTGAGTCTCACGGTGGGTATAGAGATTACTTTTAAAAAATCTTAAAAAAAGAAAAAAAAAACACAGTACAAAGAGAGTATAATTAAAGGTGGAAGTTAGAGTTGGCCAAAGGCAGGAGGTCCTTTAGCTTTTGGCATATTGTAAAATCCCACTGGGTTAAATAAAAATTAACTAAAGGAATGCACATTTTTCCCTAGTTTGCAAGTTCAGTTCCAAACCTACTTTCCAGGTTGTTTGGTCAGATTACCTCACTGACTTCAGACAAACTCCTCCTCCTCCTTACCCAGTTAAGATGCTCCCTGAGCAAAGAAAATTCTCTTCAGGACAGTGTTGTTAGGCTGGGAGCATCTCTTAGTATCTGTGTTCATTCATTAGTGGACGCCTCCCGATCACCACCTCCCCAAACATTTATTGGACACCGGCTGTGTGCAGGGGTGCTGTGCCAGTTTCTGTGGCCGTAAAGACGAATTATGCGCTCCTGGAACAGGCATGGTAAACAGCGACTGCGGTGCAAGATAGGATGTGTTGTAAGAGACTGAAGAGAAGGAACTAACACCGTCCAAGAGCGGGCTGGATGACAGACGATGGGAAGGAAGAGGAACTCTCTAGGTGGACATGGCCAGTCCTGCGCAGGCAGCTGGATGGTCTGAATAAAGCTGCAAAGGGGGCATAAGGCAGGGTTGAAAAGGCCACTAATATGGGGACGCCTGGGTGGCTCAGTTGGCTGAGCATCTGACTCTTGGTTTTTGCTCAGGTCATGGTTATCAGGGTCGTGAGATCGAGCCCCGCGTCAGGCTCATGCTCAGCAAACACTCTCTTTAAGATTCTCTCTCTGCCCCTCCCCCAACTCACTTGTGAGGAAATAAATAAATAACAATAAATAAATAAAATCTTTGGAAGGAAAGAAAAGGCTCCGTACCTGCATTTGAATATCCTTGGAATTAATCACCTCCACGATGCCTACCACGTTGTCAAACACGAGGCCGAACTTCTTACAGTTGTCTAGGAGAAACAAAACAAAGCAAAGCTCCATTCAACGCCCACAGGATGTTTATACAAAGCGACCACAGTGACCAGAGGGGGCCCAGAGTGACCACCCGCGCCCCCCCGCCCCCCCCCTCACTGCCATACCGATTGTAATGGAGTTGATTTTTCCTTTTATCCGCAGAGTGGACTTGTTGCATTTGAAAATGTAAGCCACGTGTTTCAGTTCCGTCTCTGAAATCACCAGGTCATTCCTGTCCTCTTGGTACTCCTAAAATGAAAACACACGCACATACGGAATCTAAGGACATACAGACGGATCGGGTCCCTGACAAGCTGAAATTACCATGTGGTTCAACAGTCATTACAGCTTTCTGACATGTTCTTTCCAAATCACTTTTTCCCCCCCTTTTTTTTTTTTAACAGAGCAAACCTAGGTCTTCCTCTGTTATTGTAATGATGGGGATGGATGGAACCAGGGTCTGTCTGTAAACAATCAAATATCAGGCACCTGGGCTGGTGGTGGGGAGGGGGGAAGGTGGGACCTTTCCGTTCAGTCTCTACGCTGAATCTGGACTTCACGCTGCAGCTTCAAAAACGAGCTGGGCAAACGGGCTGGAATGATGTTGGTGTAAGCCTGTGTGTACTGTCACCGCACTGGGGACTCTGGCCCTCCAACTTCGGGGAAGCTCCCCGGCCTGGCAGGAGGCACCAGCTTTCATGCACATTTGAAGGGTCTCGGTCCTGTTCGCACAAAGGTTGGAAGTGCTGGGTGGCGCGGTAGGTTCTGTTCTTTCTTTGTCAGCGGGACAGACGTCCTCCAACCAGAATGGGGCACAGGTTAGAAGTTGATGGAAAGAGTGGTCAAGGAGAGACAGAAATAGAAAGGTGGGTGCCGGGCTGAGGTGAGGAGGGAACAGGGAGCGGTTACTTGAGGGGCACAAGGGTCCCGTTTTCTAAGATGGCAGGAGTTCTCCGGCCGGACGGGCTGATGGCCCCACAGCCATGTCAATGCACTTCATGTCCAAGGTCATTAGATACACTTAGATGTTAAGATGGAAAATTATACGTTTTGTGATTTTACCACAACTTAAAAAGTAATTTAAAAACACTGCGGAAAACAATGTACAAAAAATAAGCAAAATACACCAAAAACAAGTCGATGGAAGCTTTCAGACATGCCCTGGTTTCTACTGTAGCCGGTGGCTTGCGTCTTTGTCGCGTCTCTCAGAAACCCCTAAGACCTCAGTCAACGGTTCAGCCTCGGTAACCCTTCTACCTTAGTCCACGGTTTAGCAACGGTCCTGTGCCGGGAGCACGTCGGGAATAAAGAAGAAAGGGCTTCACTCACTACTCTCCATTTCTTTCCTTCCAACTCGAACACAGGAGCATGCTTCTGAGAAGAATGGGAGTGGGGGGTCCTGGGGCCTGGAGCGTGGCTTTTGGTAGGAGATGGAGTTTGTCCTCCTTGAGCCCGTAGACTGGGATTCTTGTACGTCTTCTGGTCATCTGTGACGTGCCGGAGCCCTGGGAAGGTAACACACAGTCACGTGTCTTTGTGTTTTATGCAAAGGGAAATGCTCCTCACTCCTTAGATCAATGTGATGCAAAGAGCACAAGGAATTTTGATAATTTCCTAAGAGTCTAGTGTTCTCTCAAGGTTAATGACAGGCAGAGTCTAAGACCTTATAAACATAGTATTCATTAGAAGCTCTGCAAACACTTTTTTAAATTGGAGGAACCTCTTCTTTAAGGAGATGACAGATACAAATCCTACAAAAAGCAAAGCACATGGACAAAAGGGATGACATGATTTACTTCTTTTCTCATGGCTAAATCATTCCCCAGGCATAACCTGCAAGGATACAGCATCCCAGCCGGTATGTCAGAGTACGGAATTGTCTTTAGGGTTATGAATCCATTCTCTTACTTTGCAGATAAGGGAACAGCCCAGCCAATTAGAGCCAGAGAAAAATTTAGAATTTGGTGCTCTTAGCTCCTAGCCCAGTGCACAAGGACAACTGTAAAATAGCTCCTATTACCTGTCTAAAGCAAAAATGCATTTGTATAAACCTTATTGTATAGAATGCATATACATCCTGACATATTTTAAATGTTGTATGATTTAAAACAAAACTGTTCATGGTGAGAACAGAAGTACTTTAGTGATAGAATTATTTGGCAAGCCTGTACACTGCCTGAGGACAGAGATGTGATTGTTTGACATTTTATTTCACTTCATCTTTTTATTTTATTTTATTTTTTTATTTCACTTCATCTTAATGCCTTGGTTGTAGATGGGGCTGGAGCGTTGGAGGCTTAAGTGGTGATGCAGTGCAGTGGTCCACTTAGAACCCAGAGTCTCTGAGTTTTTCTTTCTGGTCCATGCAACAGCCCACTGAGCCCATCTGCCTCAAGGTGAAGAAGGCTGCAGGCTTCTGCTTTCCCAGCAGCAGCTCCCTGTGTGTTGGGACCGGGATGGAATGATGCATTATGGGCTCTGGGGATCTGTGTGCCTGGAGCCAGAGGGAGACAGCATCAAGGTCCAGTTTTCTCACCTTTTGTAATTCCTTCTCCTTGGTTAAGCTGAGCGAATAGAGCAGAGCGTGAAGGGGAGGGCTCCTCTCTTTTGCCTTCATTCTCAAAGAGTGGCGGTGGCCCGGGGGGAGGTGGAGGAGGAGGGGGTGGAGGAAGGCCAGGCCCAGGGGAGAGGACTGACAATGTGGATGCTGTCGAGGCCACTGGACCCTGCGGGAAGAGAGAAAAGGGGAAGCATTGCCTTCAGACTGATGCCCTCACTTGAGCTGGGATTTTGCTAACGTCACTCAGAACCTGTTACCGGAGAGGAAACAGGGTTCAACATTCACAAACGGGCACTGAGGGGGCACATCTGTGCATCCTGGGTCTGTTTGGGAGCTCTGGGACCGAGGTGGGGATCTACCCTGGGAGTGGAGATGACTGACAGGTACAGCCCTGTTGGTGGAAATGGGGTTCATGCCGCCAACGCAGGGGCAAGCCAAGCCTCATTCCCAGGGTCATGTCCAAAGCTCAGGACGTGAAACAAACCAGCCTTGGCCAGTTGAGAATTGTAAGAAGAATGTAGTCCGACTGACAAGAGGATCTGACTTTCTGGGCCACTGGGAACTGCAAACACCAATGAGAGAGAGAGAGTCGTGGAAAATACTCAGTGGTTATTAGGTGTTTTTGAAACCTTTTGGAGCAGCCTAAGAAAGAGATACTCCAACTCTTCCTCTGGAGCTCATTTTTTAATGCCTCGAACTGATCTTCAAGGAAGGGCGTTGTATGACCTGGACGCCCATCAGATCTGAAGGTGATCAGCGTCGAGGACCCACCTGATGGCTTCATTCATCTGATGCTGACAGTGAACTGACTAGAACCCAAATCCTTTCTGAGCAAGAGCTATGCTTACTCTCAGTTTTGCTGCTGTGTGAAATTCAAATTTTTAAAAAATATATTTAATTATTTTAGAGAGAGAGAGAGGGAGAGCATGAGCAGGGGAAGGAGCAGAGGGAGATAATCTCCAGCAGACTCCCTGCGGAGCAGGGAGCCCGACACGGGTGCTAGTTGGGCTCGGTCCCACGACCCTGAGATCACGACCTGAGCCCAAACCAAGATGCTTGACCGACTGAGCCAGCCAGGTGTCCCATGAAATTCAAATACTGTTTTCAGTAGGAAGTTTTAATAAAGCCTACATGACAGTAAAAGGTGCTAGACAATAGAGGAACTTAAAACTAGTAGGATAGAAGCACACGTATGCCACAAACTTGGGTGAAACAGCATTTATTTTACAACCTGAAGTAGAACAGTAGACCTAGGATAAGGAATTATAAGTTAGATCAAGTAAAAAATGGTCAGGAAAATTAGGGGCACCTGGGAGGCTCAGTTGGTTAAGTGTCTGACTTAAAAAAAAAATTTTTTTTTTGAGATTTTATTTATTTATTTGATGAAGAGAGAGATCACAAGTAGGCAGAGAGAGAGGGGGAAGCAGGCTCCCCACTGAGCAGAGAACCCAATGCGGGGCTCAATCCCAGGACCTTGAGATCATGACCTGAGTCGAAGACAGAGGCTTAACCCACTGAGCCACGCAGGCTCCTCCAAGTGTCCGACTCTTGGTTTCGGCTAAGGTCATGATCTCAGGGTTGTGAGATCGAGTCCCACGTCAGGCTCTGTGCTCAGGAGGAAGTCTGCTTGTGTGCTCTCTCTCTCTCTCTCCCTCTCTCAAATAAATACAAATCTTTCAACAAAAGTCAGGAAAGTTGAAAAAATTCAGAGTGACGGAAATGTGGTTTAGGTTCATATATTTCCAACACCAAGTACAAAATATAAAACATGTAAGTGCTAAATATTAACAAAGATGGCATATTCTTAATTTGAATGAGCAACTCAGTGTTTCAAAGTATCAATATCAGGAGGTTTTAATCTATAGTAGTTTCCAGTTCAAATAAAAAAAAGTGCTATTTTCAAAGTACTTATTTAATCCTTATTACGTGTAGAATTACTCGTATTAAAGATAAAAGATTCTTCTCTCCTTCAGAATGCACGTCTTAAAAATGGAGTAGGCTGGAGGTCTTGTCTCCTGAAGCGATAATTTGTGATGTTTTCTTGTTTCTAAGAAGATTAGCCTCAGCCTGACTCCAATAGGATCCTTGGGTCATGCAGAGAACCACTACCCAATTCCTGAGACTGGCCAATTTTTTTTTTTTTCAAAGTCTCTTAAATGTTCACTGTTATGTCGCTGGGGTGAAATCTGAGAATTTGCTCTGAATCATGAACAGCGTATAATCTAAGTTTTGCACACCAAATGTGTTCTGGTGCTCCGTTCCAGATGCTAGGAGCCCCCAAATATTACTTTTACCCCTAAACACGTAATACAGGGAGTGAAAGGCCAGACCCTCTCCTCACATCTGAAGCACCACAGCTTTCTAGTCCTCCTATTTTGAGGAAAGGAGAGAGCATACTGGCTTCTACATCTTAGAATGATTGGGATGGTGCCCTGTTCTCAGAATTCAGTCTCCTTCCCAGAGCCATTAGGGGACACTGAAACCAATACGCCCCATATTCAACTTTCTGGAACTTCGATACCTTCAGAGGGCTGACCCGGGGAACCAAACAAAGGATTTACTACAACAATGGTTGGATATAAAAGCCAAAACCGAAGAGAACTCAGGAGCAGCTGAAACTCTCCACTGATTCTTCGTAGCTTCTGGCACATTCCTGCTGCCCGCCCAGTGAGGGCACAGAACGAGGCTTAACAGTGAGTGCTCAGCCCCTCACTGCAGACAGCATCCTCAAAAGCAAACGGGTTAGCCCTCGCCTTGACAGGGCTCCGGGGGCTGTCCCTTGCAGTGCAACCTGTCTTTGCCTCTTGCTCCTCTCCTCCTCGCTCCCTGGATGTCCCAGAACAGGGAACCAGAGACTTCTGCACCCTCCCGAGGGCCAGCCACACCCACTGGAATCACAGCCCAGCACGGATCTTCAGGCGTCCCAAGTGGAAAGAGAGGGAAGATGGTCGGGGAAGGGAAGGGAGCCAGGAACTCTGCAAAGTCTAGTGTGTGCCAAGTGCTGACTGTTTCCGTTCATTTAACAGATATAGGACATAGGACAGGCTCTATGCCAGAGGTTCCCAAACCTGTGGGAACATTAGAATCATTGAGGGGATCTGTTAGAAATTTGAAAGCCCAGCCCTCATCCCAGAAACACGCTCTGGGAAGGTGCGACACGGGCATGTCTATCGTTTGAAGCTCCCGAGGCGATTCCAATAGGCAGTCAAGTGTGGGAAGAATCATTCCAGGCTACCTGCTGAGATTAATCTTAGTCCTCATAATAATATTACTAGGACTGTCTTGAAATCCCTATTTAACTGAAGACAAAGCAGGAAATGAGGAAGACTGACCCAACAGTAAAAGGCCAGTAGACGGCAGAGACAGAATTCGAGCACATATCTGCTTGATTCCAAAGTCTTCTTCAGCAAAATCCTGTATATTATTTTCAGGATTAAAGAAAAAAGTCAATAGTGTAATTTAAGAACCAGAGACATAGGCTACCTCAGCACATATGTAGTGTGTTGCTCTTGGGGCTTTGGCTCGAAGACACATAACGGAAGTATGGGGGGTGTTGTTGTAACTGGGTTAATTTTTATCTCCACTATGCCTTGCTCTGGAAGCCTTGGGTGTTGAACCCCACATCTCAGCATCAAGTCATTCTTGGTACGGGTTTGTTGTGACTCTATGCCGTTGGTTCGAGAAACTGGCCTCTTGCCTTATTCATCTTTCCCGAGTACCTGGTTCCATTAATGGGGCATCTGCACCCAAGTGTTGGTTCCTTGCCTAATGGTCAAGTTTTTCTGGCATGGGGACCTGACCTCTCTCTCTGCTCTTCCCCCCACTCGCTCACTCTCTCTCTAAAATAAATAAAATCTTAAAAAAAAATACTATTTTGATATGTTGATGAACCAAGTCTCAAATAACTTAGAGCCCCAGACTGGAAACAAATGAAAACACATTTTACTAAAGTCATTGTTAAAAATGACCTGCAACTTAAAAAAAAAAAAAAAAAAGAAAGAAAAGCAGCATATTTATGACTTTAAAGGGCCACATTCAAGGTGCAAAAGTTCGCTTCTGTTGCAGCAGGAGCACAGCACAAAACCTAGAAATGCTGGTTTTTGAGAGCTATTAAGATTAATTTTGAGAGCAGATGTTTGATTTATACTTTTTTGGGGGGGGGATGGACAATGGCTATCTGTGAATCTCTTCCTCTAAATTAATTTCAACTGTCCTGGGAACAGCTGCTTCCTCTGATTTTAAATATACAAACTATAAAATAATGAAACCATTGTATGCAGCATGTGGAAGGCTTGTAATGTTTTGGATATATATGCCATATATATAACATGCAATACAGTTATGAACTAATATACACTGCATTTTTTTCATTACATGTTACTTGAAATTAGCTACTAATCACTTTATTACTTTAGAATTTAGATTTTATTCTGCAGAAGAAACTACTTCTGGTTCTTAAATGAAACCTCCTTATTGTTTTGCTGGTGGCAATTACGATGTCATTAACAACCCATTTTTATCCCCAATGGCAAACCATTGCCCTAGTGATCTAGTTAGTTAGGTTACAGTCTAGCTTTGGATCTAAATAATTTACAAAAAAGATTCCACTCCGATTATCCATTTTGCTAAATTTGTAGAAAGTGGGTCTAATGGGGGTACTTTTAGACAGAGGTTTTCTATCTTTGTGAAAAATTAGGCAAAAAAGTGAAACATAGCTGCTTAAGTAAAAAAAAAAAAAACAAACTACCAACATCGTCTCTGTTTGTCTATCTCTTGGCCCTAAGTTTTCCATCTAAGATTTCTCTGCTTCATAATTGATTTGTTTGGGGACGCCCGGGTGGCTCAGTTGGTTAGGAATCTGCCTTCGGCTCAGGTCATGATCTCAGGGTCCTGGGATTGAGTCCAGCATTGGGCTCCCTGCTCAGCAAGGAGTCTCTCTCCCTCTGCCCCTCCCCCTACTCATGTGTTCTCTCTCTCTCTCATATAAATAAATAAAACTAAAATAAAATTAATAATCCATATTAATAAAAATAAAATTAATAATCCGTATTAAATAACGGATTTGGAAATCTTCAAATCTTACACTTTAAATTCCAAGCTTTTTCAAAGCCAACAATAATAGTAGCAGATGGTTTGGTCTCCATAGAACCTAACTCTGTAACGGATAGATTGAAAGTGAATTAGGCTGAGTAGCCTCATCGGTCAATCCACTCAGCGCACGTTTCCCGAGTGCCTCCTTGCAAGGAACTGGGTATACGGTGAAGTCAGCATGCACCCTGTTATTAAGAAACACGTAATCTAGCAGGGGTGTCACATGCACAAGTAAGTCATCACAGACGACGCAGCTGGATGCGGGCCATGCGTAACAGGAACTGGGGCGTGAAAGGCACAAGCGAGGGCATGACCGACTCTCCCCAGGACAGTGCGGTTACGGGAGCCAGAGAAGGGCTGTTGTGGCCTATACCTGGGCTGCACCATCCCATGTGTGGGAGAGGATGGGTTCCTATAAAGAGAGATGCCGAGGGAGAAACACACATGCAGGTAACATTAAAGTGGATAACATCCACCTTTAAGAACAGGTCAGCCAACCTACATTTTGGCCCGTGTTTTTATCAGTTTTTAAAAAAGCAGAGACTAAGAAAATAAAAATACCACACAACAGACTCTTGGAACCAGTGGACTATGTCCCATACAACACAGTTTCTGCTACAATGTCTCCTCTATGAAACTAGCTTAGTGATTATAATAATCTGACCCGCCTGTCTGGCCAAGTATTTGTGAAGATCACAGATAAAGCTACAAAATGAAACATCTGCCATGCAGTGGTACTATTTATGCCCCCCCCATCCCTTGCCAGCCATCCTTTCTTTATGGTCCCCACCCCAGGTCCCCTTCACACTTACACACAGCTGCCTTCTGATTCTGGATCAGATTCTTTCTCTAGCTGCCCTCCTTGGAGCCAATCTGACCCATCCATCCCCTGGTTTATAGTTAGTGACCTCTAGGTAGCAGTGACAAGGTACATGTGCCTAATTACACACTTCAGCAGCAGTTTAAAAATCGCAAAGCCATTTTAGTCACAAATACGCTTACATTAACGTGCCACAGTTGCGGGAATTCTAATTGTTTTACAACTGAAATTCTTGTTCAAATGCTGTTTGTTAATTTCCTAATATAGCATCTAAAATTCAAAGGTGATGGGGTGCCTGTGTGGCTCAGTCGGTTAAACATCTGGTCATGACCTTGAAGTTCTGGGATGGAGCCATGTTGGGCTCCCTGCTCAGGGGGGAGTCTGCTTCTCCCTTTGCTCCTCCTTCATACCCCTGCTTGTGCCTTGCTCTCTCTCTCTCTCAAATAAATAAGATCTTTTAAAAACTTTTTTTAAAGATTTTATTCATTTGACACAGAGAGAGAAATCACAAGTAGGCAGAGAGGCAGGCAGAGAGAGAGGAGGAAGCAGGCTCCCCGCTGAGCAGAGAGCCCGATGCGGGGCTCGATCCCAGGACCCTGGGATCATGACCTGAGCCGAAGGCAGAGGCTTTAACCCACTGAGCCACCCAGGTGCCCCAAATAAATAAGATCTTAACAGAATAAAACAAAATAAAATTAGATACGAGGGTGAAGAGCCACTCCTATACCACGATAGGAGGGAGGGGTTAAATGAAGGAAATACCAGTTTGAGAACTAAAGACTTTCTATACACATGACCAACTGTTCTTGTTGCAAAAAAAAAAAAAAAATACTTCACAAATTCATGATTTAGGGTTTGTTTATATTTTAGAATCAAAAGTAATTTCTTTCTATTTTTTGCAAGATGTACTTTGATCAAGAACTTAGTGAATTGATACATTTCCAAATTTGTCAATTTCTATACGTGCTTGTGAATTTTACTTTCATATTTATATCACGCTTTCATTGGCAGACAACTATAATCAAGAAAAAAGATTGCACATAAACTAACAGATGATCATCCTGCACAACATAAGTAGAAGCCAAAGGGAATTATGACTTTCGCCTCTATTTTCTTATTTTTATCACTTCCTATAATTCTGAGACTTCTTCTGCCAATGAAAACAAAGTTTCTGGGGGCCCTTCCAAAAAACAGTTAAAAATATTACAATGAAGTGCTGTATAATATTTTAGGCATATGTTTATTAATAATTTTTTAAAAAGTCAATTTTGGGACTATTTCCTATTTCATTTTTGGTAACAGAACACTACTTGAATTTTAGGGATGAAATACAAAGATGGTCCCACAATTTTAAAGGAAATGTGGGGCCTGTTTTGATCACTTTTCTGCAGAGGCAAGGTTCCAAACACCCTCATCTCAAGAAGCACAAGAAGGGTCATGAAGATACATCGCATGGTTTCGTCAATGACGTCTGATGGTCTCTGTCTTGCCCACCCTTCCCGCCTCACGTGACCTCTCATCATTCCTTTGACGACCTGGAGGGATGTGAGCTATGGAAGCCGATGAAGAAGAAACAGAACAGAAGAAAGTCCCTTCAGAGGAGGAGTAACAGGGTTAAGTTGGAACACAGCCTGGGAATAACATGCACAGTCTATATTAGTTTGTGGAAACCAGTAACTTACGGTGTTTATGCCTGTTGTACTCCTAACTTATGTATCCGGATGTGGCCCTTCAAAAAGGTGATGATTTCTGCTTTACACGTGCCAAGCAGAAATGCTTTAGTGAAAGCAGACCAAGCCTTCGGAGCAGCAGAGTCTAGAAGGATCTATTGAGCACCATCTAATTTGCGCAACTGATGCAGCTATTTTGCACAAATTGTCTTGGTAAGTAGCCTTAATTATTAGTTTGCCCTTGCTTTGCTACTGCTATCTGGAACAAATCTGGCATTTCCAGATTGTCTTGTCTTCTTGTTTGCCAGCACTGGCAGCTTGAAAATATAATTTCTCATCAAACAAAAAAAAAAAAAAAAGGAAAGATAAATTTTCCATGGGAAAATTTTCCAGAGTTAAAGATAGCAGAGTATACCCATCAAAGAGGCAAACTATAGATAGCCAATAGTTATAGGAAGACGGAGAGTGACATGTGGCTTGAATTATCTGTTCAACTATTTCATTTGGCCAGAAAAATCCTAGGTCTGAACTCTCATCAAATTAAAGTGTTTGCTTTTCTTTCAGATGTTAGGGTCTTGATGAAATGATAATATTTCTTGTAACTTCATATATTCCTTAAATTTCTTAAATTTATATGAATTTCTTACATTTCTTAAATTTCTTATATTTCTATATCAAGCCTATAGTATATGCTTGGTAAATGATGGGGTGAAGGAAATAACAGTTGTTAGAAAGATGATTGACGTTTGGCTCTATGAAAGAGTTTTTTGTTTTTTTTTTTTAAAAAGAAGCTTTAGCATCTCCTGAACTTTATTGTTGAAACACACGAAGAGTAGCTTTTGTCTCCACTGCAGGCTCCAAAATTCACAGGGAAGTTTAATTGGTGCTCAAGTCTGGGAAGAGGTCTGTGGGGAGCTCAGCTTGCATCATGAGATGCAACCCAGACCAGTGGACTGTGGTCTGGGCGGGGCTCTGTGCTGCATTTGCTACATTCCGGGCAGGGTTTGTCCTACCTGCACCTTCCTCCCTTCCCTTAAGAAATCCTTCTGGCTTCATCTAATATTAGCGTGCATTTATTGAGTTTACACCAGCTGGGAATTAGTGGCGAGCAGGTGGCAAGGGACAGGTGCAGGGGAGGCGTTTGGGACCAATAGTCTGCTGCCTGTTATAAAATGCATTGTCCATTTTGGTTACCACCCTTGGAGAGAAGGAACAGAGTCTGTGGCTAATGGAGTAACATGCACAAGGAACAGAGTCTGTGGCTAATGGAGAAACATGCTGGGAATTTCATCCTGAAGGACTGTGATTACAAATTAATGTGTTCAATGTAGCCAATGCCACCTGGCATGGCGTTTAAGGTCCCGTACCAGTCCCTACTGCAGATTCCAGGCTGAATCAGGGCGGGGTGGGAGGGTGGGAGGGTGGGAGTGTGGGGGTGGGTAGAAAGCCCTGCTTTCATGAGCTCCTGGCCCCGGAAAAGAGGGGAAAGAGAGAAGCACTTCGGTGTTCCCAGACGGCAGGCTCTCAGCTCTCAGCCTTTGTGTCTTTGCTCAGGCTGTGCCTTTGTTTGGAAGACTTCCCCAATTTACAGTCTGGAAAACCCTTGCCTATCCTTCAAGGCTCACCTCAAACGTCTCCTCTTTTTCGTAGGTTTTTCTCTCCCAAGTGCAGATTTCCTCTTTCTCTATTGCGAGCCTCCGTTAGGAACCCCTGTGTTAGGGTTGTTCCTGGTATACGGCAGTTATCTGCCAATCTGTCAGTGAGTTCAGATTTGGTCATGAGCCTGAGCACAGGAGAGCCACTCATTCTTCATCTGCAGGTCCCCGGTAATGTGGCCCAGTGCCTGAAACATGGCAGGTGCTTCATAAATATTTACTGAAGTGAATAAGGAACTGCTTCACAATGCGGAAAGTGCTAGGCATCATAAAAGCAGCACAAATTTTAAGGGGTGCTGTGGAGGTTCTGTGGGGCAAAGGGGAACTTCCAGCTTGGGACACAAGCAGAGGAGACGGGAGAGGATCTTGGAGAGACCATTTGAAATAGGCTTTGAAGGTTGGCTGGACTGGATTTGGCACAAGGAAGCAAGAGGAAGGGGGAGCGGACACGAGCCTTGTCATTACAACAACTATTTGCAACTTGAGTGTTAGTTAGCATCATGCAAGAATTTACAGACCCACGTGAGTGATGTCTTTCTAAGCATTACCTCCTTTTTTTTTTTTTTTAAGATTTTATTTATTTATTTCAGAAATAGCAAGCGAGTGAGCAAGTCAGGGGGAGGAGCAGAGGGGGAGAGAATGAGAAGCTGAAGCAGACTCCAGCTCAGGATGAGGCCAGACGTGGGGCTCGATCCCACCATCGTGAGATCATGACCTGAGCCCAAACCAAGAGTCATATGCTTCCCCCACGGGGTCACCCAGGCGCCCCTGTAGGCATTACCTTCTTATGTGGCACATTTGTTTAATCAAACTACCACTGCTTGAAACTATCTTTGAAGATTGCCTTCAGATCTATTTACAAAAACATACAAACCAAGCAATCACTCATGCTCTATACTCTGTTCCTTTTGATTGAAAAGAGTATTACTTGAATTAATCCCCCCCCCCCAAAAAAGGGTCTTAATGGCTTTTGGCCATTTGAAAAGATAAAATTCACTTTTTTTTTTTTTTAAGATTTTATTTATTTGTCAGAGAGAGAGAGGGAGAGAGCGAGCACAGGCAGACAGAATGGCAGGCAGAGGCAGAGGGAGAAGCAGGCTCCCCGCCAAGCAAGGAGCCTGATGTGGGACTCGATCCCAGGACGCTGGGATCATGACCTGAGCTGAAGGCAGCTGCTTAACCAACTGAGCCACCCAGGCGTCCCGATAAAATTCACTTTTAAAGAAGGAGGATTTGCTATCATTTAATACCCTAAAAGAGGTGGGCTGAAGGAAGGCTTTACTGGCTCTTGCCCTGGCCGGGAAGGACAGGGAGATAGACAAAAAAAAATACAACCACGGTCATGATTAATGCGGGGGCCGGTCTCAGGAAGTGGACAAGTCCCCCCGGGGGAACGATGAGGGCTGAACTTGGACCCAGAGGAGCGGCTCCTCAGCGATGAATGTGAGCCCCGGGGTACCCAGCGTTGTTCAGCTCTAGGCTGGAGTGATAGCTGAGCTCACTCAACACCTCCTCTGGTTCAGGCACCCCCGGTTCTGTTCTGGGGAGCACCTCTGCCTGCAAGCCTAAACCACCACCTTCTCATTTTCCTAAGAGTTGCTGCAGGAGAGGGTAAGGAACAGGACATTGTCAGTTGCACCACTGCCTTCAACGTTACACACAAAAGAATTTTAAAAGCACACACCTTAATTAAAATATTCCCTAGGCGATGTTTTAAATAAATTAGGAAGGTGTATTAACTTGCTAGCCCTCAGGTTAAGAGAGTTCAAAGTTCTTGTTGAGAAAAAGTGCTAGTAAATAAAATAACCTTTTAAAATTTTAATTAATTAATTAATTAATTAATTTGACAGAGAGAGAGAGCACAGGCAGGGGGAGCGGCAGGGGGAGAGGGAGAAGCAGGCTCTCTGCTGAGAAGGGAGCCCCATGTGGGTTTTGATTCCAAGACCCAAGGATCAAGATCTGAATTAAAGGCAGATGCTTAACTCAGTGAATCACCCAGGCACCCCTAAAATAATCTTGATTGTTAAGGTTGGCACTTTTAAAAGCTATTACTCTTTTGATTTAGGAAGGGAAAAATTTAAAAACTCTAAAAAATTTACATATTTTTATTAACCACTAATAAAACTCAGGTATTTGACATAATAAACATGGTTTTAAATATAAAACATGTAGAGTGTTATAGTGTAGCTAACTCTGAACCACTGTGTATGAAATTGTAGATATTTATTTATCTATTTTATTTTTTTATTTAAATAGGCTCCATACCCAGCGTGGAGACCAATATGGGGCTTGATCTCATGAGCCTGAGATCAACTCCTGAGCTGAGATCAAGAGTTGGACACTTACCTGAGCTGCCCAGGTGCTCCTGTAGATGTTTATTTTTGACCTATACTTACTCCACCGAAGATATAGCTCGAGTACAAATAAAATCCTCAAATAATCCCCAAGCTTCAAAAGGCAGAAATCCAAGTTAGAAGCAATAATTCATCCAATCAGACAACTGATCTACAAATGATCCAGAGTTCATAACACAAAGTCAAGCATACTCCTTCCTTCTATGAAACTGCAGCTACCTCCAACCCCCAGCAGCTGTTTTCTAGAGATCCTTGATTCACTGCCGTGTTCTCGAGGATAGCCAAGATACGGAAGCAACCTGACTGTTCACTGGTAGACAAATGGATGAGGAATGTGTGGTACACACACACACACACACACACACAGAGGAATATCACTGAGCCATAAAAAAATGAGAGTTTACCATTTGTGACAATATGGATGGACCTAGATGGTATTTAACTAAATGAAGTAAGTCAGACAGAGAAAGAAAAATGCCATATGATCTCACTTACATGTGGAATCTAAGGAACAAACCAAAAGAAACAGATTCATAAATACAGAAAACAATAAATAAAAAAATAAAATAAAATACATACATACAGAAGAAACTGATGCGTGTGGGCACGAGATCAGCAGAACAAGTGAAGGGGACTAGGAGGTACAGGCTTCCGGTTATAAAACAAGTAAGTCTTGGGAATGAAAAGCACAGCAGGGAATACGGTCACTAATGTCGTTGACTCTGTGGGACAGCAGGTGGTCACTGGACATGGTGGTGATCACTTCCTAATGTACATAAACACTGAATCACCGTGTTGTATACACGAAACCAAGAGAGGACTGTGTGTCAACTACGCTTCAATAAAATAATAACATGAAGGCCACCAATAAGGTGGACGATGGCAGCCTCTTCCCATGTCCCCAGACAATGCTGCCCCCCAGGGTTTCTCCTCCATCAGGTCCTCTTTTTTTTGGTCCCTGCATCCATTTAACTGCGGTCCTCAGACCCTACCCCTGCTTAGTGACTCCACCTGCCTGCTGCAACCCTCCACGCAGAGCATCTCACCTGCCCTGAAAAGACAAATTGAAGGCTCCCGTCAAGGTTTCCTTGCTCCTCTCCTGGGTCCTCTTGTGGATTTCCCCGTCTGTACTAATGTTGCTGGGATTCTCCCAGATTTCCAGATTGGAAACTTCGTGTTTAGGTTTGATCTCTCTCTCTCAGCTTTGTCCTCAACTTGGTGTCCACTCTCTTTCTTTACACTTTTGCCCCCACTCACCAGGTCACAAAGTGATTGCCACAGCCCCAGCCATCCATTAAAGCTTCCCAACATGGATCGGGGCCTCTGATCTCTTCTCTTTCCCATCTGTCTTTCACAACTCCTGAATCACCATCTATGGTGTGCTTGCTTTTTGCTCAAAAACCTGTGGTGAAGGAAAAAACCCTGCATACTACATATGAACTTATCTTCTTAGGGTTAAGACATGCAGACAGACTTCACCACCTGGCCCCGCCTGCCTTTCTGGTCTCAACTCTTGCCATGTTCAGCTCTGCAAAATTCACAGGTTTTCTCTCAAAGTATTTTGTTCATGTCCTATGCGCATAAGCCAAATTCCCTGTTAAGAACTGCCCTTTCCTTTACTATCTTTCTAGGGCTCTGCGAACTCCTACTCATCCTTCAAGACCCAAACCAAATGTCAGCCCTTTTGTTGTCCATTCCTCTCACCTAGGAAGTCTAATTAGCAAGGTTTAGTTTCCAACAGAGCCTTATATTATTGTTACTTATTTTCACATCATAATTGGAACCTGCCGCTTGCCAGCAGAGACTGTAGCATAAATAGAATGTCTGATGTGTGCCTTGTCCCTGGTAGGTAGCCAATACATGGCTATTAAGTAAATGAGTTGCTAAATAAATGGAAGAGTAAAAATGAAAGATCTCTCCTGAGTCTCCCTCCAGTTGGACTCCTCCGGTCCAACTTGAATATACTACAGCAGTGTTTTTCAAATCTTATCACGCAGGTAAGGCACCTGGGGCAATCTTGTTAAATGCAGTTTCTGATTTGGGGGGCCTGGGGTGGGGCCTGAATTCTGCTCCCCCCACGTTCTGTGTGAGCGCCGCGCTTTGTGCTTACTTCCAGCGGGGCTGCATCCGTTCATACGTCCTTCAGCAAGAATGTGAGTTTCAGGGGACAGGAACGGTGTCTACCGCGTCTTATATCCGCTTCTGCATTCTCGGCACCTTGCCCAGAACCTGGGTCATGGTAGGTGTGTAAGCTATGTTTGTTTAATTACTAGTTTCTTTGAGGCTGTTCAAAGCCAATGCCTGGCTTCCTTCATTATCTGTGCATTTGGAACGACTCTGCTAGTCCATGATACTCCTGACTCCCTCGGAGCAGTCTGGATCTTCTCCGTAGGAGAACAAAAGTAATTGGTTACCCAAAGCCCCAAAAGGGAGCTAAAAACCCAGGAGCAATTAAGTCGACTGAACACAGCTGTGGTCAGGTAGGCTGGAAGGAGCCACTCTCCGAGGCCCGGAGCCCCGCGGAGGAGATCAAGGAGCTCTGTGACCCAGGCGAGTGACACACCGTGTCACGGTAGTGAATGACACTACCGACTCACTTTGATCAATAAACCTAAGGCACAGGTTGGATACAAGCTCTCGATGAAAATTTTGATATAAAAGATTGAGAACAGTTTCCTTCTGTAAGAATCAAGAGGGAGCCAGAGAGGCCAGAAGACGGGAAAACTTACAAGACATACATATTTAATGACATGCGACAGGGCCTACATTATTTATAAGTCAGAATGCCCTCTGGCTGAGTTTTAATTTGCTCACAGCGAACTGTTACGCTTGCGTTTTGTTAACGGACGTTTGGTCTTTACACTGAGGAAGAGGATCAAGAGAAAGCTGGGCGCCCAGAAAAGGGAGTGATGGCAAAATGTTTTGCTTTGAGAAAAATAAAAGCCCCCTCGTCTGTCACTGGGCCACTCCCAACTACTTGTGTTTTTCTGGAGGTTCGATGCCTGGCAACTGGGGTAGAGCACAGATGGGTTAAAGGCACATTCCTAACAGAAGGAGTCCTGTCCCCGTTACGTAAGGCTTCATGCACGGTCACTTACGTGCACTTTTATTCCTCTCCACGACTCATTACACCCCACTGGTTCCCAAAACTAAAGGAACCCAGGGAGACCTACAAAAGGACCGAAAGAAGTCAACACGTTTAATACCAAAAAGTTAAGACGACAAACAGGTTTTGTCCGATTCACGAAATCCTTTCCATGACCTCTTCCTGGCCAGGGCCACACAGAACACAGTAACTGTCTCCAAGTCGATCTGGCCAATTCATAGAAAAAAATCAGTTATTTTGGTAGTTTTCAGTGTGAGGACAAGGCCTTGGCTGTTCAGCGCTTATTATCTGACCTACAGGAACTGCCAACGATATTACAAATCTGACCAACTGCGAGGGATGACAAGTCACAGGGTCTCCCCTGGGCTCCTGCCAAAGGGCCGATTTATTCGACAAAGTGCGTGTGAGACGCAGCGCTGAGGACACCACATGAATTAATACTGTAAAGGGTCGCCAGTAATTAAACGGAGAACTGCAGGTTGCTTCTGGCGCCGGGTCCTTCTGGATCACGGTCCTGGAAAGGGACAGTTTGCAGAAATGAGATGTCATTTCCCGCAGTAAACGTCACAGGACGTTCCACAGAGATGAGCCCACAGCTGCTGCTCGCCCCCGCCGCGCCCGCACACTTGTTCACAGACCCTTGCGCCGGGCTCGGGCCCCAAGAATCGCCAGCCTCCAAGTCTGACATTTCGCCCTGACAACTGAAGGGAACAACAGTTGCCTGACACAGCTGTGGTCTGAGGGCGAATGTCAGGAGGTGGGAGCTGGCAAGGCCGGTCCCAGCCGTGAACTCAGGGGGAGCGATGACTTCGGAGAGCCCGGAGCCTCAAGCAGCCTGCTGCTGGGCCCCCAAACCCCCAGAGGGCTCAACCCATAACACCTGATTTGAAAATGGAGAAAACACAAGGGTTGCTCCAAATACCGAGATGTTAAGTCACCCTAAGCTTTCTGACTGTGTCCCTTACAATGGAACGTGTCTCTTCAACCTTCTGAGCACGGAGGTGTCAGTGAGCGCCAACACCCTGTCGTGCTACGTCCTCTCGGATCCCCGTCGTCTCATAAATACATTCTGTCTGTGTGGCTGTGATCAGCGGGCAAAGACGTGAAGTTACTCCTACTTATTTTTTCTTCCCAAAGGCCATCTGATCAGAGCATTCTAACAGCCCTCGCAAGAACGCTGTGATTCTGGCTGTGGACGTTTTTCATTCACTTTGCCGCTATGTTGATAGACTACGGTCTGTCCGAGCTTACTTCGGACTATGGGATCTTTTAAATAGTTTTTAGTCATTTGGATTTAAAAACTTTTTTTTGTTGTTTAAGGTTTTATTTGTCTGTCAGAAAGAGAGAGAGAGAGAGAGAGAGGGAGCACAAGCAGGGGGAGGATGTGGGGGGGGAGGGAGAAGCAGGCTCCCCGTGGAGCAGGGAGCCCAGTGTGGCTTTGATCCCGGGACCCAGAGATCATGACTTGAGCTGAAGGTGGATGTTTAACGGACTGAGCCCCCCGGGCATCCCAAAATCTTTGGTTTTTATAATATACTTTGTAATACATGTGTGGGTTTTTTTTTTTTTAACCCCAAACCTTAGAAGAAGAGGACTAAAATATTAGGAAATGTATTTCTATATGTATGTCTTAAAGCTTGTTAAAGTATTTTGCAGGGGCACCTGGATGGTTTAGTCATTAAGTGTCTGCCTTTGGCTCAGGCCATGATCCCAGGGTCCTGGGATTGAGCCCCGTATGGGCTCCCTGCTCAGCAGGGAGCCTGCCTCTCCCTCTCCCACTCCCCCTGCTTGTGTTCCCTCTCTCACTGTCTCTTTCTGTCAAATAAATAAATAAAATATTTATTTAAAAAGAAGATTTTACATATAGGATGTTCACTGAACCAATACTTTCTTACCATAATCCTTCTCCACTTTTAATATCTGGGCACACCTTCCCATTAAAGAAGTGAAGCAGGTGCTCTGGTTTATAACAATTACCATTTTATCTATCTATCTATCTATCTATCTATTTATTTATTTTTGAGGGTGAGAGAGAGAGAGAGCACCGGTGTGCACACACAGGCGCACAGGGGGAGAGGGGCAGAGGAGAGAGAGAACCTTAATTAAGCAGGCTCAGCACCCAGCTCAGAGCCCGACACGGTGCTCGATCCCACCACCTTGAGATCACATCCTGAGTCAAAATTAAGAGTTGGACGCTTAGCTGACTGAGCTACTTAGGTGCCCCTACAATTACTATTTTATTTTATTTCATTTTATTTTTTTACAATTACCATCTTAAATCATATTCTCCCATTAGCATAACATGTGCTCCATACATAATAGCTGCCACTACTCTTAGGTAATCCATGCCACCCAATGCCTGCTCGAAGGATTATATTTTATGTAAAATATATACACACATGTATAAATATGCCATTTATGTTTTATAACATGTTTTTAAAAATGTACCATGTGTCAGGTCATGAAATCGGTTCAGTGGGTCTCAGCCAGAATTCTATAACAAATGAAATAAAATAGAAAAAAATATTTGAATACATTTCACTTGTTAAGAGACAGAAGTGTTCTGTAAAACTTGTTTTAGTGTTGTGAACTGGTTGTGTCTGGTGTGTACGTAGTAATGAACTGTATTTCTCACTGTTAGTTGCCTTTAAAAATTTGAAAGCTATTGTTACAAGGCTTATATTTCTAATGAAAATAATGAAAACATAAGTATTCACTCTAGAATAAAGGGAAACAACGATGCTTATTTTTCTATAACTAATATTTGATTCTTTTTTTAGAGGGGGCAGGAGCAGAAGGAGAGAGGGAGAATCTTAAGCAGGCCCCGCGTTCAGCCTGGAGCCGAAATGGGGCTCGAGCTCATGACCCTGAGATCATGATAGGAGCGGAAATCAAGAGTCAGACGCTCAACCAACTGACCCCAGGTGCCCCTAATATTTGATTCTTATCTTATATATTCAAAACACCATTACTCAGCTTTGTACAGTGTGGTAAAAGGTACTGAAACCATTTAAAAGTAATTTTTTTCTATGGCTGCCATTAGAAAATTAATTGCCAAAAAAAAAAAAAAAAGAAAATTAATTGCCTAGCTTTTGGCAACATGACTATTTCCCACAAGTGGGTTCTCTTTCCTTTTCCATTTATTTACTATGAGTATAATAAGAAGACATCCAGGGACTCTTGCTGTTTAGTTTACTACTCTCTAGTGATGACCTATTTCCACGGCAAACACATGACAATTCCCCTTTATGACAAACTGGTCTGTAACAAGACAGTATCTCATTGGAAGTGTAAAAAAAATAATTCTAATCCATCCACCCAAACACACACCTGCATCCCCATTATAACTTTCTATATTAAAACACTTAAAGTGTTTATGAACTCTTCTCAAAAATCGTAATATCTGGGGTGCCTGAGTGGCTCAAGTGGGTTAAGCCTCTGCCTTTGGCTCAGGTCATGATCTCAGGGTCCTGGGATCGAGCCCCGCATCGGGCTCTCTGCTCAGCAGGGAGCCTGCTTCCTCCTCTCTCTCTGCCTGCCTCTCTGCCTACTTGTGATCTCTGTCAAGTAAGTGGAATCTTTAAAAAAAAATCATAATATGATAGGCAGATGAAAAATAATCAATTTAGTTGTATTTTGCAACTGTGCATTTTTTGCTTATGGAGAAAACAGAGTAGAAAATAAAAGGAAGTGTTAGTCTATGGAGGCCAATGTTAATGTTTGTACAATTGTTGGGGAGCAAAGGCAGAAGTCCCATGCTCCTTTGAAAAGTCACAGACTTGGTATTGGTATTAAGCCAACCTCACAGACATCAATATTCCAGATGAGAGTTAGGACCTAGACCACGACCACTGGGAGAACGAGAGTTCTACCCTTGAATGGAATTCACAAGTTTGCCACTTTGTTTTCTCAATATTAACTCCAGTCGGACCATCCGCTTTGACCATTTAAAGGTAACATTCATTTCTAACAGAAGGAAGTTTCCACGGAAAGGCTTTCTACAACAAGTGCAGACACTTAAAAGGACAAGGAAGAATCTAAGAGTCCCCGACCTCCAAAATTTTTAAAGATTATATTTATTTATTTTAGAGGGAGAGAGAATGCATGTGCGCCTGAGGGCGGGGGAAGGGGGGCATGGAGAGGAGAGAGAGAGAATCACGATCAGACTGCCCTGCGTGTGGAGCCCCACCTGGGGCTCGATCTCACGACCCTGAGATCATGACCTGAGCCGAAATCAAGAGTGAGATGCTTAACTGACTGCGCCACCCAGGCGCCTCTCAAACCATTTCAAACCATATACTGAGTACTTGCTCTGTGCCAGGTACTATGTTAGGGGCTGGAGACAGAGATCAGTTTCCAACTGAGTGGGAGAGCCTCCAAAACACACGCATACAAACGACAACTGTATGAGCTCATGGCTATGGCTGAGCTATACTCAAGATATGAAGGAAGCACGGAGGAGAGGCATCCATTCCCGGGAAGGTCATACAGCGCGACATATGTTTGGGACATTGCAAAAAGGGCTAAACCATCTGAGATCTGAAGACTTTAAAACGACGACAATCGGATTTGATCTGTGTGTATTCAGGGTTCCATAATTGTCTGGTGGTGCTGGGAAGCAGTGAGAGGCGGGAAGAGAGGACAGTCGAGGCTGGAGATGAGGGCAGGGCCAAGGTCATGGGCAACATCTCAAAGGCTGGGACTTTATTTTATGACCAAGATACTACTCAAAGCACCAAGACTGCCCAAGTAATATTCAAAAATATTATTCAAAAAATCTTGAATGCCAAAAGAGAAATTTAAAACATACAAAAGGACATTTTTATTAGTCATTCTGTCTCCTTAAAAATTTTCAAAACTTTTTCAAAACCTTCCTGTATCCTTTAATTTTTAATCACAGTTTCTTAATATACATGCCATCTTAGTGCTCAAAACCTTTTGCGTTCTATCACACTGGCTGGTCAATCATTTCCCATGTAGACATCATACATAATAGATTTTATTTATTTATTTTATTTGTTTTTTATTTTTTTAAGATTTTATTTATTTATTTGACGGACAGAAATCACAAGTAGGCAGAGAGGCAGGCAGAGAGAGAGGAGGAGAAAGCAGGCTCCATGCTGAGCAGAGAGCCCAATGCGGGGCTCGATCCCAGGACCCTGGGATCATGACCTGAGCCGAAGGCAGAGTCTTTAACTCACAAGCCATCCAGGCACCCCTAGATTTTAAATGTTTATTTACTTAAGTAATCTCCACATCCAACACAGGGCTTAAACTCATGAGCCCAAGATCGAGAGTCTACTGATTCTACCGACTGAGCCAGCCAGGTGCCTTTCCTATATGTTACCTTCAACGACTGAAGAATGTTGGGTTCTTACCATGGACAACTTAACCACTTTCTTTCTGCTATCCTATAGGCAATCTCCAGACTGCTCTATGACAAATGACACTTGCACAGTTTCCACATACCTATTTTATCTTATGCTTTCCTTGAGGTCAATTCTAAGGTGTGACATTTCCAGGCAACCAGAAATGAATATTTCTACAGAGTTTCTTTCCCTGGGCAGCAGAAGGTGTGGCACTTACGGTTTTGCTCCAAGTAAGGCCGGTGGTGTGGTGTTCCTTGATGTACGCTTGCAGCTCGCTCCAAATGCTCAAATACGACTTCACCCAGTCCACGTGGCGCAAATCACTTTGTTGTAAAAGAGGGTGGAAGAGAGTAGAGTTAGGATCGAAAATAAAATTTAAAAAAGATTGGTGGGAACATGGTAATCCAGTAACTAAGACCCTGGAGGATGCTGGGCCAATAGTCCTTCCGGTTCAGTCCCTGTGAACCAATTCTAAAAAGGACCCGACAGGCCGGTGACCCAGGTCTCTCCTGAGATGAGCCAAGTGTCCTTTCTGAGCTCCAGGCGTGGGGCAGAGAGGACCACTGGGAGCAGACCCGGCAATTCAGGCCATGCGTCCTCACGGGATCTCTAACAGGGAGATGAATGCAGAGGGAGGCCACTTCCTTCTGTACTGTTTCTGATGCAAAATGAAAAGCAAAGTGCTTTCAGAAAGGAGAATGGTATTGGGAAAAAAAAAGTCCCTTGGCTGGTTTTCTAATCTGACTGAATTATTTGGCCAAGAGAGTCATGAAATTAGAGTATTTTAGAGTGGTGAGGAGGGTGCTGTTGCAAGGAGAAGGTTTCCTACAAACAGGGAACACCCAGTCCCTAATTCAACATGGAGTTGTAGGGCTGGGCACAATCGCTCAAACACGTGTTTCCCAAACACAGAATGACTGAACTCTAGGAGGGGAGCTCAGCATTGTGGCTGTGTGTTTTTTTTGTTGTTGTTTGTTTGTTTGCTTTCATAATAGCTTTATTGAGATATAATTCAAATCCCATACAATTTACCCATTTAAAGTGTATAATCCAATAGATTAGGTCAACAGAGTCATGCAACAGATGCCATGGCCAACTCTCTAGAGGGTCCACTGAGTGAAAGTAGAAAGTCAAGCTTCCCTTTTCAATCCTCCAAGGCTCCTTGGAATCCTTTCAATTTTATAACATTACATCACCTCAAAAAAGAAATCTCATATCCATCAGCTGTTACTCCACATTTCCCCCAAACTTTCCCAGCTCCAGACAGGTGCTAAGCTACTTTCTGTCTCTCTAGATTTGCCTGTTCTGGAATTTCATATAAATGAAATCATTCAATATGTGGTTTTTTTGCATTTGACTTCTTTCACTTAGGATATTTTAAGGTATATCCATGTTGCTCTTGTATCAATACTTCATTTTCTTAATGACTGAATAACATACCATTTTATGGATACACATTTTATCTATCTGTTGCCATTGACTAACAGTTGGGATTGTTTCCACTTTTTGGCTATCATAAATAAAGCTGCTATGAACATTTGTGTCCAAGGTTTTGTGTGAACATGTTTCATTTCTTTTGGAAATACACCTGCGAGTAGAACTGCTGAGTGTGTCTGCTTTTTGCAGTAAAAAATATCAGTACCTATTTCTTAAACTGAGTGGTGGGCATAGAAGTCTTTTTTTGCATTTCAACGGTATCTTTTGTATATTTTACAAATATTCTTTCACAACTACTCTGTGTTTATTAAAATAAAACATAACCTAGGGGCGTCTGGGTGGCTCAGTGGGTTAAGCCTCTGCCTTTGGCTCTGGTCATGATCTCAGGGACCTGGGATCGAGTCCCGCATCGGGCTCTCTGCTCAGCGGGGAGCCTGCTTCCCCTCATTTCTCTCTGTTTGCCTCTCTGCCTACTTGTGATCTCAGTCAAATAAATAAATAAAATCTTAAAAAAAATAAAACATAACCTAAAAGAGAAATAGTCAAGTTTCCTTCAACCTGGGCCAGCGAGTGAGATGCAGGAGCCCGTGCATTTGCTGGACGAGGAGCACTTCGGCTTCTACCACCAAGGGCTCAAAGGGGAATCCACTCGTGAGCCCAGAGCCCAGGGGATGAAACTTTATTGCTTTTATTTTTGTCCCATTCCTGCCCAGAGTGACTAGCCATCAGCCACATCACATTTAGCTAGGTGTTCACAGGGCCAGCCATGACATTACGTAGGAGAGGGGAAGAAATCCCATGACGTCCCCTGAGTAGTTGAGAGACACAGCACAGGTCTCTACTTGATCCCATTTTCCATTCCAATACCAGTTTAAGTGTCTCTAGGATCTATTATTCGTACTGTAGAATAATAGCTTGGTTTGGACTCATCAGCACTGCTTTTTTTTATAGATGTCTCTCTGTCCACCCCAATTGTATTTCGTTTTAACGCACTCGCTGGTCTCCCTTCCAGGGGCCTGGTTAATTGCCACATCTCCTTTCTGCTGCTCATTTACACTTCCTTTCCTGATGTCTCCTTTCTTCTCTCTACACTCACCAACCCTGTCTTGGGCAGCATAAAGAGTTGTGACCCTCTAGGGCGGGTCCCTCCCGAGCCATCACAGAGCTCTGTGGCTGTTGCGGAAACACACATGGGGCGACACACGGACTCAAGTAGGGAGTTTATCATCACAAGAGAACTGAGCCAGACTTTCTAATGCGCATACATTATCTGGATAACGGACCTCACTTCCCACTTGGCTTCGGCCAAAGATGGAATATTTCCTTAACATTTCCCATCAACTCACCTTTGAAAGGAATCAGGGGTGAACTACATGAAGCTTTGGGACAAATGTCTGACAAGCAAGCACCTGAGAATTTGGCTAGTAAAGGAAGGTACGTACCTGTGTTTGTAGTCCTTTAGGACCCTGTTAGTGTAAAAGGTGGCGGCGTCATTCATCTCCTTGACATAAGGACCGGGCTTAGGGGACTGAGAGAACAGGACCATCACCCAAGCATAGAAGGAAAAAGAAAAATAGGATAAGAAAGAACATGCCTTCAAGATGAAGAAAAGCCATGGAAATATTGAGAGTCAGGAGGCAAACATTTTGCTCTGTAAAGGGGTGGCGGTGAGACATTTCCACATCTCAGAACACAAAGTCCTGAACTGTAACATGGTAAGAAAGGTCTGGGGCATTCACCCCGAGAGGAATTCCCTGCAGTGTAACAGACAGAAGGAGCCCAAAGGTAGCTAGGAGTTCCCCGAAACACCGCACTTTGGAATGGGGTGCCATTCCACGGGGACAGGACTCACCACAGCTATCCAGCCGAGGGCAGGGATGCTTTCGCTGACGGCTGAGAGATGATTGAACATTTTACTCCCCCGGTTTCTCTCTCGGAAAGTCTGGATTTCCTGAATCTTTTCGGATATCGGTTTCAGAAGCGCAGCCACGTCCTTCTGCAAGCAAACATTGAGCACTGTGACTAAGGGCAGAACAGAAGCTCAGGCGTCTACCCAGCATGGCCTCAGCAGGAGTGCTTGGGACCTGTCATCTAGGGGGGCTTCCAGAATAGGACGGGCTGTTGTTGTTGTTGTTAGGGGGAAGACTATTTTCATTCTCAGAAGTACGAAAATGGTGCATATTTTTAAGATTATTACAACTGTCCTCTGGAGACATGGACGAAATCCAGCCCTATGAGACGGCCCCTGTTTTAGAGAATCCGGGAGGGACCACAGGGACACGGAGCATGGTCAGCGTCATATTTCCAAATGAAATGCACAGATCACATGCTGGAATGACACGGGTCTAAAACCAGGGTGGGTGAGAGGTTAGTCAAAAGGTGTGTTCTCGTTTCTGTGGGCACCGATGTGAGGGAGGGTCCTCGGTTTGACCACAGTTCCTGTAATCCATGTGAAAAACTGGAAATCTTCCATGAGGATCTTTTCAAGAAAATGGATTTGCTTATATTTACTGTTATCTGGGTCTGGTTTGGCTTTCTACATTGTGCCCCATGAACGTGGCCAACAACCACTGGTTACTCTGGCTTCTGATTAATTAATTCAAAAACTAACTTCCTTAGTCATATAAAAACCAATTTTCAAAATTATGTGAGCTGAGGTAAAGAGGTGACTGGAACACCTCCCCATCCATCCTTCTAGCAAATATATATATATAATATATACATATATATTATATATACATACATATATATATATATATAATTATTATTTTTTAACGTGCTCCAAAGAACTAGAAACGGTCTGTACTTCAGCTTTGTAAAAGTCACTGAAGACGTTCTGGCAATATTTCACTAAATCTCGTTTGCAGGAAGAAAAGTGGAAAATGTCCTTAAAACTCCTTCCTGTCTTTAATTGAGAATTCAGAGCAAAGGTTTTCAACCTCGGCCACACACTGAAATTACCTGAGAGCTTTGAAAAACAGAGGCCTGGGTCCCCCCCTCCCCCCCAGACTGTGACTTAACAGGTCTGGAGGTAGCCTGGGGCGGGGGGGCGGGGGTACGGTGCTGGGAAAGTGCCCCAGGTGTAGATTTTAATCACTGCTATGGTGGTGGCAGCTGTTTCTGCCAGGGACAGCAGACCATTAGGGAAGAAATTGCTTTCAGCCACAGCTGTTTCCAGACCTCACTTTCCTTCTGTACCCCTTTCCCTATAAGAAATGCATGTAAGGGCTTTGGAATTAGAATGACATCAGTTCAAATCTCAGCTCTTCCACTTACTACTACCCAAGCGACCTTGATCAAATTCCTTAATCTGAGTCTTGGTCTCCTCATCTGTAAGTCAGAGATAGTAATACCTATAGCCCATAGCTACAGGAGATACAGCATTTTAAGCTTCTGGCACATGGGAGGCACACAATAAATGGATATGATTATTATTACTATTATGCAATTCGCTCAGACTGGAGGCAAAAGGGCTGTCCTCTCTCTAATAGGTAACACTCAAATAATGTCTGTGCATTCAAGATAATAGAGGCTCCAAAGAAATATCCACCTAAGCTAACGGGGTTTTAGGATTATGGAAGTCCAAACCGGGTCATCTAGTTCAGCTTTGGACCAACCCATTCAAGTAGGTCACAGTCAGTGTTTCCCTGTGGCCGTGTGTGTGTGTGCGTGTACTGGTGTGTGTGCATGTGTGTACTGAACCACACAGTACAATGTATTTCTCGTTATGAATTTCAGTCTGAAAGTTTCAGAAGCATGGATCGAATCCAATTCCCCAATCTCACATAACTAGGAGACAAGATTAGCTAGCAAGCGTTGGCTGAGCTGAAGCTGGAACCCAGGTCTTCTAAGAAGCCCTGAGAAAATTCTCTGCATTGCGTGCTCAGAAAAATATGGTTCACTCCCCAAACACAAGTTTCTTCTCTGCCAGCAAGACTAGGGAAAGGTATTGTGAAGATATTAAGGGCTCAGGTCTGGAATGAGACTACTGGGGTTCAAGTCCTTGCTGGCCAGGGTATTAGGCTTTTCTTTCCACACATGTGATTCCATGGTCTCCTCTGCAAAACAGTCTTGGGAATGGTCCCTACTTCACAAGACTGTTAGAAGTAAATGAGAGGGCACGTCAGCACCTGGTACAGAGTTAGGCATGTTGGGTGTTCAGCAAACGGGGTGGGGGGTGATCCTGGGTATCTGCCAGTGAAGCCTCTGACTGACCAGATTCACTGACCAGCTCCTTCCTATCACTTATATGCAAACACAGGGAGAGAGATTTCCTAGCTGGGATATGCACTTTTTAAATTTATCCATGTTGAAGGAGGAGAAAAACAAAAAAGGTTGCCGTAGAAGCTAGCCAGGTCTTGTGGAAAATTCAAGAATACCTTTCTGCTTTCTTGCTTACCCTTAGAACCATTCAAAAGAAAAGATTTTATAGATTTGGCAGGGAGACCCTGACTCAGAGTTGTTAGTGGCTGAACTGTGTCCTTCACAAATCCAGATGTTTAAGTCCTAACCCTGGTACTTCAGGACATGTCTGTATTTGGAGGTAAGGTTTTTTGTTGTTGTTGTTGTTGTTGTTTTTTAAGATTTTATTTATTTGTTTGACAAAGAGATCACAAGCAGGCAGAGAGGCAGGCAGAGGGGTGGGGGGAGCAGGCTACCCGCTGAGCAGAGAGCCTGACGCAGGGCTTGATCCCAGAACCCTGAGATCATGACCTGAGCAGAAGGCAGAGGCTTAATGCACTGAGCCACCCAGGCACTCCTGGAGGTGAGGTCTTAAAAGAGGTAATTAGGTTAAAATGAGGTCACTAGGGTGGACCCTAACCCAAAAGGACATAGACATGTATGAGGGAAGATCATGAGAAGACACAGGGAGATGCCCCCCTTCCATAAGCTGAGGAGAGAAGCTTTAGAAGAAATCAACCGCCATCTTGATTTCCCACTTCTAGCTTCCAGAAGTGGGAGAAAGTAAATTTCTATTGCTTAAGCCACCCAGTCTGTGGTACTTCATTCTGGCAGTTCTAGCAAACTAGTGTAAGGGGATAACGGCTCTACAGGAGAGGAAAACAGGTACTCTGAACCCTCAACAGCAAACAAACCTCTTCCTGAAACAACCCCCTCCCAAACATTCCCTGCCCAAACACAACTCTTCCATGTTTGCTTCTTTTTTTTTTTTTTTTTTTTTTAAAGATTTTATTTATTTATTTGACAGAGAGAAATCACAAGTAGATGGAGAGGCAGGCAGAGAGAGGGAGGGAAGCAGGCTCTCCGCTGAGCAGAGAGCCCGATGCGGGACTCGATCCCAGGACTCTGAGATCATGACCTGAGCCGAAGGCAGCGGCTTAACCCACTGAGCCACCCAGGCGCCCCTCATGTTTGCTTCTTAATGGCTGCCAAAAGTCAGGTTTGAAAGCTCTCCTTGGAATTTTACTTTTTATTTATTTATTACAACATTTAAAAAATTAAGTACACACTACCCCCGACGTGGGGCTCCAACTCACAACTTCAAGATCAACAGCTGCACACTCTATAAAGTGAGCCAGGCAGGTGCCCCTGGAAATCCACTCTGAGAAGGGAAATATTTCCCTCTTCAAGGGCTTCTTTTTAGTCCAAATTCAATACCCGTTTGAAGGTGTGTTATAGGTACTTCCAGAAGGCAGCTGATTTTTATTTATGGCATAACTACTAAAAAGCATTATTCTGATTTTGTCTAACAGTTTGCTAAGTTATGATATTCTTGCTGCAATGACAATTTTGAGAAAGGCCAGAAAATCTGAATCATTGGTGATAACTGGCTTATTGCCTCAAGGGGAAAAATAACCAGAATCACTGTATTTACAATGTTAGATAGATTTATTAAGGCCATCTTCGTTTATCTTCAACTTCCCAAGAACAAACTCTAAGGTCTGAGGAGACAGGGTATTCTGGAAGATATTTTATATTGCTTATCTGATGAAAGCATCATAAAGATTGAGAAAGTTTTCTCGTGCCTTAGTTTGGGAATTGCTCTAAGAACTGTCCTCATTAAAAAGAAAAAAAAAAAAAAAACAAAAAAGAAAGAAAGAAAGAAAAGAAGGGGAAAAAAGCCAGGCTCAGAGATCTAAGTACGACAGCTATTTGCACAACCTCAATAAACAGTATAGCTTTCATTCTGTGCCAGTAGATTTCTCCCCTACTTCAAACTAGGCTTACATTCTCCAGCTCATCCTGAACTTTCACAGCTGGAATCAAACACAGAGAGAATATTCGGGTGATGGTGTAGATTTCTGTCAAGGCTGATCCTGTGGGGATGTCAGAGGAAATGCAAACAGGAGAGGTGATTAATTAGAGGTATTTCCACCTGTTTGGGGAGTGAGCCTGTATCAGGCACACTTGATAGATACAGGCTGAAAGGCAGATGTCAATCAGCACTGCAAAAGGGCTTTCCACTCACAGGAGGAGATACATTTACCAGAGGCGTCCTCGTTTTGTTTTATTTTTTTTTTTTAAATGGGTGTCCTGGCGATGGCCCCTCAGAAACATCTAGCAATTACTGCACTGCAAAGAGGACCTCGAAAAGAAAGGAAACCATTTTGCAAGACTCAAAGGAAGAGTAAGTGGAAAGTCCTGCCTGCCCTTCCCCTTGGTTCTCTGGGCTTCCACAGAAGGAGAGAACATTTCAAGATTCAATGTCTTTATGACCCTAGTGTCTGCTTTAAGGTTGAAGAATTGAGACCCATTATCTGCTTCATCTCAGTTTAGCTCCAGAAATAATTGTTTTGCAGAAAGTAAAATTAAAGAGCTTTATCAGCAAGCGCCGGAGAAACTTTACCCAAAAAGGAAAACCAAATTTCCACGCACGCTGTTTTGTAAGGGAATGAGTAAACTCTGGGACTTTGACCTCAAAGAAGTGTCACTGAGTGAAAGCAAATAAGCCTGTTTCTGGAATCCAGGGTTTTTATGTGGTTCTACATCAGGTAGAGAATGGATCAATCCATCGTTACTTCTTTTTAAATAAATTTTTTTTTTTTTGGATTATAAAACATAGCGATGCTGTTTGTGAAACACTGGGGAAAACGTAAGTGACAATAAACATAATTAATTCCACCACATGAAAAAAAGCATGCTAAATGTTTATTTTTTCCTGGTAGATATGCTTATTAGAGATTTCTTCAAAAATAAGAATAATTTACTTTAAAAACACTGGTTATTAAGAACATAAACAAGAGTCCTTGAATTCGAGCAGTTCAATTAAAACAAGCAAGCATTTAAACAAATAAAATCCCATTAATATATATTCTTGGCAAGTACTGTGAGAACTCTGTAATTTTAGAAAGAATGTTTTAAATGTAAATACTGCAAAAGCATTACTGTTATGACTCAGGCAAACTCAACAGCATCAAAGAAAAAATTGGATTTTAAATATTCGAATCCCACTTACATTTAAAATTCAAGAAAACTCGGGGCGCCTGGGTGGCTCAGTGGGTTAAGCCGCTGCCTTCAGCTCCGGTCATGATCTCAGGGTCCTGGGATCGAGTCCCGCATCGGGCTCCCTACTCAGCGGGGAGCCTGCTTCTCCCTCTCTCTCTGCCTGCCTCTCTGCCTGCTTGTGATCTCTCTCTCCATCAAATAAATAAATAAAATCTTAAAAAAAAAAAATTCAAGAAAACTCACACCAAACAGTAATTCTTAGCCAACCATACTGCCAATTATCAATCATTATTACTGGCTAATGTGCTCTTGTGCAGAGTTTTACCAGTTGGTTCTACATGTGTATGAATTATAGCCCAGAAGATATTTATGGAAAGATATATATCAAAGAGGTAACAAAGATTTTTTTTATCAAATTTTATTGGCTTATTCATATATTCTACATTTTTCAATCCATACATGCATTTCTTCTGTGATAAAGGGAAACATTTTAAAACATATTATCCACTTTTGTACCTTCAGTGATAGAAAAAAATTTTAATAGGGACTATTAAATTGGGGGCGCCTGGGTGGCTCAGTGGGTTAAGCCTCTGCCTTCAGCTCAGGTCATGATCTCAGGCTCTGAGATCAAGTCCTGCATTGGGCTCTCTGCTCAGCAGGGAGCCTGCTTCTCCCTCTCTCTCTGACTGCCTCTCTGCCTAATAAATAAATGAAATATTAAAAAAAAATAGGGACTATTAAATTTACACATATCAGAAAGGATTTGGCCTCTTCCTTCCTAGGAGAAAAGCAGCTTCAGGAAAACATTATCAGAAATTACCAGAATGAATTATGCAGATGAAGAATAGGCAAAAGTTAACCAAACCAGAACAGTATTTGCTTCTAAAAATATATTTATTTGGGATGTGCTAATAAATGAAGTGATTGTTTTCATCATTTTAAGTTAGGAGCAAGTATTTTTTTCTCAGAAACATCAATTCGACCTAACCTGCTTTGGTGCAATTATAGACATTTCCCTTCATGTTCCTCTTACATGAAAGTTTCCCACTGTCCAGGAACACTTTGGAGGCTCAAGAATATACCTCATGGAAAGGCTTTAGAAATGTCTGTACATTTAAGACAACTTGTACATTTAAAACATCTGCAAAACTGTCACAGGAGTGAACCTCAATAAACAAAACTCATGAAGTCCGCAAATGTACCCAATGCCGTGTTAGCTGTCATTATATTATTGTCATTTGTCATTATATTGCACTATAATGGAATATATTGCATTATATTCCTTGGAAAATATATATATTTTTAAGATTTTATTTATTTATTTGACAGACAGAGATCACAAGTAGGCAGAGAGGCAGGCAGAGAGAAAGAGAGAAGGAAGCAGGCTCCCTGCTGAGCAGAGAGCCCGATGCGGGACTCGATCCCAGGACCCTGAGATCATGACCTGAGCCGAAGGCAGCGGCTTAACCCACTGAGCCACCCAGGCGCCCCGGAAAATATTTTTTTATATGCTCATAAGGACTTACATTCCACATGTATATCTCATTTTAGGGTTTACTAAACTCTCTTTAAAAATATACCTAAGGATCCCAAGGGCTTTTTTGCTTGTATTTCTTAAAAATCATTTTTAAAGAGTAAAACCATAAAGACTTGGTCTCCTTGGGGGAATTAATTGTTTTGGAGAGTTGCATTGTTCTGATACCTAAGAGAGAAGCTTCCAACGTTTGAAAACTCCTACTTAAATTTTTAATGCGAATCTTTCAACATCCATTATACTCATCAGCACTTTCTTTTTCAGTAGTTTCTTTTAAAAGCAAACAATTTCAGACATACATAATAGCATAGAGACTAAAAGAAAGGCATCCATGTATATGAAACATAATTTAATATTGCACAGTGGGGAGCCTGGATGGCTGAGTTCGTTAAGCAAATGCCTTTGGCACAGGTCATGATCCCAGGGTCCTGGGATCGAGTCCCACGTCAGGCTGCCTGCTCACCAGGAAATCTGCTTCTCCCTCTCCCCATGTCCCTGCTCTCTCTCTCCCTTTCTCTCTCTCAAATAAATAAATAAATAAATAAATAAATAAAATCTTTTAAAAAATATTGCATCAGGGTCCAGGATCATCACTATGCTCTTCCTTTACTGACATTTGCTAGGGAACAGCTGCAAATACAGAGTTCTGGAGCCTGGGACAAACTACTTAGACTGAACCCCAGGGAAGGCACTGAAGCTTGATGTCAAACTTTCTATTTTTCTCATAAAGGTAGAACAGTGCATTTGAGGTTGCAAATTGCACATTTTTTAAACAGAGGTATAATGGACGTGAAACATCATATTAGTTTCAGGTGTGTAACAATGATATGATACTTCTGTATATTGCTAAAAAAAATCACCCCAAGTCTGGTTCGTAACCATCACCATATATAGTTACGAAATATTTTTCTTGTGATGAGAGGTTTTAAGATTACTCTCCTAGCAACATTCAAATATGCAATGCGGTATTATTAACTGTAGTCACCATGCTGTTTGTTACATTCTCAGGATTTACTTATAATAGAGCTGGAAGTTTCTACCTTTTAATCCCCTTCACTGGTTTTGCCCCCCTCCTCCCCTCTCCCACTGGCAACTCCCAGTGTATCTTCTCTATGAGCTTCGTGTTTCGGTTTTGTGTGGTTTTTTGTTTTGTTTTGTTTTGTTTTTTGATTCTACATATAAGTGAGATCATCTGGTATTTCTCTCTCCCTGATTTATTTCACTTAGCCTACGGGCTCAAGGTCCATTCATGTTGTCACAAACGTCAGAATTTCATTCCTGTTTATGGCCGAATAATACTCCATTGTGTACAGATTCCCATTTGCTCATCTGTCCTGATTGACACTCAGGCTGTTTCCAAGCCTTGACTATTGTAAATAATGCTGCAATGAACACGGGGGGTGCAGCTTTCTCTTCACATTAATAAAATAATTAATTTTTCTCTTCACATTTCGTTTTCATTTCGTTTCATGAGAATTGGCCGGAAAACGCCCGGCCAACTCGCTTCGGGCGCCACATGTCTGCAGGGCCGCCCCCTGGGGCTGGCCCGGCATCGGTAGTGCTCCAGTCCGAACCCCGCCAGAAACCGATCCCGGTTTTAAATAAGGCTTTGAGTGTTAAAATATATAATTTTAAAATATATAATTTTAACACTCAAAGCCTTATTTACGATTTCAGGGCCACTGACACTGGGCGATAGATACACTGTCAATCCCCACTTAGAGTTTCTGTCTTTAGCACCGTTCACGCATGTGAGCCTTAGCTCTCATCATCTCTAGTTTGTGTGTGCAGTAGCTGAAGAAGTCTTCACTTTAAAACCTACAATCGATTCATCAGAACAAGAGCACAGTTCTGCTGGCATGATACGCGGGCCACAGTTTTCGTTAAGCTCTCAGTGTTTGACACGTCTTAGAAGAGGAGCTACGCCATACAAAAAGCAGAGTTCGGTAGAAATCTCACTGTTTACACAATGACCCACAACAGCTTGTGTCCTTATAATACCTTAGATATCCTGAATGCCGCTGCAACAGTGGGAGTCAGGAGAGGGAAACAACAGCAAAACAAAACAACCAACCAACCAAAAAATGCTGTAACATTAACTGTTCCCTCAGGTTGAGATTTATTGTTTTCATTATAGCTGTTCTGATAGTCTTTCTTTCACTGGTAGTGCAAAAAGAGATCAGTTGAGCCAGAAAAAACATGTCTTTGCATTTATGCATGGGTATGCAGGCTGAAAAACGAACGTGGGATACCCAGGAAGCTCTAGTGTATCTCTCCTGTTTGATCGGATTCGACAAAACGGGTTCCTCGAAAATGCTGGGTTCATGGCAGGGATGTGGGATTAGCTGGATTATTTGAGATCCAGAAAGAAAGTAGAGGGTCAACAATGGGCAATGACATACTAAATCATGGCAGAGAGAAACCAGAAAAACACACTAAGTTGAAAAGCAACAACCTAAGCTGGTTATCCACAACAAGCTTGAGAGAGTAGACCAGGTGACCAGGAACCATCTCATCTTGCACTTTGTCATGTTTTCGGCTTATTTTATGGGCCCAGCTGAGAAGATACCAGCTCTTAACCTATCTGGGGAGGCATCACCTGGCTTGTGACAGTGACCACTTTTGTAATCACCTATAATTTTACTGTACAGGATACTGAACATCAATGCTGAACAGCAGAACTCATTTTGTGCTCTACTTAAAAGCACAGGGACTTCACCAACAATCTCTAAGGGGTATAAAACCTGGAGAAAATCGCCAAAACTGTTAGAATTCACCAGCTTTATAAAATCTAAAATATATGGTGACCAGAAATTCGTTCTTTGAAATGCAAAAAACAAAAACATAAACATACAATACTGTACTGCCATTAGTTTCTCTACCAACATTTGTTGAGCACTGACTGTATGCCAACACCATACAGTCACCACTTGGGTCTACTCTGCCGTGATAAATCTCAGTTTTTAAAGTATCTTTTTTTTTTTAAAGATTTATTTATTTAATGAGAGAGAGCACTGAGCAGGGAGCCTGAGCCAGAACCCTGGGATCATAACCTGACGCGTAACTGACTGAGCCACCCAGGGCCACTAACTCTCAGTTTAAACTACCAAAGCTCTATGTGAAAAATCCTAGCCCAGTCAGAAGCATCTACTGGGTCACTGTCTTCCCCCTGGATAAGTGGCCCATGGTAGAAGGCTGGCCAGATCTCCCTGAGATTCATTTATGCAGAATGTTGCTGAGATGACATAAACCCATTGTTTCCATTTCAAACTCAAGAGATGCAAAGTCTTTCAACAACTACCCAGGAAGTCTTAAGGTAACCCATCTGGTAAGTGAACCATTACTGTATCAGGGTACTGATGCTTAGTTCCAATCATTCTTTTTTTTTTTTTTTTTTTTTTTTTATTTATTTGACAGAGAGAGAGAGATCACAAGTAGGTAGAGAGGCAGGCAGAGAGAGAGAGAGAGGGGAGGAAGCAGGCTCCCTGCTGAGCAGAGAGCCCGATGCAGGGCTTGATCCCAGGACCCCAGGATCACGACCCGAGCTGAAGGCAGAGGCTTTAACCCACTGAGCCACCCAGGCACCCCAGTTCCAATCATTCTTAATTAGAAACCAGCTTTTTCTTTAAGATTAGCACAATCTCCGTAAGATTCTACTGTCTGCTTTTATCAAGAATTATGCTTCCCGCTGGGAATCCAACAGACCACTGGCCCCAGTTTGGGGAACAGCCCCGCACCAAGTGCTTCTTGGTCCAGGGAGGTTGGGAGAATTCCACATACGGTATCCCCCTTTGGGCACTTCATGACTCCTCAGGATACTAAAGGAGGTACTGAAGGAATCTATTTAGCTTTGTTTAACCTGATGCTCCTCAAGCTTTTTTTTTTTTTTTTTTTTTTTGGCCACGGAACCTTTGCTCTCCCCCATGCCCTCTTCTAGGGAATCTGATATTCTGTGGGACAGAGCGTGGGAAATCCTGCTCCAGGAAGTCTGGGTGGGAGGCTTCCAGGACTCCCAGAAGTCTGCGGGGCTGCTCACTGGGTATCCACGGTCCCCTCCTCTCCAGTCAGCCTTGCTCATTACCATGGGAACACTTCCCAGGGCATTTAACGGAGGTGAAGAAGCCTCTTCTCCTCATCTCCCTCACACGCACACGCGCAGGCACACACACACACACACACACACACACACACACACACACACACCGTCTTCAGGAGCTAGAATAATCTCTGGGAGGGCTGTTGATGCAGCCCGCCCCCTCTGCACGGAGCCGCTGTCTTCTGCTGCCGTCCCCCCGCCCAGGCCTTTTTTGACCAGCCCCACGCCCACTTCTAATCACTCCCACCAGTCTCACTCCTCTCCCTTCTCCTCATCGTCTCTCCCCTCCTTCTTCCCTTGCCCATGAAACCATGGTGCACAAAGGCAGACTATTTACAAACAAAAGCATTCTTTTCCTTCTTCAGAGCAAAATGATGGCGAATGACGTTTGCTTCTGGTCTTCCTGTCTCGAGCTGTCATTTTCTCCCTGTGCTGCCCCACGGCCATGGGAAGCTTCTTGGTATCCAGGACAGGTTTCTGGCTACTTCCAGGTCCAGAGAAGACCCCGAGCTTTTCCTGATTTAAGGTTTCCTTATACCACACATCTCCTGGGTTCAGTTTTACCCGTGCTTGGAGATTGCTGAGCCTGGTTTTTCACACTGACCCCCAAGGGAAAGTGTGTGAAGCTAGCATAAAACTATACAGCCAGGATGGCTTTCTATGAAACATACGCAGGAAAACCATTCTTTTCAATTAGCAATAATTGCGCCTTGGATAAACCTCATTGGCTATGATACTGCCACTGCGCAAAGCTAGGAAGACCATTCTTCTACCTTTGACTCAGCTGGAAGGTATAAAGCCCATAGATCTTGACTAGGAGATACGGAGATGATTGTATTCATTATACTTCTAGAGAGAGTCCCCTTGTTACGTGTTTGTTTCTTCATTTATTCAACAAATGTATGAGGAGTGCCCTCTACGTGCTAGGGCTGGTCAGACATGTCGGGGTGAGGCAACAGATACAACGGACCATGTGCAGCAGCGAACGATACAGACTTTTCTGTCCCTGCCCTCTTTTGTTCAAGTGGGGTGGGGAAGGAACTGGCTCACACAATGTTGGAGGCGGACACGTCCCAGGATCTGCAGGGTGGGCTGGCAGGCCAGAGACCCAGAAGGGCTCATGGCAGCGTTCCAGTCTGAAGGCCAGCAGGCTTGAGACACAGAAGAGCTCATGTTAAGTTCAAGTCCAAAGGCAGAGAAAAGCTGATGTCCCAGTTTGAAGGAAGGCAGACAGGGGGAATTCTTCCTTACTCAAGAGAGGGTCACGATTTTTGTTCCATTTAAGCCTTCAACTCGTGGATGGGGCCCACCCACACTAGGGTGCTTTATTCAATCTACTGATTTACATGTTAATCTCATCCAGAAACACCCTCACAGAAACAGCTAGAATAATGTTTGACCGAATATCTGAGCACCCTATGGCCTAGTGAAGCTGACACATACAATTAACCATAACGAGAGGAGACAGACAACAGTAAGCGCTGCAGGGGGCAAATACACTCCGTGGGAAGCAGATTTCTGATTAAGGACGATTGGAGAAAGTATCAGTAAGAACAAAGAGTAATAAATGACTAAATTATATAGCATGTTAGGTATTAAAAGCCACTGGGGGAAAAACTGGAGTCAAGTCAGGGGGATCAGAAATACACGTGAAGATGAGTTTCAGTGTAAAATAGGACGGCCAGGGTGCCTGGGTGATTCAGGAGTCAAGCGGCTGCCCTTGGCTCAGGTTAGGATCTCAGGGTCCTCGGATTGGAGCCCCAAGGCCAGCTACTTGTTCACCAGGGAGTCTGCTTCTTCCTCTGCCCGCTGCTCCCCCCTCTCCTGACCTTGTGCTTGCCCTCTCTCTCTCTCTCTCTCTCAAATAAATAAAATCTTTTAAAATTTTAAAAGAAAATAAAATAGGGTGACCAGAGTTGGTCTCATGAGGAAGGTGACATTTGAATAAATACTTGTAGGAGTCATCAGCCATGGGGCTGTCTGGGAGAAGCAGATACAACCGTCGCCAGAGGAAACCACCGCTGCGGGGGTCCCAAGGCTGGGATGTGTCTGTAGTGTTCAAGGAACAGCCAGCGGACTAGAGGGGCTGGAAAGAGTAGGAGGAAGGGCAAGAGGCATGGGGCAAGAGGTTGAAGAGGAAATAGTGGGGCGCAGGGGAGCAATTCACACAGGCTGTTGAAAGGACTCTGGCTTCTATCTCGAATGAAGTGGAAATCACCACAGAGTTTTGATTGGGGGGATGACATGATGTGATTTTTCTTTTCTAAGGATCACTCTGGCCGCTGTGCTGAGAATAGAAGGCCGGAGGGTTGGGGAGGGCGGGAGCAGGGAGATCCTGTTTGCAGCAGTGTGGATGAGAGACGGAAGCAGCTGGGGCCAGGGTGGCTGTAGGGGTGACTGTGAGAACTAGATTCCGGGAGGGATGTGGGCTGCCGCAGCGCAGAAGGAGTGAAGAATAACTCCTTGGTTTTTGACCTGAGCAACTAGGATGACGTGGTCACTTGAGAAGCAGACACTGAGAAGGAAAAGGTGTTGGGAGGAAGACCCGAAGTTCAAATCTGACACACTGTTGAGTCTGCCCTTAACCATGCTTTCCCAGGGGTCACAATTCACTGATATGGTCTGCAAAGTGGCTCCTGATGTCCTTAACTCCCCTCCCCACTCCCAAGCTCGGTCCCCTTCTGTTTTCCGTTCTTCAACTTGCCTTTGGTTGGAAGCATGTCCTTCCACCTCAGGTCAGGGCAACACGGGGTACAACGGTGCTGCTGCTCAGTAATAAGGATGGTGCCCTTGGTTCACAATCAGCAGGAGGTGAGCTCTGTGCCATTTCTCTCGTGGAGATGGCTTGTCTGAGTCATCCACTCTGACCAGCAGCAAATGTTTGTGACACAATTAGCCTGGATAATGGGTACACTCTGTGGCTGGTGGAAAGATTATTAATTTCCCAGGTCAATTACTCATTACATCCTGAAACTAGCTGGCCCACAGAGAGATTAAACCTTTGGACTTGGCTGCATCTGTACTGTATTTTACTTATTTATTTATTTAAAATTTTATTTATTTATTTGACAGACAGAGATCACAAGTAGACAAAGAGGCAGGCAGAGAGAGAAGGGGAAGCAGGCTCCCTGCTGAGCAGAGAGCCCAATCTGGGGCTCGATCCCAGGACCCTGGGATCATGACCTGAGCCAAAGGCAGAGGCTTTAACCCCCTGAGCCACCCAGGTGCCCCTGTACTGTATTTTAACTAATCGAAGTAATGGATGGAGACCTACTGTTAAATATGGCTGATTTGGGGGCAGACCCAATCATGTTGTAGGAGTGTGTGCTGATGATCTAGCTTGCTATTTTTAAAAAGATTTTATTTTTAAGTAGTCTCAACACCCAACATGGGGCTTGATCTCACAACCCTGAGATCAACAGGTGCACCCTCGACCAACTGAGCCAGCCAGGCGCCTCTCACATTTTTATGTCACAGCACTTGTCACATTATGAATGAACAGACAAATTAATGCTGTAATAATAATGAACCTTCTGAGACGTGAGATGTGATCTGGATAGTAGAAATAAACATATCTACCTAAGGTGGCAATAGTTTATCCTATTTTGATATGTTTTTTTAATTCATAAGTGAACAAAATTATCAGATATTTTCTTTCATGTCTTCTTCCTCTTTTTCTTGCATGGCATCCGTCTTGACCTTATCAAGCTTTTTTGTCCTTATTATCCATTAAAATATATCTCAAAGCCCCTGATAAGGGCCAGTTATAATCCTAGCTATTCGGAATACATTAGTGGACAAAAAAGACTTCCTCTAGGTTTATAAGTAGTAAACTGGGCTCCTGGGTGGCTCAGTTGATTAAGCGACTGCCTTCAGCTCGGGTCATGATCCTGGAGTCCAGGGATCGAGTCCCGCATCAGGCTCCCTGCTCAGCGGGGAGTCTGCTTCTCTCTCTGACCTCTCTCCTCTCATGCTCATTCTCTATCTCTCAAATAAATAAATAAAATCTTAAAAAAAAGATTAAAAAAATTGGTAAACTGATCATACAAATACACGTAATCAACACATCATACTATGAAAAAAAGGAATAAAGCAGTAAAAAGGAATGGGGTTGGTGCTGGGGAGTTTTATTAACGTAAAAAGGCTTGGGTGAGACTATTTGGCTGATTGAGATATATGACTGAGAATCTGGTTAATTCTGCTTGTTCTAGTCCGTTGCTCACAAGGTAGCAGCCGATCAGAGTGGAATATGAAATATCAATGAGAAGAAAACAGGAATTGGAAGGGGATAAAAGTTGCCACCACCACCCCCCACTCCACCCGACTGGCTAACCTGACTTCAGCTGCTCGTAAGCTACACTCATAAGCTCCAATTCACTTTCAGTGCCAGACACCCTTGACCTTGGCACGCAGTAGAGCACAGCACGCTTGCTACTGATGAGTATTATAGAATAGAATATGCGAGTTATAGTCCCACTTCCTTAACCACCTTGTGTTAACACTGGTGTGTTACCAATCGTCGTTATTTTCATTATTGAAGTACATTTGGTCAGCTCTAGGCCCTTCTGACTTCCAGTCCGTAGCATTACTTTATCATGTTAAATATACTCAGGGGTTGTTTTGGGGACGACCCTCAACATGCAAAATTAAAATGTGAATATATGTATCCTTACCACGGGGCAACATCATAAGATGCTGGTAAATTTACAGAGAGGGAAAACATGCAAACATTTCCCTTGGTTGGTTTTAGGAGATTTCTCTCTCCGACATCACACGTTCCCATTGCAAACTACAAAATGCAATTTCTGCAAATGAAAGGTTCTTTCTTTGGGATATTTCTTTTCTTCCTGCACATTCAATGCTCCTTCTAGAATAAAGATAGGGACAGGCTGAAGCCAAGAGCAGCTGAGCTAGACAGCCAATGGGACTTGTTCCTCCTCATCAGGAGGCCATGTTAGAAACCCCACAAAAGTCTGCATAAGACCTTGGTGGTGAGCATCTTCTGGAGACCAGTTTCAGGGGGACAAAGACCACGACTTATTGATTGCCTCCTATCGATTAGGCACTGTACTCTGCATTCCACCTCTCATTTAAAAAACACCACAAAAACTTGGAAAAGCTGGCATGATTATTCCTGTTTTGTGAATGAGGGAATAAGGTCAATAAATACTTAGCGACTCGCTCAGAGTCATCTGGCTAGAAGTGGGATCTGAACACAGATATATATGGCGCTCAAAGCTTGTCATTAGGCATAACAAAAAAAGCACTGGCTTTGGAGCGGAACACATCTGGGTTTAAACCGCATCTTTCACACCAGTTGGGGTTAACTCCCTTCTGTGAGCCCCAGAATCCTTCTAGGAAAGGAGTAAGAAAGACTCATCCATGAAGCTCTGATGACGCCCGTATAAGACAGTGTGTGTAGAACATCGGACAGACCACAGAAGCCGAAACACGGGAGCTGCTGCCATTTTCACAGTCATCTGAACATTTTACGGACTTCAGACACCGAAGAAACGGTAGGTCACTGATGGCCCCACGGGATGGTGCGGCTCCGTTAAACCTCAGGACTGGTGAAAGGACAGAGTGCAGTGCCCACGAGACACAGTCAAGAGCTTCTAGGACAGGCCCCCTGGATGGGGTCTTCTCTTCTGGAGCCTCCCAGGAAATTGACTCTCGTGCGCCCGGTACCGACTCCACACGCTGGAGCACAGACGGGGCACCCTGACAATCTCGGGAGCACGGAGCAACAGTCGTTGGGAGAAACCACCCAAGCTCAATGCCAGGCGTGACCGTACCACCTCTCAGCGGTTGGCGCCACGCCGGACTCTGAGAACTCCCTGCTGTCAGCGCTGATGGGTCGTTACTGTCTTGCTGATTCTCTTTAAGATGATTTCTCTCATGGCCTTCGGTTTTATAAATTTTAGAATTAATGTCATTTCTAGACTCTTTGGCACCTGTATTTTTCTGTGTTTGCAGGAGTGGGCCATGGGCAGAGGATGGAGGTCCACCTCCAGGGGCTGAAGGCCCCGTTTGCTTCGGACCCATTGGACAGTGGAGTTCCCACACGCCGCTGGCACCAGAGTCAGTCTTGGATTTTAGTCCTGACTCCACCCCTTCTTAAGCTAGTGACACTTCTGGAAGGTATAATTTGAGACCAACTGCACTAACTCGGAGTGCAAACTCCGATGACCAACATGAGTTACTCTTTAGTGAGATGCCACCGAGTGACCCGTACTATGGCTTCTGCCTTGATAGAGGCTCATTCTCGTAATGACTTTGAAGCGAAGTACTATTATCCCATGTTTCAGCAGTCAAGACTGACCGAGGCACACTTCATATTTTATCTCTGAAGTTAATGTTGGCCAGTATCAAGAACGATTTTTAAAAAAGGGAATGAAATTCACTGAACAATTACCAGTAATTGCCTCAAAGACCACATTCCCACCACCGTTCTGTTAACAGCGGTGAGACGGTGCCTTGAATGCAGAGTTACACGCAGTGAGATGTGGTCCATGGTGGGGTTGGGGAGGAGTGGGTCTGAGGCAGGTGGGACAATCCAGAAGGGCCATGTTTGCTTGTTCTTTAAGAAAGAGAAGAGGGGCACCTGGGCGGCTCAGGCCATGATCTCAGGGTCCTGAGGGCATGGGGCTTTCTGCTCAGCGGGGAGCCTGCTTCCTCCTCTCTCTGTCTGCCTCTCTGCCTACTTGTGATCTCTGTCTGTCAAATAAATAAATAAATAAATCTTAAAAAAAAAAAAAAAGGAGAAGAAATGGGAGGGGTGAAGGCATTCTAAAGACTGGGAGAACAGCAGGCAAAAGCAAACAAGCCCCAAAAACAAAACAACCCCTCCCCAAAACCAAAAACAGAGGCATTCAAAGACACAGTGTGCAGGGAACAGCAAATTTTCCAAGGTGGCATGGAACACAAATCGAGTGGGGGAGTTGGGGTGATGAGGCTGTCCAGCCACACAAGGAGGGATCTGCTCCTGGGGAGCCCTACATGGGGTGCTGAGAAATGCGGATTTTGTGAGGACCTTGGGAGGATTTTAGGCAAAGCAGGTCCCCAACAGGAAGCTTGGAATAACCGACCTGACAGGGAGGAGAGGTTCAGAGCAAGACTGGGGGTGGTGAGGGCAGAGCCAAGGCAGACGCAGCACGGCCAGTAGGGGGCGCTTATAAGGTACTGATAAGGGACGGAGAAAGGCAGGAGCTGGGGCCACCAGGAGAAGGGGACACATCTGAGACGAATGTCAGACAGGATGGATTCTGTCTCTTTTCTGCCATCTCGGAAGCAGCCGGCACACAGTAGGCGCTCAATTACTGAGCTGACGGATGAGATGAAACGAGAAGTGGGGCCGGAGGGAGAATGGAGGCGGCTTCCGAGGCTCCCTCCTGGGGGATGCTATTTAAAACCGCAGCTGCCTCCAGCTGATCAAATCAAGGGAAACTGCTGGATCCCATGAGCACCACAGACACGGCACCCTCCGTCCACAGCAGCGCATCCTGCAAGTCAGACGTGACCATGACAATATGGCCCATAAGGCCTTCCAGACACGCTGGGCTTTCTGCACAACCCGGAATGAGAATTCAAGCCCATCTTGCCTGAAACCTAAGGGGCAGAGTGACTTGAGCTAACCTCTGGGTTATGGTCAAGAGTTGATAAGGGAAAATATTTTTAGATCCCGAGCCTTTCATCTTCCCATGTGATGGAATTTGGGATCTTTTTTTTTTTCTTTTTTAAGATTTTATTTATTTATTAGAGAGAGAGAGAGCAAGAGCACAAGCGGAGGGGGAGGGGCAGAAGGAAAGGGAGAAACAGACTCCCCGCTGAACAGGGAGCCTGACTCAGGGCTCGATCCCAGGACCCTGGGGTCATGACCTGAGCTGAAGGCAGATGTTCAACTGCCTGAGGCCCCCAGGTACCCCCTCAATTAGGGATCTTTTATAAGCAGTCTATGGTGTTTTTATGATATCCTTGGCCATGCTCAAATATTATGTTATTTACTTAGATTTCTCACCTGAAGAAATTTGAATTACAAACACTCACACATTCCTAGAGTTTTACTTCTTATTGTTTTGTAGGGTTTTTTTGTTGTTGTTGTTTGTTTTGTTTGTTTGTTTTTGCTTCTTAGAACATGTTTGGCCATAAACATGGCACATCGCTGTAAGAGGAGGAATTTTATGTTCCCAGAACTGGTACGCTCTACTTCTACTCCCTCACTCTCTGAGCGGTGTGGCACTGTGGATGGTGGCAAGATGCGGAGCTCACTCTCCCCCATCCCTTCTTCCTTTCTCCTTCTTCATTGCCAGAAGCCCTGCACTACAACAGAAGAGCCTGTCATGGAGGTGGGGTTTGTGGGCTACTTCAATAGAAGGTTCTAGAAGTCTCCGATTCCTGACAGTGAAGAGAAAGAGCATTTGGAACAGGGAATAGGAGGCAAGACTGGGGAGACATGGCTGTCTCCTATTGTTCTTTCAAAATACATATGCTTTTTGGAAAAGTATGACTTTGTTAATAATTATTAGCCCCTTGGGGCATCCGGGTGGGTCAGTCGGGGAGGCATCTGACCCTTGATTTCGGCTCAGGGCATGATCTCAGGGTCCCGAGATCAAGCCCCGAGTCGGGCTCTACTCTCAGCATGACGCTGGCTTGAGATTCTCTCTCTCGCAAATAAATAAATAAAATCTTTTAAAAAAGTAATTACTAACCCTCTTAGTTATCAATTAGCCCTTTTTCAGGGTTCCTGCAAATCAACCAAGAGCAATGAAAGGGTTGACAAGAAAAGAGGACAAGCAGACGGGAGGTGGGAGCTTCCTGGCGGGAAAAGGGTAATGATGGGAGCTGAGAGACTGAGACCCACACTCACTGTTCCTGCTGTACCCGGGGCTAGCCCTGGGCCCAGTTCTCACGACCAGCTCCCTTGCCGTCTTGGGCCAGAGTGCCCCTGGCTATCAAGCCTGGCTGGGGGAAGCTGGTGGCACCGGTGACCAGAAACCTGTGCCCTAGGCTGGTAAAAGCCTCATCGATCACTGCAGGTCTCTGGCAAGTTCTGTGATAGGACATCTGTGGGCTCTGGTGTCTCCATCTGTGGATGGTGTGTAACACGACTGTGCATGTGCTCCGGCGGGACATTACACAAACTAAGAGGTGATAAAAGCATTCTGAGATCCTTGAATTGAAAGGTTCTTTCTCCACGGCCACATAGCACGCCATCAGTATTTATGCCGTTTATATTAGGACTCGGGAAGGGGAGTTCCTCAGGACTGGGAAATCTGTGTATTTTACTATTTCTATTTGCTGTTCTACTTCTCTCCAACTCTTTCCCTGCTGAACTCCTCCACAAAACGGGTACTGTCCCTGCTGTATCTGCGCTCTCACGGTGAGCAGAGATATGGGACAATAGCATTTGGTCTTGCATTTTTGATTCATTTAGAAGAATCTTCACACTAGAAAATCAGAAAGAATGATTTTCAAAGGCAGCGAAAGAAAGCTGGTTTTGGTTAAGAACCGTGTGTGTCCTGGGGCACCTGGGTGGCTTAGCTGGTTAACAGTCCTACTCATGAGGGGACCTGGGTGGCTCAGTCTGTTAGGCGTCTGCTTTCAGCTCAGGTCATGATTCCAGGGTCCTGGGATCGAGTCCCGCATCGGGCTCCCAGCTCAGCAGGGAGTCTGCTTCTCCCTCTGTCTTCTCTCCTCTGCTCATGTTCATGCTCTTTCTCTCTCTCTCTCTCTCAAATAAATAAAACCTTAAAAAAAAAAAAAAAAGCCAGTCTGACTCATGATCTTAGCTCAGGTCTGAATCTCGGGGTCATGAGTTCAAGCCCCACACTGGGCTCCACGCTAGACATGGAGCCTATTAAAAAAAAATGTCCAAGCAAAGAAACAAACAAAAAAAAGAACAGTCTGTGTCCAGAGAAACAATGGGGACGTGGATCCTGAGACAATGACATAATCTTTCTTCCCCTGTACTAGGGAAAACCCCAGGCGTCTACAGGCAGCTGGGGTGGTCTTAGAACCACTTGCCTACTGAGTTTTCTGACTCAAAAGGCAATTCTCCGGTACTGTTACGGTCAGACCTCCTGGTCAGGCACCTGTGTGTTGCATGCGTGGGACCTAGTTCCCCATAACGCTACCCCCACACGTGACGGATACTTACAAAACACACCCTCAGCCCCATATGTATTCTGTTCAGTTTTCCCATTGGTAAAGCACCTGGGAACATGTTAGATCCAGATAAAAAGCAAGGTGTTTACAAACTAGTAAAGAAATATGATATTTATCCTGTCAGCTGAAATGAGCCTGACAGATGTATTTTTGGTTAAAATTAAAATTGTGAGCCAGATCACATTACCCCCGGCGAGGCCGCCAGATGCACAGTGTGTGTCTGACAAAGAGGCAGCCCGTGGTCATTTGAGCCAGGCTGAGGGTTCCAACAATTCAGACAGAGGGAGCTCATTACCAGGGCTTGCCTGAGAGGGAGGGGTCGAATGCACGGGAGCCGACTCTTGGACGTGCTACAGAAAGGATTCTCTTCTACCGTTCCCTGCCCACCACCATCTTCACTGTCAGGGCAGAGTTCTGGGAAGAAAACAAATGCATCATGCTCTTGGATCTGGGTTTGCAAAAATGGTACTTGTCTCGGACGAGCAGACGATCTATGTCCCCAGGGACATAAACACGGAAACGGTCAGTTCCTCCTACTGGACTCACGAGACTTCTCTTCCCACAACTCCAAATAAGAGTGACTTGTATGTGTCCGGACGGCACAGAGGGGAGACACAGGAGAGAACCCAGAGGGTGACAGTCTAGGGCAAGCGCCTCTGGTTCTTTCCAGGGTCCCCTTGTCCATAGTTAATGAGCCTGGCCCACTTCTCTTACTGACCAATGAGCTGGTGGTTCCTGAAACATGAAATGTACAGGAAAGATCTCTAACCTGCTTGGAGGGGTGGCCTTCTTGAGGGTTTCGAGCTCCAGGGCCAAGAGCTGGGGATGTGACAAAGGCTATATCAGAGGGCCCCAGCGTTCCACGCAGGCTTGAATTTCCATCTTTCCATGCCCTCCCATTACGGAGTAGTATTTGGTTCTTCCACACAGAAGCCCAAGCCTAACCATATCCATGGTAATGATGAATCCCAGTCAAACTGGATCTTTTATCTCTGCCTTATCTGCACGACAGGGAGCAGGTCTGCTGTGGGCTGTGTCTCCGTGGGGTGTGGCCACCAGCACAGCAGCGGGATCTTTCCTGCACATTTCCAAGTGTTTCATGTGTACACATAACATCTTAGAGGAGTCACAAAGATTCTTACAGAACCGTCCAGAAAAATTGGAAAAGAAACCATGGAGGGGGGAAAAAATGAAAGAGCTGCTTACTAAGTACCCTGCACTCTCGACAAGGAATTTTGGGGATGGTAGCATCCCCCACCCCAATAAAATGATTTAAAATAGAGAAACAAGATACAACCACTGCAATATAACAGGCTTCATAAATAATAAGTAAGTCAAACAGATAGAATTCACCGATTAGCAGCCTGAGTCCTACGTAACAGTTTAAAGGGGGACCTGGGGCCATCCACCTAAAGACGTCTGAGTGAGCCAATGACAACAGCCACCGAGAGGCAGAAGATACGGTTGTTACTACAAAGGGATCAGGAGCGATACGAAGCTCGGCAAAACTTGGAAATCTTATAAATGAATAAAAACCCAAAGAGGAGCACTGGCACAGCCCCAGTGGTGAGTGTTACCACCTGACATGCCGGAACAATGGGCCCACGTCACGCCTGCATTACACAGACGGTAACAAGGGAGCCGTACCTACCAACCTGGTGTTAACCACTGAACTGTCTCCTCTACATTCAGATGTTGAAGTCCTAACCATGAGTACCACAGCACATGACCGTATCTGGAAGCAGGGGTGTTGCTGATGTAACTGGTTAAGACGAGGTCACATTGGAGTAGGGTGGGCTCCTAATCCGTTCTGACTGGGGTCCTCATGAGAAGGGGAAATTTGGATACTGGGAGACACACATCCTGGGAGAATGCCATGTGAACACGAAGACATCGAGGGGAAGTGTCGACTAGCTAAGGAGGTCTGGCGAAGACCCTTCCCTAGTGTGGCTCTGCTGACATCTTGATTCTGGACTTCTAGCCTCCAGGACTGTGAGACAATAAATTCCTGCTCTTTAAGCCACTCAGTCTGTGGTATTTGTTACGGCTGCCCTAGCCGACTCACACCTAGAAGATCGGAGAGAGAGAATTTCAAGCTTTGAAGAACAGGCCCACAGTGAAGTCAGGAGAGGACGGAATGAGCACAAAATTAGGAACAGAGATAACAAAATTTCCTGACTGGAAAGACCTTTGGCATGGATATGATGAGAATCCAGACAGATCTGCTCAGTCGTGAGTGACCTGCTGTGCCCAAATTTCCCTTCACAGGCTTGCCTATCAATTAAAAAAATATATGAAGACGAAGGCAAAGTATCAGAGTGACCACAAATAAGGAAATTAGTACTTAACGCTGTAAGGATAACAAGCAATTCGATTTCTCTCCTTAGACTTTGAATAGACCTGGGTGGAGAAACTATGACAAAGCCGAGAAAAAATACTTGACCAGGGTCACCTTGCTCTTTGAGGGCAGAAGAGAATATTTTAAGATTTCATGGACTTGAAACAATTGGTCACCTAAAAATAGAAACAGTGGGTCACAAAGACTCATACCCATTATGTCACTGCAGGGGATAATTAAGGCTAGACAGAGATTTAAAGATCTCTTTGAGAAACAAATGAACTGGAGTATTAAGCAAGAATTAATTAATACTCCTTTCACTAATAATGAAAACATTTGGTAAGTTAGCAAATACATTCTTGGAGCAATCAGGTATTAGCAGAACCTCAAAAGGATCTCAGATAATAACTACAAAGTAGGAGGGGGAACAAAAAGTCTCCTTCTGATTCCTAAAAGGGAATCAAAGTTTATTTAGTTAATAGTAGAAATAAATAGAAGCAATTAAAATGGTTTCTCTGAAATGCATTAATGTTAAGATGTTCACAAACAGACCACTTAAGGTTAGCCTTTGGCCGAGCTCAAAAAGAAACAAAGAATGTAAAATCCATGATAGAAAATGAAGCAATGAAAAGAGGAAGCAGTAAATGACCACAATAAAAGACAAAGTGACTTGGGCTTAAGGATACATCATGTCTCAAAGATAAATATGAACAGCCTGAACTTGCTTATAAAAACAAAAAAATGAGATAAAAAAATAAAATTGAGCAATCTGTTGCTGAAAAGAAATATATTTAGCACCAAGTCATTTTGATCAATGGGGTGTGGGGGGACGGTCTGAGATTTAACACACTTAACCACAAGAGCAGAGATACTCTGGGCTTTTCCATTCGTTAGATGCAGTTTCACACACTCAAATCCTGCCTATCTTGCAAGACTGGGTCCAAGGGCCCCTTCTCCAGGACCCCACCCCTAGGGAGTGCTCAAGTCTGCTACTGAGGGGCCCCATCAGCTCAGCATTGATTACAGTGCATCACATCAGACGGATCTTTGGCTTTCATGAGACCTTGAGCTCCTGGAGAAAGACACTCTTGGTGTCTGTAAGTAGAGCAGTCAAATGATGGAAACATACATGAATCAGGAAGAGAAAGATGGACTTTTTGGGCCTCTCATTGCTTTAACACAAACATGAAAGTATACTGTTCTGGAGAATTTTGGTTTCCCAGTGTGAAGGGGGTATTACATTTGTTCAGGAAAAGGGCTTGGGGAGGGGAGGCGACTCAGATGCTGAAACAGTAAGTTGCAAGGGGCCCCGAATGAGTCCTATGGGGTTGACTGCAATCTATGGGATTGACTATTTCTTTCCTGTGTGTTGGCTTTGTCACAGTACCTACAATGAGAGAGTGGGGCACAGACAGGGAGACTAGCTCGGACAGTCCATTCCTATAGTGTGTGTCAGTGAGCAACGGCATTTCTCTCCTCTGTCCTTTATTCACAACTGTTTAAAGAGCAAGCTTGGAATACATTTATATTAAAAATTTTAAACCCTCTTCTCTGCACCTGCACCACCTCCCCCCTCCCCACCCCTCCCATCCTTTCTTCCTCTCTGCACTAGGGCAATGGGAAAGGAGCAAAGGTTTCAGATCCTGTAGACTCTTGTGGTCAGGGTATTGTCATAGGGTAGACGTGGGGGCTGAAGGAAAAGAAGAGTCCAAGGAGCTAGGAATTTCGAGTTCAAACGACAGATGGTTCATGGTTCTATCATTTGAGAGAAAGAACTGCGGTGGGGCACAGTTTGGTTAAAGTGTGTATGTGTGGTTCTGGACTGGGTGCACTGAGGTCCACATGCAGCATCCAGGCCTGGAGTTAAGGATTAAGGGCCCAAGTCTGGAGGTGCCAAGTCTGGTGCCATTACCACAGAGGTGATGGGTACCACCATGGAAACTGACAGTACTGATCAGGGCAAGAGTAGGTTCTAGAAAATCCTCTTCTGATGATGAAGAATGAAATCTTGTGGGAATACATGCAATTCAGAGGTAGAGTTAGAAAGAGAAGTCAGAAAAGAACTTAAACAAAGTAGACAACTTACAAAGAATAGAGTTTCATCTGTGAGGGAAGAAAGTACTTTGAGGAGGGTGATGGCCAGTGGTAAAATTTCCTCCAGGAAGTTGAATGGACTGAAGACAATCAGGAAGATACCAGGGCACTGAGAGTCTTTTTTTGGTAAAATGATAAGGAGGGAAGACAGATGACAGGAGACTGAAGAGTGACAGGGAAGTGAGGACACGAAATCAGGGAGCACAGAGTTCCCAAGAAGTTTGGCGACAAAGGGAAGCAAAGAGATGGTTTAGGTGGTCCAGGATTTTGGCAGGTTTTTTTGTTTGCTTGTTTTAAAGGAGAAAGAATCCTGATTCGATTTGTAGACCAAACAGAAGGAGCCAGTAGGGAGAAGGAGGGAATGACTGATTAGATAAGCTTCCAGAGAAATTAGGAGGTGGTCACACAGATGGGGTACTTGTGATGTTACCAGATTAAAAAGAGGATTCTGAACAAAAATGAGAGGTTGCCATAGGATTGCCACAGACACAATCTACCTAAAATAGTTAATGTTTATGTCCTTAAGGAACATAAAAAAAGTATGTAAGAGAAGTCGGTGGCGGGGGGGGGGAGCAAGGAGAAATAAATGAATGAGTAATTGCATAAACAAACTATATTCAGGACATGCCTGGACAAAGGATAGAGACAAAATCAAAATTTGCAAAAGTTAAGGAAAAACTAACAGACCTAGGAAACAACCTAAATGACAGAATTAAAAATATTTTTTTCACTAAAAACAGATGTCTCCCGCCACTTGTTAAATAAGGGAGAGAAGTCACTTTTAATAAACACATGCCTACTGAATCTTCATACAATTAGAAAAATTTTTCTTAGCAATAATATCAATAAAGAAGCAAGCCACAGCCCAACCCCTGTGCGCTTACATTTCTTCTATTTTAATTTTTTATTATTTTTTTTCCTGTCCCTACATTTCTTCTAGAACCTGATTCCTTAAATTTTTTTTTTTGTCCCAATTCTTCAGGATTTCTCCCCATGCTTGGCTGAGGGCACTGGGTGGTGTTTGCTCTTTTTAAAGGCTGATCTGTTTGATGGTCTTCTCTAGTCAATCTTCTTTAAAAATGTAAATTATGTTTTATATACATGGGCTCAGATTTCTTTCTCAAATCAAAAAAGGAAGATACAGATCATAACAGATCTTTTGGTTATGATTAACCAAAAGTAACTCAAAAATAGAATGCCTAATCAAATCATGTCATATATAATTAATACAGAATGTCTACTATAATGACAAATACATAGATTAGGGTGATAAGAGAAAATGTAAATTTTTAGTTATGTTATATACAAAGAGCAAAAAAAGTACTTTGACACAGAACTGAGGAGAATGTCAAGTGCTGTTAAGTCCTTACAGCATGGTGTTTGAAAATTGACAGGTTCTAGAAAAAGTCAGCAAAAGTACTCTTTTTAAGTGGAAGAAATCGATCTCTAGGTCCCATCGATAGTAAAATAAATGTTCCACTTAGACAATCCAAACAAGATTAAAACCACATAAAGCATCTCAGAGCAACTGAATAGCTCACTGGTGAAATTTGTAGTGATATCTACTGGGAAAACCATATAAGCCAGTTATCTTGATGTTCAGGTCGGAAGAATAAAATTTAATTGGCATTTAAAGAAACAAAACAAAACAAAACAAAACAAAAATAAAACAAACCAAAGAGAGATTGGGATGATACAGTCATGCTCAGAACTGGAAAACCTTGGCTTTCTACTTTTTGGCTCTCACTGAAGGATACCAGACAAGTAATATCATTCTGTGTTTTATTCCTTATCTACATGGGAATAAGTGTATTTGTTCATAACCAATCCACAGGCAGGGATAATCACACTAAGGCCTTTCACGATGGTCTTGATGAGTGTGAATCTCCTTTTTACTAGAAAACACACCTTCCATAAATATGGAAAGAAAAATCTGTAAAAAGTGACTAGGGTTGACTTTCTATGTATTTTTTCCACAAACACAAAGATAAGAGAAGGCTCTCAGAGAGGAAGGTTTTAAAGCTCTGAATATCCAGGGCCTGGGTGGTTTTACGTGGTTTACTCACTCTGCCCTACAGAACACCTACTATCGGCACTGGGCACTGGGAGCCGGGGGTGGTCATTGCTCAGAACCCCCCGATAATCACATGCTACTATCTTAGACCCTCCCTGGGACTAAGCGATTACTCACTACCTATATCAACAATGAAACAGATTTTGTGCCAGGGACAACGTAAGAACATGAAGACTCCATGAATATAGGGAAAACCACTAAGTGGGGGGTAACCCGACTCAAAATAAAGACATTAAAAACAAATCAAAGGAAGTTAAAGGGTTTCGATGACACCTTGGAACAGCACAGGTGGCCCCATATCTTACAGCTCCACCCCTGCCTTCTTATTGAGTAACACCAACGATTTCCTTCCCCCCATGTTGGAGGCTACAGATGGTAGACAAAGGTACAAAGAAGAAAATGAGAGCCAAGTGGTTCAGAGGCATCATGGGCTACAAAGTTCTAAGGTGTACAGCCACATGCTCAGCTCCCAGCTCCATCCCCAGCTTTTAACTGATCAACCACAGGGATATTGTTCTTTCTCTCTCCTCTTTCTTCACGTCCGTCCCATTGCTCTTCTTGGACTCCTTTCCCACCTTAAATCTTTTTCCCTTTTATAGAAAGTTTTTGAAGATTTTATTTATTTATTTATTTATTTGGAGCACATGAGCAGAGGGAGAAGCAGACTCCCCACAGAGCAGGGAGCCCGATGGGGGACTCACGTGGGATCATAACATGAGCTGAAGGCAGATGCTTAACCGACTGAGCCACCCAGGTGCCTCCCCCTGCTTCAATCTGGGGAGATGGAAGAACAAGGAAAAGTTGACTGAGAAAACCAGGGTCCGAAGAATGGTCCCAAATGGATTTCTTGGTAAGCTCTCTGAAGGCTGTGATTCTTTGTTTGCTATTTTTGAAAAGGAAACTTCAATCTCAAGGATCGTCCTAGAGAATTACAGAAGGTTTCTGCATGTCTTTGGGCCAGAGAAATGCTGTCAAGAAAGGAAAAGAAAAGGCAAGACCTTTCATTTTCCCACACAATGTCCTTTAAAGATGTGGATTATCCAGCATATTTCTACCAAAAAAGCAAGACCCTCCAAATTCTATAAAGTCAAGCAAGATCATTACTGATGAATCTCTACTACAGCTACCGTCAATTTCAGATAGGTAAGTTATGATATGGACTTTTTTATGAGCTGTCTATGCAGTTAGAATTCATTTGGGACTTGTAATTAAAGTGAACAGTATATTTATGACCACTCGACAGGACTTGGAGCCACATTTTCCCATTTTAAATAATTCTAATGTTTTAGTTGTATCTGGGCTTTTATGATGTACAGTTTGTCCTGTCTGTGGTTTATTTGCTGTCAAGTTTGTAAAATATGAAGTTGCAAATGATATCCCTGTTCCTATGGGAAAACAGAATCCAATTTATGACCTTCCAAGAGGAATCCTGCACACAGTCTACCATAGGCTGTCCAGCCAAAGAAAATGATGGGACTCCTGTTGTCCGAATCACTTAAATCCAATTTGTGGGATGTTTAGCCCATTATTCTGTAGAGAGAATCCTTCGGGGCAGAGATAGGATAAAGCTGGAAATTCTGCACTGCAGCCTTTGGTTCCAAATGCATCGTGACCAGCTTCAGAGGGCTGACCGTGGACACTTAGGACAACTTCACAGCCTCAAGAAAGGACCGTTTTTCACAATTACATGAAAACTCTGAACTGAGAAGTAGCCATCTAATTGGAACATTTTTCACCAGCATTTAAATATCAGGCCAGCTGGATCTCCACAGCCTCTGTGAATTTAATCAGCTCATTCTTCCCAGAACCTATATTCTAGAATCATTGAATGCCTCAGCTACATCTGTCACCCAAATCTGGTTGTGATCATTTCTTGTCATTAAATGCTCCACACAACCCAAGAATGAACCACTCTGTGGTAGGCCTCAAAGGCACTCATTTTGTGAAAGGGTAGATAAAGGAAGTGGTTATTTTTGAAATAAAATGCCTTACCAACACCGTATCACCTGCTCTTTCTCTAACTTACGTTCCCCAAAAATCCGTTAGGAATACTTTTTTCAAGGCTAATTCTACATGGTTGACCCATGACTTATATTTTCCCAGTTATACCCTTCAGTGGTATCTCAATCCCCACCGAACAGACCTCCACATATCCAGCTCTTTTTGGGCCTCCCTTCTGAGCAAATTAGACCTCAAATAAAATATGGTTAGGACTGGGTGCCCGGGTGGCTCAGTGGGTTAAGCCTCTGCTTTCAGCTCAAGTCATGATCCCAGGGTCCTGGGATCTAGTCCCATGTTGGGATCTCTGCTCAGTGGGGAGCCTGCTTCTCTCTTTCTCTCTGCCTGCCGCTCCCCCTGCTTGTGCTCTCTCTCTCTCTCTCAACTAAGTAAATAAAATCTTTAAAAATTATATATAGTTAGGACCACACTTCGTCCTAAAAGCAAAGAGACATCAACTCTAAAGATTTCTGAAGCTCTTATTTGTTGAGGGGATGGAAGATATGCATAAAAAATAACAGGGGAATGTTTCTGAAAAAATAGAAAGTATGAAGTTCCCTGTGCTTTGACAGAAACTAGTCTACAGGCGCTCAGGAAGTTGCAAGCTATGAAGAGACCATCAGAAGGGATAGTTAGGGATGCCTGGGTGGCTCAGTCGGTTAAGCCACTGCCTTCGGCTCTCATGATCCCAGGGTCCTGGGATTGAGTCCCGCATCGGGTTCCCTGCTCAGCCTCTTTCTGCCTCTGCCTGCCTCTCTGCCCGCTTGTGCTCTCTCTCTCTCTGACAAATAAATAAATAAAATATTAAAAAAAAAAAAAGAAGAAGACATAGTAAGTATCTTCATAGAGGAGAGTGGGCAGGGAACCTGGAATGGTGGTCGTAGTGGGGTCAGGAGTGTGGTAACAGCTGAGACCTGCGTGAATGACAGGAATCCGTGAATCAGGACAAACAGCAGCACTCACAACGAGCTTTTCCAAAATACATTTTCACATATGAAATGAGCTGATGGTAGGTACAGAAGTGCCAAATGCTATGATGGCTAGATAGCTGGTATTCAGTAAATGTTGGGCTTAAAAAAAAAAAAAGGGAGGGGCCCAAAGAAATAAAAATGAAAGAAGGCCCAAGTACGTTCGGCGAACGGGCCGTAATGAAGATCCGAAGCAACTACTCATAGGCCACCTGATGGAGTAAGTGATTCAGGATGCGAACACACGGGTTCTCGCAGCAGCCAAGCTGCCAAAACCTGACAAGAACGTCTTCTTCGTGTTTAACTTGTAAAAAGAAATAATCATTTAAGAAGAAGTACATTCTTTTTTTTTTTTTTAAAGATTTTATTTATTTGAGAGAGAGCATGAGTAAGGGGAGGGGACGGAGGGAAGCAGGCTCTCCGTGCAGCAGGGAACCCGATGCGGGGCTCGATCCCAGGACCCTGGGATCATGACCTGAGCCAAAAGCAGACACTTACCCAAAAGAGCCCCCCAGGCGCCCTGGAAGAAGTACATTCTCTAGGTGTTTGCCACTGCAAACCCAGGTATGAAGCTACAGCGCAGGAAACAATGTGGGAAAGAAAAGGAAAAAAGCCCGTGTGTGTTCTTCTCTCTCCATGTCTGGGAAATGCATCTCCTTCAAAATAAACTGCCATTCATGAGATGCTCCAGTTAGGAGAGGGGCTAGAGGATGCAAATCGGTGAATTTTTAGCTTATTTTTCCAGCAGGGTTGACTTGCTCATGTTCAAAATTTAAGTCTTACAACCTCTGGAAGGCACTGGGCATTTCAGAAAGGATGGTGGTAACCTGTCTTCCAGGGACGACTACGTCAACTTTATTCTGGATTATCTGTAGTGTTAGTACTTAGGGAAGCCCCTGCGTTTTCAATTAAGAGCCAACTGCACAAATTAAAAGTACTGCACAGTGAAGCTTACATCTGGCCCTCTCGCTTGTCGGTGCACATAAACACTAATATCAAATGATGGTTTTATCATGTGATCCGTCCCCCGGCACATACAAATATAGAACATGACCATAAAAAGTAATGGCCCATGCCCTCTGCAGAGTAATTTATGAAGGCGCGCCCAAACTGGAATGCCAGCTGCAGTTACCTTCTCCCTGACCGCTCTGTCCACACACACAGCCTGGGACACGCTGACAGAAGCAGGGTCTTGCAAAGGGGGCTCCCGCCCAGACTCCCAAAACCGTGAGCAATGGCAAATCTGCAGGCCAAGACACTTGTGGTTTTTTAAAAGGTCTGTCGAATGACTCAACCACTTGTTTTTAAATTAATTTCTGATTCAAGTACTGTAAGAAAAGCCTGCAAGGTTTTTTGTTTTTGTTTTTTTTTTTCTCAGCAGATTTATGGTGACTAGCAACCAAATATTTATTTATTTGACAGAGAGAAAGAGAGCAAGAGAAGGAACACAAGCAGGGGGAGTGGGGGAGGGAGAAGCAGGCCTCCCGCTGAGCAGGGAGCCCAATGCGGGGCTCGATCCCAGGATCCTGAGATCACGACCTGAGCCAAAGGCAGACACTTAAGGACTGAGCCACCCAGGCGCCCCAGCAACCAAATATTTAGCTTCACAATGGAGAATGGTAAATAGTAACTATTTCATTAAAGATGCAAAGGGATCCCAACACTGGACAGAAGGAGAAAGAAACATTTCCCTGGACATACACAGAGTTCTGGCCTTGATGGAGAATTTGCCTTCAAGGCAGTCTGGAATGGCACAAACTTCATATGAAATAGTTGATAAAACAAAGGACTGTTATCCTTCTTTATTAACCTTTACCCCCCAGATAATCCCCCAAATCCCCTGTGTGTGATAACCACCTCACTTCCTTTGGGCAGCCATTCATTATCTAATTCATGTCTTACAAAAAGAGAGATGAGCTAATGTGCCTTATCAGATTAAAAAAAAAAAAAAAAGTCACCATGAGTGATGTCCAACAGGACAGGATCTTAGCAAATCCTTTCTGCCTCCAAAGTCCTGGGTTTCTAAATACCTTTAAAGCTACTAACTCGCAGGCCCATTCACAGCTTTATGTTGCTAAAATAAACAGTCTGGGCGGAAGAATGACAGAATTACTCTCCTTTCTGATTATCTTCCTCTCTGCATCCTGATAACTAATGATTAGCTTTCCTGTGGGCATTCAGCACTGACTGGGTAGCTTCAGGCTGTCAGCTCAAGCAGACCCTGATGATATCACACAAACCTCTTCCTCCCCTTCCTTCCCTGGTGCTCTATTTCTTGTGAACCGGCATCCATGTCCAGACTTCACACACGCTGGTTGGATTGGGAGGGGCAGTGGTGCTAATTACCGGGTTAATTTTCTTGCCATGGAAAGGCTCACACGGAAAGCAAAGGCTTCTTTTTGCCCCCACTTCTCCAGCTACAACACAAAATGCAACTCAGAAAGCTGCTGGTTACAAGAAAGCAACCTGGAGGGTGCCAGCAAGCAATGAAGTTTTTAGTTGGAAGATTTTAGTTGGACTTACGTCTACATGCTTCTCCAGAGATTAAAAGCATATATTGCCTATGGTTGCCTTTGAGTTCGTAGTGAAGAGAGAACCGGTCCATTTAGCAACATCAGAAAGAGCAGAAACTTAGGCATATTTATCAAGTGTGAATATAGAGTTAATTTGGAAAAGGCTATAGGGTAAGCCGCTGATTAGATTCTGAAGTGTTCCTCTGCCCAGGTCACAAGGGGAGACACCACTACTCAATGAAAACATAGCTGAGTTTGATACAAAGAATAGAAACTTTTTATATCTTTTATTTCTCTTCTGGCTTTTTTTCTATTTTCAAGATAAATGTAGAATTGTATATTAAAAGTCCATTGGAAATACTTGCTTGGCACATATATTAACAATGGTTACTCAGCAGAATATTTTCTTGATGTCTTGATTTCTAAATGTCCTCGGGGTGGGGGGAGCTTTATAGCAATATTTTAAAGCAGGCATTCATTTTACATTAGGGCCAGAATTACTTTATTGCATTATGTTATCTGTCATATGCCCCCTAACAATAGAACTTAGCAGCATTAATCATGGCCAAATCTCTCAAGAAAATCAAGCAACTTCGATTGAGCAACGCGGTGACATTTTCTGGGCATGGACTTAGGGAACACTTGTGAGCTTGGCATTGTTCACTCGTTTGCTTTTCTTTTACAATTTCTAGACTTGCCACCAGTACCACCTAATTCACCCAAGGCATGCTCTAAGATCAAAGTCACGTAACTGTTTTGTTTGGCCTGTTAGAATATCGGACCATAATTTGACACCTTGTAGTTAGGTTAAAACACTACAGAGGAAAAAGGATGAAATCAGTCTAATAAAAAAAAAACTTTAAGATATTTATGTACATGTATCTACATCTTTAGCTCTCTCTCTATATATATCCAGATACAATAAAACCATCTGAAAGTTTACTTGTCCTTCTTTGGATGGTTACTGGGGGATTAATTTGGAAAAACCCAAATGAGTGTTTAGGAAGACAATGTTTTCCCACTGAGCTAGACTTCATGTTAGCCAAACCAAGATACTCATGCTGGCTGATTGGCTAGACAACCCCCAAACCTAAGAATTCTTCCTTCCTGGCATATAGGGTGATGACATTTCCCCAGCATCCCTTGGAGCGGGAATGGTCAGGGAACTGAATGAAGGTGGAGGTGACATATGCTCCTTCCAGGCCTGGCCCATCAAACCTTCCCAGGAATGGTCCAGCTTTCTCCTTTCCAATTTAATGGCTGAGGACCTATAGGACGTGGGACCACAAGATAAAAGAAACTTGGATCCCTGAATGACCGTGTAGAAAACTGTCAGCCAAAACCACCAGAGTAGATCTCTCATGAGCAAGAAAAAAATGTCCACTATAGTATGTCTCTGAGATTTGGGGACTATTTCCTAAAGTGGTTGGACTCCCTTGACTAACACCAAATTCTTCTACTCAGTCCCCTGACACTCCCATGCTTTTTCTCATTTAATTCTCACAATTCCTCTCTGAAATAGCAATGGTCATCCCCATTTTCTTTAAGTAGGCTCCACACCCAGTGTGGGGCTCGAACTCATGACCCTGAGATCAAGAGTCCACATGTTCTACAACGGAGCCAGCCAGAAGCTCCCCGCATTTTAAAGAGAAGGAAACATGGGCTGAATTTAACTTTCTCTTCCCTCAGGTGGGCAACTTAACACGCTGGTTTGGTTAGAATGGATCAGCATAAACATAATGTAGGCTCTACCAGATTAGTTTGCTGTTGGTCACTCAGAAAGAGAGTGTAGATTCTCCAATTTAAGGAGATGTTGATGAATTTGTTTATCTTGAATTTGGATGTTTGTTTTTAGCATTTGGATTTAGATTGCTATTGAGTAGATCCACATCCAAAGTTTCTACTGCTGATGACCCTCACAAATTAGTATGTTTTATGAAAGCCTCAAATGTATTTATACCCACTAGCAGTCTGGATCTGTCATGCACCATGTAATTATCTAAAGTCCTAAGGTTACTACACGAAGCTTTCTTGCTTAGTTTAAGATGAACAAGTTATTAATAAATTAGATTCCTTCTTCATGTGTTAAAAAATACGTTAAGTGACAGGTACCTGCCTGGCTCAGTCGGTTAAGTGCTTGCCTTTGGCTCGTGTTGTGACCTCAAGGTCCTCTCCCTCTGCTCCTCCCCCTGCTCATGCTCACTCTCTCTGTCTCTCTCTCTCAAATAAATAAATACAATCTTAAAAAAAAAAAAGAAAACCCATTAAATGAGTGCTTTAAGCAGAACACCAGGTGGGGCCATGCATATTCACTCATAGATGGAGGAGTGGCCAGAAGAGTCTCTCATCTCCCTTTCCTTCTAATTTTCAGACTGTATAAACAATGAAAGGACAAACCATCAGTTCTAGATTCCTGCTCTATACATATTTCCTTTCAAAGTGCAAGTCCAAATAGAGATAGAAAAGAAAAGCAATCAGAATAAATTCTCTCTCTCTCTCTCTTACTTCCAGAGGCACAAAAAACCCAGACTTTCTGGTCTTTTCCATAGAATAAAGTCCATAGCGGCAGCCAATGACTATAAGCCATGTTCCCTGACCTTGGAAACATAGAGTTAATTTTTTCCCTATGTACTGATGGGGGGATTAATGTACTGATGGACATTAATTCCATTTGAGTGTGCGTGCATGCACGCGCGCGCGCACACACACACACACACACACACACCCCATTTCATTGTCTGGTCTTAGTAGCATGAGAAATGTTAGAGAAAATAAGGAAAGTATATCTGGGAGGGAACAAGAATGCCTACTGTAGTTACCCACAGCAGCTACAGTTCATCACCCCACTGCTTACCAAATGCTCCTGCAAGTTAACCAGGCCTATAGGGGGTGAGCTGGGAGGGCAACCTCCTGTGTGGTGATAGCCTTCCTTGGGGGTGATACCTATGCATGGCTTCAGAGGCACTGGTCTACTGGAGATTATATCTTCAGTTCAGGACAGAGTTTTGGGGTCACCCAGAGTGGAGATGATTAAATTTAGCTCATGTTTCACATCTCTCCCAGGTAATGTGAGATGTTTCAAGGCCAAAAAAACCCCACATCTCCCAATTCAAGTTGATGTCTTCTAAGGTTTTATTTTGACACACATCTCCTATAAATGATTGTGCAGGGTGGTTCTTCTTGCATGTGGTGTCTGTGAAAAGGGCTTTGTATGGTGAGTAAGGGAATAGGCCCACGACTAGGTCTGGTGGCCTGGTCATTAATGTGTCCCTGAACTTTGTTTTTTATGCTTGTGAGTTAGAAATCACATATTTTCCCTTGGACATCTACATCCAGAAGAATGGAAATCAACCATTCTCTGACACCATACACAAAGATAAACTCAGAATGGATGAAAGACTTCAGTAGGAGACAGGAATCCATCAAACTCCTAGATGAGTACACAGGCCTCTTCAACATTAGCCACAGCAACTTCTTTCAAGATGCATCTCCAAAGGCAAGGGAAACAAAAGTGAAAATGAACTTTTGGGACTTCTTCAAGATAAAAAGTTTCTGCACAGAAAAGGAAACAGTCAACAAAACAAAGAATGGGAGAAGATATTTGCAAATGACACTACAGACAAAGGGCTGATAGCCACAAGATCTATAAAGAACTTCTCAAACTCAAATAACACAAATAACTCAAATAACACAAAACAAATAATCAAGTCAAAAAATGGGCAGAAGATATGAACAGACACTTCTCCAATGAAGACATACAAATGACTATCAGACACATGAAAAAATGTTCATCATCATTAGCCATCAGGGAGATTCAAATCAAAAGCACACTGAGATACCACCTTACACCAGTTAGAATGGCAAAAATTGACAAGGCAAGAAACAACAAGTGTTGGCACGGATGTGAAGAAAGGGGAACCCTCTTACGCTGTTGGTGGGAATGCAAGTTGGTGCAACCACTTTGGAAAACAGTGTGGAGTTTCCTCAAAAAATTAAAAATAGAGCTACCCTATGAGCCTGCAATTGCACTACTGGGTATTTACCCCAAAGGTTCAGATGGAGTGAAAAGAAGGGCCATATGCACCCCAGTGTTCATAGCAGCAATGGCCACAAGAGCCAAACTGTGGAAAGAGCTGAGATGCCCTTCAACAGATGAATGGTTAAAGAAGATGTGGTCCATATATACAATGGAATATTAGACAGCCATCAGAAAGGATGAATACCCAACTTTTGCATCAACATGGATGGGGCTGGAGGAGACTATGCTAACTGAAATAAGTCAAGCAGAGAAAGTCAATTATACGGTTTCACTTATTTGTGGAACATAAGTAATAGTACGGAGGACATTAGAAGGAAGGGAAAAATGAAGACGGGGGTGGAAATTGGAGGGGGAGAAGAACCATAAGAGACTATGAACTTCAGGAAACACACTGAGGTTTTAGAGGGGAGAGGGGTTGGGAGATGGGTTAGCCCAGTGGTGGGTATTAAGGAGGGCACGGATTGCAGGGAGCACTGGGTTTTATATGCAAACAAAGAATCATGGAACACTATATCAAAAACTAATGATGTACTGTATGGTGACTAACATAACACAATAAAATATATATACACACACACACATACACACATATATAAACATAAAAAAATAGTACTAATCAACTATGATGCCCCTGGAGATATGCTACAGGGAGTCCATAGTATTCTTTCCTCAAATAATAAAGTAGTTAATTATGTACACACACACACACACACACACACACACACACACACACACACATGAAATAACATACTTTCCCTTCCCAATGCCTGAAACTCCTACTAAAGATTCATTCTCTACCATTTTCTCCTGGATCCCTATTACAACTCTAAGGAAATAAATATAGGAGTCATTACTTAGTAATTCAGCCAGTAGAAAGTAAGCCACCTTGTAACAGCCATGTAGTGGGGGTAAGAGATAAGCCACTGCTATTGTGAGTCACTAGGATTTTGAAGATGTCTGTTACTGCCGCATAACCCTGCCTGCTTTGATACGGAAATGTCAGGAGGAAAGAGCCAAGGTTGGATATTTGACTACTACAGGATTTTGTGCTTGTGAGGATGTCAGGTGGTGAGGTCTACATTCTTGCTGTTCACAGTTTAGCAACAAATGACCAGTATTACCATTACCCAGGAGCTGGCTAGAAATGTCAGGTGATTCCAAGGAAGATTAAAGTTGAGAATTAGTGACCAAGAGGCAACTGGAAATGAGAGCCTGAAGCATCTAAAATAAATTTGCAACCCACCTTCCACAGGTTTCTCGGGTGTGTGGTCCCTGGACAGGCCACCTCGCCATCACACAGGAACTTTTTTTTTCTTTTCTTTTCTTAAAGATTTTATTTATTTGACAGAGAGAAATCACAAGTAGATGGAGAGGCAGGCAGAGAAAGAAAGGGAAGCAGGCTCCCTGCTGAGCAGAGAGCCCGATGCGGGACTCGATCCCAGGACCCTGAGATCATGACCTGAGCCGAAGGCAGCGGCCCAACCCACTGAGCCACCCAGGCGCCCCCACATAGGAACTTTTTAAAGAAATGCAGATGCTTGGGTCTCGCGACCAAGAGCTCCTGAATCAGACACTATGAAAGGGGCCCAGAAATCTGTGTTTTAACAACCCCAGATGTGATTCTCATACACACTAATGTTTTGGAGCTACTGCCACAAACCAGCTAATTAAAATTACAGGAGTTATTATTCTCCTAAAAGAAGGAAGAGAGGAAGATGTGGATGGTTATAACACATCATTGTTAGAGAAATTCCACCTGTTCACGGTGATTTCCTTTGTGCTGTATCTTCTAGAACGCACACGGGGAAAATCAAGGCCTGGCTGTGGACTACGATATTTACCACTGCGCTGATGACCTCTCCAGTCTGCTTTTCTGTCTAGTGAACGTGCTAGGACAGTGCTGTGGATAAAGATGCAGGGGATAACAATAGCCAAACTATGGAAAGAACCTAGATTTCCATCAATAGATGAATGGATAAAGAAGATGTGGTGTGTATATATATATATATATATATATATATATATATATATATATATATATATGGAACACTATGCAGCCATCAAAAGAAATGAAATCTTGCCATTTGAGACAACTTGGATGGAACTAGAGGGTATTATGCTTAGCGAAATAAGTCAATCGGAGAAAGACAACTATTGTATGATTTCCCTGATATGAGGAAGTGGTGATGCAACATGGGGGGCTTGGAAGGTAGGAAAAGAATAAATGAAACAAGAAGGGATTGGGAAGGAGACAAATCATAATAGATTCTTAATCTCACAAAACAAACTGAGGGTTGCCAGGGGGAGGGGGTAGGGAGAGAGTAGTGGGGGTATGGACATTGGGGAGGGTCTGTGCTATGGTGAGTGCTGTGAAGTGTGTAAACCTGGCGATTCACAGACCTGTACCCCTAATTAGTCTAAGGGCTAATAATACATTATATGCTTATAAAAAATAAAATAATAAAAAATTATTAAAAAAAAAAGAGATGTAGGGGACAGAAATGGAGGTGGACATCCAAAAATGGCTTTGCATTGTGCCACCCTGGGCCTGCTGGAGCACTGTGGTGAGTGCTATAGAAAACACTTCCTGGGTGCGACCCCCTTTTACCAAGAAAGCAATAGGGTAAGAAGGGGGAACTACAGTGGCTACACCCAGGAATCTGCACAGCCACACGTGTCCCCAACTACAGCTCATTTGGGGAAGCCACGATTCCACTGCATTCATTTGTGTGCTTACTTGTCCTCATTCACCCAATATTTAATGAGTGACTTTTATTTTTTTTGAAGATTTTATTTATTTATTTGATAGAGATCACAAGCAGGCAGAGAGGCAGGCAGAGAGAGAGGAGGAAGCAGACTCCGTGGTGCAGAGAGCCCGATGTGGGGCTCCATTCCAGGACGCTGGGATCACGACCTGAGCCAAAGGCAGAGGCTTTAACCCACTGAGCCACGCAGGCGCCCCTAATGAGTGACTTCTATGTGTAAGGCCTGCAAGGCCAATAGAGAGGTCTCTTGTGTTTAGCAAAGAGATCGAGTGGGCAGGCCATCAGCAAGGAAAGTCATGGTTCTCCCCTCCATCTAAGACTCCCAGTGATGCACTGAAGTCACGTCTCCCACTTTAATCACAGGAAAGCTGCGCTAAGGCTGTACCTAGAATGCACTGCATTGTGATTTTCCAGTTTCACTTTTCTCTTTTGCAAAGAGGGGAGAAAAAGCAGGGATTGAGAAGGCCAGGGAGGGAAAAGAAACCACAGCAGAGTACACGATCTCGCCATCCTTACAAAGCTGCCTGCCTGGGCCGCGTGCTGACTCCCCATGTCACACGAGGGAAGTGACAGATCCACGGAAGCTCTGGCTACAAGTATGAATTTCCCGAGAAACCCACAAACCCCTCAAGGCCAAGATCACACCTCAGACCAATCAAACGAGACCCTTCCGAAGTGAGATCCACGAGTTGCTATTTTAAAAAAATGTTCTGGGTGATTCCACTGCACGACAGCTGTTCCAGGGAGGGCTGGGGTCTCCGGTCTTGCCCCTTGATGGAGCTGAGCTTCCTCCCCTGAAAGTCAAAGTTTCTCAAGATCCTCGGCAAAACTTTTTCATTTTGGGAGTTTGTTTCAGAATTTAAAGGGAGCTAGTCAACTTAAGCTATTATATTATAATGAATATCCAACTACCTTTTTTTTCACCAATTTTTTTTCCCAAAGAAAATGTACTAATTTATTGCCCATCACCAGCATAGCATGAGACCTCCCGTCTTCCCCATCCTTAGCATGTGACATTGTCAGACTTTTCGGTGTTTGCCATCCCAGTGAGAATGCTGCCGTATTTCCCTGGGGCTTACAGTTTCTATTACAGTGCAAGAAATTAACCACAAATGTAGTGGCTTTGTAACAACACAAGTATATGATTTTCCGGTTCTGAAAGACAGAGGTCCAAAATGGGTCTCAAATCAAGGGGTCAACAAGGCTCCATTCCTTTGAGGGGTTCTACAGGTGAATGTCTTTCCTTGCTTTTTCTAGCTTCTACAGTGTCCTTATTCCTTGCCTTGTGGTCCCTTCCTCCATCTCCAAAGCCAGCAGCATGACATCAGATTTCTCTCTCTGACTCTTCTGCTTGTTCTCTTCCACATGGTAGGACCCTTACGATTACATAAAGCCCACACCAATAATCCAGGATAATCTCCCCATCTCAAGGTCAGCTGATGAGCAAACTTAATTTCTCCATTGCATTGTAACAAACATAACTGCAATTTCTGGGGACTCCAATGATCTTTTAGATAGTTTGTCACCAAACTTCAGAATCAGAATATTTAGTCAAAACGAGAATTCTTTTTTTTTTTCTTGTTTAGCAATGTATGCTGGTCATAGATCCACTTTTTAATGGGTAATTTCATTTACAACCCAATCGGCAAGGTCAAAATATTGTTATGAAGCCTTGGTAGAGAGCATGATGGGATTATTTACACAATGTGATGTCTGTAGTTTGGGCCAGGTGGGGAGTGGGGGGCACTGGTTTAGAAAGTGGGAAGTACCCCTGCCAACCACCACTTTGCTCTTAATACCCACCACTATGTTTATATTCAAGTTTACTCTGGGCCTTATGTGGCAATGTGATAGTAGGTAGTAGTAAAAGTAGTAAAAGTTGTTAGAAACTGCATGGACTGTCTCTAGATGACCCACATACACAATACATTTAAGAAGCACTGGCTTAGCCTACCCACTCTACGAAATAGTAGCTAACCAAATTCGTACATGCAGTTTACAGATGATGAGAGATGTGAATAGGTTTTGATGACAAAATAGCACAAAATGTGAACTAAAAAGTAGTAAATACTTCCTTGGTTATAAAATGATTGTGAGACTAGTAAAAAGAACAGGCTACATTCTCTTTTATGGCTAGTACTCCATGGTGTCTGTCTGTCCGTCTGTCCATCCACCCATCCATCCATCCATCCATCTATCTATCTCATCACATCTTCTTTATCATGGTGCCAGAGGGAAACTACACTTAATCGTGGTGATCACTGCGTAATGCACAGAACTGTCAAGTCACTGGGTCCTATACGTGAAACCAATATAACACCGTATACGTCAACTATATTTCAATAAAAGAATAATAATAGGCTGCAGATGACATAAATGAATTGACCTTTTAAAAAGATGATGCTACAGTAGGAATTTGACCACAATAAGAGGACGAAGCAGAAGGAATGTTCCACACCATGACCTCGATTAGAAACATATCTACATGCTACAGAACTCATCTTGGGCATGACTCTCAGACTGAATGGTTCTGCTGCCTCCTTGTTGTCTGTCTTACACTACTGCCCTTTTTCTAGGCAGCCCTGCCTCTCCAAATACACTCTTACCTCCTGGGGTTGTTGGAACTGTGAGGCCATCAGAAGGAACGCCCGCTGGGCCTGGAAAGCGCTGTGTACCATCTCCGCCTGGGAACAAAGAAGACGACGGAGGTTTAGATGTTTGAGCTTCAGAACAAAGCATGACCATATGATCCAGCAAATCTATCCCTAGGTATACACCCCAAACTGAAAACATACGTCCACACAAAGCCTTGCTACTGGATATTGGCAGCAGCATTATTCACGATAGTTGAGATGGAGAGACAACCAAAATGTTCATCCAGGGATGAATGGATAAACAAAATGATATATCCATACAATGGGATGTTACACGGCATTAAAAAGAGGCGAAGTGCTGATCCGTGCTACCATGCGGGTGACCCTTGAAAACATGCTGAGTGAAGGAAGCCGGTCAAAAAAGACCACATGTGTATGAGTCCATTGATATGAAATGTCCAGAATAAGCAAATCTACAGAGACAGAAAGGACACTCGTGTTTGCCTAGGGCTGGTGGGAGAGAGGAATGGAGTATGAGGTTTCTTTTGGGGGTGAGGCGGGAAGCAGAGACTGATGATGGTTTTACAGCTTGGGGCATCTACTAAAATACCACTGAACTGTTCACTTTAAAAGAGTGAATGTTATCTGTGGGAATGATATCTCAATAAAGCTGCTGAAAAATGCCTGAGCCCCGAACGCGGCTGTTTTCAAAGGGTATTTCTCCTGTCTCTGTTTGCAGTGTGCCCAAACCTCTTCTATGCCTTCTGCTGGAAAGGAAGTTGTCCCTTAAATCGTCCCCAGACACTGTGTTCATTTTGAGCCAGTGGCTTCTCCAATTATTAAGACAGATCTAGAGATTTCAGCACTACCTGGACTGAACCCTCCCCCCTCCCCAAGAAAGGAGCCAGGTGGGAGAGTGTGTTTCAAATACACGGTGCCTTCACTATTAATGCTTTACTTTTTCAAGTTTAAAGAGTTACAGAAGAGGACCAAGAAGAAAAGGATTCCAGATGTTTGTATCACACACAAGTGACCATTTTGGCACCCTTTTTCTAGTTCTTAAGAAAATTCACATAGCTATTCTCATAAGACAAAGCACAAGGATTTAGTATAATTTTTAAAAGCAGAAAGTTACAAATATTAAGGTTTAAAAAAAGTCTCACATCTATCATCTTTATTAAAAATAGATGAACACCACTGTGCCATCTTTTAAGATATATATGCACAGAGACCTTTAAAAGATGGGACCATACCAAGGTACTATTTTTTAAAATAAAAAGTATACATTTTAATTGTGGTTGAATAGTAGAGATGAAAGAGACAGAATTGGTAAATTAGAAGTTTCTGCAATATAATAATTATTAAGTTCTAAATGATCATTCCAAGGGAAAAATTTTATATAAAAATATATATATAAGTATGTAAATATATATAATATTAAGAGATTGGAATAATTATGTATTTGCATTTTAAATTACATGGTATCATTTTAGACAGTATTTTAGACAGTATTGATTGGCTCCTTACTGGCAAAGATAAGAATATAATAAGTACACTCCTATGTCTTTCCGTATTTCTGATATTCTATCTTCCATATTTTTGAGTTGTTATTTTTATTTTGCTCAATTAAATAGCATTCATAGTCTAGCTGGAACATGAATCCACAGACTCTAGGACAGAGGCTACATTTAAATACACCTCGTGGTTCTTACCATTTTACCACGATTTCTCCATTTCCGGATTATTCTGAGATTTTTTATTGGCCGAACCTCATTATCAATTCTTTTTTTTCCAAGAAAATCTCAAAGTTGCTTTTAGTTCTTCAGGTCTGGACATGTCTCCCTGTCGTCTTTCTATTTTAACAGCATCTGCGCTGAATGGAACCTCCTTGGTAACATTCTTCATCCATTTTCAGATAACACGGCACTAACTGTACCAACAGAGAAATCTGAAGCCAGATGGGTTTTTTTTTTTTCTCTCTCTTGCAGAAAATTGGCTGTTTCTAGTTTGACACCTGAAGAATTATTTCTTTATCCTTGGGGTTTAACAGCCTAGCCATGATGTGTTTGGATTTTGAGCGTTCTATGTTATATCTGCTGGAGTAGGTTTGGCCCTCATTCATTTCTAGGAAAATTTTTCTTTTATCTTTCAAGATACCTCTGTTGCGCTTGTTAGAATCTCTCTTCAGGGACTCCAATTATTATCTTCAGATCGTGTGATGTTTGAGTGTCTTCGTATCTTCTACATTCTCTCTCTGCCTTCAATTTCTTTGTCTTCATCTGTATTTACTGCGATCACATGAATACGGTTTTCTACTGTGAGTGAACAGATTTCCAACAGGATCTCTTATACATACATTCACTTAATCTATGTATCATTTCTGTATGGATGTCATTTTTGTTCTTCATTTGTTAGACCTTCAACTTCTCTTGCATTTCACTCCCACCAAAGTTTTATCACCTTGTCTTTAAGCTATTTATTTATTTATTAAAGATTTATTTATTTGCTTGACGGACATAGATCACAAGCAGGCAGAGGCAGGAAGAGAGAGAGAGAGAGAGGAGGAAGAGGCTCCCTGCTGAGCAGAGAGCCCGATGAGGGGCTCGATTCCAGGACCCCGGGATCACGACCTGAGCCGAAGGCAGAGGCTTTAACCCACTGAACCACCCAGGCACCCCATCTTTAAGCTATTTAAAAATACATTTATACTCTCATTAATTCTAAGAGTGTAAGTTATGCTCTAATTAAGCCATTTTGAGGAATCTGTTTCTGTTCCTTACGTTCCATTTTCTCTGAGTGTGAGCCGATGCCTTCCCTTCGCATGCAGCGTTCCTTTCCCACACACTATTTCTGGCTGCCATGAAGGTGTGTCCATGAGTCCTTCGCTACCATATTGTGGGTTTCTTTATTTTCCCTTTTAATCAAGAGTTTGTGCTCTATCAAACTCTTTAAGGGCCTGATGGACTGGGACAGGAGAGGGATGGCTCAGTGAGGAGATGTCCAGCCTTTGAGAATTTGGATGCTACTCAATCTTCTGGTTTTATTTTGAATATCCTAAACCACGATTCACTCCACATCTTGGCTATTGTAAATAACGCTGTGATGAACATAGGGGTGAATGTGTCTTTTTGAATTACTGTCTTCATTTCCTTTGGATAGATACCTAGAAGGGAAGTTGCTGGATCATATGACAGTTCTATTTTTAATTTTTTGAGGAATCGCCATACTGTTTTCCACAGTGGCTACACCAATTTACATTCCCATCAACAGCACACAAGGGTTTCCTTTATATCCACATCCTTGCCAACACCTCTTATTTCTTGTTTTTTTGGATAACAGACATTTTGACAGGTGTGAGGTGATATCTGGTGGTTTTGATTTGCATTTTATTCGTGGCTAGTAATGCCGAACATCTTTTCATATGCCTGTTGGCCATCTGTATTTCTTTAGAAAATTACTGTATTCAAGACCTCCACCCATTTTTTTAATCAGATGTTTTTTGATAGTGGGTTGCATGAGTTTTTTTCATATATTTTGGGCATGAACCCCTTATTTGATACATCATTTGTGAAAACCTCCCATTCAGTAGGTTGCTTCTCATTTTATTGATGGTTTCCTTCACTGTGCAAATCTTTTTAGTTTGACATAGTCCCACTTGTTTATTTTTGCTTTTGTTGTCCTTTCCTGAGGAGCCAAATCCGAAATCCATTGCTACCACTAATGTCAGAGTTCAGTACTTTTGTTTTCTCCTAGGAGTTTTATGGCATCAGGTCTTACATCTAGGTCTTTAATCCATTTTGAATTTATTTTTGTGTAGTGTGTGAGGAAGTGGTCCAGTTTCATTCTTTTGCATGTGGCTGTCCAGTTTTCCCAGCACCACTTATTGAAGAGACGGTCTTTCCCCATGGTATGTTCTTGCCTCCTTTGTCATAGATTAACTGACCATATAAGTGTGGGTTTATTTGTGGGCTCCCCATTCTTTTCCAATGATCTACGTGTCTTGTTTTGTGTCAGTACCATCCTGTTTTGATTACGACAGCTTTGTGCTATAGTTTGAAATCTGGGGCTGGGATACCTCCATTTATGTTCTTCTTTCTCCAGATCACTTTGGTTATTCAGGATATTTTGTGGTGCCATAATAATTTTAGAATTATTTGTTCTTGTTCTGTGAAAAATGTCATTGGTATTCTGATAGAAGCTGCACCGAATCTATAGATTGCTTGAGGTAGTATGCATATTTTAACAATATTAATTATTCCAATCCATGAAAACAGTATCACTTTCCATTGATTCATGTCATCTTCAATTTCCTTCATCAATGTCTTATAGTTTTCAGAGTACAGGAATTTCACCTCCTTGGTTAAATTTATTCCCAAGTATTTTATTCTTTTTGGTGCAGTTGTAAATCAAATTATTTTCTTAATTTCTCTTTCTGCTATTTCATTATTAGTATATAGTAAAGCAACAGATTTCTGTACATTGATTTTGTGTCCTCAACTTTACTGAATTCATTTATAGTTTTTGGTGAAGTCTTTAGTGTTTTTAATATAGTATCACATCATCTGCGAACACTGATAGTGCTATTTCTTCTTTTTCATTTTGGATGACTTTTTTTTCTTTTATTGCCTAACTGCTGTGGCTAGGATTTCCAAAACTATGTTGAAGAAAAAGTGACTAAAGTAGGGGGAAGTGACTAGTTTTTGTCATTCCACTTCATTAACATGTTCTGACATTTGACAAATTTTCTAAAATTTTTACTGACATGAGCACCTGATTCTTGTTTCTAATTTTTCTTGTTATTTCTCATTCAAGGATTTTTTTTTTCTGAGATACAAAGCTTCAGCTCAAACCAAGATCCTTAGACCATTTCAATAAAACAACAAATTCAATTATCAGCATAATAGAACGTCTCATGAATATTTTTTTTGCCTTTTCTTCCACTTTATTTCATATTCCCACCACAATAATGACTCCTTTAATTTAAACTAAAAACCATAGAGGGATCCTGAAAGGGTAGCAGCAAAGGATCAGAGGTCAAAGACTGAAGGTCAGGTGGGATGGGGAATCAGCAAATTGTCTTGACTGGGCTCTTGAAGTTGCTGGCGGCTTGGAGCTGCAGTTGGTAGGCCATTGGATGGATCTTGAAACTGTAAAGCCTGGGTACAAACTGGTTGGCGGGCTGCTTGGGCTGGTACTCCGGGTGCACCATGAAGAGCATGTGAGGGAAACCAGTGCCGACGTAGGCGCCGTCCGTGTGATGGTGCCTTGATGACTTGGGTGTGTACACGTCCATGCACTTGGGGCAGTAGAGCTTCACCATGGCCTCACCTGGGATGTCCGAAAGGCTGATGGAAAGCATTGGCTGGTTCTCACAGTACACACGGGGACAATAGCCAAAGTCTCCCTGCTGGTACTTTTCCAACATCTGGGCGATGCCACGGTTGGTGAGGATAGAGCGGGCATGGATCAATCCATAAAGTATCTCGGCTGCCTGCTCAATCAGGTCACTCTGGTTGGGGTTGTCTTCCAGCTCTTCATTAGGCTCTAGGTCTAAGATCATGTCTAGAGCTTGTTGATAGTGAGGCACCTGCTCATTGAGTCCAGTGAGATTGAATTTGTCCTGGATGTAGTCCTCATCCACTTCACAGAAAAATTCATTGCCACGGAGCCCACAGAACCAGGAAATCGAGGACACCTCCTCTGAGCTGCTCATCTTCACGTCAGTAGCTGGACGGGGACCGGGAACAGGGCCGGGGAGGGGAGTTGCCGCTTCCAAGGAACCGCAAGGGCTACAACGCAGGCCACAGACCCGACCTCGGCAGCCAAAGTTGGTCTCATGAATATTTAAATGAAGATATATTTTCCATTTTGGAGTATACCATCTCCTATTATTTGTCCTGGGATTATATTGCTCAAAATCTCAAAATTTTGGATGTTCCTTAGGGAGGAACAGAGGATTTTCAATATTTACTCTTCTGGAGGCCATTATGATCTTATGAATGTCAAGTTCTGAGCTGCATGAAAGTTCACCCATGTATCAAAATGTGTATTTTCAGTAGGACTTCTGTCAGTCTCTAATGACCACATTTCCAAAAATAAAACTATGTTGAACAACAGTGGTGAGAGAGGGCATCCTTGTCATTTTCCTGATCTCAAAGGGAAGGCTGTCAGTTCTTCCCCATTGAGGATGATATTTGCTTTGGGTTTTTCATAGATAGATTTTATGAAGTTGAGGAATGTTCCCTCTATTCCTATACTTCGAATCATTTTAATCAGGAATGGATGCTGTATCTTGTCAAAAGTTTTTTCTACATCAATTGAGAGGACCATGTGGTTCTTCTCTCTTCTCTTAACTGATCTGTTCTATCACATTGACTGATTTACAAATGTTGAACCAACCCTGCATCTCAGGGATAAATTCCACCTGGTCATGGTGGATAATCTTTTTAATGTACTGTAGGATCCTATTAGCTAGGATCTTGTTGAGAATCTTGGCATCCATATTCATTAGGGATATTGGTCTGAAATTCTCCTTTTTGGTGGGGTCTTTGCCTGGTTTGGGGATCAGGATAATGTTGGCTTCATAAAGAGAGTCTGTAAGTTTTCCTTCTGTTTCTATTTTTTGAAAGAGCTTCAGGAGACTAGGTATTATTTCTTCTTTAAATATTTGGTAGAATTCTCCAGAGAATCCGACAGGTCCCGGGCTCTTGTTTTTTGGAATATTTTTGATCACTGCTTCAATCTCATTACTAGATATTTCCAGGAATGCATCCATTTCATCTAGGTTGCGTAACTTATTGGCATATAACTATTGACAATAATTTCTGATGATTGTTCCTATTTCCTTGGTGTTAGTCGTGACCTCTCCCTTTTTATTCATAATTTTATTAATTTGGTCCTCTCTCTTTTATTTTGGATTAGTTTGGCCAACAGTTTATCGATCTCATTGATTCTTTCAAAAAAACCAGCTTCTAGTTTCATTGATGTGTTCTACTGTATCTCTAGTTTCTATCTCATCGATCTCTGCTCTAATCTTTATTATTTCCCTTCTTGTATGTGGGGTTGGCTTAATTTGTTGTTGATTCTCCAGTTCTTTAAGGTGTAAAGAGAGCTGGTGTATTCTGGATTTTTCAATTTTTTTGAGGGAGGCTTGGATGGCTATGTATTTCCCCTTAGGACCACCTTTGCTGAAACCCCGAATTGCTAAGGAAATGTTGAAAAAGAAAAACAAAACTGGGGACATCATGTTGCCTGATTTCAAGCTTTACTACAAAGTTGTGATCACCAAGACAGCATGGTACTGGCACAAAAACAGACACACAGACCAGTGGAACAGAGTAGAGAGCCCAGATATGGACCCTCAACTCTATGGTCAAATAATCTCCAACAAAGCAGGAAAAAATATACAGTGGAAAAAAGACAGTCTCTTCAATAAATGGTGCTGGAAAAATTGGACAGCCATTCTCCTACCCCATACACAAAGATAAACTTGAAATGGATAAAAGATCTCAACGTGAGGCAGGAATTTATCAAAATCCTAGAGGATAACATAGGTGGTAACCTCTTTGACATTGGCCACAGCAACTTTTTTCAAGATACGACTCCAAAGGCAAAGGAAACAAAAGAGAAATTGAACTTTTGGGACTTCATCAAGATCAAAAGCTTCTGCACAGCAAAGGAAGCAGTCAACAAAACAAAGAGGCTACCCACGGAATGGGAGAAGATATTCGCAAATGACACTTCAGATAAAGGACTGATATCCAAGATCTATAAAGAACTCCTCAAACTCAACACACACAAAACAGATAATCACGTCAAAAAATAGTCAGAAGACATGAACAGACAATTCTCAAAAGAAGACATACAAATGGCTAACAGACACATGAAAAAATGTTCATCATCACTAGTCATCAGGGAGATTCAAATCAAATCCACATTGAGGTACCACCTTACACCAGTTAGATGGCAAAAATTAACAAGACAGTAAGCAACATGTGTTGGAGAGGATGCAGAAAAAGGTGGAACCCTCTTACGCTGTTGGTGGGAATGCAAGTTGGTGCAGCTACTTTGGAAAACAGTATGGAGTTTCCTCAAAAAATTAAAAATTGAGCTATCCTATGACCCTGCAATTGCACTACTGGGTATTTATCCCAAAGATACAGATGGAGTGAAAAGAAGGACCCCAATGTTCATAGCAGCAATGGCCACAGTCGCCAAACTGTGGAAAGAACCAAGATGCCCTTCAACAGACGAATGGATAAAGAAGATGTGGTCCATATATACAATGGAGTATTACGCCTCCATCAGAAAGGATAAATACCCAACTTCAATATCAACGTGGACGGGACTGGAAGAGATTATGCTGAGTGAAATAAGTCAAGTAAAGAGAGTCAATTATCATATGGTTTCACATGGAGGACATTGGGAGTTGGAGAGGAGAAGTGAGTTGGGGGAAATCGTAGGGGGAAACGAACCATGAGAGACTGTAGACTCTGAGAAACAAACTGAGGGTTTTGGAGGGAAGGGGGGGGTGGGTGTGCCTGGTGGTGGATATTATGGAAGGCATGTATTGCATGGAGCAGTGGGTGTGGTGCATAAACAATGAGTTTTGGAACAATGGAAAGTAATAAAATAAAATGAAATGAAAAAAAGGAAAGAAAACTATGAGATACAGCTTTCCACAGCTTGGATATAAATAAAATAATTGTACTTCTCCTGGCCACAATAACACAGAGGTATTGTTCTCATCTATGACAAAACTGGCAGAGCTGACTGAATTGTAGTTGCTGTGGAACAGTAATTTAGGATTACCTGACTTCTGTAGTTAAAGCTGCTAGCTCTGAGGGGCATTGACAATATTTTTGTAGTTATTCTAAGATGAACACTATCAGTAGCATTTTTTTTACTTTCCCTAGAAAGAATGTTTAGCCTGGTGCTAGTAATTTTCTGGTGGTCTGATTAGCAAAATGGTCAATTTCATTAATTAGAGTTCTTCCCTAAACAGCCTTTCACAACAAAAGGGGTGGAGGTTGGAGCAGAGAATGGCTCAATACCTAGATTCTTGCTTCAACTCTCTTCAACTTTCACTTTGCTTATGCAGAGAAATCTACCGAATCCACAGTATCTTCAGAAAGATTTCTCCCTCTAGTTCCTTGGAACTCTGGGCATAATTAGCAGATTGTAAACCACATTCATGTTTAACCACATTCATGTTTAACCTCATGAAAATCCATGTTTCAAAGGATTTTCATTCCGCACTTGAGATATCCTGGTCCACCTGCTTCTACAGGAAAGTTCCGTGAGTTCCCTCGACCAGAGAGCATCCTATTTAGGAGCAATTTTACTAAACCTGCTGAGTTCTGATAACTTGAAAGGGAGAATTTGGCTCACTCAGGCAGTTCGAAGCATTGTGAAAGAAAAAGCCAAACGTAGGGATTTTCAGTAACAACAAATAATTGAGGGTTTTTGCTGAGTTTGTCCATCACATGTGTGCCGGGCTCAAGAGCCTCAGTGACCTTTGTGGGTGTCTATGTGCATCTATCTTCCTGCGAGCACGTGTGTGCAGAGAGAAGAGGGAGACTTTGGTAAGAGTCAAGGCTACACATTTTATTTAAACTCAATCAATTTTCATCTAGGTAACTGGGATTCTTGGATAGATGGAATGGTGGACCATCTTGTTTTGTGCTCCTAGGGGACAGAGTAGGAGAATGAATTTTGTTAGTCAATTTAAAGCAGACCTTGGGACTAGAAGATCTGGGCAAATATGACTTATTTCCATTGAATCTCTTCAGGAGAGAGCTGGCTCCTGGGGGAAGCCCAAGTCTAGTCATCAGATCTTTGCATTGCTTCACTGGGAATGCTACAGGCTGCAAAGTACTATGTGGATGAAAAAGGGGAGGCACAACTGGGGGAAAATGTGTAAGAGACACAGAGAGATGAAAAAGTATCCAGCAAGGGTACCTGTAATGAAGGGATTTCCAGATCTTCTGAAACAGTATTATCCTTTTTCTTGAGACCTGACAGTGAAGGGAAGAGGGTTCTCCTCTTCTAAGGTCAAGGGAATGAGCACCTGCTCTTTGGGAGCAATATGCTGGCTGAGAAGGTCATGGTCAATGCTATCCCTATATTCCTCCCTAATTAATCTGCCAATGCCCTATATTTTACAATAAGAGATAATGTATTTTTAGATTTTATTCCTTAGGGACCTCTAATCAGGGGCCTCAAACTCTAAAGGGGAAGTTCCTTGAGTTTCAGCCAATGAAGAGCCTTTAAAGAGGGACCTGAGAGACGAAAGAAAAACAAGAAAATGAAATGATGACAAGAGGTCATAGGATAATGAAGACAAAATATCACCACTTCATAATTTTGCTGGAAACAAATCGGAGATGTCTAATTTTGTAAAAATGAACAAAGGCACCAACTCTAGAAAGTCAGATTATGAAAAGCATCTGGGTTGACATATTAAGAACCATAAAGAGGGTGTACACCGTGCTTCTCAATCTTAAGTGTGCATTATATTCACCTGGATGGTTTTTTTTTTTTTAAGACTTATTTATTTATTTGACAGAGAGAGATCACAAGCAAGCAGAGAGGCAGGCAGAGAGAGAGAGAGAAGGAAGCAGGCTCCTGGCTGAGCAGAGAGCCCGATGTGGGGCTCGATCCCAGGACCCTGGGATCATGACCTGAGCCAAAGGCAGCGGCTTAACCCACTGAGCCACCCAGGCGCCCCTGGATGGTTTTTTAAAAAAGATTTTATTATTTTTTTTTTTTTTTTTTTTTTAAAGATTTTATTTATTTATTTGACAGAGAGAGATCACAGTAGACAGAGAGGCAGGCAGAGAGAGAGAGGAGGAAGCAGGCTCCCTGCTGAGCAGAGAGCCCGATGTGGGGCTCGATCCCAGGACCCTGGGATCATGACCTGAGCCGAAGGCAGCGGCTTAACCCACTGAGCCACCCAGGCGCCCAAAAAAGATTTTATTATTAAAAAAAAAAAAAAGATTTTATTATTTATTTGACAGAGAGATCACAAGTAGGCAGAGAGGCAGGCAGAGAGAGAGGGAAGCAGACTACCTGCAGAGCAGAGAGCCCGATGCGGGGCTCGATCCCAGGACCCAGGAATCATGACCTGAGCTAAAGGCAGAGGCTTTAACCCATTGAGCCACCCAGGCACCCCATCACCTGGATGGTTTGTTAAAACAGATTGTTGAGCCTTACAACCAAGTTTCAGATTTGATAGGTTTAAGTGAGCCCGAGAACTTAGATTTGTAACACAAAAGGAAACACATAATTTGAATAGGTCTCTTTATCTGTTAAAAAAATTCAATTAATAATTAATAACCTTTTGAAAATGGAAACCACCAGGCCCAATGGGTTCATTGGTGAATTCCACCAAACAAGTATATCAATTTCCTACAATCTCTCTTAAAAGATTGAATCAGAGGAAACACTTCCTAAATCATTCCAGGAGGCCAGTACTACCCTAATACCATTAATTTTTTTTAAAGATTTATTTATTTTAGAGAGAATGCATGCACAAGTCGGGGGACACAGGGATAAAATCTTCAAGCAGACTCCCATTGAGTGTGGAGCTTGACATGGGGCTGGATCTCCCTATCTTAAGGTCATGACCTGAGCCTAAACCAAGAGCCAGACACTGAACTGACTGAGCCACCCAGGTGCCCCACATTAACTGGTTTTTCAATATTGAACCAGCCTTGTAGATCCTGGAAAAATTACACTTGACCATGGTGTATAATTCTTTCTATACTTTTTTGGATTTGATTTGCTAATATTTTTTGAGGATTTCTGCACTTATGTTCATGAGAGATATTGGTCTGTAGTTTTCTTGTCTTATAATACCTTTTATCACTACACAATGCCCTTCCTTATCCCTGGCAACTTCCCTTACTTGGAAGTATGCTCTTCTGAAATTAATACAGGTACTCTTACTTTCTTCTGATTAATGTTAGCATGATATATTTTCTGCATCCATTTATTTTTAATCTGTGTCTTTACATTTAAAATGGCTTTCCTGTAGACAGCATGTAGTTGGGCCATGTTTTTTGACCCACTGTGACAATTTCTATCTTTTAATTTGTATATTTAGACCACTGACATTCAAAGTGATTATGGCTATCACTGGATTAATATCTACCATACTCATTGCTGTTTTCCATTTGTTGCCCTTGTTATTTGTTCCTATTTTTTTTGTCTTCTACTCTTTTTTCTGCCTTTTGTGGTTTTAACTGAGCATTTTAGATGATTTCACTTTCTCTCCTTTCTTAGCATATCAGTTACATATTTTTTTTCCTTTTAAGAGGTTGCAATATACAACTAATCCAAAATCACTTTCAAACAACATTACACCACAGTAGCATAAATACCTTATAATAACAAAATAATCTTAATCTCTTCATCTTGTCCTGAGTACCACTGCTGTCTTTTCATTTCACTTATATACATATATATACGATACATACACATATTGATGATATATACAGAAGTGTAGTAATTCAATATACTGTTCCTATTATTATTATTATTTTGAATGAATTGTTACACATTAGATCAATCAAGAATATGAAAAAAAAGATTTAATTATACCTTCATTTATTTCTTTTTTAATGTTAGTCTTTATATAGATACAGGTTTCTGAGCTAATTATATTATACTCCTTTTCTTGGAAGAGCTTGTTTTAACATTTCCTGCAAGGCAAGTCTACTGGAAACAAGTTTCCTCAATTTTTGTCTGAGAAAGTACTTCTTCACTTTTGAAGAATAATTTTTCAGAGTACAAAATTCTAGATTGGTAGGTTTCTTCTCTTAACACTTTACTTTAAATATTTCCCTCTACTCTCTTCTTGCTTGTGGGTTTCTGAGGAAAGGTCATATGTATCTTATCTTTGTTCCTCTATAGAAAATGTGTTTTCATCTGGCTTCTTGCAGGATTATTCCATTATTTTTTATTTCCTATAATTTGAGAATGATACACTGGGGTGTAGTTTTTGCGTATTTATCCTGCTTGGTATTCTTTAAGCTTCCTGGATCCGTGGTTTGGTTTCTGATATCAATTTGGGGGAAATTCTTGGTAACCATTGTTTCAAATATTTTTTTAAAAAGATTTTATTTATTTGACAGAGAAAGAGATCACAAGTAGGCAGAGAGGCAGGCAGAGAGAGAGAGGGAAGCAGGCTCAGTCCCTGCTGAGCAGAGAGCCCAATGTGGGACTTGATCCCAGGATCCCGAGATCATGACCTGAGCCAAAGGCAGAGACTTAACCCACTGAGCCACCCAGGTGCCCTCAAGTAATTTTTTCTATTCCTTTCTCTCTTTGGTCTCCTGATACTCCCATTAAACATATGATACACCTTTCATAGTTGTCCCACAGCCCTTGGATATTCTGTTCTGTTTTGTTTGGTCTTTGTTCTCTCTGTTTTTTGAAGATTCTACTGATGTATCTTTTAGCTCAGAGATTTCTTCCTTAGTGGTGTACAGTCTACTAATAAGACCATTAAAGCCATTTTTTGCCTCTGTTACAGTACTTTTAATCTTCGGAATTTCTTTTTGATTGCTTCTTAGGATTTCTGTCTCTCTGTTTATTACCCACCTGTTTTTGCATGCTGTCTACTTTTTCCATTATTGTCCTTTACAAATTAATCACAGTTATTTTAAATTCCCAATTTGATAGTTCTAACATTGCTACTACATTTGGTTCCAGTGAGTGCTCTGTCTCTTCAAATTCTGGTTTTTGTCTAATGGTATGCCTTGTAATTTTTTATATATATATATATGTATATATATATATATATATATATATATATTTTTTTTTTTTTTTTTTTTTGGATAGCCAGATATGATGTACTGAGTGGAAGAAACTGCTGTCAATAGACTTTAGTAATGGAGTGGTGAGGCAAGATGAGGAAGTGTACTTTAATCCTACAATTAGGTCCCGATCTTTTAGTGAGCCTATGCCTCTGGACTGTGAATTTCCTGTGTCTCTCACTTTTTCCCCTTCCTCCTGAGATGGGACAGGGTGGCTATAGTCAGCTAGACTTGATTTCTCTTTCCTATGTGGAAGACTAGAGCCAGCTGGAGTTGAGGATTTCTCTTTCTGAGGTCAGCAGGGCTCTGACAATACCCTGCACCAGGGTATGCCCTGATTAGTTTCCACTGAGGACAGGCCTTATTGAGAACAGAGTGCTCTGGCTAATTTCAAAATGCTTACTTCCCCCCTCCCCTTGCCAGGAGTCTGGGGATACTTTTCTTCCACATTTACGATGGGAACCTGGTTGAAATGCTATGGGTATATCTCCCAGTGTTGTGAGGGACCCCAACAACTGGGTCCTCCTGGAGTTCTTAACTCCCAGAGTTGTCTGCACTGAGCTTGCAACAATCCACCAATTACAGTTCACGTTGTTTTCCTACCCAAGCACTGGTGGCAGTTTCACCTCCTGAGTCTTTGCTCCAATACACCGGCATTCCGTGTATCATCTGCAGTTTGCCCTATGTCCTCCCTTCTCTTATAGATCCAAAAAGAGTTGCTGTTCTTTTAATCTGTTCAGCTTTTTACTTGTTCAAGATGGTGTGGTGATTTTTAAGCTCCTAATACAAGGAATCAAACTAGAAGTCCTTCCACTTTTTTTTTTTTTTAAACAAGAAAAAACTTATTCTATTTAAATTTTCAGATATTTTTGAACTTCATCCCACTTCATCCTCTTGGTGACAGAGCATCTCCTCATCACCTGCTATACTGATATTTACATGGGATTGCAGGTAAGGTGTGTGTGTGGGGTTATGAACACAGAGGTGTTATGAACTCCTACATGGGAAATGCTTGGGGACAGTTATCTGGTGGCAAGGGTGGCAGAACGATGATGATGATTGGGGGAGGGGTCACTAAGAGACCATGATAAAATCTCTATTTTTACTTGGATTGTTTCTGTTTGTTAAAATAACACAGTTGTATGCTTTTGTCCTCATTACATGAGATTTTATTCTTTGTGCTTATGGTTATTTTTATCACAATTATCTTGGAGTACTTGGAGGTACTTACACGGATTACTGAGGCAGGGAACGAAAGCGACACTCAAACTGCCCCTTTATGTTGTCACAGCCAAGAATAAAGCATGAGAGGAAGGGCTGTTTCTTCATTGTGACTTCTTGAGTTCCCACGGACCTTTGGCTATTCTATATAAGTTTGGGGAACAGCCTTGTCTCTTCCCAGTGTGCCATCAGGAAGAGGAATAAAGCAAGCCAGCCGAGTTGCCATTAATAAGGAAACATGCATATCTGTGTATGTTAAAACCTGCTCTGAGGGCAAATTTGCTTGGCGAGGGATGTCATCTCAAACTACAAATGAAGACTTGAGAAATCAGATCGACTATTTGTTGTTGAACCTCAAACTGCCACAGTGACATGGGAGAGGGGCCAAGCTTTGCTTGGACTATGGCTGGTCCCATCATTTCAGTCAATATCCTAATGTCTCACCCGGACTACCTGTGCACGTCGGGGCCTGGCATGTGTCATTTGTCCTTATACATACGGCTGTCACAGATTACAGTGCTGATTCCAACTTACTGAGGAGAAAACAGGACTTTGAACAAAGTCCTTATGAAATAATTATGCCATGATATCAATGGCAGTTATCTCTGAGTAGTGAAATTGTGAGTGGATTTTGTTCTCTTCTTTATACATTTGTTGTCAAATTTTTCTTGAACAAACATTAAAATTTTATTATCGGGAAAATATGTAACAGATATAACTGAGTAAGACTGAAATTTATTATCAAATGTCACAATCAAATGTATTTTTGGGGGGCACCTGGGTGGCTCAGTGGGTTAAAGCCTCTGCCTTCGGCTCGGGTCCTGATCCCAGGGTCCTGGGATGGAGCCCTGCATCCAGCTCTCTGCTCCGCGGGGAGCCTGCTTCCTCCTCTCTCTCTGCCTGCCTCTCTGCCTACTTGTGATTTCTGTCTGTCAAATAAATAAATAAAATCTTTAAAAAATATATATTTTCTGAGTACCTACTAGGTGCCTGGGTGCTACCAAGTTTAAATCAGGGACACGGATCATGAATACAGAGAATGGTTAACGAACACGAGTGGTAAGTGTTAAGGTGGTAGTGGTACGGAACAGAAAACAAACATCCAGTCTTGAAAGGAATGAACTGTTGATATCACCAACCCACGACCGAAAAGGTAAGCTTGACAACATTTGGTTAGCTCGACAACACACAAGAAGCATTCTCATTGAAAGGGAATGTATTCTTTTCTGAAGAAAAGATTTCCTTCTCTCTAGAACCCAAGAAGCACACTGCCTCAAATTCACTCATTTCTAGGTATCATTCCCGTTCCCCTTAACGTGGTTCTCTGGCCCTTCAGGACAACAGAGTTCCCTATGACTCACCCGCAGCTGCCTTTTTCAAGTATCCAGTGTGCATGCAATAAAATGGAGTCTAAATTTACAGTCTGACTAGGGGAAGGAAGCAGTAATGTCACACTCCACTTATTTAAAAATATGTTGGCAATGCTCTGTTAAATCATAGAGACAAGTTAATTTAAAGACTGGCCCACTCAAATACCAAACAAGTTCGGTAAATTTTAGGCTCTACCATTGTCAAAGTATATATCAAAAGGGCAATAATTTTAGATTAGATAATTGTTATAAATTAGTATTTTTACTGCCCTTACAGTCAGCTAATTTTTTTCCCCCAATAATTCCACTTCTATTGGCAGAGAAAGAAGGCATGCTTATTGACTAGAGCTAAATAGTTCTGCAGTCTGGAAAGCAAAGATGAGTAGGTAGATTAAGAATGTCAATGTTAGACTACCAGGCACAGTTTATAAAAAAAGTAATCATTCAGGCACTGATAATAAAAGAGGTTTATTCTTCATTAATAGGATTGTTGCCTTGGCAACTCCAACTCACATAAGTATTTACATAAACCATGGTGCACAGTTCTGATGCTAGGGAACAGCTCCAACGTGTCCCTTCTTATATCCATGCCTGAAATCTTTTATTATATGGTTCCGCTGCCTTAGTGGTCTCAGTTCAAGTGACTCAACACTCAACCTACCCCACCCAAAACACGTCATATATCCAGTCCCAAAGAGGGAAGTTAAATAAATTGCTTGGTACGTCAAATACTATGTAAAAGAACTGAGAGATGGTTTTCTTTTGCAAAAAAAGATGATTTATATGGGGAAGAGCTCTGCTTTTATCTCCCTGCACATCCAGCAGGGGGCAAAGCATTTTTAAAGAGCCAATATCATGAATATTAACGTGCGTTCAACTCATCCCTAAAATTCTTATTTTCCTAGTTTGTAACTACCACTGAATTTCATAAAGCACGATAGGACACCGCGAGAGTATGAATCAGAACCATGTGTGTGGTGGAGGGGGGGGGGAGGGGGAGAAAGGGTAAAGAGGAACAGGAAGTATTAGGGAATGCTTGCCGTTGACCTGGGACTTCCAACTGCAGGAATTTTCTTTCAGAAAATAATATCCACAGAAATTTTGTTTCTAATGGGGAAAAACTGAAAACAAGTCAAACGTCACTACTTTTTACAATGACGACAAATGATGAGACTGGATGCCCAGCCTTGCAGGGATGGGACATGGGTGATACTGGTGAGGAGCGCCGGCACGTTCCCGCCTCACTTGCATCTTGCCTGGGTCACCTTAGTCCAGGCCCTGCATTCTTGTAGGTACATTGTTTCACCTAGATATGATTTTGATTGTTTAAATCAATTATGGTGTAGCCGTATAATGAAATACTACACAGTCGTTAAAAATGAAAACGGAGACCCCAACGCACTGGCATGGAAAGAGGTCCAGAACATGTGGTCTAAATTAAACAAGCAGTGTACAAAAATAGATTGTGCAGAAGACTTTGCAAAATCTCTAATATAAAAACAATCGCTGTAGTTTAAAAAAAAAAACACAACAACAAAAAGTCCTCTAAATAATCCACTGTTGCAGTTTATATTTAAAAAGGCCAAAGATTGGAAAGAAAAACATTCAGTATTTCTCGAGGCATGGGAATAGGGGAAAAAAGAAAACACCACTGTATGTTTAAATCCATCTGCTTTTCTGACAGGTATGAATATTGTTCCAAGTTTGTATCCTGCACAGAACCATTCTCCTAAATTAACTTTATTTTCAAATTCAATCATTGTGTAGCTAAAAAATACTTGGCAGATTGGCTCTTCTCCCAATTTTCTTTTTTTATTTTTTAAAAGTTTTTATTTATTTATTTGACAGACAGAGATCACAAGTAGGCAGAGAAGCAGGTTCCCTGCTGAGCAGAGCGCCCAATGTGGGGCTCGATCCCAGGACCCTGGGATTATGACCCGAGCCGAAGGCAGAGGCTTTAACCCACTGAGCCACCCGGGCGCCCTTCTCCAAATTTTCTAATTTTTTTTTCTAACACTTAAGGAATCCAATGCATTGTATCAACATGTTTAAACCAAATCTTTCGACTTGGTAAGCCAGAAATGCTTCATGGTTAATGAACTTTGGGTCTACACAATTGTGAAGGACACTTGGTTGCTCTAAGATCACTCCAAAAAATTAGGGACAACAAGGTTATCTTATTCTAGAATGCACTGTGACACTAAGCATTGTCCCCTCACTCATGTTATGTAAGCCATATTCTTATTTAACTTCCACGCATGTGTATATGCCTTGGGTCTCCGAGTAGGTCTTGAAGATGAGGCCCATGGGTACCTACATAAATGGTACAGAAGCTCAGTGACTACTGCTTAATAATGAATGATTTAAATTACTGTATAGTGGATTGGTGTAGTGCAGAGATCATGAGCTTTAGACCTTTAGACAGGCCTGAGATAGAACCCAACTCTATCCTTTCCTAGATGCATGGCCATAAGCACGTTATCCAATCTTTTTCCTTCTTAAATGGTTCTCCTACTGACCGAGGAATGTTTGTCAGTCACTACGCAAAGAGCCCTCACCTAGTAGGCTCTCAACGAATGCTAGTTCTCGTTCCCCTTCTTTACACTGCCTAGCTCACTAATATGGAAAATGAAAATAAGTCAGGGAAGTAAGATTGATTTCTAGCAACTACAAAATTTAGCTAAGAATCAGATTTTGTTCATTCATCAACCATATCTAGCCAACATCAATCTAGACTGAGCTCTTATTAGGAACACTCAATCCATGCATGGTCTTTGATTGACACCTGTTCCCAACTCCCCATGGATTCCCAGGCACCCTGGACCCTTGACCACAGGGTGCTCTGCAGCCAAGGGCTCAGGATCAGGGGGGCCACCTGGTGCCTGCATTTTCTCTTCATTCGTCTTTTGCAGCTCAGTGAACTCCCTTTCACGCAAAACCTTGATTCCAAGATTTTTTCCCATTACTGTCAAATATTCCTTTTCCTCTCTTTTGATGATAACAGTAACACACACATGATGTAAAAAGTTCAAAAGATTTGAATGTTTAGGAAGTAAAAGTTTTCATTAAGTCCAGACCCCCTCAGCCCAATGACCATTGTCAGCAATTCAATGAATATCCTTTCAGACTTTATTTTTAATAAGACAAATCTTTCTTAAAGTGTACATACCACTTCTTTTATCTCCCCTCAATTTCGGCTCAATTATCCTCAGAAAATTTACTTTTCTGCCTTTGAAACTACTAACCATTTTGCAGTTTATATTACTGTTTTCCTGCTTCATTTAACTAAAAGCACAGTGGAAGAATTTTTTTTTTTCTAGCATTTTGCATTACATAAGTGCCGCTCAAAAAACATTTGGTTAAAGGTTTTTCTTTTTAATTTCTCATCTGTCACAGACTGATACTTTTGTAAAATAATAAAAGAGCCTTACTAGAAAAATAAAAAAGAAGAACCAGACAAAGTACAAGTCCTAGTTTTTTAAATTACCGGATTTAGCAGACTTAAAATTACTCTGTGGGATTGCTAGCAAAAGTGTTCAAATCTTACAATTTCTGTCCTTTCTCATGGCAGACAATTAACAACGAGACTGTAGATCTCAGTGGTCTGAGTACTGCACATGGAAGAATGTTCTTTCATGTCTTTGAGCAGGAACTGAACCCCCTTTGCTTACAATAGGCCTATGGGCAAATGTCTTCCAAGTTTCTGTGAACTAATTTAAAAGTGAACTCTGGGGTGAGAGTCCCCATTTCAAAGTTTGGGATGGTCATTATTTTGATACATTGAGACAATCCAGTCAGTTTTTTACTTTTCATCCAGATGTTTAAAAATTATAAAAAGACAGCTAAAGACTCTTGGAACCTGGGAGAGTTGATTATTGGGAATTATATGATGAAGTACCATACAAAAACTTAATGTCCCAACTGGCCCCTTAGGACTCTACAAAGTTACTTCTCACCCGATCGCTATCATTGCGAATGTTCATGATCAAAGGGGAAAGTAATATGCCAAAACCCAATCCAAACAGAGAACACAAACAACATTCTATTGGTTTTTAAAAAATCTGGGCTTTAGTTTAAAATACAGTAAAGTTCACAAAAAGATCTTGTCTCAGAGCTCATGGGATTTCTACTGGCAGTGACTACAAGTCACTACATTGATGGATTTTCGCATGTTCATAAATTCTCATTTAGACCTTATACCTGTCAGAATGGCTAAAATAAAAAAGACAAGAAACAACAAGTGTTGGTGAGGATGTGGAGAAAAGGGAGCCCTTGCACACTGCTGGTGGGAATGTAAATTGGGGTAGCCACTTGGGAAAAGAGTATGGAGGTTCTTCAAAAAATTAAAAATAAAAATACTATGTGCTCCAATAAATCTGTCACTGGGTATTTACCCAACGAAAACAAAAACACGAATTCAAAAAGATACACGCACCCCTATGTTTACTGCAGCATTTACAATAAATAGCTAAGATATGGAAGCAACCTCTGTCTACTGATAGATGAATGGACCAAGAATGTACACACACATAGCAATATCACACAGCCATAAAAAGGGGTGAGATCTTGCCATTTGTGATGCGGTGGACCCAGAAGGCACTACGCTAAATGAAATGTCAGACTGAGAAAAATGAGTACCATATGAGCTCACTCATATAGGGAGCCCAAAAAGCAAAACAAATGAATAAACGAACAAAAACCAGAAGCAGACCTATAAAGCCGGAGAACAAACTGATGGTTGCCGGAAGGAAGGCCAGTGAGGGGATGGGCAAAATGGGTGAAGGGAAGTGGGAGATACAGGCTACCAGGTATGGAATGAGTTAAGTCACTGGAAGAAAAAGCACAGCACAGGGAGTATAGTCAATGGCATTACAATGGATCAGGACAGATGGCAGGGGCGCTTGTGGTGAGCACAGCGTAACCAGTAGAGATGCTGAATCACTAGGCCGCACACCTAAAACTATGTAGCATGTGAGTCAACTATCCTCAAATAAATTACAGGAAATTCTCATTTAGCTTTTCTTAATGAGAATGAAGGGAATGAGGGAGGTACCAGATAAACTGTCAGGTCTTTGAGAAATTCAGGATACAAGCGTGTGTGTGTGAGATAAACAAAAATCTATGGAGTCTATGTTTCTCCAAATTTCACATGATTCAGACTTTAAACTTGGCCTTGATCTCTTTTCAACTATTAGTCTGGGATATTATTTTATCTACACTTTCAGCCACGGTATGTTCGTCCATGCATTGGTTCAATAATTCATTAATGATTCGTTTATCAAACACTCATTTTCATTCATTCACTTAGCAAGAGCAGATGAGCCTGTGGGTACAGTGCTAGGAGCTGAGAGGGTCAGAGGGAAGCAGCAAACTTCTAGAACCTTGTCCTAAACCCCAGCACCAAATTATCAGTAAACCATACGACCTTTCCTGTATATTAACTGGTTTTAATAAAATTAACTAACTGAAAGTCAAATAACAATACTCCAGTTGCCTTAGGAAAGTGTTTTCCTGGGGCGCCTGGCTGGCTCGGTCAGTAGAGCATGTGACTCTTGATTTGGGGGTTATGAGTTTGAGCCCCCTGTTGGGCACAGAGATCACTTAAAAATAACATCTTAGAGGGGCGCCTGGGTGGCTCAGTGGGTTAAGCCTTTGCCTTTGGCTCGGGTGGTGATTTCAGGGTCCTGGGATTGAGCCCCGCATCGGGCTCTCTGCTCAGCAGAGAGCCTGCTTCCCCCCTCTCTCTGCCTGCCTCTCTGCCTACTTGTGATCTCTCTCTCTGTCAAATAAATAAATAAATAAAATCTTCCCTTTCTGAAAGGGAAAAGATTTCTATTGCAAACACATGAGTGATTAATGATTATTTTTTTGAAGGATAATGGAAATAGAATATTGTATTAGTTCAGGTATACAACATAGTGATTTGGTATCTATACACGAGGAAACGGTCACTGTAATAAATTAGTTAGCTGTATTCCCTAAGTTGTGCACCGTAATCCCATGTCTTATTTATTTTCTAACTGGAAGTTTGTACCTCTTAATCCCCCCTTCACCCAGTTTGCCTACCTCCCCATGCCTGTGCTCACTGGCAACCACCAGTTTGTTCTCAGCATTTGTCAGTCTGTTTCTCTTCTGCTTAGTTTGTTTTCCTTTTAAATTTCACATGTAAGTGAAATCCTATGGTATTTGTCCTTCCACCTGACTTCTTTCGCTTTTGCTTCTTTTTTTTTTATGGCTGAGTATATATATGTATATGCACACACATACAATGGATTATTTTATATATGTGCATCTCCTTGAATGGACAATAAATTATTAATTCATTGAGAACGTTCTTTTCTTTTACATCACTAAAAGATCTTACATTTGACACATTAAAAAGAATTGGGTTGTAATATGTTATAAAATGTATAAGCTCTCATTTTTTTTTTAACCCTCATATTTTGAGACTTATACTGGTAAACCACAACCTAACTATACTAATAAAATATACTAAA